>NC_133616.1:5161812-6361812 GCF_964106895.1 Numenius arquata
CCCCGCACACACACACACACACACACACACACACACTTACACACACACACACACACACACACACACACACAGTCACATACATACAAATCCCCATAAGGTTACAACGTTGCTCTCTAGCTCCACTTAACCTGCAATTTACGAAGCGGGAGGGGGGGTTCTCCCCCCCCCCCCCCCCCATTCCCCCATCACGCACACACATAGCTGCCACCTACCCCAGGCACCGTCGGGGAAACACATGCAGGCTACTAAAGGGGTGGGGGGCGATAAGGGAGGGTAAATATATTATACAAAGTCCTCAAAAAATTGCAACCCCTTCCCAGCAGCACGGTTTTTACACCCCCACCCCACCCCCCAAACCACACACATACACACCCCCCCACGAGCCACAAAGCGTGGGGAGGGAAGGGTCGGAGGGGGAGAGGAGGACAGGAGGACTCGCATGCATTGCACAGCAGAGAAATATCCCCCCCCCCCCCCCCCCCCCAAATAAATAAAGCCCTTTCCGCTCCATTGCAAAGTCAGAACACGAAAAAAAAAGGAGACGACATTAACTTTTGCATGCAGGGGGAAAGGCGGGGGGTGGGGGGGTGGGGGGGGTGTAGAGGAAGAGAGAGGGGTAAGACCCTCCCGCAATCCGGATCATCAAGACAGACCTTTCCTCGATGGTTCAGGTTTTTTGTTGCTTTTTTTTTTTTTTTTTTTTTTTTTTTTTTTTTTTACTAACCCATATCCCCAAAACGGCAGCGGGGTCTTCCCAGCAGCTTCCTCTTCTTCTTCTTTCTTCCTCCTCCTCCTCCTCCTCCCTCGGATTTCCCCCCTTTCTTGTCTCTTCTCTTTTAGATCCCGGTTTCAATCCCTCGCCACAGCCCCCAAAGGTGCTTTTGCTTGTGTTGCGGCAAACCCATGGCGGTGTTCATCTGTCAGATTAGGGGAGCGCACGGCCGCGCAGCACACGCAGAGCGGAGAGGGAGGAGGGCGGGGGGGGGGGGGGGGGGGTGGAGGAGGAGGAGGAGGAGGGAAGGCACCCGGGGAGAGGGAGATGGACGGACAGACAGAGGGATAGATAGCTCGACAGATAAATGATAGATAGATAGGTAGATAAATAGAGCGAGATAGAGCGAGAAGGGGGGAAAATGGCGTCTTGGAAGCCGGAATCCCGGAGTAAATCAAATTAACACGCAACACCCAGAGCAGTCCCGGCTAATTTTAGCAGGATCCAAAAAAAAATGAAAAGGAAAAGGGGGGTGGGAAGGAGGAGAAGGGGGGCGGGGGGGGGGGGGGGGTTGTAAAAGAAAGGAGGGGGGGAAGGAGGAAAAAAAAAAAGGGACAGAAAAAAAAAAAAAAAAGAAGAAAAAAATCAATGCACTGGATAAAATCCTGGATTTGAAATCGATGGAGCTTGTCTCTCGCTCTCTGGCTCTCTCGCTTTTCCTTTTCTTTGCCTTCCTTTTTTTTTTTTTTTGGTGGGGAGCTTTTTTTTGCTTTCTGTTTGTTGTTGTTGGTTGTTTGGGGGCCTTTTGAAGAGGGGGCGAAAGAAAGAGAAGCGTTTTCGGTTTTGCTTTTCCCGGCGAGGAGTTTGGGGTGTTTGTTGCTTTTTTTTTGTTTGTTTGTTTGTTTTAAAAAAAAAAAAAAAAAAAAAAAAGAAGCCACACGAAAAGAAAGAGCGAGCAAAAAAGAAAAACCCCGCGACGAGAAAAGGTCTGCTTTGGCGGCGAGGAAGCTGCTCCCTTTATTCCGTCTCTCGTCTGCGGAGCGGGCCGGGGCTGGTGCCGGAGCTCCGGCGGGCTGCGGGGCTGCGGCCGCCCGCTCCCCCCGCCGCGCCGCCCCGCGCCGGGCCGCGACGAGGGAGGGAGGGAGGGAGGGAAGGAGGGAAGGAGGGAGGGAGGGCAAAGGGGAGGCGGAGGGTGGTGGTGGTGGGGGAAACACCCCCTTTTCCTAACGGGCACGGGGTCGGTGCTCACACACACACAGATACGCACACACCCCTCCTCGTTGAGAGGACAATGTCGGGAAGGGGGCGTCTGGGGGGCGCTGCTTTTTTTGCTCCCCGCTGGATTCTCCTTTCTCTGTCTTTTATTTTGTCTTTTGGTCTGGTCGTGTTCCCCCCCCCTCCTCCTCCTCTTTCCCCCCTCCCTCCCTGCAAGGGGCGGCGATTTGTTTAAGCAGATCTGGGGGGTGATGGCTCCGTCTCTTTCCTCTGTTTCGCTCGCTCGCGGTGTCCTGCAGTACTGGGGCGGGGGGGCTGGAGGGGAAGGGGAATAAATGGTAGGAATGGGGAATGGGGGGGGTGGGGGGGGGAGGAATAAATGGTAATGATCGGGCGCGCGCACACACACACACAGAGACACACAGAGACACACACTCGGTGTGGCTGCAATGCTCAGCCCTGGGTTAATGTACTCAACAGTGCCACTACCTGACACAACAGCAGCAGTGATGGGGGCAGGGGAGAAAAGGCAGAGAAGGTGCGACTCAGGTTAGTGGCATTTATCCCACTCCAACCTCTCCCTTTCCCTCAATCCCCTTTCTGTCCCCCCCGCCATGTCCTTTTCACAGGGTGGGCCCTGCAGTATCATGAACTATGCAGGAGATTTTTGGGATCCAGTCACTGCTGTTCAGACCTGAGGTAAGCATTCCCTCTCCGGGACTGGCGGAGATAAGCAAGGACTCCCAACACCTATTTTAAGGGTTAAAGCCCTCGCCCTGCACACACACCTTTCAGTATGAAGCAGTAACAGTGCACAAATACAGCACAAATTCAGCTCTGGGCCAGAGGAGCTGTGTAAAATCCAAGTTAGAGAATAGTTTGGGCTGAAAGAGACCTTTAAAGGTCATCTAGTCCAACCCCTTTACAACGGCCAGGGACATCTTCAACTAGTTCAGGTTGCTCAGAGCCCCATCCAACCTGACCTGGAATGTTTTAAGGGATGGGACATCTTCTACCACCTCTCTGGGCAACCTGGGACAGTGTCTCACCACCCTCACAGGAAAAATTTTTTTCCTTCTATCAAGTCTAAACCTTCCTTCTTTTAGTTTAAAACCATTACTCCTTGTCCTATCGCAATGGACCCTGCTAAAATGTTTGCTTCCATCTTTCCTGTAGCTCCTTCAGGGACTGGAAGGGGCTGTGTAGTCTCCCTGGAGCCTTCTCTTCTCCAGGCTGAACAAACCCAACTATCTCAGCATGTCCTCACAGCAGAGGTGCTCCAGTCCTTGGATCATATTTGTGGCCTCCTCTGGACCTGTGCCAACAGGTCCATGTCTTTCCTGTGCTGAGGGTTCCAGATCTGGATGCAGTATGACAGGGGTCTCACCAGAGCAGATTCGAGTCCTTGTGCTTTTGCTTTCCCATGCTTTCTCTGCCAGCGGTCTAGATGCTGCTGCTGTTTGGGTTACCAGTTTGGCAAACCTTTCCTCACAGGAATAAATTGTTGGCTTGCCTCAGTAATCCCGCAGGTGATGAGGAGATACCCCCTAAAAACGGGAAGGTTTGTGCGATGGAGCTGTGGAAGTGTACCTACAAGTGGAGGTAACATTGGTGGGGGGGAGTAGGGAGTACCCCCCTGGGTGTCTCTGCATGTTTGATCCTTTGCAGAGATGGTACCACAGGGATCCCTGTCCCAGAGTGTTGCAGGAGGCTCAAAGTACACTTTCTCTTCTCTTGGACAAGTGGTAACTGCAGGCTATCATCCAAGTGACCTGAATTCAGGGTTCAGCTGTTGCAAGGACTACGTAGGTTGACCCCCGTCAGCCAGGGAGGCTTATTCTTATGCCCTGTTCCATTTAATGTGTAGCAGCAGATCAATGATGCAGGTTCCAGTCTAACACCAACTGCATAGGAGAGCTTTGTGTGGGCCACAAGATGCCAGCGTAGCCCTCACCAATGCCCAGCAGACTCAACTGCACTGGTGAGTATGTGCCCTCTGCCCCACCATGATTCCTCATGCGTTCTCAGAAAAGCTCCTAAATAAAAAACACACTAAACCATTATTTCCCTTCATATCTCTCCACATGACCAACCTTTGCTGTGATACCTACCAATCCCAAGCTGATGAGTTTGGGTAGAGGCAACAGGCAGTGCCCGTCCTTCTCCCATGGTCCTTTCCTCCCGCTTCTCTCCACCAATAGGAGAAAATGAATAAACAAATCAATAAAATACACACACACAAAAAAGATGACCAACAGGTCAACCCCAAGTCCATTCCAAGCTGATACGCAACCCAAAAACTTCTGAATCGGAAATGTCACACTGAAAATGTTGACATTTCTGATTGAAACCAAACAAGAATTGTCATTTCGAATCAGCACTTTGACACCGAAGGGAGGCTTGTTTGTTTAAATTAAATCACCCAACAGGAGCTACATTTTGTCATTTTGTATCCAAATGAAACAAAAAGAAAGAGTTTCAACATTTCTTGGCAGAGCTGCCGGTGACATTTTCCTGTGAAGAATTTTGGTTTCAAAAACTTTTGGCAGGTAAACCCTGTGGGTCAAATTGCTCCATTGACCATTGTCTTCCTCTTTGGAATAGGCTGACACGTGGTTATGAAATAATTGGCTTGATTTGATTAACAGAGAAAACCAAGTTATGGACCAAAATACTAAAAAAAAATTAAAAAAAAATAAAAAAAAGTTCTGATTACTTTTGTTTTCCTTTATTAGAAAATAGTGTTTTGTTTACATTTAATAAGTATGGGATAAAAAGTGTTTCATGAGCATTCACTCTTTTAATCTTGTATTTCTTCTCTTCTGTAGAGTACGCATATACACATAGGAATGTATTTAAGCAGCCCCATTTAAATAATTTCAAACTGAGAAGTCCAATTTGGGAAGCAATTGAGATAATGACTTATTTAATGCTCACTTTGAAAACATGGGGGAGTCTAAAAAATAATGATAAAAAAGCCTAAAAATTGCTAAAGGAAGTTTTTGATTGACCCAAAGTTATTTTTAGGCCTTTCTTATGTACAACTGGGAAAAAAAAATCACACCTGATTACCTATAGACCTCAAACTCTAAAAAGACTCATCAGGTTTAATTTCATAAGCAGAAAAAGGCCCATTGTTTTGAGTGGTCACCTTGCAGGAAGTGTGTCCATAAATCATTTTGGATCAGGGTTGACATCAAAGGGTTTTGTACCTATGGTTTTGTCTTCTAGATCTAGAATACTTTTTTTTTTTTTTCCCCCCAAAAGATCTCCTTCTCTGACTCTTCTGTGTGTCAGGGAGTTCATACAATGTAAGTGGATAATCTGAAAAAAGGAAATTCCCTTCTCGTTGTTCTTTTCACTTAAAAAATACTATGGAATTCATAAAGTTGGTTTGGTTTCTGCAGTGGACCTGAGATTAGTTTCGTATTTGTGTCTAACAATCTGTACGTAACCTTGACTGCATGAGACAGGCAGATGTTTTATAATGAAGGCCATGAGCCTGTTATTTTTATATAAATAGCATATTGAGTTAAATACGTATATAAGTCTTTCTAGGTTCAAGGTATGAACTAATGGTATGCAGAATTATTGGGTGATTTGTATGTTAATGGGAAAGAAAAAAAAGTATCTTGCAAGGCCCCCACTAAAACACTTTATATGATTCAAAAATATGAAAAAAGATCATTAAGAATAACCATTAGTGATTGTTTTCATTTCTTAAATTAAGCTGGTTTCTCATGTGTTTTAGCTTCTCAGCTGTCTAGCACACTTCCGAGATTTACATAGAAGATTATCTATCTATCTATCTATCTATCTATCTATCTATCTATCTATCTATCTATCATCTCTTTATGTATATACACACGCATAAACTCTCATACATAGAATACTTAGCAATTCTTTGTATCCTATTACAATGTAAATGATGAGCAATTATATTCCAAGATAGTTGAAAACAGGGAGGAAATGTGAACATAATTCAATCCATTTTTTTTTGCTCAAGAATTGGAAATCCAACTGTTTGAATAATTGGCCCCAAAATAGAAATAACAATGATTTTAAAAGTTGCCCTTTTATTTCATAAATCCCTCAGACATGTGGTATCAAGTTTCAACATTGTTGTGTGAACAATGGCAGGCAAGGATCAAAATTCAGGGCCAAGAGATTGGAAACCAAGTGCAAAATTAATTTTAAAAGACATAATTCCCCTCTTTTGGTTGATTCTCTATGGTTTAGGATATTTATATCCCCAACACGCCCCAGCCCTTTCTCTTGTCCATTGTTTTGATAACTAAGTATCATTATCTCTATCTCAGCATCTTGACATTGACAAAGGATGTGCCATGATCACTACTGTCCAAAAAAAAAAAAAGAAGATTTTGTCTTTTTGTCTCCAGTTTCTCAACCAGGGTAATTAGAAGAAACCTTGGTAGCTTAGCAACATCGTAATAATTGTAATACAATGTGGGAGATGACCGCACGAGAGGCTCAGGTTCAAGTCCAGACTTTCTTATCTATCAAATCTTTCTGCAGCCGCCTTCTCCCTACAGAGCCAACGACTAAACATTTCTCTGTAATCAGGCAGCGTATAAAAGTTGTAGGGCTCAATGATGCAGCACTTGCTGACACACCAGCAGAAGACGAGGACCTGCCCTTTGCTCAGGCTGCTCAGACATGCGGGTCCTTTTGAAAACCTTGGAATGTTTGCCTCCTGTAGCTCTTTCAACATCCATCAGGCTGTTGCTGTTCTTACAGTTATGGTTATATTTTGCAGTCTTTCCTGAGCAAACAAGTAACTCTGATCTCGCAAGCACACGGAATTCTTTTCCTCATAAATAACTTCAAAGAAACTAATTACTAATAAGTGTCAAAACCTATCCTGGATTCTCATGTGCATCGTTGATCTATGATGGTGTGAATATCAATTGCAGTTTTCATACTGATTACAATTTTGTTTATATATGTATATATAGCCTTGAGTATATGTACTTATATATATTTAAGGCTTTATAAAGTAATACAGAAGCAGTAACATGAATAAGAAGAACAACACATTAGCAGAAATGTAACATCAATCAATGAAGTACAGGACCAGTAGGAGGTAATTTAAAGCTATGTAATTTAGGATAGGGAGTGAGTGGAAATATTGGATCTGCTTGGGAATTCCAGGTATAAAGAATTGTTTAATCTAGCTAAGAAAGTCATAAAAGGAATTGATAACTAGAAGTTAAATTCAGGGGAAAAGATCACATTGGAATGAAGATATACATGGTTCATAGGGATTAATCATTCAGAAGCTTAATAAGAGGATTGGTAAAAATCACCATCTCATGACATTTTCTGTTTGGAGACTGGATGATTTCCTAGAAGATATGTTTTAGCCAAGCAAAAGTAATTGGGTTCAGGACAAGAGCAGACATGAAATGAGTTAAGAACTGCCTAACTGACAGATCTCTGAAAGTAATTGTCAATGCAGAATTATTGTTGAAGAGGAGTGTTACTAGACTGTTCCCTTATGCTATTCATCAGAAATCTGGAAGTAAATATAAAACTACTCCTGGTGACATTTGTAGATGACATTATGCTTGGTGAAACAGCAAAGAATGAGAGTCCAAGGCAGCCTGATGTAGCAAACTGCACCTCCTGGCTTGGGCAAGCAAAATACATTCTAAAGCAATAAGAGGATGATTGCAATAAGATGCTTCTTGCAAACACAGACAAAAACCTGGACAAGCACTCCGAGCTGGACCCTCAAATCTGAACGTGCTGATGTGATCTTTGGCTCTGTAGCCAAGTGACTTGTAGTGTATGGCACTAGTAAGGTTGAACTCAAGAGGCTGTTTATGAGTCTGACAGCCACATTTTAAAACATATGGTGACAGAATTGGAGAGGGTACAAAAAAGAGCCACAAAAAAATGATTGAGGGCTCAAGAAAATGATTTACAGGGCAAGTATTGAAGAATTATGTTTAGCTATCAGAAATAGATTTGATTTCAGGGGAAAAATGCCTTGTAGGTGAGGAAATTACATGGTTCCAAGGGACCGGAGTTGGTACCTAATTTCTCAAAGGAGCAAGGCTGGGATCATTACTCCCTTCGGCATTTCCTACATAACAGTTTGAGTGACCCCTACCCACTGTAAATCCAACTAATTTCTAACTCTGTCCACATATTGTAAATGAAAGACCTCACTTAAAGCTTTGGGGTCCACTTTGGGGCTAGGTCTTTTATTGCCCTGTTGTAATTCTGGACTTGGCCTGGGATTCCTTTCTAGAAACAAAGTCTCACTGAATAAAATAAAACTATTCTTTAGCCTAGGCCAAGCTGAAGCACTGATGACCCTGACAGGCTGGAGACAGACTAAGTGGCTTAGATGGTCCTTCCTGGCTTAGCAATCTTTGAAAATGAATTTGCAGAAGAATCTTGTAAATGTCTCTTTAACTTTGACTGACAAGAATGTACACATAGTGCAGTTCTCATGGAAGGTGCCATACAGTACCAAAAAAAATATTATTATTCCTTGTTTAAAGAAGCCATCCAATGGCTGAAGAAACACCACTGAGGTGAGGACAAATCATGACTTTCGTTAGAAAATGTTGAATCACTGAAACTGGAGGTTTTTACTTTGACTGGGTTTGGCTTAGAAAATTTCTCCAACTCAGGATGGACTTCTTGGCATAGAAAGGGACAGAACCTCACCTTCATGATAAGATGCCACCGGTGATGTGTGGTATCATCACTTCTATTTCCAACCTGTCTAAATCAGAGCAGATGCTGAACCTCATCTTCCAGATTGGTGCTCCAAGCAATCCTGGATGGATCTGCCATTGTGTTTTATTGGGCTGCTCTGTTAGTCTTGGATAACATTAATTGGATCAGAAATACTTGATTTCTCTTGCCCAAGTACGTTCCCAGTCCCATGGAGAGGATAACAATTTTTATTTCTCATGAAAAAACAGAATGACATTGGCTTTGTTAAAATATGAAGTGTACTGTCCGTCCCCTCCCCCCCCCCCCCAAAAAAAAAAACAAACCCACACCAACAACCTTAAGAGAACATGAAAATGTCTTCTTCCTTTCTTTGTATGATTTTGTTGGGCCAGTCACACAGAAGGAAACACAGACCATGCGATAACATCGGTGGTCAGAGGATGCACTGCACAGATGAGGTGAGGTTGACCTCAGAAACTATTTGAAGGAAAAAAATGAGCATGCTCACATGTGGTTATTAATGTGTAAAATCCTTCAGATAGCAATGGACAATATACATATGGATATCCATCCATGGATAATATCCATATGGAGAATATCCAGTTCTCAGTATCTATGCACCTTACCTAAACCGTAAATCAACTTAGCTGTTCCTTTCCTCCCAGGGCTTTGCAAAACTTGACACATGGATGCTTTATATGTTTCAATTATTTATCGTTGTTGTGGGACACCTGAAACTTTTGAAGATGGAAACACGAGGAACAAGCTGTATCCCATTTCAGCGTGAAGCTCTATCTGAATAATAGTTTGCAAACATTCTTCAGGGTGTTTGGCATTCTGTGCATGAATGAACCTCTGCCAGCCCACGTGCAGTGAGAACAAGACCCCTGCAACATTCAGCATGAATCATAGAATCATGTTGTAGAACAGTGGAATCTCTGGTGGCATTAAGCCTGTGTAATCTGTATTTGTTCTCATGTAAAGGACAGCACCTTTCCCAGCCAGGCAGTTGATGGCATCAAGTTGAAGTTGGTCCATGTGCTTGTGGGACGCTTGAGTCTCTACCGTGGCGAACACTAACACACCCACTAGAAAGCAGATTATATTTATCAGTGCCAGGTCTACAGCAGAGCCTCAGAATACCTAATTCTGCCTTTTCTCCCTTTTCCCTTTTCATTATCATTCCCTGATACCCCTGTGGTGATAGCCAGCCTTGGCATCAGGTAGTGCGGAGATCCCCTGAGTCACACAGAGCAGCACCAGGCGTCAGCCAGAGTGACCCTCACTCCCCAACCCGAGGAAAAACCAGGCAAGAAATGCTTGGTCTGCAAAAACTGACAGCTGATTGATTCCCCATGCTCCGGGGAATGTGCAGCGCAACTTTTTAATTCACACCTCGGTCATTTATCAATGTGTTCTTATTGCAGAGTTTCTTTACCAGTGAGTTAAATTTGAAAAAAATCAAAACTACGTGGGTGCCTGGGGCTGACACGGGTGGGTTTTGCCACACGGTTGTAGTACTCCCTTACCTCTTGCACCACAGCATCTTTTCCCTGTCCTTTCTCCCACCGACCACTTTAATTTTCGCAGTTGTCGGCGGTTTGAGTTGAATAGCCATGAAGCATTGCCCCCTGCCGGCAGGTCGCACAGCTGGCTGTGAGCACAGGGATGGCTGTCCGGCCATCTTTCCATCTGTCTGCAACTGTTCCTGCAGCGTTCAGCCTGGGGAGAAGGTTACAAATACAAAGATTTGCAGCTTGGTATTTAGATTTTTGGAAAAGAAAGGAGAAGACAGTCAGAAAGAAATCAGTAGCACCAAAAGCATTGCTTGAGTCTGTAGAATTTAACACAGAAATACATTTTTATGTTTTGTTTTTTTTTTTCATTTTTTTTCTTGCTTATGCTTTCAAATATTAACTGACGAAGCATTTCTTGCTCCAGCTGCACAACATTGTGCTCATGCAGCAGCAAGTGTGACTGAGGGAGATTCATACAGTCCCGTTGTTCACTAGGGGTGAAAAGCAGACTGACAACTTGGGTGGTAAAAAGTCAGTGACAATAAAAAATTGTTTGAGAACAGGTTGCAGCTACCTTAGGTGTTAATTTGGCCCTTGATTATAGCAGGATCTGAGCAGCTCATAGTCTTATAGAAAAACATTTATATTCATAATCTGCAGGAGTGGAGGGGACACCAGTGATCCTATTTTACAGACAAGGGGGTGAGGCATAAAAAAATGAAAATTATTTCCATCAGGTCACAATGGGCAGAAGGGCTCAAATTCACATTTATCATGCCCTAGACTCTTCTTGCCCAGATCACAGATGACTTTTATCTCACTCTGAAGTTTACAGCAGTTCTGTCCATCTTAAGCTGCAAGGAGTTTAGGTAGCAGGATACATTTTTAACTTTTTTTCACTTTGACAAAACTCTGCATCTCAAATAAATTATATAATATAGAGCAGAAAACTTCTAGTGAGAGCAAGCTAAAAATATAAGAATTTTTTTCCTTTTTTTTTTTTTTTCTCTCCATCACAGCTCCTGTTCCCAAATTACACTTGCCTTGCTCAGAGTCTTAGAAAGCTGACACAGAACAAATTGTCCTATGTAAATTGCAAGTTTCCTTTCTGATTGACAGCAATCCACAAAGATGGACTAATTCCAGAGGAAGTCAAGCAAAGACTGTGTCATAACTATTAACCCAATTTTAAAGATGTTCCAAATTGCTGCTGAGTTGCCAGCACGTCCTTCATACAACGGTGCATGTAAATCCAAAGTACAGGAGCCAGACAGAGTACACGTGAGCAGGACGTAGTGGGCTAGAGTTTTGCTCCCCTGGCTACTGGAGCTTGTGTTGAGGAGGGACAAACACATACTTATTGCTCCCTGCCTGGAGACTTTGATCTTGAAGATGTGCAATGGGCAGTCAAGCATATGACCAGTTACATTCTTTCTGCCTATTTTGGCTGCTGTTGTCCTTAAACCAAAACAAGTCATTAAGCAAGCAAGGACAATTATTTTTTGAGATTTGTCTAAGGGAAAGGGAGAGGGACTCTGGGCTGCTGTGAAATTGATACTGTCACACAGCTGATTTGATTGTGCCACTCCCTACCACAGAGCCATTGACTCAGTTTATCAAGGTCTCCCTTTGCAAGTGATAATAAACCTAATAGCTGCCCACAGCTTAATATTTTTTCTTGCACTACATATGTTCACTTTTGGTCCTTAGATTTTTTTTTTTTTTTTTCAGTCTCCATCTGTTCTTTTGCCTTTGAGGTACTTTAGTTACCATGGAAATAACAACATCATCTGGATGGGTGGAGCTTCGTGCAGTGTAAAGTTGGTTTTCTATATAAAGTGGTTTGCAAGGTACAGGGATGGCTGACAGAAATCCATCATTTTTTTGTGATAGTTTTTCGTATTTTAGGTGTGCAACAGGGAGATACCTGCGCGTGCTTGTGAGTGCACAAGGCATGATGTGCCTGTTCCAGGAGGTGGCATGTTTTTGCTCTGCCAGAGGAATCTTTCACTTAAATCTTTCATGCCTGATTTCTTACAACCTTTAGTTGCAGGTTGGCTTTTATTTATGGAGGCCCTATTGTAAGACACTTTCTGAGTCCTGTGATTGTCAGATGGGTCAGGCAAGGTGGAGAGCTCATTCCCTGGAGATGTACATCTTTTGTCATCATTGCCATGAAGAAGAATAAGAGGAGTTAATTTAGTGGGAGGTTGTCACATGGGCTTTGTTGTCTGCTTAAGCGTGTGGCAATGCCTCTTTGGTCTCCCAGAGGTGTCTTGTGCCTTCAACAAGTCCACATGACAAATGATCCATAAGCAATACAATCCAGAGATCACTCAAAACAGTTGTACAAGGATATCATACTTTTCATCTCAACAAACCTGGCAAATCCAAGGGAAAACCCTAATTTATACCAAATCAGACCTTATTTGAGTTCAAGTCATATGATGCATGGCTGAGGGAAGTGGAATTGTTTAGTCTAGAGAAAAGGAGGCTGAGGGGAGACCTTATTTCACTGAATTTCACTGAATTTCACTGAATTTTTTTTAGAGTTGGAAGGGACCGTATAGATCATCTAGTCCAACTCCCCTGCTGAAGCAGGATTGCTTAGAGAATGCTACTCAGGACTGCATCCAGGCGGGTCTTGAAAATCTCCAAAGAAGGGGACTCCACAACCTCCCTGGGCAGCCTGTTCCAGGGCTCTGTCACCCTCACCGTGAAGAAATTCTTTCTCATATTCGAGTGGAACCTCCTATGTTCCAACTTGTGCCCATTGCCCCTCATCATATCACTGTCTACAAATACCTGAAAGGAGGTTGTAGAAAGGTGGGGGTTGCTCTTTTCTCCCAGGTAACGAGCGATAGGACAGGCCTCAAGTTGCACCAGGACAACACAAAATGGCCTCAAGTTGTGCCAGGGGAGGTTTAGGATGGATATTAGGAAAAATTTCTTCACAGAAAAGGTTATGAAACATTGGAACAAGCTGCCCAGGGAAGTGGTCAAATCACTGTCCCTGGAGGTATTTAAAAGATGGGCAGACATGGTGCTGAGGGACATTGTTTAGTGGTGGTTTTGGCAGTGTTGGATTAACAGTTGGACTCAATGATATTAAAGTTCCCTTCCAACCTAGATGATTTTGTGATTCTATGATTATTTCAACAGTGACCCCATGGACTTTAACACAGTCCCAGAAGTTATTATCCACCATTAGACCCTGTAGCATCTGGTAATATTGATTATACAGACTCATGGAGATGAAGGTATTTTAGATGAGTAATGATTTTTGGCAAAGGATATTAAGAGAAGGGCCAGATATGTCAAAAAGATGAGAACTTGGCCCGTGAAACTTAATATTAAAGCCTGCACAGTCTACAAAATGCTTTTTGGCTAGTTCGTATATTCAGTGGATATCTCTTAAAGAACCTGAAGTGCTCTGTGCTTGTCTCATCGGGTAAGTAGATGGGGCCAGGGGATACGTCACAGAAAAGGTTTTAATGCAGTTTCTGCTGAGATCAAATGAACAGGAAAGTGCTAATTCATCAGAGCATATGCAAACATGATGGAGAGTCTCTCAAACACAGGCACATCTGGCTGGCTGGGACAGCATTCAGTCCCAGTAAAATCATTGAAAGCTTAGTGGGGAGAGGGTGAGGATCCCACAGAACAAAAAGGAGTCCCATGCAAAGTCCATGGGGATGACTTTGGTCAGTCTGTTAAAGAGAGGACTCTAAGGTCAAATCCTTGGATCTTCTATCCTAAGCTTACTTTGTCACATCAGTAGAGTAGTAGTATTTCTTTCTTTGTGTTACCGTTATTTCTAGGTGCTCTAACTCCAGCTGCAGCCATTTATTACCCCAACAATCCTTTCAAGGAACAACCTTCCTAGCAACACTGGAAATCTTTCCTGTGGAAAAAAACAACAACAAAACCAACAACAGAACTCCCCAACAAACCCAGCAGCCAGCAGTAGAAATCCTTCTCAAAGGCACATTCCAGTGATAAATAAACTTGCCATTCTCAGAAAGCTCAGAAACTGGTGGTGATGCTGGGTTTCTTTTGCAGCAATTCAGGAAAATCCATCTCTTGGTCCAACATGGATAGCCAAATCCAGGGCCAGGGACCACTCAGCAGTCTCTCTTGATTTCTTTTTTGTGCCTTGGCTGTGGAAAAGTGGAGCATTCATGTATCAGGCAGCATCCTGGCTAAAATACGACCAATCGCACCAGTGAACTCCCGAGCGAAGAGCATGACCTGTTATAATTGGTGGCAAGAGCTTTTAGCCAGGCGGCGACAGGCTTGCACTCAGTGTGAAGCGAGCACAGAAGGAGTGTTCATCAGACAGACTCATCGGGAGAAAACGAGGGCCCAGGGGGGAAAAAGGCTGGTTTGAGCCCTCTTAGAGATGGGGACGTCTGAAGTGACACCTCTGCAAAGGCTACCAAAGCCAGGGACGCTTCCAGCATTGTGGTATCATGATCTCGGTGCAACAAACCACTTAATAAGCCAGCAGCTGCTCCCAGCATCAGTTCATCTCTGGAGCAATTTTCATCTGAGCCCCATGTGGAGTGTGTTGGAGTCATAGAAAAATAGGGCTTAGAGGAACCGGGAGAGGTCACCGCCATCACCTCCACTGCCCGTTGACACAGCCTATGCAGCAAACAACAGATCTGAGAAGGCAGCTTTGTAACCTCTTGGGCAGACACAGACAGGAATAAACAAACAAAAAATGATAAAGAACCCACCTTTTTTGCTATAATATGACCAGATAAGAGCAAGTGGGATTCAGCAGTGGATAGCCTCTAGGCATCTCAGTGGTGCATTTCAATCCATTTTTCTGCTCAGCTTTCTTTCCGCTTCAACTTAAAGCTGAATTTGCTGAGGTTGCTTCAGAGGTCCTCAGTACTTTTTCCTAGGGGTCAGTTTTTCCAAAGTCCCTTTAGCAGGTCATAGAATCTGCTGTCAGGTCCTTTGTTAGGGGTGTTGGCCACCACACTTCGCCTTCACCTGTAGCAATGCTCCTCACAAGAATATGAAATCTTCCAAGGGAAGGGAGGACATATTCCTCAGTCACCAGCTCAGAAATCTCCAGCACAACCTGCACAAGATCCAGATCCAAAGAGACATCAAGTATGAGGAGACGAGGACTAGTCCTAGATGTACAAATGTGGGGTTTTTACAATAAACATAAGGGTGTTACAACCTAAGTTCCAGTTTTCTCCTTCCCTTGAGCTGATTCATGGTGGAAACCCAGGGTAATTGAAGTTAATACAAGTCCAGAGACCAAAACTGAGGGTCTTCTTTTTGATCTGTTGAAGCCATAGTGGGGCAAGCAGATCCCTTATTTCATAATAGCTCTTCCCCTCTCACTTTATAAAAGGCGTTTTACAGCTCAGATGTAGCAAGAGGTAGGACTTGATTTTTTTTCTGACTTGGAGCTCTATAGGGACATGCACTGCAAAAGGTTAAAAACTTGGAACTTCGTCTTTCATGTATCTGTTTTTAATGAACTATTTGTGTTCTACATTGGCATTAAAGCTTTGTGAGCTTTATTGGTCTGCTAGCCAAACATCTCAAAATAATATGAATGTTTTCCTTTGAGGTTATTCAGCTATTAATTCTTTTCTTGCCTTTTTTTCCTACCAAAAAGGTAAATCAGGGGAAAAACTTAGGTTGAATTCAATGTGTTTCTTTTTGCTGTCATCTCCTAATTTTAGATCAGTATGGGAATTAGAAAATGTGAAAATAAGAGATTTTGTTTTGAAGAGATAAGCCTTTTCTGACCAAAGCAATCAAATGAATGAAATATAGATTCACACGTAGTTTCAATAATAGATATAAATTTGGGTATGTTTTTTAATTATTATTGTTTCTTTTTTTTTTTTTCTTTTTTTTTTTATGAATTACATATTAGATTGTAAAATGTCAGCAGGATCTAATTAGGACCAAGATGTTAAACTGCATTGAAATCTGAAGTGGAGGGGCTGGTACATGGCCTTCACATACTCAGGGTTTCTTCACCCCTGCAGGAAGTGGGGAAAAGTGGTTTGTATCAGCTGCACCCTGTGCATTATTTTCTCATTCATCACCAAATGCCAGGAGTTTCAGTAATCCATCCTGGAAGTGACAAACATATGATACCATGTGGCCTGATCCTGTGGGAGGAAGGGTGGAGTTTCCTATGGGTGCAGATGCCTCAAGAAAAAGGACTTTTTTTAACACTGGAGTGTCTTCCTGGCTGTCCCTGGTTAGTGACAAATGGACCACGATTTCAAGGCTTTGCACCATTTCATTAGTGTTCACTAGTCATTTCTATTGTTTTTAATGTGAGTATTTCTCTACTGATTGCAAAGGGAACATCGTGGATTTGGACTGTGGTAGGAAACATTCTCATATATGAAAGACTAGGATTTTTTTTTTATCCTTAATTTACTGATTAGGTATTTGCTGCATCTCTTACTTGTACCCTTGTTTCTCATAATCATATATCTGTCGGAATATACTCTGACCTTTAGCCGTAGGAAAAAAAAATAATCTTATATCAGGATTTACAATGAAAAAGGGTATTCATTTGATGAAAGCCATTGGAATGGCAGATAGCCTCTTAAGGGCAGGATTAAGGTTACGAAGGCAGACAGAATTTTATTATTTCCTGATATGGTGAGTCTTGGACAGTCCAGCCTCCACGTTGTCTCACATCCTATATGATTTATCCATAACTATGAATCAAACACAAAAACTTGTTTGGTGGAGTTCTTCAACAGATGTTAGTAGTCCAGAGACATTGAGTCATGTGCCAATATCTCTTTTCCTTCCTCACACCCCTTTTTGACACCCAGGACTGAGACATTGGAAGCAGAAGCAGAGCCATACCTGTCACCTCTGAGGTCCTGCTCATGGACACAGCTATGAAAACTGAGGTATCTGTGGATTTCTTGCTACGCATCCATCCACACATAGTCACATGCAATTACATTGGTCCATGGGTGTTTAATGATGTGCAGTTGCTAAACTCACATCTGGGGAAAACCCTGCTGAAATTGGTTTTAACCCCCTTGTGTTGCTTATGAAGGTAAAGGAATCCTTGGTTGCCTGTTACATTATGGCTGTGCAATCTATGACTCAGCTAATCTTTTATCTCCTCTTGAGGTTTGGCTGATGTGCTTTTGGCACCATCTTTCCACACATGGAGAGGTTTTTTTGATGGGGATGGAAAGAGTCTGGTGCATAAAACAGAAAAGTGTTTCACCCAGACTACCACCAACCTACTGTGAAGCTGCACCACCAGCTCATCCTCTTTCAGGAGAGACACTGCAGTTGTGACAGCAATATTTACCCCAGGCCTAGGCAGGGATCCAGGTTCATGAGAAGCAGAAAACCCTGGGGACTGGTTCCCCATGCACAATAAATCTTTTGGTTTGAATTCTGGATACTCTTTCTGGCTCGGATTTTCTCCAGGAGTCTCATATCCAAGACCTACCTTTCCTTTATTTGTTCTTCCCCTTCTTTTAAACTTCCTCTTGGTCTCACAGGAGCACCTGTGGAATATAAAACACAACAAAAGCACTTAATCTAGTCTGACATTTTCACCCTGGAACATTGGTTGTTTTTCTTGAGTGAAGCACCTTGCTTCCTACGCCCATCAGTATTTTTATACTCTATAGAGCTGGAGAGAAAACACATTTCCTGTCCTGGAAGAAGTGTTGTTGTTTTTCAAATTTGTTCTGATTCAAAACTGAGCTTATAGAAAAATGTCTTTTCAGAATTTCACATGGAATAAAAAATCTGGTTAAAAAATCCCACCCACCACACATTAAGAAGATCCAAACAATGAAAGGATTTACATAGATAGGGTTCAGACTGTATGTTTATTATTGTAATAGTATGAGAGTGATCCTGATTCAGTTATCCACATATGGATTTCTAATGCTCTTTGATATGTCAAGGGGTGTCTGGGGTATCTCCTGGGGCATGAAGGATACGGCACAGGACTTTTGCCCTTCTGGAAGAGCCTGTAAAACCTAGTGGGATACTCCAGGACATCTCAGATGCCAACAAACATTTGTGTATGGGCAACGAAACTGATCTCTGAAACTGTGCACACCTCATTTGGGGGGGGACTTAGTCTGTGAGTTCCCTCCTATGTGTGCATCTTTGCTGAAGTTTGATCTAATGAATCTCACTCAGTATTAGCACTCTACTGATTTTAGCATGGGTGTCCATGTTTGAGAGATGGTCCACTAAATCTCCTGTGTGCCAATGCTTCCAAAGCAGGGTGTAGACCTGTGAAGCTTGCCTAAGTGCTTAGTGCAAAGTTAGGAGTGTATGATGTTTGAGTGTGGACCTTGACTTAAGTTTGATGTATTTATCCCTGAAACACTGCTAACACTGAGAACTCTTGTGTCATGCCAGAAAAATTCAATTTATAGCATGTTTCCTAAAGCCTTGCAAAGCCTGGGCTGGACAGACATCCTCAATGCTGGATATACACAACATCATATCAGTTCAAATAACTTGGAAAAAAAAGAGTTACATAAATAAAAAGAACAGAGCAGATAAAAATAAACTGGATTACAAATGCTAGACTCACTTTTATTGAGACTCGAGCTCATCACTAGCACTGCCTTGACAGTGCTCACCTTCCCCCTGTTGACCTTGTCTTTTGGGCCAAGCCTGTGACCTTGGGTGATCCAGCTCACTTTACACCTTGGCCTAATTACAGCCAGAGGAGCAGGGGGTGGAATATGATAACTGTCCACATCTTTATCATAGGTGAAAACAGGCAGAGTAATCATTCAGGGTGGCTGAAGTAGGTAGGGCTGGGAGTAATGAGATGGAAAGTTTAGATTGAATATCAAGATAAAATTACCCACAATTCATTCTTTTAGGCAAGGAGGTGTATTAAGTCTCAATTAGTGGCAGTATGATCTAATAGAACCACAGCTACTGACAGCATTATGGTCCTTTGGCCTATTAAATCCTCTTTCAAAGAAACTGATGGAAGGCTGAACTGGAAAACCACTGGTAACTGTAATATAAGGAATAATCCCATGATGGAGCCAGAGTGGAATAAATAGGTATTTCTGCGTCACTCATGAGAAGATATTGTACTAGGTAATGATATCCACCAAGTTATGTGTCTCTGTGCAAAGATCCTTGATGACATTTTCAAAACTGCCTAAGTGACTTAGTAGTCCTAATCCTCTTTTGAAAACCAGTATGGTAATTTAGGTATCTAAAACCTATTGTATCACCTAGTGAGAATGAGATTTATGAAGCTCCCTCTCTTAAAAGTGCTTGGGTTTGAAATGTCCATCTAGACACATAGACTCATATTTATGTTGAGTACTGAAGGCAGACTCAGGCTTGATCTGCCTGTTCTCTACAGGGAAGGACTAACAGAAAGCTTGGTAAATTAGGCCCCTATACTTTTTTTTGGCACACAGTAGGGGCTTACCTGTGATTTTCAGTGTGAGCAAACCCTAAACCGTGATGAAACTATGATGAAGCCTCCCAAAGTGGCATTTTGTGGGATGTTTCTTTCTGAATGCATGTTCTGATGACACATATACTACATGAATCAATGTGTGTCACACCAAATGTAATACATCTTCAATGCAGAAACAAGTTAGTGGCGGATGAGCATCGAGCTCTGAATCTTCATGTCACTGCCACAAGCCTGAATGCTATAGAAATCCAGAGCATCAAGGGTATTATTGCAATTTGCATAAGTAGAAAACACAGTGATTAAAAGTTATCAAAGAAAGCTATCGCTCAGTTGTCAGCTCCACAAGCAGACTCCAGTGATGTCTTTCCAGCTCCTTCATAATAATCCCCACAAGTTCTTGCTAAGAGCTGCATTGAAGTAACCTGTCATTTACTCTGTCTTTCACCAATTCAGCTCAAAGGGATGCGCCAGCTGTGATCACTTGGAGTTAGAGCTGCTGTGTTGCAAAACACCACTACAGCTGCAGGCAAAACGTACAATTCGGAGATCTGCCGAACCCAAAACTCATGGAAAAAGCGGAAAAGTACCACCCTATGAGAGGATAGTTAAGTCACTCACATACTTTGCATGTGACGAACAGGGGCGCTATGTAGCAAGGCATTCCTTGTCTGAATGTTGTCTTGTCTTCTCTTTTCATGATTTCTGCTAGCCTCTGGTGTGGAAGCAGGGTTAGCAATAGCCTGTGGAACACACCACAGGTGGTACCTCCTGGTGTGGCTAGATCGAGAAGACCCGTTGTTTTGTTGATGATAGGTTACTTTTCAGCTGATTCAGTTTTCCCAATATGTACTGCTGAGTGCCACAAAACCAAGGAGGTGGTATAAAGCTCCCTCAGGCAAAATGATGTCATTTCCAGCCTACAAGCACTTTGGAATGTAGATAGAAAATGTCGTTATCAGTCAAACATGACCTTTCAAGGTAGAAAATGAGATTGAAACATAGTCTGTTCTTCCCTGGCCATGTTTCTCTACCGTAGAAAGCATCTCCTGATACACGTCCTCTCCCGTGGCTGGATTTCTGTCTCCTATATTCAAGGACCAGTTTAGCACAACTGAAAGCCCGTGCAATTTTACTGCAATTTCTAGAAATGACACCAATCTTGCATTGCCTTTTCTGCCAAGCAAAACCCATTTTCTAAGGCTAAAAGTGAGCCCAGCTCTCCTGCTGACACTCAGGAGAGGGGACAGCCAGAATGGTTCTATGGGCTGCGAGTCCTGCCATTGTGCTTCACTCAGACATTTGTTCCCCCTCTCCGTTTCATTACCCTTTCTCTAATGACTGATATCTTTGAGTGTAAAACACAAACTCCCCTGTGACAAGGTTGTCTCAAACATTTGGGCTTCTTGGAAACCTCAGCCTATCAACAGCTAGTGGGTTCTTGGGGCTAAGTGGGGTAATTACATTTTCTTCTATGGAGCCAATTAGAGGCTGATAACATTATCACAATTATCTGATTAAACTTTTGCTCGCTGTCCTTTAGAATTACTTCCAGTCCTCTTCAGACACTAAAAACTATGAGGCTATGAAACAACGGCAGAGATGCCGAGAGCTTACTTGGTGCTGTCATTGCTGAGAAACTGGGTGCCAAATTGTTTGGGTCTTCTTCCACTGGCAAATCTGGATTAGTCTGGAACCAAACAGCTATATGAAAAAGGCATGATGCATAAGCATAAGCAGGCCAAATGAAAAAATGCAGACTTTTTTCTAGTTTCACAGTTCCTGGCCAGTGGCCCAGGTTACATTACAAGCCACCTTTATCATAGCACAACAGAGTCAAACCTCATCCTCAGGACAGCTTGATTAGCTTAAGGATCTGTCTCAGTATAGTTAGCCTCCTGAACTCGACTTAGTTTGTTATATTGCTAATCTCTAAGCCCATTACATCCAGAAGCATTTAAGACTTAATTTACTAAGTGAATTGTGAGAGAGAAAAACAACAAAGGAAGGAGGAAAAAATTCAAATAAAAAGGAAATTCCAAGCTATTAAAGCATGCTTTTGGGGACCAGAGATATGTGAGACCTCTCAGCGTAAGTTAATCTGAGTGTTTTTCTCTGCATAACTGAGATGGGACATAAGTTTCTTGAAATTTGGAAAAGCATGTGGTCAGACTTGCATCCAGATCTTGGAGCCTGAGGGACTTACCAGGGCTCTGTGATGGCAAAACCTGAGCACCTCAGCTTTTATATTTAAACAGATGCAGATAACTGTATTATTTCCAGATGAAACATGGAGGCACAGAGAGCTAGGTAATCTCGATTGGATTTACCCATATCCGATAGCAAATCTGTGACAGAGACACAAAATAAGTCTGAAGCCTACGTGGCCCACAGAGGCCTTCTTCTCGTCTGCGATTCATCTTTCTGCTCCAAGTCCAGGATTTTAAAGGTTCAAGCAATGCATGCAAAGAATCACCAGTCTTTCCAATGAATGAAACACTGCTGCCTGAATTCTTCCAGAGCAGGGCTAAAGCTCTGTGGTTCGTTGACCCCAGTTTTTCAGTGCCTCCTCTTTTGGGTTGGTGCTTCCAGACTGAACAAGCTTCACAATTCAGCTTGGCTGCTTGCACAGCGACATCACATGGAACTGCACACCAGCCCAGCGTGAGACCCTGATGAGGTCCCCAGTGAACCTGGCCCTGAGCCGGATTTGCAGCCCAGCCCAAAGGAACCTGGCTTCTGCTCTCATTCTCAACTGCTTCCCACGCTGCTTGTGTTTACTCTGGCAGCAGGTAACTTCAGTGCCCAGATCTCATCAAACCTAAAGGTGGTCCCACATCTCTTGGTTTTGGATCAAGATTTGAATTTCCAAGCATGTCTGAGTCCAAGATTTCTATTATTTGGCCTGCCATAGACATGAAGTCACCCTAGAAATGTCCATCTGGAAAACAGACAATTTCCGATCATTCAAAAGAGGTTTTGGATTCATGGGTACATCCGTTTCTGCACCTAACACAAACACTGGTATTCCAATATTTCACTCATGCCCGTAAATGCAATGGGGTTTCTAGATCTTACCGGAGTGCTAATAGGAGTGAGGACCTTTTTTGCTCTGAGTTAAAATATGGTGTTCAACCCAAAAAAAGAAAAAAAACGTTCCTATATTACAGGCAGGTTTACTAACATTTTCAAGGTTATAAGACAATCTGTTACAAAACTGAGAGCAGGACCTGTAAATCCAATGTTTCATTAAGAGGGTGGAACATGTTAATAGAATAGAGGATATTGTCTGTTGGAAAATGCTGTGAATCAATTTATTTTATTCCTGGGTACATGTTCATGTGAAATTGGGCTAACTTTCCTTTCTGTCAAATATAATACATATGGTTCTGGCAACATCTGTTTTGTTTCACTTGCTAGAGCTGTGGGACTCCAGACTCAATAAGGTCTTTCCAATTCAAAGAATAAAAGCTCCCAGGAAGCTAGCCAGGAGCCCCTGTTTTTACAATAGATTGCTTGGCTTTTTACAATCCGTTCAGCTAAACATTTTTTTACAGAGTTTGAGAGCACTGTGTGAATACCAAGTATGCAAATTGTGATTAGTAGTTTCCCTTGGAAGTCTCCTTCAAGGAGCTCTTATTTGATTTGATCTTGTCTCAGGTAAATAAAAGGAACAAAGTGGAAATGGCCTTTGACCCACTAATTAATCACTTGCTCCTGTTAACTATTCCTCCGTCAATGTTATTAAGTGGCAGCATCCGAGGGTAAATAGGCAACCATGTAAAGAAGCTTAAGTGCCATCTGTCCTTACCTGCTAAGGCTCTTTTGCCCTTTGGAGTTGATCCCTTGGGGTCTTATTTCTGTTTTGTTGTTGTTGTGGTTTTTGGTTTTGGTTTTTTTTTGGTTTGGTTTGGGTTTTTTTGGTTTTGTTTTTTGTTTGGTTTTTTTTTTGTGTGTTTTGTTTTGTTTTGTTTTCCTTAAGAGATTTGCATGTGATCATACTCAAATACACAGCTGGCCAATTCAGTTCCATGGCTGTTTGAAGGCTCTCAGCAATTGCAAGAAAGTGTGGTTACAGATGCATTGTTTATCTCTCAGTGATCAGAGTAACGAAGACAGCAATCACTGTCACATGCAGAGCAATGGTGATTAGCAAGAATTAATGTGTGTGTTGAATATTAGCAAGGAAGTATTTATCATACAGCCTTGATGAGTACTTGCAATAAACAATAAATACTCCTTCTAAGAACAAGCCTGGAAGATCCTATCTGATAGTACTCTTTCTGCTGGACCAGTCAGAAGCAAGGCTTTAAGCCTTACTCATCACCCCCTCCTTATGGCATACATTTTGTCCGATGCAAGCAATCAGATATGTTTTCCACCTAGATATCATTTAAGTGGAAGAAAACAACACACGAAGATAGATTTCATTGATCCATCCCTAGGATGTGGATGAATTGCTCCTGCAGGTGAGTTGAAGGATGAAGAATCTAGCTACTGATGTTTATAAATGCTCGCGCAAAATTACTGTACCCTCATTCACGCATCTAGTTGTGTCATACTCCCTATTATGTGATCTTTCTTTGCCTGGGTGGATGCTTGTTTCTATCAGGTGGCCAGTTACCAACCGAACTCTTCAGGTTTCTAGTTAATGTGTAAGGTCAGCTTTCGGGCAACTTGTTATAACAAGCATGTTCTGTACTTTTGCAGAAAAAAAGACTAAATTAGGCTGTGTGCAAGGCTGCACACAAATCTCAGAGTTCAGAGAGACCAATAGGACTTCTCTGTGTTTTGCTATGTCCACAACTTCATCTCCATGAAGAAAAACAGGGTTGAAAAAGATTCTGGCAATCTTCATGTCTACTGATGGAGGTGAGAGTTGTAGCACTTGTCAATTTTCAGGATTACGGGCCCTTACCTTTTGAGATTAAACTGGATCCAGGTATTGCAGGAGTTCATTCATAAGTCATTGATGTTCTCAGTGATTTTTTGTAGTGTTTAGGCTAGATTTATTGCTGAGCAGATCAATACTATTTACTCAAAATCCTTGCAAAAGTACAATCATTGTTGCTTCTTTGCCATAAGCCATCCACGAATGTGGGTGGACTGTTTAAAATCTGCATAGTCACAGTGCAGAAGCAAAAAAGTGGTACAGTTGGTGGAGTTTCACGGTCTGGTAAAATGACCCTTACATGAAAAGTGGCCAAGTCAGTGGAGTTGCACTAATGTAATTGAGGTTACAGCCAGGCTACCAAGGCAGGGTCCTTCCTTCTACCTTGATGCATCTGAGAGCAGAACCTGGCCCAGAGCCTGTAATCAGTTTGAACAATCTGTCAGGTGCTTTGGGATTTGGAGGTGAAAGGTGCCATGTAAATGTCAGTCATCGTTTGCTGGAGCATTACATCCAGGCTGAGAAGCACTGCCTGCCAGAGACACTTCAACAGGGTGTTAGGAGTGATCTTCTTGAGAAACATATTGCACTAGATGTAGGGATGTTTATTGAGCAGAATCATGCAATGCTGGTTACTATAAATCACCTGACATACTTTCTTTTATCTCCCTATTTTATCTAGTTTTCTCCCATTATCTTTATTATTTAAATAAATCAAACCAAATAGCCATATACCAAGATATTTATTTACACAAAAGAGGTGTGATGCCAGCTCCCTAAAGCTTTTTATAGAAAATAGCAGAGTGAATCATTTAAGCTGGGTGGTTCATTTGGTTGTGGGTTGCTCTTTTTGGTTCATGAAATGTTTATGAGCCAATCACAGCATTCTCACATGCATTCGTTACTGAAAACAACCTGTGATGTAATGAATAGCTCACACAGGGGCTGGGGAGGATGTTCATTGCTGAGACTTCAAAACATACACTGCATCTATCACTTACACTAGTTACCTGGTTGTTTTACTGCTTCCTGATTGCATTACTTAATTAATTAACCAACAGAGTGTGAATTTTGAGTATTGCACCCGTGTATGTGGCTTGATGGCTGCTCTCAGGAATATTCAGTACCTCAAAAGGCTTGAACCTCAGCCCAGATAAACAAGCCAGTTCCAGGACAGGGGATGGGCCATAAACAGCCTCCTATAGGGATGGGATTTTTCTTTCAGTGAGTATTTGTGAACTTTATGTTCACAAGTTTGTTTTTTTTTTTCAACAGGCTAAAGCTTCCTAGAAGTGAACGCAAAAACAAAGAAAGGACTATCCTATTCAGGTCCTCTGTGACTCAAAGCATGTTTCCAGGGGAGAAACTGAACACAAAATTCATTTCTCTTAATACCTGCAGAATATTTTTCGTGCTGTATGGCACTAGTGAAGGGACTCTCCCTTCTTTTCTCTGGGAGAAAAAGAGAGAGATGTTAGACAGCTGTGCAGAAAGAGGGCAGCAAGGCTTGGGAGGGATGAGAATGAGCTTTTCTACTTCAAGTCACAAAACGTGGGGGAGGTTAATGTAGATCAGGTGAGGCTGCACTCCCAGGCTCTCTCTGCATGCCACATTTGACCCTCTTCTCCTCAGAGGGCAATTCAGAGCTCTCTTGACACTGTCTTCAGGGGAAGTCTGGGAAAACCAGGTTCAAGCAAGCCTCTGTGAGGACTTTCTTACCTCTCACTGTTCCTCCTTCTGTGCTCTATTCAGTTCTTGATTTCCATTTTCCTCTTTTCCATTTTAGTTTCTACTTTATCACAGCAAAATCAAAGTATGTGGTTTTCACTTCAGCTTTGAAGGTGGAACATGCAAATTACTTTCACCTGTGACATAAAAACACAAGTTTTCTTTAGCTAATGGCATGTTCTTAGTATAATTTAATTTCAGTATTGTTAAGGTGAAGGACTTTTTTCTCCTCTATATCTTTTTAGGTTTGCACATGTAAACAGCATCTAGTACCTAAGAACTGCAGAGCTACAGGTCTCAGCAAAATCCTCTGGGAATAGACCAACCTGTATCACTCCAAATTTTATACGTTTGTTATTTTGTGTGTGTGTTTGCTAATGGAGTATGGTTGTCTTTTATAAGCAAACCAAAAAAAACAAAAAACCAAAAACAAAAAAACCCCCAAAAAACCCAACAAACAAACAAACAAAACCCAAAAAACCCCACCAATGTCTGAGTGCTTACAAGATAGGAAAAGGAAGATACAGGAAACAGCGGTTATTTCTGGAGTGGACTTTTTGGAGCAGAGTTGTTTTGATTTGATCTATTAAATAAGAAGGTCAAGAAAGGCAAGAGAAAAAAATAAAATTCTTGTATAGAACAGTTCTGTTGTTGGAAGTGCAATAATAAAAAGTTACTACTAAGAAAGGAGCTTCTTCAGTTTTGCATGTACCATAGCTTTTAGAAAGCTATTTTCCTATTTGAGGGCTGACAAATAAATAACATTCTTGGCACCAGTAACTTTTTTCTTCCCCCCACCCTCCAGCACTCTGAGAATCAAGATTCAACTTTTCAACCTTGTGAATGGGGCTGAGAAGTTATTAGGTTTTTTAATGAAAAAGTACCTAAAAATAATTAAAATAAGTCACTCAAAGGTATATTCTTTAAAAGTATGTTCTGGAAATAAAACAACTGTTTAAAAATTAGGGGAAGATATGGGACATTCCTCCACCCACTAATCTTTGGTTTGAACATTTATCATATACTGGCAGGTTTAGGGAGTGAGCCTGGCAGTAGAGACCTTCATGAAATGATGGTGATATTTATGAGATATATTTGTGGTTTTAACCCCTTGGAAAGAGTGGGGAAAAAAGGCACCAGCTTTTCTTAAGGCACCTCCTTGTCACAATTTCACCTGAGACCTTAGCACTAGGCCTGAACAATTTTAATTATTATTATGTTTAATATCTTTATCAATGATCTGGATGAGGGGATCAAATACACCAACAGTAAATTTGCAGAGGACACCAAGTTGGGCAGGAGTGCTTGAGGGTAGGAAGGCTCTACAGAGTCATCTCCATCCCCGGAGATATTTAAAAGACGTGTAGCTGTGGTGCTGAGGGACATGATTTAGTGGTGGACTTGGCAGTGTTAGCTTAACAGTTGGACTCGATGATCTTAAGAGTCTCTTCCAACCTAAACAGTTGTATTACTCCTCATCAGCAATTTTAAGTCCCCCTAGAAGATGCTGAGAATAGTGATCACTTTGAGAAAATATATGCGAATATAATAGGAAGGTGAAAGAAAAAAATGTTAGTAGCTTTTGCTAAATACAATGTGAATTGCTAAAGGGTGCATTTAAAGGAAATTGTTCATAAATTCTTAAGTATTTGCAAAGTTCTGATGCAGCCATATGTTAGTAAATAGAGTCCAAAATAAAGTCAGACTTCAGAAATGTCTCAAAAGTTCCATTTTCACATAAACATGGACTCCTAAATTAACCATAGGTTTAGCTGAATATCCTGCCCACATCGATATGATCTTGTGTTAAAAGTAACTGGTGTAAATTTGTATTATTCATATTAGAAAGATGAAGCTAAATGCCAGCTTTAGGTGAAAGATATTCACCAATAAACCCTACTACAATATGCATGTGGTGTAGTGTTCTGCTTAAAAAATGCACTATCATATAGAGATAAAATCATAAGTTTCAAAATGCATAGTTACAAGAACTTTTTTAAAATACATGAACTTGCAGGAATATGTCCCAGCCTCTCTCCCCAGTGTCATTCCCAATGTCCCTCACTACCTCTTGCTTAAAACCCTTTATTTTCTGAACATTCTTTTCCCAGCAGAAGTAGGGGAGGGTGGCACACCAGCTGCTTCAAAGTGACCACAATGCTGGCAGACCAAAGCATCCCCTCTATCTTCCTCTGTCATTTGCTGTAGTTAACAAATTAGCGCCCACCTTGGTTCTAGGTCCTGCCCATTCCGCCATGAAAGAGGCTACTGGAAGGTTTATGGTAATGCTTTTCCCCCTACTGCTGCCTCCAGAAAAGCCAGCCCTGAAGGAGAAGATTACAAGGCTCCTAGTCTCAGCCATATGATTATCCTGTGCTAATGTCGCCCACTTCCCCTGGAGTGCAGAACTTGTAACTATTACATGACTTTCATTTTTACATATGTAAGGAAAATGCCTTGATTCCCACAAGCTGTCAGTTAATGTTACAATGCTTTAACTGAGAGGCTGCAAGCATCACCCACTCCTTAAAATGCTAATGATCTGCTTCAGATGTGTGATCACAGAAGCCCATGAGCTGGGCTGTTTTGTACGCCCCTTGTATTTTTAGTTTATAGCAATGATCTTGTGTAATTCTTGGTTTGCAGTTTGTTTCGTTGGGTTTTTTTTGGTTTTGATTTTGTTTTTTGTTGCTGTTTGTTTGTTTGGTGATTGGGAGGTTTTTTTTGGTGTGTGTGGTTTTTTTGGTGTGTGGTGTGGTTTTGTTTTTTTTTAAGCCTCCTGTGTGCTCACTAGATTGATTTGGGGAGAAAAAACGAAAAAGAAGAAAGCTCCTGTCTAAACATTTCTAAGTCATAAACAGAGGGAAAAGTGGGAATACAACATTATAGGAAAAGCAGGATGGGATATATTCCAGAGGCAGAGATACAAAACATTAACTTGATTTAATCTTCTGCTTGCGGTGTCTAGCCCCACAGATCCCTATCTGAAGCTGTCTTGCTGTGTCACTGGGATGTTGAAGTTCTTTTAGAATTTCCAAATTCTGTTTCTGTAATTCAATTTCATCGCTCAATGGTCGAGCTCATATCTACTCTTAGTACGGGAAGTTGAGTTTGGTGATGGGGCTGAGGTTACAGAACAAAAAAAAACATGCCCACACACTTCCTTTTTCTCCAGACCTTCCTCCCCTATAAATAAGTGTCTCTTGGTAAATATGAAATATCTGATTGTTGCCTTAGTAAAGGCCAGGTGCTGAGCAGCACGGTCCCACAGAGACTTTTAGGAACTAAATGAAAATGAGTTTCAGTACAAGCCTCAGTACATTTGCAACCCAGACAAAGGTCAGTGTTTAGAAACCTATTTAGAGAAGGTGAAACATCATGTAAAACATTGATTTGCTTGTCAGTAAAAGGCAATAATAACTAAATCAGTAATCATGCTCTAGGATGATGCCAGGGGGTTTTGAATGGCCCTTGTGTGTATCAGATGAGTTTTACTTACTAAGCACACACATTTTGACTTCTGTGCCTGTCAGAACTTTTATTTATTAGGGAGCTGGTTGCTGGACACTTTAATTTTAATTTTAAACCTAAAACCCCAAAATGATAATATAACCCTGTGCAAAGCACTAGTATTATTTTGAGAAGAGTATCTTTCCCTCTTTCTAGTGACTTACTTGACAGGTCTAAATGGCTACTATTCCATTCTCTCTGTGCTAATTAATCTTTTTTTTTTTTTTTTTTAAATTATTTTATTTACTCTTCTTTTTTTCTTCATGGCTGTGCGGCTTCAGATAAAAGGAGACCTGACGTTTCAGAACCTCCTCACCCCTGAACTTTTGTTTGAGGTTCAGCACAGATTGATGAAATACATTGAAGAAGATGTTCTTTAAAAGTCCTCCTAGGATAGTGTTGAATGGTGTCGGGATCTTGATGGTTTGAGATGTGGAAACCTGGCTGAGAACTCAGCTGAGGCTTTGAAGGCTTTTGGATGATATCTACATGTTCTATTGGACTCCCTTCTTTGGGGTCCCATTCTTAAGCTGGAAAATAATGTTCAGGCTATCTGTCTTTCCTAGGGCAAGTAATTGAGCATCCAGTGTATTTTACCTTTATTGGTTAGGAAAAGAGGTGATAAAAGAATGTAGTCTATTCCTTAGGATTTTATGGTGTCATTTCAATGAAGTTAGATGTTAACTACTTGCATGAAACACTTTTTAATGGAACAAACTTTTGCCAGATGGGAGAAAATATGCTGCTTGCTACTTTATTTTTCTGCATTTCCCTCAGGCTCCATCTATATTACAGCCATAACCCAATCCCAAAACCCAATCACAACAAGGTTGCCATTTTACCCCGTTGCAGAATAGTTAATAGTTCCCGAGCTGAAGGGGTCTAACCACGTTTCTGAAACAAGGTAGGCTGTTAGAGGGTACCTTAATACCACTTGCAGTTCAAAGAGTTAGCAAGATCAAAAGGAATTGGTTAGTGCCTCATCAGTCCTCCTGGTTTGATCATGTTGAACCATGTCTTCTGGCTGAGGTTGGCTGTATTTTAATCCAGGTTTTAGGTCCACATCTCTCAACATGCAGCTGTGCGAGCAATCATATCCAAGTGAACACCATTCCTCGTAATACTAAATGCTGTAGGATCCAAGGGCACAGGAAAAATACTAGCTCTTGTCACTCTTTCCCCTTCATAGGAGACAAAGCTGGGCTGTAAGCCCGACTTATAAAAACCCTGACCAGCTCCAAACTTTGACAAATCTGAGAGTATGTAGGTTCAAGTGATATTTCCCTCGGGTTAGCAGAACCACCTGAGATTGTTCAGGTCTCTGCATCAAATTGGCTCATGCGTCTGGGATATGGGAAATGTTTAATGAGGGGTTTATGTATTTAATACTGTATTTTTCACCCATTTTGACTGTAGCTTACAGTGCCATCAAGACTATGGTTATGAAGATTAAGCCCAGGGTTTGACTATCAGTGCTTACAAGCATCCACTGCTTCCTACAGTTACATCTGCAGAAATAAGTGTCGAGCGCTTAGGAGTGTGAGTCCTAAAAGGATTTTACCTTTCTTAGCTTTTTATCGCCCAAGGCAACACAGTTGCCTAGAAATAGTTAATGGTGCTCCTTGCAAAGTCTCCTTCTCCTTTTAAGGGTCATCGTTATCTCCATTTTACGGCTGAACCGAGATTTAAATGTAACTTCAAGTTATTGAGATGCAAATCAGCCTGGTCTCATAAGTATTATATGTCTAAACCATATTTTTCATCATGAAACTCTCTCTTTTTTTTTTTTTTAAGTGTTTCCCTTTAAGTACATTTTTCCATTAAACTAAATATATGTTTAATTTTTTTCTCCTCCAAAGGCAAGGTCCTTTCAACTCATGCCAGTGTTATTATTTCTCAAAACGAGTTTCATCTTGATCCATAAACATTTTATGCCAAGAATAATGCCGTTTTAAAGACAATAAGTGCCTATTTCTGCCCGAGGCCATCGGAAACCCCGTAAAGGAGGCAGTAGGAATTAAAGACACTTAATCATATTTCTCCATTTTTAACTGTTATTTTTTTACACTCTGAAGCAGTTTTTCTATCCTTGCCGACTCCTATTGAATACCATAAATCTTAATTAAAGATGTAATTTTTTGCCTTTATGAAATCTGAGCTGGAAAGAACATTTCTTATTTTTAGGACTAGCACTGTGTGCAGGCTCATAAAACAAACAAGACTTTTACACTCGCAGGGTTTCAAAACCAGTTATTGCTGCCATCATGTCGAATTGGTTCCATAATTATTATTATTGTTGGGTTTGGTGTTTTTATGATTTTTATTAATGCCTGAGCTTCGCATTTTCTATGCGCAAGACATCATGAGGAAAAGAATAACTTACACAATGTGCATATCTGTGTGGGAAATGGAAGGAGGCTTATAGAAATATATCCATCAGCACAAGGATTTGTTTTTAATATACTCATTATAAGATATTGTGATTTTTGTTGGGTGTTTTTTTTCAGTTAGAGTTAAATAACAGAGCTTGTTTGGTGTAAACTTGCATCAGTTTATTGAAGCCAAGAGAATTACTGGGAGAAGTGCTTTATACTGGGAGAAGTGCTACCTCTGATAATGTAATTTTCCCACTGTTCCACTTACTTTTCCTACTGAGAGGAAGGAGGAGAGTGAAGTTTCACTGTCTTATCTCTATTGGTGGGAAGAAATAGTTACTCCATACTTCTCAGGGTGAGACTGTATTTGTAGTATCTTCCTGTAGCTGAAATGGAAAACACTACAGATATGTTTTGATCTGAAGCCCATTAAATTCAATGGGAAGATTTGTGTCGGCTCTTGGTGACAAGCAGTATTTGCTCTGTTTTACTGGCATCCGCTGGAAGTATATCATTTCACAGGCTTGTTCTGAGACCTAAGGCATTTTAACTGCCTGCTCCAAAGTCAAAGAAAATCAACATGAATTTTCCCAATAATTTCACCACTTTTTTTGATTGAGCTGTCTATAGGCTAATTGAGGTAGATACCATCACGGTGAACTTCCCTTGCAACAGTAATGGTAGGAAGCGCTGGCTACCAGGTGATTATGGTTTTCCACCACGGAAGCAGGCTTATGCCATCAGAGAGGACACTAATAAACTTAAATTACTGAGCAGTTCTGGTGCGGAGGTAGTAGCAGTACAGGCACATCCATAAACATAGTCCAGCCGTTCAAGGCTTCCAGCCTGGCAGATGCTTCAGGACCCTATTGACATTCCATGGGACAATTTCAGACTCTATATTTGAAATTCATTTACATACTAACACGCTTGCGGTCCTGCTGGTTGGTAGTGATACATTCATTTAAATGTGGCTCTTGTACCTGGGCTTTTCCAGTTAATACTGGTATGTCTCTGCATTTTGGAAAAATAGAACAATAGAAAGGCCAAGGAGCAAGCTGTTGGTTAAAGGTGTGAGCTAGTATGAAAACGCCATTCTTCAGTCATTAAGCACATGAATAATGTTGCTCCTGTGAGTAACGCTGCTAAGCCAACAATGAAACATTCATGTGAATAAACCTACCTATGGCTAAGTCTTTGTGGGGGTGCAACCTTGTGCTCTCACCTTCTGCTGCAAGGTCACTGGGTTTCCACAGCTGCCAAGTCAACCAATGAGACACCAGTGGCTTTTATTAGATACTCATAGTTATGATTCCTAAACATAACATGGCCTTCCTCAATGAAGCCTGAATCAAAAGGCCATTGATTTACTAGCTGTGAAGTGATGTTTCCTCACTGGCATCTAATAATTTATTTAAAACATGGTTTTGCCAGGAAAATCTCTCGTTATTTTCAATTCACATCCCTGTTTTCAAAGGCACTTTGGAAGATAGCAAAAAATGCAAAAAGAATACATCTTCCCATAACTGACTAAGCAAGAACACCAGGCACAAATTTTATTCTGTGTATGTTTCATGCTTCTGGCTACAGTATCTCATTTTTACATGGGTACTGAATCTGGGATAAAAGCGGGAAGCATTTATTCTGTATCACAAATTTGTTGCTGGGTTTGGTAGTTTCTATTTCATACATGTTGATAATTCTGTTATTACAAAGTAATTTTGCAAACCCCATTCTGACACCTTCCAGACACCCAGCAGTCTGTGTACTACAGGCTGAGAAACACAGGACAGGACAATTTCTCCAGGCTCCAGCCAGCTTTATTTGCTATAACGCTGTGATCTTGCAAGCTCTTGGGTGTACAAGTAATTTAATGCAGGTGAGCAGGGAACTGACATAGGTCATTTTGGGTTATTTTAGTTTAATTTAATTTTTCAGTTCATGACATATCTTGTTGAAAGCTGATTAACTGTGTTTTTGAGTGGCTGTTATACGACTTTTTTCTTTCTTTCTTTTTTTTTTTTTTTAAGTAGTGATGAAAAGAACCCCTTCAAATCATAATATTAACAAAACCTCCTTCCACTACCTCTGACAAAAGTTAGTGAAGTTTGCTCATGTTTTTCAGTCTCTTCCTTTTTTTGCTGTTTTATCAGCTATGCACACACAGATATACATAATCTACATGTATATGCATATACACGCACACACACAGAGATATATATATATATGAAGTTATCTATTTTCTTGTTCAAGTCCTAAAGGTACCAAGGTAGAATATTGTTAAAATGACATTTTGAGGGGAGGTTAAAGCTGGCTTTTCCATATGAACCTTCTCTGTGCTGCTCACAGATTGAAAGGGTAAATATGACTTCTGGACTGGTGTGGGAATGTACTTTATTCCAACCAAGCCACTGATGCAGTAATCCTGTTGACACCAGATGGCTGTCCAATATCTGCAGAATAGTCAGATGTTTCTGATGAGAGACTGCAGCTGATGAGGTTAGTTCTCCTCCTGGCAGTCTGGTGAGGAAATCAGTGGGATTTTTTGAAATTCTTGCCTCTGTTCCTTTGTAGTGGTGAGCCTGGTACTACTAACCAAACCCGAAGAGAGTGTAACTGTTTTCAATGGGGATTAGAATAAGCCTCAAAACTGGGATACATGGACAGGTCTGGGTGGAGGACCTTAACTTATTGCCTTTCACTTGTTCTATGACTTCATAGAAATTTTACTTTTAGGATTCTGTATCAAGTTATTTACTAAATTCATGAGTGTTTTTAAAAAGATACTGTGATTCAAAGACTTCTTCATACCTGAAAACAACGTCTATGTTTTTTCTAGGTATTAGAATGAGTTATTAGAATACAATATTTTCTCTTTGTTGTACCTCAGGAAAAGTTCAGTTGCATATACAATGCTGGACTTGGATCTATTGTGGCTTGAATTAAAAAAGCAGAATCTGAAAACAGCCAGCCTTTACAGTTGCTGAGATTCAGATCTGCTCTGATAGCTAAGGTTTATGGCTCTGGTCCATCTTTATAATAACATTATGCTAACTTTAAAAAAGACTTTCCAGCAACTTAATAGGCAAATTATAGCAAATAATTATCTGTTCTTAGCTCAGTCTTTTTTTTTTTTTTCAGTGGGTTTAAACAATGCAAGTACTTTAATTACATGATTATTTATGCAATAACATCTTTGTCAAAGTTAATGTTTTAATAAAGAAACAACAATTTTCTGATAATTAAATAACCAATGAATGAAATTATGCATTCATTCTGAGAAATCACTGGTCTGCCTTGAATAGATGCAGACACATTTTCACAAGCCTGTGAACTGTTTGTCTGTGCTTTTGAGCATGAGAAGCCCTGCTTCTGAATGAACCAAAGGAGACCTTTGCCTCCTTGTGAAGGCAATGGAGGGAGTTATTGGTATCCATGAGAAGGGGATCGTGGTACACAGCCAGGGAGGTGAGCAGTCCCCAGCTGCACAAACACACAGCCAGGTTTACACATGTACAAGAAATGAACCTGATCTTCTGAGTCAGGTCCAGGGAAGGGCTGTGCATCTGAAACTCTAGACTGCTGAAAAAAAGAAAAAAAAAAAAGGGAAAAGAGGGGAAAAAAAAAAAAAGAAAAAGGAACCCATATACACCTACAGGAGCCTACCTAAGTGAATAGGACTGAGTTGTATAAAAAAGGTCTCTGTTCCAAGAAAAATACAGATGTTCAGCTTTCATGATTTCACCCTTTTCATGACCATATTGCTGCCAACTACTTCTTCAGTGCTCAGTCAATTTCTTAACCAAATATTATCTTCTGGAAAACAGAATTTCATAAGTGAAACAAATATTCCAGGGGCTGGCTGAAAGTCCAGGCATTTTGAGCAGGTAAAGGTGAAAGGCATCAACTGAAGTTGTTGCTGTCATGTAAAATTTTTTATTTAAAGAAGATAAAAATATTTTCCTCTGACTTTCTCTTCCTAAAAACACTTTACCAGCTTTTTTTTTTTTTGTAGTAGAATATAATGCCAATAGTAATTAATATGTATGTAGTGTACATACATATATGGAATTCTTACCTTCTATATGTAAAAGGCAAATATGGTATTTTGCTTCATTAAAAATGAGTTATTTTGTGGTTCCAACTGAAATATTTTTGTGGTCTTGCTCATCCTGTTTTTCACAATTTTAATGTGATTCATTAGAGAGAAAAGAAAAAGAGGTTTACAACATTAGACCTACACACAGATTATTTTTATCACTAATTGCTCTTCCTTTCATTGCGCCTCACCTACTCACCTATGTTCATGATGGCCCTGCAGCAGCCTGGCACAGCAGAAATGACCTGGACAGAGGGCAGGAAGGTCTCATGCTCCTGGTTCTACCGCATCTTGACTTTGCACTGTGAGATCCAGCTCTTCTGCAAGAACTGGTTTATTATCCAATATATGATCTGACTAGAGGATTTAAAACAAGCTGTAGCCTCTGGCATCCAAAAAGACAAAAGTGGAGCTCAAGCAGTGTGGAAAAACTGCTGCTTGTCATTAACGAACATCATCCATCTCCAGAGCAGTGTAATACCACATGCCTTTGGGGACTGCGGATGTGACAGGAACTGTTGGGTCGGGGCCGTTTTTCTTCAAGCTACAGGAATTGCAGTGATTATCTGTTTTGTGTTAGAGTGAAACATTCAGTAAGGTGGGTGGAACTTTCCCTCTGGTTAGTTAGGATGCAGTGCAGCTGGGTGAATCGGACTCATCCCACTAGGGTGATGTGCAAGACAACTGCAGAAAGGTGAGTGAATGTGGCTGAAGAAGTGCGACTTGTGGTGGTCCTGCTCAGGCTTGGTGTGATGGCCCTGTGCAAAAGAGCTCAACTTTGAGGCCTCTGTCATTGAGCTGGGGGAGGTGCTGAACCCAGCATGTATAGAACATGTAAATATAATAATATAAAATACAACATATGTATAAAATATAACATGTATTTTCTCAAGACAGGCTAACTTCATAAACCACAGAAAACTCAGATGTTATCCTACTAGTTGTAACCATTCTTGTCACCCAGTGTTGCACGTTGTATTTTGAAGGCAATAAGGCCTTACACTCATGACAGGAAATTGTCACAGATGTAATTACATGCACAGTATAGTTAAATTCCAGTGCAATATGTATTACCACCCATCAGTTACAATAATCACTGTACAGATACAATCTGTTTCCTGATAAAATGCAGAGGTTCATAATGCGCTATACATCGCGCTCATAGAGAAAGACCTGCCTGTGACTCAAGGCCCTTTATCCGCTTTAATTGTTATTACTTGTAGCTGTGTGGTACCTGGGGGATAATTATTCTCATATTGTCTGCTCTGAAAGGACAGAAGCTGTTCAGGCAGCTGAATCGGTAAAATGAGAACTGATGATCTGGATGGGGGAAGAGGTTGTTCACCCCTGGCCAGTTCCTCTTACTGGTTGAAAGGCCACCCGTGAGTTGGATCACAGAATAATTCAGGCTGGAAGAGACTGCTGAGGGTCATCTACCCCAGAATGTCCTGTTGCATGGAGTTAGCCCATCCTAGATAGTGGACTCAAATTTAGGAAGTTTCTTCCAGCCCATTACTCCGGGCCATTCAAGTCCTTTTGGATAAGAGCTTTGCCCTCCAGCACATCAACTTCTTAGTCCAACTTGGTATCATCCACAAGTTTGCTAAGAAGGCACCCCATTCCGTTGTCCAGGTTGTTAATAAAGAGCTTGAACAGTATTGTCCCCAGAAACAATCCCCGAGGCATGTCATTGGCAGCTGGCCACAGGTTGGGCTTGTACCACTGACCACCACCCAGTAAGCCTGGAAACCCCGGCAATTTTCCACACACATCATAGAAAGTTTATTTGGTTTATATCTTGGCAATAAGTATATTCTGGGAGACTGTGAAAGTCTTTGCTCAAGTCAAGGTGTATAACACCTGCTGCTCTCCCACTGCCCCCAGAGCCACGATTCAAATCTCAAACAGAAAATATCACATTAATTTTGTAGAGTGGGAAGCTGAGGCACAGATAGTTGAATTGCCCACTGGTTTCTAGAGTCACAATGAAGGATATTTAAGAAGGTAGTTATAGTTTCCTCAAGGCCTATGAAGGATTTTTGTGTTTCACAGGGGTGTGCACTGTTTTCTGCATGTTGGTAAGAGTAGGTACAATGCAGCTGCTTGTATAAGAGGATCGGATTCCAACAGCATACCACCAATTTGTCTATCTGTGCAGCTCACCATTTTAATTACCCTGGATTTACTCTCTTTATGGGCGTCCCTTCTATTGCTGGAAATCAAGCTTCAGTGCATCAGCCTACTGCACAGGTCAAAAATCCCAACCGAAAACATTGCCCTAATTTAACTAAATCAGGGGCACACCGTATTTTTTAGTTAAACAAAGGTAGCTCAGCATCTGGATCATCCTTCTTCTTCCAGCTGCTGCCCCTTGCCCGGCATGTAAATTAAGAGCTCTTGTGCTAACCATTGATTTTCCTCCCCAGTACTAGGATCTCAAGGGGATGCATCCTGCTGGGTTTATTCTTGAAGGAGCCCATTCCACTGCTGCACAAAGCTGGCATTGTCAAAAAGATTTAGCTCCCGATGACAAAACATCTTTCATTGTGAATTCTTCTCATCATAAGGAGCTTACAAATCCTAAATCACAGTGGGGCCACCCCTTCTTTTGCTCTCAGTGCACCATCATAACTCTTCCACCTTAACTATCAGAGGAATGCTGTCTATGCCTCTTATCATGCCTGGGTCAAAGGTGAATATCTGAGCTTCTAGGTCATGGTGATATGAAGTGCTGTGAAATATGGTAATAACAATCTTTCAGGAATCTCTGAGGCTGTTCTGTAAACCTACGAGCAGGCCTGTGGGACTCTGTTTTTTGTCTTCCACTGCAGACGTGATGCTACCTTCAAAGAGGAGGTTAAAAATCCTCCTGAAAGCAGCTTCTGTGCTTGGGGTGGTGAGGGGGAAAGGGCTGGGTTTTAGCCTTTGATAGTACTGGGGAACAGCTGGGAGAGGAGTTTACACAGCTATCTCTGGTCTGCAGTTGAGCTCACGAGCCTTACAGGCTTGATGCAGGCCACTAGTGTAAATAGACACTGATTACTCTTGGAGTCATTCAGTAACCTTTCAGCACTCTTTCTCCTTAAAATAAAGAGTTCTTTGTTCATGGGAGGGGACAAAATAGAACAAGCGTCTCATCCATGAGATAAAAGCTTCTTCTAATTATCAATTATCTTTCTCTGAGAGAAACTGTTTTCCCCTTCCTGCTGGACTTGTAGCTTCCAATCTGGTCCGAACTATTCTTTGAATTGGAAAAAGGGAAGGTGGAATACAAATGGGTTAATTAGCCACCACTGGCCTCCACAGAGAGATGGGTCTTTAGGGAGTGCTTTCAGTCCTTCTGGAGCCTGGACAAATCTTGGGTGTGGAGCATCAAGGTAAATGACAGTGAGAAATAGAGGAGCTTCCCTGGGCTGGTGGCAGGCAGCAGGGGAAGGCTGGAGGAGCTGCCGAACAAAGTGCTCTTTATTTTGTGCAGCACAGGGAGCAGCATGCCAGCCACTGCCGGTGTGTTCTGAACCTGTAATAATTGTAATCAAAATACAAAACACCACAAGACAGAGCATGATTTCCTGTCGCTGGGCATGCAGAGAGAGCACAGGGGCTTGCTTGCCTCTTGCTGCAGAGACCAAGAGACACAGAGGAGGCTTTTCCTCTGTGAATTTAGGTAATGGGCAGAATCTAAAAAGACCCTTTTCCTGTAGACAGCCCTGCCGAAATACATGCAGGTCACTCCCTCAAAAACCTGTTTCGTTTCCCCAACCCCAAAAGGAATTAAAATAAAGACATTTGCTTCACAGTAATGTAGCTGTAATAATGCTGTGACATTAAATTTAGCATTCACTCAGCAGCAGGTAGCAGTCCTATCATTGCATTCTGCTCAAAACCTTTTGGTCTCTCCTCCGGTCTTGCTCGTCGCACTCCCCCTCTGCCACCGTACCTGACCTCACCTCCCCAGCATGCTTAATATCCAGAAATGTGCTCTCTAATTACTGTGGTTATGATTTGCAACCTGTCCGGCAGTGTCAGGAAGTGAAACACAGCCTTTTCAAGCGTGGAGGAATCAATCTGGCTCCAGTCTAAACAGAGAGATGTGTTTCCAGCTAATTTGGAGGTTCAGTGATGACAAGCCCCATCGAGCATAGGTAGTTGGCTGTCAAGTGTGCAACAAAGTCAGGAATTCACCCCATGGGAGGGAAAAAGGCATTTTCTTTTTTACTTTCCTCTTTTGTACTTGACTTATATGATCACACAGCAAGGAAAAAAAAAAAAAACAAAAGGAAGGGGGGGTTGTCCCTGGACAATTTTAAAGTCTGTTTTCAATAAAACTGATTTTTTTTTTTTTCCCCAAGGCCAGTGTTCCTCCTGCTGACTCAGCCCTGCTTCCTCCTCCCCTCTTCTGAGCTCTAGCATCAAGTTATTTTTTTAAGGGTTGTGACAAGAGACTTCGCAGACTTCAGATTTTTGGTGTCATAAAGTGCAATTGGATATATAAGAAATATGAGGACGAGAGGAAAATAAAGGCCTCAGACCTGGCTGCTTTTGAAACATTTTTGACTGAATAGTAATTCTAACAGTTACAACAACAATAATATTAAATAATATTATAGTGGTAACAAAGAATAATCGCAAAATGTAAGAGATTTAGTAGAGTATGTAGAAAAAAATAGATTCTGCATTAATTGAATAGTAAAGAAAATGTGACAATTAATCCAAGTTTTCATTTACAGTTCTGACAGAACAAGAAAATAACAGATTCTAATACCAGAAACAGACTTTATATTATCTGGTTTTTCAACCTCCTATGTAACAAAGCTTGAAAATAGAATCCAAAAGAGTAATGTAATTTCTCCTGTCTTCTTGTTATGTTTTAAAAAATAGGGGAGGAAAGAAAGGCATGGAAAAGTTGATGCAAATTCTCCCTAATGTTGGAATTTACAGGTGCAGAACTTGGATTCTTTGGATCACACTCACATACATCCAGCCACTGGGACTGGGGTAACAACCTGCAGCCACAAAACATTATAGCTGAGAAGATCTATTACATGTAATTGGCAGGAAGTCACTGCCAGAACCTGGTCCTAATCCAAGCAAGCTGAGAGCTTGTGAAGGGGCTCCCATTTGCTCATGTACATGACATCAAAGGGAAAACCCGAGTCCTACCTCTTGTTTGAATGTATTCACCAGTCCTGCAGAGCAGAAAAGTTGTAGATACATATTGCAGATACTGTGGATGGATGACCCCAAGCCCACCAGTGTAAAGAGCAAGTGAAATGATGTGTAGCTGGTATAATAACTCCACCTCCCCCACGTACTGTGTGTGTAACAATGAGATCCTTCTATATGAAAATTGCTTTTTCCTTATGCTAATAATTGTGTGAGAGGGAGAATATGTCTTATATATAGATATATATGTGTGTATATATATATACAGATACGTGTCAGAGCGATGCAAGAAGAAAGAAAACAAATATCACTTTTCAACTTACAGAGTAATAATTTGTGCTTTAGCAAGCTGTCTTTCATGCTCCACAGGAAGGAAAAAGTGATATTTCTGATCTCCTTAACCTAATTAGCAAAACCAATGAAAAATTATTTAACCGTAATCCTTTCTAGAAGATATATTTTAGAAAAGCAAAATTTTCGAGCATACACAATCAAGGATAGACTGGAATCACAGGATAATAGTTTGGGAGGAACCTCTGGAAAGCAATATTTAGCTGAAAGGAAGAATTAATCAGATCAGATAACCCAAAACTCTACTGAGGAAATGGAAAAATCACTAGGACTTTGTCTTTTGAAATACATTAATTTCCATATCATTCCCGAATTCGAACCCAGCACCACTCAGTATTGCTGAGGTCTGATGGGTGCCAATGCTGAGATCACCTTAGCAGGGAGCAGGAGACTGGCACTGGCTCTGACAGTCAGCTCCAAGTTGCTTTCAGCATAAGAAACTGCCGTGCTGCCCTAGCACTGCTCCCTCAGAAAAGACATTGCTTTCAGCTTTAGACATCTAAGTTGTAATAGAACTTGTTTCTCAAAGGTCCTTTTCAGTCAGCCAAGAGAAACAGGTCATTTTAAAGCCTGCTCCATCTGACCTGCTTTAAATGTCTTCTTTAGGATTTGATGAACTGCATTTTAAAGCTCCTCTTTCTCTCTGCTGGCGGTAGGGGTGATACCTGCGGGGATACCTGTAATGCAGAAGGGACATCCATCTGATTAAATGAGGGTATCCACAAGGCAGATGTCTTTATCGCTTCACTAGCCAACCACCTTCAGCTCAGTTTATAGTCATCAGAAGAGAGGGTGTGATTCAACCCACCCTAAAACAGATGCCTGCACAAGCAAATGAACTGCCTGAACCTCCACTGGTTTGATGTCCACCAACAAGAAAGTGAGACCATGGTAAATTAGATGCATGAAAATAAGTGGTTAATTCTATTTTCATTGCCTAAATTTTATAGATATATTTCAACCTATACATCTGGAACCGTATTGAGATCTGGGCAAAATTTACTTATAGGTTGACTCAAGAACTGACTCAGACAAATGTCTTTTAAATAGCCACATTTGAGCTTTGCAACCAAGATAGACATCTTACTAAAAATGCTTGATAGACATAATTAGGAAAATGCTATTTGAGCTATATATCTCATTCAGGTATACTTTTTAATGTTTATTTTAAAGAAGTGAACTTGTCAGATGTTGATCTAATTCCCAAGGAAATAAATAGGAAGTCCTTACAGAAAACCCAGAATACGGCTGAGGTGGGAATCAGCACACTGTAATGCTCACAGTTGTCATAATTTTTCAATTTCCACTCCTAGCACATTACAGTTTCCTCCACCAAATGAAATGTTTAGATAAAATTCATTTAGTTATAGAACTCCTCAACTCTAAATACTTAAAAGATTAGTTTAAGCCAGGAAGCAAGAAGGGTTGTTTTGGTATGGTAATAGGAAGAGTTGCACAGGATTCCCTTCTGAATAGGTTGGGTTTGAATGTGGAGAAAAAGAATTTCAGGTTAAAACAAAAAGAGATAAAGAAACACCGTAATAAAGCTGAAGCTGGGAGATTCTGGCTCTCAAACCTGCTCACAAATTGAACTTAATTTAAACAGAGCACCATAAGATGCTGCCAAATTTCACTTCCTGGTGAAAGAAAACTGAATTTAAAGCTGAGACACTGCTCTAAAGTAAAAGTTTGGACTGTATTTTGATTCCATAAAAGCTAATTTGCTCAGCAGTTGCTTTCTCCTGAGCTCATTTAGCTTTATTTATGATTGCAGCATTATCGACAAAAACAAAAAACAAAACTCACACCAGAACAAGACTGCTGTTTCAGGGAAGCTGTTTAAGATGTTTAGCTATTTTTAAGAATCTGGGTGACTTTTGTATGAACAGGTAGGCATCTGTTAGAGTGGAATTTCACTGAGCAGCTTAATTAGCTCTTAATACTATTTAATGTTATGATAAATGACTTACCAGAAGTTATTAATTAAAGTATTAAAGTCTCATTATTTGTTAGTAATGGGGCATATGGGAAGAGGGAAAGGAATAGGACTTTATTATTAACAAATTTCAGGGAACAGTGAGTAAATTGGATAAACAGAGGAAATATACATCTGGCTGCTTCCATTTGTTGTATAAATCATTTGATAGTTTATACTTGTTGCAGGAATCCCATAAATAGGCATGTATTTCCAAAGACTTTAAACTACTAGTACTGTTGGCTGGTGGTTAAAATAAACTTTTTCATAGCCAACTTTAAGAAATCAGGGCTTCCTCAAAGAGAGTTCTTGGATGCTCAGTAGACATCTGTCTGTATTAAGCCACATATTAAACCCACTGTGTGAACGGTCATGTCACTTTGGCATATTTTTAATAGTGGAGATTGCAAGTGATTTGCATGTTACTGGGCTGATTAAATGCTGTGTGTCATGGGGACAGAAGTAGATGAACCTCAGTATCCTCTGCTCACCCTTTTCTATGTCACACCTTCAGGGAGTGGAAGCTTAAACTTTCCACTCTTCCATCAAGGTCTGATCTTCAAAATCTCATGTGTATCCAGGTGCTGAGACAGTGTTTGGAGACCAGCATTGCAGTTTCTCCCACCTGCCTTGAGGTGTCTATGTGCATGTGCATCTGTCTGAGTTAGGTTTCCAAGTTCCCATTACCTAGTCACTATGAAATTGAGAGTGTAATTAATTTCATCTGAAATTACACCTAAATGTGGTCAGAGGAATTTACCCCTAAACGTTATTGATAATTGTGTTAGATTTCATTCACCTGTAGTGGGAACCCAGATAACTTGTACAGATGGATATAGATACCACAGATATCTTCAGTCAGTAGGGAGGAATCTCATTGTCTTTTTTATTTGCCAGTGTTTTCCTGTGATGTGTACAGTGATCAAACTATTATTTTGCAATATAAATGTGGATTCATTGAGAATTCATGAGAATAAGCCAATCGATGGTGATGAAGGCTTGAATTCCCCTGTCAAGTTCACCCTCTGAAAGAGAGAGTTGATGCAATGGAAGAAAATATTCATGTTGGATAGATCTGCAGCTTATATGTTTAAAAAGTGTCAGAGAATCTAACTGGATCCCTTTTAACCTTCAGTCCATTTTCTTCAAATGACCATGTATTGTGATCTTCTCCTCTTTTATGAGCAGTTTCTCCCTCAAAGCTCTGCCTAAGGATGATGCTCAGAAAGCATTACCTTTTTGCTCTGATAAGGTAGAAGCAGTTCTGGTTACCTACAGAAGCAGACTGGGGCCAGCGAATGGTTTAGAACTTTCACATGGGTTTCAAGTCAGGCATGCAAAGGAGAGAGGTGGAGACAGATTCCCTCAAAAGCCTGATGGTACCCCCTGTTTTAATGAAATGAGTGAGTAGATCTCTAAGGAATTCCATAATTTATTTGCACTGATAAGTGCAAATATAATCTCCTACAGAAAATCTGAGCAGATCTTCCCAGACTTCTGCTGAAGCCCACAACAGGTCTCAAAGAGACCTTTAGAATTGTTCCTAATGAACAACAACCATAAAAACTTAACCAAAAGAATCAGCACAGATTTTGGTTTTTGTCCAAAGAGAGAGTGAGACAGTTGTTTGGTGCTGTTTCAACAATGGGATGAAAAGGAGAATTCTGGGTCCTGTTGGATATTTCTTCCCCACCACAACATTATAACAACGTTGGGAAAAAAGCTAACAAGATCAACAACAGCTTGAATGCACTGAAATTTGAAAAACTCCATAGGGCTTACATTTTGTCTAATTATGCAGCATGTCATCTAGGACAAGGAGGAATGCTGTGCTCAGCTGTGGAAATATTTCTGGTCACTGAGAAGTATTTTGGCTAGGCCTCCTCCCCACAATGAGAAGTGCCATGTGCCAAGCTGAACCACTCTATTTGTTGATAAATTCCAAGTATCTGCATATGGAGGGAAAAAGTGTGCACAGTAAAAGCACAAAGATGAATTACTACTCAGGAAAAAGATCTGAAGTCAGTGTTGAACATCATTGGCAATATCATCTCATATTCAAAAGTGGTAAAAAATGTGAATAAAAAGCTAGAAATTACTAGGAAAAAAAAAAAAAAAGAAAAAACCCACTAGTTATAGTACAGGCCCATGGATTGTTTATATTTGAAATTAGTCTCAGAAAAGGTAAGGGAGAATAGTACAAAAGGTACAGTGATGCAGAAGGACTTCCATTTGAGGAGGTCCTAGGCTGTGATCTTAATAGCTTCAAAATGAGACAGCCAGAGTGGACCATGGGTTGTGACTAATGTCCATAAAATCACGAATATTTTATAGGGAAAGTACATAGTAAATAATAATTAGTGTTTTCACTGTTCAAAAATAACTATCAGTGGGCACTGAATAAAATGGTCAGGCAGCAGGTTTAAGGCAAATCTGATGATTAATTACTTTGTAATAAAATGCATGGTTAAACTATTAACTCATTGCCAGAACGTATTGTGGAGGTCAGATATTAATTATTAAATATAGTCATTGAGAAACAAGCTGCTTCTTGGAAAGTTCATAAGATGGTGGAAAAGGGAGGTTATATCAAGAGGAGGGTACTGTTCTACTAATTCATTGCTCAGATATCAATTATTTTCCTAAGCATCTGCTATAAATGCTAGTGCAGATGATAAAACGGGCTAGATAAGCCTTTGGTTATTCCTCTATTTCACGTTATATTCTTATGCCCTGACTGCCAGATCTAGACCTCCACCCTTAATGGGGAGAAGAAAGAGTGTGGATATCCCAGACCTGACTGTGAGCACACACCAAGCCATATGAACCTGTATTAGGCAGCAGGGTGGATATGGTAGGAATTAGTTGTTAGATGATTGTAAATGAACGTGTGTGATACAGTGATAAAAGTGAACAAAATACATTCAACTGAGGAAGAGAGTCAGTAGGAACGCCCTGAGCAAATAAAAAGGAAAATAATATTTATCTCAGAAGTTATTCTCATCACTTATATGTGTTTTATGTCCTCAGTCAGAGAAGACAACCCACCAATGTTTTTTCCAATCTAAAGAGAGCCCTTAAATAATTAATCTGGTTTGGAAGGTACACCACTTCTCTGGAGATGTTTTGAATAAATCTGTCCACCCTCTTTGGTAGAGCTCAATCCCAAAGCATTTTGTAATTTTCTTGAGTACCAAAGGTGCTAACTAGGGATTTTAGGGAGCCTGGGCTTCCCTGACAAGTCAAGACCTAATGAGAATAGTTGAACAATTAAGCATCTAGCCTACTCTGATTAGGTAATGTCCAACTTTTTTTATGCAGCAGTTGAAAATATTTGATCCCTTGTATCCTTTGATTGTGTTTACTAATTTAGTTGCCTTTTATCCTTCTGTTGTTCAAGTACAGAAAAGAACAACCATGGGAAACAGCATTTCAGTGCAAGCAGAGCAGAAGAACCCCAAAATTTTGTTGTTGGGATGCCAGAAAGCGTTGGGTAGATGTTAATATATCAGAGAGATGGGTTTAGTGACAAAATGCACCTTTGACTCAGGAAGTGGTGAATCCTAAAATTGAGTTAAGCCTAAGGGAATGCATAATAGTGAAAAAAAGGTGGTATTGAAGAATATTTGGCAGGGTGTTTGAAAAAATATCTTACTGGGGATATTAATTTCTGCTATATCTGGGAGGGAAAAGATGGGACTGAGAGAAGCCAGCTATGAAAGAGGAAGATATGTGAACTTCAAAGTTCACCAGGATGATGACACCAGGAATGTAAAGTTTCAGAAACAGATTTTTTATGATTATCTTAGTGTTTCCAAAACTCTATAAAAAAGAACTTTTTTATTTTTAAATGTGTACCTAGGTAAATACTGTATTAAAGATGTCAGCACTAAGGTATTGCTGATCTTTGTGCAGGATGGGAAGATATAGAAGTAAATAAATTTTGCACTTGTCCACATTCTGCGTGTTAGATAAGTGATAATATTTTATAATGAATCAATACTTTACTTCTTCAAGTTTCTCAAAGAACTTCACACAGCAACTGTGTGGGTGTTTGGAAATCCTGCCACATGCATTCATGTATGTCCCTGTATACTATTAAGGTGGCACAAAAATGGGCCATATTGCACAAACCCTGAGCAAACACTATGCCCATGTGAAGGGTCTGACTGGCTGACACGTGGAGACCTGAATAACACCTGAAAAATATTTATGGTGTTATTGCCCATGACTTTTGAACCCACTGGGTGCCAAGATTACCATCCCCTTAGCAGAAATTGCAGATCAGTAAGTATCCCTGCAGCTCAGCAAACCAAAAAAAGGCAGAACAAAGAAAACATGTTCTGTCAATGCCTCCCATAAGAGATCATTGACACACATGCACACGCACACTCATGCACACATGCAAAGAAGGAAGAAACACTGAATCTTTTCCTCTTTCATATGAAGATGCCCAACTTCAGCACTCATCTGGCTGCCAGGAAGAGGCCTTACCTCTTGCTTCCTCAGTTCTCTTCTGGGTTTCACTAATAATGTGTCATTATCCGTAAAGATTATAAAAAGTGGAACTACTTTTGACATCCCATTAGCCTACCTTCCAATACAAATTTTTCATTTTCTTCTCACCTCCCTCACAAATGGAGCACATGCTGTAGCTAGAGGATGGTGGAGACCTCTTTCCTAAAAGCTGAGATGAATCCTGGAAAAGCTACAGATTACAGTATATTCAAGGTGTCAGTGTAGCCTGGGCTGGAGGAGTGTGTACTTGTGGTTGTCTATGACCAAGGGAGGTGATTCAAGCCCAAAAGAGATGCAGAGGATGGCTTCAGGACTGGCAAAGGGACAGGAGGAGCTCTCGGAAAGAGGAACTATTGAATGAGCAGAGAAGAAATCTCATGAGATTATTCAGACCAGTGAAAACAAAGGTGGCAGGCAAATGACTGCAGTCTCTAAGAAGCAAAGAAAGAGAACTGAAAGGACAACAGTTAAACAGAAAATGTTTATGAGCCTACCACACATACATTTTAGCTGGAAACAGCAGGAATTATGGATAGGAAAAAAATTCAGGAATGCCCTCTAACAGAAGAATGGAACCCTCACATCCTTTGAAAGAACTTGCTGCTGTGATCACTGACAATGTGAGAATTGGGGCCTTTGTGACCAAGAATGTCTTATCTGGTCTTCTCATCCACAGAGGAGTTCTTCTAGCACTTTAGCAATGTCGACACTGTGCATCTACTTAAAACAGTTTCTCTGCTGTCATCTCTCTTCCTCTTCAGTCCCTCTGACTGTCTGCCTCAGCTTCTAAAGGTCTTTGGAATTGAGACTGTCCCCCTGAGCCAATCCTAGGTCTGTTAGTTACTCTTAAGTACTAGATTAAAAGACTACTGTTAATACTGTAAAGACTACTTTTTTTTTTTAAATTCAGTTCACTAAAACACCAAGTTGCTCTATTTTATACATGGACTTGTCAGGTGCCAATAACTGTGTTTCGTTTCAGAACTTGGGAAAACTTGGCTTTCTGCACTGAGCTGCAATTTGTATCTTCTTTCCTTTGTGTACACGTTTGTGTTCAAACAGAGAATATGAGCAGCCCATAAGGCCAGCCCTTCACTTATTTTCAAGCACCCTTGCAACCTTCTTCATGCAGGTTCTTCTTTCTGGTTTATGTGACAGCAGGATAGGCAGCCTCACTGGACAAATATTCACTACTTGTGGGCCTGCAGTCACAGAGACAACTTCATTGACCGTTTATAATGAGCATTATGGATTAGTACACCTAGGAGATTCCAAGGGCAACATACCTCTGCCCCAGGAGGAACTCCTCTATGCTCTTTTCATTCACCAGTGGTAGTTCTCATGCTGAGCTGCTGCTGCTGAGCCTGTACTGGAATGAGAGCACAAAAGTTATTTAGTTCCCCTCAAAACTGGATTATATGACAAAACCTGTACAGAAATAGGTCTATAAACAATGTGCAATTCTAAGCAGCCAGCCATAAAAAGTAATTAAAGAGGTAGTCTAAATCACAACAAAGTGCACAGAATTTTAAATAGCCTGTCTATGTGTACTCCTGTCCTTTAGCTAAGGCATTCACAATCACTTGATTCTTTTAACTATGTATGAAAACTTGCCTCTTCTACAGATTAAGCATTCATATAAACACAGAGATCAAATCCATTCTCCCAAAACTCTTCACTTTAAACTTTCTGAGAGGATGGGAGGAGCTACAAATAACAAAATTGCAACTTGACTTTCCAACCCAACAAGTCTATTGCCACACACTGGGTCTTCAGGACCCACAGGGATGGAGGATAATAATTTGCTGCTCTGAAACAGCAGCCTCTGAAGTGCTCTCTAAGTACTCCAGGCTCTGTCTCTTGTGTATGTCCTGGCCATACAGATGGCATGCAGATAACCTGCAGACTTAGCAACGAAGGCAGCCAGTGGTGTGTTGAAATTCTTGGTGTGCAGGGGTGCTGCTCGCCAGGGCTCCTCTGTTAGCAACAGAAGTGAGTCTTCCCTTGAGAATTGCCAAGTGGACTGCCAGCAGGGGTAGGTTGAAACAATAAATTTTGCTTTCATTTAGCAATGCCACACTGTCCCACATCCTCTCAGAAGTACTTAACGCTCGGTTTGGATTCAGCTACTGTGATTAACAAAGCAGTAATTTGGCAACAGTCTACGAGCATCCATAGTTCCTAAGGGGTCCCAGCAGACAATGTATTGTCAGTTCACCTCCTTCCTGCATTTGTCCTTGCTTTGCTTTTGTTTGCATTTTTGGTTAAGCTGTTCTCCTGGCTTCAGTTTCACGCCATTTAGCATTAACTCGTTATATGTCTTCTATCCACACATAGACACCCTTTAAACCTAGCGATGTACTTACTCTCTGCTCTGGCCACTTTGGGGTTAATCCAGGATGTTTTGATTAGACAGTAATTGCCGAAAAGCCTTCCCCAAACTTTGTAGACAAGGAACTGATATTTTTACAGTCAGTGCTGAGTCTCTGCTGGTTGCAATTCACAGCAATGCACCTGGATGCAATTGCGCTTGGATAACTAAACCTGACTGATGTGTCTCACTTAGTAGGGACTCCACTTGTTTCATTGTAAAGATTAGAGAGTGATTCAGCATTCATGAGAAAATGTGGCAACAAAAGGTTAGCTGAGCAGTGCTAGGAGTGGAGCCATATTGGGAGCAATTGAAGGAGGAAACGGTCTGGATTTATTGTCTGCATTAAAGATATTGTGTGTCCCATGGATACCAGGAGTGTCATGGAGACACAGCTAATAGGATTTTTATTGGATTATTGTCAGGCTGTTGCACCTGCTTCTGAAGGGGACAGTGCAGTTGGTTTTCTGGCACAATCCTTGAACAAGCATGCTGAAAGGAGCTACGGGAGCTAGAAGCTCCAACATTAATTTTTAAGGGAACTTAAATTGCCTACAATTGCCTCAAAGCCATTTCAAGCAAGCCACCAGCCAGTGAGTACCCCTTCTGTCCCTTTAAAAATGTTCATACATAGAAAATATATTGCTGAATTGAGTGAAGACACCAAGAACCTAACTTACAAACCTGTATTCTTCACAGTCCAGATTTAGGTTAGATTTTATTTGAATTAACTTGAAGGAAGGTTGCTTTTTTTTTTTTTTTTAGAAAAAAAATATGCAATTTTGATGCTGCCATATTTCTGGTTTTTTCACAGTAATATTTTACAGCCCATTTGGTCTCTCATTTCCCCTGCCTCTGGTGTGTTAGATAGCAACTTTCCTCCTTCGTAGCCTGCTTCAAAGCTCTTTTACCTGTTTTTGTAAGTATTACAAGATTTTGATAAAGGTTCAAGGTGAGTGCCCTTTGTGGTCATTTCAACACCTGCAGATCTGACACATGGTTTTCCTCCATACTTCACATTCAGCAAACCATTTCCAAGCTCCCTGTTTTCCTTTTTATTTATTCAAAGCAATCAGAGCACACTTTATCCAACAGAGAACTGAGCTGAGGGGAAAAAAAAGGGAACTTCCATCACCAGTTCATTTTCATTTTCACCCCTGGTTTCTAATGAGGCTGAACATTAGAGAAACCTGAAAGTCATCTAAATTCAGGTCTCAAGCTAAACATATCTAGTGTAGATTTAAGGGTGTCTTATTAGATTTTAAGTAGATTTGGATGAACAATTTTTATCAAGTGGTCTCATGAATTGCATCTCATTTCTTTGCTCAGGAGTTACTTGCAAAGGGAGGCATATTATTCCATTCAAGACCTAATCCAGAGACAGTTAATGCAAGGAAATCAATGCATTCTGAATTAAGACACAAATTATATGTTATTCAATAATGTTTGTCTTTTAATTTATTCACAAGAACCCGTTCCTAAGATCATCCAGTCTCAGAGAAGTTGTGTTTTAATACGTATCTGATACATGCTGTAGTTCTGTCCCTGCATATCAGAATGCTGTGAATTTTTTGTCTATGTTTTATTTATGAAGACAACACCTCCTGGAATTTTCTACTAGTGTCTTGTGAGTATTTTACATCCCTTACTTTAAAGGTATTGTTTTGAAAGTCTTTTTGCCCGTTGACACTTGTAGGAAGAAAACTGAGATTGTGAAGTCAGCTACTTTAACCTCCGCATGAATAATAACCTCTCATTTTCAATTAATATTGTCATCAAGCCTTACAGACAGTGACTACCTCACATCCTTTTTTTCTCCCTTGTCTTTTTACTCCTATCCACCAATGATGCTATTTACTTGCCTATATGCTAGTCTCTTCTTCCAAGAACTCAACTAACGCTAAGTATGTTTGTAGTTACTTCTAGTAGTATTTTATCACTTGTTTCTTCTCCTGGACTTCCTAATCTTTTCTTTCACATTGAATTACTTTCTCTGTTTTCTGATTTCTGAGTTATTTCTTTTTAGCCTTTTTGTCCATCACACTCTTCTCACTTGCTAGTAACCAGTTCTCCAGTTCCTATATTTTTATTCCATTATTTCCTTTTTTTTTCATGCATTATTAGACCAGCAGAATGGTCTGCTGGTAGTACAGTATCCTGTGCCGCAAACGTGATTTCTGATTCTAATAATGAATGAAAGCCCACAGATGGAAGGGAATTTGTATGGTTTAAAATGTGTTTGTGTTGAAAAAGATATGATTTCAATTCCAGACTACACTTTGAGGTTGTATCATATCTTTGTGATCAGTTCCTCATGTCCAAGAAATATACCACTAACAATAATACTATGTTGGAGAGGTAATATAAGAATTTAAATTGATAGTGAAAAGATAGAATAATAATTTGCTTGGATAAGGCAAATCCTTCCAAAATGCTACTTGTATTTTGGCTTTGCTTTCTCATTAATAGGCTACTTCTAATTCAGGGTAAATCAAGTGAAATCTGTAGTGGCACAGTGCTAGAATTTTCCCTGATATGGATTTGGCCATTGGCAAATAACTATCCCAAGCACTTCCTCTGAAGAATTTGGGAATTTAAATATTATGAGGCAATTCTTAAAAGAGAGCTGGTGGTCTCCCTAGTTCAGAGGATAAAAGACCTTTACATGACATGACTAGGAAGGACAGGCTGGGCAGACAGGCTGGGGGTGTTGCCCTCTGTGTCAATGACCAGCTGGAGTGTGTGGAGCTCTGCCTCGGGGTGGATGGAGACCCAACAGAGAGCTTATGGGTCAGGATTAAAGGGAGAACAGGGGCAGATGATGTTACAATAGGGGTCTGCTACAGACCACCAGATCAGAGTGACAGAGAGGATGGGGCCCTCTATAGGCAGATAGAAGCAGCATCGCGGTCGCAAACCCTGGTCCTCATGGGGGACTTCAACCACCCTGATATCTGTTGGAAGGACAACACAGCAGGGCACAAGAAATCCAGGAAGTTCTTGGAATGCGTTAATGAAAATTTTCTTCTTCAAATGATCGAGGAGCCAACAAGGAGAGGAGCCGTGCTGGACCTTGCCCTTACCAGCAAGGAGGGACTGGTGGGGGATGTCAAATTCAAGAGTAGCCTCAGCTGCAGCGACCATGAAATGGTAGAATTCAAGATTCATAGGAAAGTGAGGAGGGTGTGCAACAAGCTCGTTACCTTGAACTTCAGAAGAGCAGACTTTGGTCTCCTGAGAGATCTGATTGGCAGGGTAGCGTGCGAGAAAGAACTGGAGGGGAGAGGGGCCCAAGAAAGCTGGTTGGCATTCAAGGATCACCTCCTCCAAGCTCAGGAGAGGTGCATCCCGAAAAAGAAGAAGCCAGGCAAAATAGCCAGCAGGACTGTGTGGATGAACAAGGAACTGCTGGACAAGCTCAAGACCAAAAGGGAGGCCTATAGAGGGTGGAAGCAGGGACGGGTAGAATGGGCAGAATATAAAGAAACTGTCCAAGTGGCCAGGAACCAGATCAGGCAAGCGAAAGCTGAGGCAGAACTAAATCTAGCCAGGGACATAAAAAACAATAAGAAAAACTTCTATAGATATGTCAGGGACAAAGGCAAGACTAGGGAAGTTGTGGGCCCTCTCTGGAAGGAAATGGGAGACCTGACCTCCCAGGATATGGATAAGGCTGAGCTACTGAATGACGTTTTTGCCTCAGTCTTCACCGGCAAGGGCTCTAACCACACTGCCCAAGTCATGGAAGGCAAAAACAAGGGCTCTGCGAATGAAGAACTGCCTACAGTAGGAGAAGATCAGGTTAAAGACCTATTGAGGAACCTGAAGGTGCATAAGTCCATGGGACCTGGTGAAATCCACCCACGGGTCCTGAGGGAGCTGGCGGACGAAGTCACTAAGCCGCTTCCCATCATATTTGAGAAATCGTGGCAATCTCGCGAAGTTCCCGCTGACTGGAAAAAGGGGAACATAACCCCAATATTCAAAAAAGGAAAAAAGGGAGACCCAGGGAACTATAGGCCAGTCAGCCTCACCTCTGTGCCTGGCAAGATCATGGAGCACATCCTCCTGGAATCTCTGCTAAAGGCACATGGCAAATAAAGAGGTGATTGGAGACAGTCAACATGGCTTCACCAAGGGCAAATCGTGCCTGACAAATTTGGTGGCCTTTTACAATACTGCCACAGGCTTGGTGGACAAGGGCAGGGCAACAGACGTCATCTACCTGGACTTATGCAAAGTGTTTGACACTGTCCCGCACGACATCCTGGTCTCAAAATTGGAAAGTCATGGATTCGATGGATGGACCACTCGGTGGATAAGGAACTGCCTGAATGGCCGCACTCAAAGAGTTGTTGTCAATGGTTTAATGTCCAAATTGGCGGCCAGTGATGAGTGGATTTCCTCAGGGGTCGGTACTGGGACCAGTGCTGTTCAACATCTTTGTCGGAGACATGGACAGTGGGATAGAGTGCACCCTCAGCAAGTTTGCCGATGACACCAAGCTCGGTGACGCGGTCGACACGCTGGAGGGAAGGGATGCCATCCAGAGGGACCTGGACAAGCTTGAGAGATGGGCTCGTGCAAATCGCATGAAGTTCAGCCAGGCCAAGTGCAGGATCCTGCACTTGGGACGTGGCAATCCCAGGCACAAATACAGGTTGGGAGGAGAATGGCTGGAGAGCGGCCCTGAGGAGAAGGACTTGGGAGTGTTGGTGGATGAGAAGCTCAACATGAGCTGGCAATGTGCGCTGGCAGCCCAGAAAGCCAACTAGATCCTGGGCTGCATCAAGAGAAGTGTGGCCAGCAGGTCGCGGGAGGTGATTCTACCCCTCTCCTCTGCGCTCGTGAGAACCCACCTGGAGTACTGTGTCCAGCTTTGGAGTCCTCAACACAGGAAGGACATGGACCTGTTGGAATGGGTGTAGCGGAGGGCCGCGAAGATGATCAGAGGGATGGAGCAGCTCCCCTATGAAGACAGGCTGAGAGAGCTGGGGCTGTTCAGCCTGGAGAAGAGAAGGCTCCAGGGAGACCTCATAGCAGCCTTCCAATATCTGAAGGGAGTCTACAGGAGAGCCGGAGAGGGACTCTTTGTCAGGAGATGTAGTGACAGGACAAGGGGTAACGGTTTTAAATTGGAAGAGGGGAGATTTAGATTAGATACCAGAAAGAAATCCTTTACTGTGAGGGTGGTGAAGCACTGGAACAGGTTGCCCAGGGAAGTTGTGGATGCCCCATCCCTGGAAGTGTTTAAGGCCAGGCTGGATGGGGCCTTGAGCAACCTGCTCTAGTGGAGGTGTCCCTGCCCATGGCAGGGGGGTTGGAACTGGATGATCTTTAAGGTCCCTTCCAACTCTAACCATTCTATGATTCTATGATCTTCATGACATCTTCATAGCATCCTGCATTCTTGCCAGACTGTGGTCCTGACTGTGCTTAATTTTCCTATACAGGTGAATCCTACAACACTTATTGTGTTGTCATCATTTATAGTGCAGGTGCCTTCATGCAAGCACCTGGCTTTCTCCACGTCTTCTACAAGGCACCTACCAACAGTTATGTGCCTTTGCTGGAGAGCAGCTCTGTGGAAAAATACTTGGTAGTCCTGGTGGACAATAGGATGACCATGAGCTGGCAACATGCCTTTGTGGCCAAGAAGGCCAATGGCATCCTGGGGTGCATCAGAAAGAGTGTTACCAGGAGGTCAAGGGAGGTCATCCCCCCCCTCTACTCTGCCATGGTGAGGCCCCATCTGGAGCACTGTGTCCAGTTCTGGGCTCCCCAGTTCAAGAAGGATGGGAACTGCTGGAGAGGGTACAGCAGAGGACTACAAAGTTGATTAGGGGCCTGGAGCATCTCTGTTATGAGGAAAGGCTGAGGGACTTGGGTCTTTTTACTCTGAAGAAGACAAGACTGAGGGGGGATCTGATCAATGCCTATAAATACGTCAAGGGTGGGTGTCAGGAGGATGGTGCCCAGTGACAGGACAAGAGGTAACGGGCACAAACTAGAACATAAGAAGTTCCATCTAAACATGAGGAGGAACTTCTTCACTTTGAGGGTGGCAGAGCCCTGGAACGGGCTTCCCAGAGAGGTGGTGGGGTCTTCTTCTCTGGAGACATTCAAAACCCACCTGGACACGTTCCTGTGTAACCTGCTCTAGGTTGACCTGCTTTGGCAGGGGGGTTAGACTAGATGATCTCCAGAGGCCCCTTCCAACCCCATATCATTCTGTGATTCTGTGATGACCAATAATAATAATAACATCTAAAAATGTCCCGCCTTGTAACTTGGTGTGCCTTAATCCTAGTGGATTAAGCTACATGCCCGTTAAGATGTATTTCAGGAGTATACTTTTGCACCCAAAGAATGATGACATGTAAAATTTAACAGAAAGACTTTAGATGAGGAAGTGCTTACTTTGAAATACTGTCAAGGAATAAAAACTACTGTTTTGGTTACACACTTTCATGACATTTTTATCTACAGACAGTATAGCTGTGTATTCACACTCTGATCATAATAGATTTTTATAATTAATAAAAGTGAGGGAAGACAATTCGTCTGACCATAAGGCAGGTCAAATAATTGCCTTCTGCAGCTGCTTTATGAATATAAAGATGGCCTGAAATTATTAGCTCAGGGATCTAACTCTGAAACTTTCAAAGCTAAGTAAGGCAAATTCTAACCTTAACATTTCTCTGTTTCAGTTCTTCCACCTGGAAAATGCAGAGAATCTGAAATCTGTACTCATTATCTCACTAACATGCACATAATATTTAAGGGGCAAGTTTGAAGATGTGATGGTAGAAGGCAGTTTAGAGCTAATTAGCCAAGCAAGAAATCTGTTTCCAGTTTACTAGAGAAAAAGAGGTTGACTAGATAAAGGGAAGAGGGCAATGTACTGAATTATCCTGCAAGTGACCTATCTGTTTGGGCTATGAGATGATTAGGAAATGGATTTTACCTTTTTAATGTGCCATCTAACAAAGGCGAGGCAGAACAAACACAGAACTTGGCCGCATTTAATTTGGAAAAGTTAAAATATATCTGTAATCACTCAATTAGACAGTTCTGGGACAAGCTCATAGGGTTCCTTTCCCAGCATGGATGTATTTGCTAAGGTTGACACTGGTGTAGGTATGTCTGTATTTCACTCCATCACTTAGTATGCATACACCCGCTTTGCCTCCAGACACTTTCTCAAGGTAGGTAGTAATAGAAAGAGTGGCAAAGGGGAGGAAAGGAATGTGTACCACAATAATGGAAACTTGGCTCAAAATATTTGAAAAAAAGAGAGGGATCACTGGTACTCCATGCAGTGACCTAGCTCTGATTGTGTGTGAAGTTACTGCCTGTAAATCTGCCAGCTTAATATCTCTAGAGAATAGTTAGTTTTATTTATTGGTTATTCTGGAACCTCCTACAAAAAGAGCAGAACTCTGCCAAAATGTCAGCTCTGGTCAGGGACAAAATTTCATAAACTGAAAATGGAGTAATAAAGACACACTCTTTGTAAATAACACACCACCTTATATTGATGTAAATGTGATTAAAATTCAAAGTTTATTTTTGGTTAAAACTTTTCCCCAGCTCACTATTTTCTTAGCTGAAGTTTAGTTGTTACTATTTCAGTCCTGTAATTCCAAATATAAATAAGAAGGCTACTACTAAAAAGCATTGACTCATAATACTCACTAATATTGCTCCTGAGAGAACAGTAGGGTCATTAACAATACACAGTCATCACATCTATGGTTGTCTATGGCATCAGCCCAAGCTTTGTAAAAGAGTGTTCCTCCCACAGGGGTTGTGAGCTCATTCAGATTTCTGCCAGTTTCCAGGATCAAACCCATGAGTTCAAAGGATTTGTCTTGACAATTGCCTGTCGATTCCAGTGCTCCTGTTCCTAGGTACAAACGACAAAATGTCTCAGACACAATACAGGATACGCTTCCAAAGTCAATACTAATAATGACCCATAAGAGACAGAAATGTCAAAAAAAACCCTCCTATATCTGCCTGGCATTGATTCATTTCACCCAATCTTTTGACATCTAAATAGACACATTTATAGAGCAGTTTACTTCATCCCAACAAGATGCCTGTGAGACTTTGGATGTATTTTCCTCCCTGATGACAGAGGGAGCCTTGATGTTAAACTCTGAATTATACAACTAGATACTGAATCCAAAGTTAGGTGAGATGAGGCCCGGCCTATAAGCAATATTTCATATAACTACTGGGGTGGAAGGAGAAGTTTGTCCCACACATACCCTCGTCTTATTTATTTATTTGCTTTGCAAAGCACTGGGTTTAGGCATTTAGCTGCTACACAAAACGGCAAGACAAAGGTTCTTGATGATCAGCATTGATGGTATATACATCATACCATGGATCCAGAACTCTCTAACTTTGTAAAAAGGGCAAACGGCGTGATCTGCACTATCACTCACCCCTGCAAGCACATAAGCCTGTAACCATGCTGTTGAATCAGCCCATATAAAGCATCTGGCCAATGGTGACTGTAGTGGCATTTTCTCACCTTAAGACTAGATCACAAGATAATGAACTACTACAAGTAACAACCACCTCAGTTTCATGTGATCTGATGAAATAAATACAGTACAGATACGAGGTGGATTTGAACTGGTAGATTAAAAATAGAAAATTCCTTCTTATCTTTGTCATTATCAGACATGAAGATGCAGTTTACAGAATAAGACATTTCTTAGAAAATGAAAATTGTGTTTGGAAATCTTGTGCTGAGGTTAGATTTGCTGAAAGATTCAAAATGGTTCATGAACACGTCAACAAATGTAGGCAAAGTAGTTAAAGAGCTTGGCCCAAATTTTAAGGTAGAATATGTCACATCTTCTAAGAACAAAAGTCATGGGCATAGCTAATGTGGATTGACGTATAGGTATAGTATGCAAAACATTCATATTTCCTCATCATTTTGTTATGTGAGAAACTCACAACTATTCCTTTAGTTGTTTTAATTTTAGTATCATTAGAATGGTTCACACCTGAATTTTCGATGACATGCCTGACTCACAGACAGCATGAAAGAAACTAAACTGAAAATATATAGAGACTCAATTGAAAAAATATAAAAAAAGACAGATGGAGATGACATTATAAGGATCAAAACACAAACTGTCTTATATGTTAGATTTGAGTAAGCCTCTGAACTTTCAATCACATTAACTTTAAACTGTTTAACAGTTTCTCTGAGATTTATTTATTCTTTGGACCATGATTTTTAAAACAATCCTCATAACTATGCATGTTATTCAAATGTTATTATGGATTCAATGTGTAGTCTTAAATACCAGAACTTTTCAGTGCACCCAGTGGCAGTTTATTCAATTACTATTAAAAAGTCAAAAAGAACATTTTTCAACCATCTAATTTTTGTCTTAAGGGCAAAAAAGTGTTATTTTGTATAACATAGGAGGAAAAAGGAATCCCCTGATTCAAAGAAATAGATTTGATAATGAAATTTTTGCCTTTCTGAAATTGATCCTCAAATTCTCTGAGTCCATAAAAGGTCAGTTGTATATTTTTTTTTTTTCCAGTGTTCACATAAGATCTTGGCCTTCAAAATAAGAACATTCCTGTTAAGGAGCGTTGCTTAAACTGCAGAGCAATACCTGTCGTATATGTTAGTTTATTGGAGATGTCACTGTTGCTCATTGAGCAACTTTTTTGATAAATAGTACTAAAACCACGTAAATGGATGAACACTTCATGAGATCATTTGTTAAGCAAATTCCATTAACTTTGTTAATGGATATATTCATGAAATACCATAAGAGAAGCTCTACAATGAAGTCTTATTGTTGAGCAATAGATGAAATGGTTCAAATAATGAACAAAGCAGTTGTCTGGATTTTTTGCTTTAAGTCAGTGTGAACATGAACTGAATTTCAAGCTTAGAAAGGTTTGGTTGACTCATCCTTCCTCCTCACCTCACCATTATTTTTCACTTCACTCGGCTTTTTGTTTCAGTAAAGAGTAAAAACACATGCACAGATAAACTCTGGAAAAGCCTTTCAGACTGCATATTCTCTTAGAAAACACAGGACTTTCAGCTCTCTTTTGAAAAATCAAAAAGCTCAGCTAGATGACAGTTTTCCTCCATATCAGCCTTTTGCCAGACACATTAATTTGTTCTCCTATCTCCTGCTTGTGTGTTCAAGGTACTATCCACAGGGTTATTTTCTCTCCTTAAATACTGATTTCTGCTCAGATGATCTCCTTTCTTTCCTCCTTCAATTAGAAACAGTGGATATGAGCTTAGCTCTGCTGCCATGTGTTTATAAGTGCATGTGCGTTTACATGCACTTATGGCAAAATGTGCTTTGACAGCCCCCCGCTAAGGCTTTTCCCAGATTAAGGAATCGTAATCAGCTTTGGACTGCTTGACCCTGCTGGTTCATCATTTATGATGTTCAAAACACGTACATGGCCAATTTGAGTTTATCTAAACACTTAAGAAGAAACTCTTCAATTAAAGATCATACTAAGTGACACTGACAGTAACTCTCTTACCAATATGGTGTGTCTAAATCACCATCAGATGCTGGGAAGAGTGCTTTTCTCTTCATAAAACAAATCGGAGAGCATCGTATTTAGAGCAGTTCTTTCTTAGAACTCATTTGTCATAACCTTGAAAGGAAAAAGTGGCTTACCATCAAATGTTCCAGCAAGACTTCACTGCAGAGTTTTACTTGGGATGTAATTTCCAAATGCCTCGGGTTCAATGGAAAGAAAAATATATTTATATATAAAAAGGAATGATAGCACATTTTTTCAGTATCAATCACACAGAATGCTTTATCATTTTAGTAAATGATGCCATATAATCTTTGTGTCACATCAAACACCAAAGCAATAAATTCACTGGGGGATATTTACAAGGCTATCCAGGCTGAATTGAGATGTCTTCTAGTCCTTTTTCTAAATTGTCACATTTACTGCCTGCTGTAGAAAGGGGAAGCCACCAATTGATTTCTAATTCTGCAAACCCCAGGGTGTAAATGTGATTAGCGGTAATTGGAGAAGTTCAGCAACTGTTAATTTCTCCTCTCTTTGTTGTTTTTCCTATTTAAAATATTAACGAAACGTGTATGTAGGCCAAAACTGACTCCGATGCAGCTGAACAAAGGATACATATTTAATCAGAGCTGTGGGACCCCAATGCGGTTGTCTGAAACAAATGTGACATGTGCTTCCTCTCAAAAAAAGTCAGGCAGCTAATAAACAGCATCAGTATTTTGTTGTAATGTGCATTGTCTAGATGATGTCGAGTTTAATGGCATTACACTATGTAAAAAAGCCAGAAGTACACTGCTAAATTTGTCTTTCCCAGTTGGCTGTCCCTGAGGAGATTATAATGCAAGCGGTGGCTTTGTTTGTTGCATGCATAAGTGTGCACATGTTCCTAAGTTTTCAGTTGTAAAGGAAGGTGGCAAGAGGAGATGTTAACCCCTGCATGGCTGAGCAACTCCTTGGAAAGAAACAGTTTTACTGGAATATCAAGTAATTACGAAAAAATAGGTGTTGCTTTCTAACTGCATAATTTACCTTTTTTTTTTCTAGACAAGATTCTCTTCCATCCATAGGTACAAAAGTTTGCTAATAAATTTTAGCAAGGAAATGGCTCTTATTTTTCAGGCCTATAAAGGAATCTATGTTTACTTTTAGTCCCTAGGATTAAATATTTTTCTTTATTAACCTACAACCAGGAAGGTCATGTGCACAACAGTGTGTAGACCTACTCAAAATGGTTTGAATATCTCAGGAAGCTAGCTGGAAGCCTTGGTTAAATTGGCACGGATAGCTCACTCTTAGATGGCTAAAACTGAGTTAGATGGATCTCATCCTTAGCCCTTTGGAAATGAGAGTCTTATCTGGGAATGCCTGGAAAAGGGTTCAGTGAGTTAATACAGATGTCGATTGACAAAGCAAAAAGATGCTCTGTGGGATTGGTCTTTCACAGAAATGCCCTGAGGGCATCACCCCACTGAGTAGTGGTGGGGCCGTATGGACTTTATCATTTGGAAAGCTAAAGACCACACTAATTGCAGATATCTAGTTACATTTTTGAAAGGTTGGAAGATTGCCCCAGGTAGGCATATTCATGGTCAGAATTTGTACATTTCTAACTACCATCCTGAAAGATCACAGATATTACAGAGATACACCCCAAAACAGATGCCTTGGAAAGGCATGAACATGTCATGGGGCCCTGAGCTACAGAGCTTACCCGGGTGAGTTACACCAACCTCACCACACTCTCTACCAGACAGGGAGCCCCAAAACCAATTTACCTGTCTCAAAGGAGATCAGTAGTAAACTACAGCCCTTTGTAATAGTCCGAAAGATTATTCCTTAGCATGTTTTACTCATATAGGAAGAGAAGGGAACCAAAAGACTTTGTATGACTGGCCACTCTCATTATCTGATGCTTAAGACATTCAGGAAACAAGAGTTCTAGATGTTCAAATGTAGAAGTATTGATGTCACAGAGAAACTTCCAGTTTGGGAATATCTTTCTATCTTGGACTGACCCAGTAATTAACACCTTTATAAACAAGTAACACCCAATAATTGTAACTTTTATGACTGTCTGATGCTTGTTGTCTGCTCTGCTCTATTGAGAGCTAAGGAAGTTTGCAAGACGAACATAGGTGCCAGCCTGTGCTCAGACAAGGTGGCCAGAGCAATATGAAGATTCAACTGACACATGAAGGGGCACACAAAATAGATTTGCATCACATTATGAGGTGGAATAGATATCTCCAGACTCCGGTTCTGCTACCTCTTGATAATTTATAAGTTTAATTTGTCACTTGTTCTATATTTCTTTCACTGGAAAACACAACTTTGACTTCTTTTGCATAGAAAGGCCAAGAGACTCATTGTCTTTTTGCTCACTTGACCGTAACCAAGGTCGTAAGGAACACAAGTATCACGAGGAGAATGAATCTTCTGTTTTTCAGTATTTTGAATTATGTTTGGCACTGCTGGTCTATTTTATTTTGGCAATCCAACCTTGAATTTAAAATAGACAGCTATTGCTAAAACATTTTTATTATATTATGATATATATTAATATAGTATTAATATATATTAAAAGCATAATCATTCAATAATACCATATATATTATAAACTATCATTATGTGTGCAGCATGCATTTCTATAGATTATTTTACTATTTTTAAAAATACATTATTTCTACACACCACCAGTGTAATAACCACACTAATATAAACACACATGCACAAATATACATTTGCAACATTTTCCACAGAACAATACTGAGCTTGGGAACTAAATAGCTACAGGTGGGATTGCTTTCCCTTCTCTAGTAAAATCCAATGCTTGTTGCTATTTATTTAATGATTAATATTTCTAAGACACCTATTTAAGTGTAATAGAGCAATTTTTTCCCTCTGTTTTCTTTGGATTACATCCCAGATATAGAAAGTCAGAAGCTGGAAACATGTCCCCTTTTGTTTTGTTATCTGTTATGAAGTATGATGGAATTGTCTGAGAGTTTTGTTTCCTCTTCTGGCTGCTGTTAAAAACAATTTTTAGACAGGGTGTTTTGCTCCACTGACTCTCTACACAGCCCTGTTCTGCACATGGATCATCTGAACACTGGCTTCAGGGGAGCATTTCAGACACTGCTGGGAACTTCTTTCCCTGGTGTACACCTTTCCTTAGGTCCCCAAGCCCTTACACCATGCACAAACCCACCTGTGACCTGAACTACCTTTCAGAAATACGTTTCTCTCTCCTGACAACTAGAATGGCTGTGTCTAATGTGTTTAAAAAAAGTGAATCAAGGCCCTTGCTCTGCAGTTGTCAGAGAAACAAATATTCTCTTAACCCCCATTTGAACAAACCTGCTGCAGGTTTCCTCCCAGAAAAACCTTTTGGAAGAAGTGGTACCATTCACTTCATTAAACGATAGCTCCACAGGCCTGAGAATATTCACCACACAACCTCTATACATGTAATAAAAAGAGATAAGCCTCTCCAGAGTATGAGTCAAATTATAGTCACTCCAAATATCTTTCTCAATCGTCCTTGATACATGGGAGAAGCCTAAGAAAAGGAGGGGTTGGACTCAGCTGGCTCAGCTTCAGATGCCTGACACCTGTAGATATTTACATCTGGGCTTATCCCTCCTAGGTTGCACTGGTATTTGGAAGAAAGCTTGTCAATATAGTCAGTGGAGTTGTTATTCATCTCATACATAAAAGAATTCTGATCACGTGAAGGACACTGCAAGCTCCATTGACTGCATGGACTATCTCTCTAAGGCAACTGACTTGGAAGCAGACACCTACTCTGTAGTCACCTGAGGTGGGAGAGAAAAATCTGACAGAAATCTCCCAGATCCCAAATGTAATTTTTCACAAAGTAGAACTTATTGTCATGAATTTTTTTTTAACTCCATTGCTTTACATGAAATAAAAAAAATAAAAAAAAGAAAGAAAAAAGAAAACAAACCCATTCAATTTTCAAATTTATCCTTTTTTCCAGTTTTAATGGAAGGAAAAAAAAAGGAGAAAGCACCATAAAAGGCAAGTTTTTTTCACAGAGAAGCTTGAAAGAAACAACAGTTAAGCTCCTTTGATCAAGAGAAAAGTATAGTTCTTCACCGGATACAGTAGTAATGAAGTAAATGAAGTTTAATGAAGTGAAATTATAATAAATCCCACTCTTTGTAGAACAGTACCCAGATGGAAAATATATAGACATTCTGCGTGAAATGCTGGCCTTGTTACATTCCCAAGAAAAAAACATGGTTAAATAGTTTCTGGAGTCAGAGGTCTGAATTTTTCTTGTCTCCTTTTATGTATCCCTCTCTCCTTGTTTCCAGCTCTGCCGACATTAGCCATTATACCCCTCCACTCGGTCCTCGGCCTCCTTCTATTGTGTCTCCTTTCAGGGAGTGCTCTTATTAAGCCTTTTTATCATGCTAACCTTCAGCTTGTTTGGAGATCTCTCATAGGAACTCATTTTTCTTCTCGGTAATGAAAAGGCAGTTCTAAACAGAAAGCATGCAAGAAAATGCAGTTAATAAAGATACTGAGAGCTATTCATACCTGAGTGAGTCATTGATACGCCTATACTGACGAACAAAAGAAGTCAAGGACCAATTTCTGGTCCAGGGGCTATGTGACAGAGACTGGCTCACATTCACATTCCTGCTTAGAGATCTCTGTCTTGCAGAATTGTCTTGGAAGGAGTTCCTCACTCTGGTCGAAAGCCAAGCCAAAAGAGAGCTATCAGTTAGGTGGCTTTATTTCTTACACTTTCTTTTTGATTTATTTCTTGGTAAAGGTGAATTACTCTTACTCAAGCTGTCTCTTATTCAAGGCAGCTGTAAAGCTATGAAGAATACCATGGATTTTTAAACCTAGATTATAGACAGATGAACAACACTTGGTCACTGTCCACTGGTCACCATAATCAGTCAGAAAACACTTTTTTTCTCCATATATCCCTGGTAGCCTGCTATTTCTGTTTTTAGGCTGCTGTTTAGATACTGCAGAGATATGTACTATATAGCTTTGTATGCAAATAATTTTAGAAAAGTTTGCACTTCTACAAACATTTGGCTCATATTTTTGTTCTGAGTGTTCACAAAAATGAGCTAGCTTCAAAGCCGGTAGAAAAAAAATTGTTCAGCCACAAAGAAAGTCTTGGTGGAAAATAAATGTTGCGCCTTTTATACAAGATTAGCAAGATGACAGGAAACTTTTCCTTTAGAGCTCTTCAGCTCCTGTTACAACTAGTCTGTGTCTTTATTTCTCAATTTGCCTATTTTCTCTCTTTTTACCTCCTGCTCCACCCACATTTTCTCCCTAGAACAACCATAAAATTGCATTTACAGCTAATTTACTATGCTCAGAAATGCAATTTAGGTTCTTTAAGTGAAGCTTGCCTCTTCCTAAAGAGAGGTCTCTCACTGCTGCTGTTTTTTACCTGGCATACATCTAACCCTGCTCCTCGAGAATTGCAAGTATGATAGATGTGTCAAAACCATTCACATCAAAACCATGTGATGCAAGTTGTTATTTTGACTTCTGTTGACACCTCCTGTTCTCTTTCACCCAGATGTTTCCACGAAGTAGCACAAAACTTTTTTCTTCTTTTTTTCTTTTTTTCTTTTTTTCCTGAGAGTAGAAACAGGCATTTCTGTTTCTAGTGAAACTGAAAGTCTTTCCTTCCTCTATTACTCTGTGTGTGGGGGTGGGTTCTTTTATGCAGGTGTACTTTTCTTTACTGGAACTGTCTTCTAGACCTAGGGAGGCTTTCTGTCCAAACATATCTTTGATTCACAACGAACAAGCTATAGACTTTCAATTCCTGCAAGACCTACATGCATTTGCAGATATGTAGCTTGAACAGATTTCTCCCCATTGAAAGAGAAAAGGTTATCACAAGATAAAAAGTCAGTATTTTGTAGGCCAGAAGCATTTTTTATGGCTTAAAAGCCACAGAGTGTTGAAGGTGTCTAGACAACAAAGTGCTATTGAAGAAATCAGTTTTTAAATACCTGCCAAAGTGATTATTACCTGTTCTAGTGATTATTGACCTAAATGTTCAAAACTGCAACATTTATCTAAGGTCCTGTGCCTGTGGAACATCCAGCCATGACTTAGAAGCTCAAGATCCTGCTATCAGGTACTAAAGAAAAAGATGTCTATGAAAGCTGCTATGGCCACCAGCAAGGAGCTGCCTCAATCAGCCACAGTGAATGTCCAGGAGAGGAGTTAGGACTGCCCTTCAGGACAGATAATCATCCAGGCACCTAACTATGGATCTGAAAACAAAGTCTATTTTTATTTAACATTTCCTAATGTGATTCTCTCCTGAAGTCAGAATGCCAGCCTGGGCCAAAAGTGCCCTTAAATGCAGTAAATTGAACATGATTGAGGATGCTCATTTAGCATCTGAACTCTTTTCAGTCCCTACCTGTACCTGAGTTGAAATAAAGACTCCAATCCTGATGGTCTTTGTCTCAGTGGAGTGCCCTACCCATGAAGATTCTACAAGTCTGAGGCATATCCACCTCTCTTCTTCACAACCCACGCATTCACCCCAGTCTGCAAAAGAATATGTCCTTAAATGCATCTTGTAAAGATTTTCATAACATTAAGACCAGAGAGGGAACATTGTAATAATCTAGTTAAACCAGAATATTTTACCCACTGTTTCCTGTGTTAAAACCAATACCTTAAATTTGAGCAATCACATTTAGAAGGAAAGACAGACTAGATTTAAAGACTCACATGGTGGTAAATCCACCACATCCATTGGCGAAGCTGTTTCAGTGATTAATTGCCCTCACTGTTTAAAAAATTACATCTTGCTTCCTGTTTGAATTTTCCAGTGCTACTTCAATTGTTTCAGTCACAAGTTTCTTAACTTCTAGGTTCTAGCCACAACAGGAAACAGAAGTGCCAAAATACCATGAAAAAATATTTTTGTCTTGTTTTTCCTCCCTCAGAAGGAGAAGGAAGCAATGAAACTAGTGAAAAAGAAACTAGAGATTTACTTGGTCTGGCCACAGCTGCACCTCTAATCAGAGTCTACAGGGGCATTATTTAAACTAATGTCTTGTTATCAAATCTGTCTCAGCAATTTTTCCCCAAAGTTTCTGAATCTAAGATACCCACTAGGTAAAGCAGCTCATCCCAGTTGAATCACCGAGACAGGGATTCAAACATTAACAACTGTACAAATGTTGATGTGCTTTTCCACTGCTGCTGGAAAACTTGGCAAATCTCACAAGGCTGGGATTAATCAGAGTTCCAGCACTTTTTGATTGGGGTGTAATTGATGCACCTTGTTCTCTTACAGCATTTAACTATTAATTCACTTACTTTCTTCCCACCTGATTGCAGGGAAGCTGGCTCTGCTCTGGGAATATTATTCTGTGGTTTTTGACTTTCTGCCTGTGTGTTTCTCTGCAGCAGCTGGCAGGAAAGCACACAGCAAGGGCACTTAGCGCACCCAGGGAGAATGAAGCATGTGTTTACATCTCTTCCTGAGCCAGGGTCAAAGCGGAGGTACTGGACTGTATCGTTTGTTTTATTCTGGCTTCCTAACGCCAGGAGCTGGGTTTAGCTTCTCCTCCAAGAAATATTTTAGTGTCAGCTTGGATTCAAGGGTAAAATTCTGGTCATATGTAACATCATCTACAATATCTGAATTCTTAGTAAGATGAAAATTCTTGAGGTTTCTTACGGTTTTCTTTCTTCGTTCCCTTTCTTTTAATGTGCTGCTATAATAGCAGGATGAATGTATGTTGTGCATTTGAGTTTACACATGGTTCTACCATTAAGCACCTGGATTTGAAGCAGTTTCTTCCCGAAGGATTTAAATAAATACATTGGCCCAGTTTCAGGATCCAGGTTACTATGAGGTAGCCGTGAGCCACAGGAATATTAGCTCAGAGAATGCTGTGGCTGTTTGTACTGCAAATGCAGCTCTTGCTGGTCATAATCAAAGAAGTCAGCTTGTATGTCTTTAATGACAAAGCCTCCCTGTGAATTAATTTGGTTCTACATGATAATACATCTTGCCAGAGCAGCCTGACAAATGTGAAAACACACACTAAGGGAAGTGTCAGTGAAGTAATTTATGTCAGGAGGCTGGTGATCTTTTGCTCCATGTTGCATGGCTTTACTTCTGTTTAGAAGCAAAGCACACGAAGGCTCCCTAGAAATGAATACACTCATAAAATACTTTGTTGGCAAAACCAGTTCTAAAATAAACTCGTATTTCCGGTGTCTTTTTCAAAGTATTATCTAGTACTCATGTTATATGCTGTGCTTTTAATATATAGGCTTTGATTCCCAGGCCAGATACTTGTTTGCATCTTTGGTTTAGATTAATTGTATTGCAGAGCCAGGATGTGTACTGGGAGGGACTGTGTTCCTTGCAGTAATTTGAAAAGGTTTTTTTTTATTAGTCCATAAATGTTATGATAGTCTAGCAGACAAAGAAAGGGACAGTAAACTGGATAGTGAAATTATGACAATAACAAATTGGAAGTAAAATGGGAAAACAAAATGGAACTTGGTCTGAAATCTGACATTCAGTTTGGAATTGACCATAGTGTCAATTATCGAAACAGTCTAATTTGGCAAGAATTGATTCATACCCTATCATTTTACTCTCTAAAATTAGGACTTGTTCTTTTATATAAGATATGCTATACTGACAAATTATGGATTATTCTTTATTTATTTATCTATTTTCCTTTTCAGAGGTGGGAAGAATTTATCTCATCTGGTCCAGGAATCTCTAGGTAAAGTTATGTAGTTAAATAAGTTTGTGCCACAGGTTAATCTTGATGATTGTAATAGCCCTTTCTTACCTGAAAGCCTATAAATTTCATAAACTATAATTTTCATTCACTTTAAATAAGATACGTTAGAATATAACCTTCGGAAACGCTTGTGCATATAGGAAAATGAGTACCAAGTGAACTGGCAACCATGTTGCTGTAGAAAACACTTTTAGCAACTCATTCTTTTGGGTAGGGATGATTCATCAGGAATCGTTTGCAAATCTTTGGGATTTGCAAAGTGGTGTCTTTGTGTAAGAGAAAGCAAACAAAAATCCACAGTGCTTGTCAGCCTGATGCTTCTAAATGTTTCTATTCTGAGGACTGGGTTTTGAAAAGGAAAAAAATAACCCTAAGCGTTCCAATAAGGAGTGTGACTTCAAATACGAGTTCTGTAGTCACCCTGCAAACAGACTGTGGTGCCATCCCAATAGCGAATTAGCTACACAGAAACCCTTTCCATCACTAAAATTCTCAGAGGGTATGGTTCGTGTTATGTGGCTCGATATTTCCAGCCAACAGGTTGTCCACATAACCCATTTCACCAACTCTAAGGCTCATAGAGACCAAAACATTAACCCTATGTGGTGTTCAGTTTTAAATTCCTGTCTGCTTGAAGTTATGCATGGACTGAAGTGTTTCATAGGAGTCTGGCTTGAACGTGCACACCCACAGCAAGAAATTGTGCCCATGGTTTCTTGCACTGGTAACTGGTGGTATCTCAGAAGCATCTTGATGTTTAGAAGTGACCTCACATTGGAGGCTGAGATGAAATCTCAGTTGCTGACATACTGATTTGTCTTTAAAAAGAGTAATAAAGCAAATATCAGAAACGTATAGCCAGAGACAAATATTAAAATAAAATTTAAAAAAGTGTCCTTTTCATTCCCCTTCCCGGCCCCCTGGACCTGGAAAAGCCTATGGTTTCCCTGTAGCCCAGGGAAGTCCGTCACTGCTCTGGCTGTCAGAGCTCACTTGTGGGAAATTTTTAAGCCATGCTTGTTTGGTTTTCCTCTTCCTGTTTGACTTGTATCTTTAAATAATGTGGTTACTTCACAACAGTGTGTTTTTTGACTGGGGCACAGGGCATATTTTTCTAGCAGATAAAAAAACTTCCCACAATTTGCCTTGTGTTATTTCCCCTTTTGAAGGGAGACCTGATAAATTCAGGGTAATATGTAATAGATGCTTTCCTGTTTTTACTTATTGCTCTGTCAGGCTTGTCAGCCAGAAATTTATTAGCTCGTTTTGTGGCTGTAACGTTTAAACAAGAGAGAGTAAGCAGTACACTTGCCCTAAGGAGCAAGTGTGAATAACAGTGCTTATGTTGTATGCTGCTCCACAGACCAGCATTGAAGAGGGATGGTAGGTCTTTTCCACATCGATAAGCCAATGACTACATACCTATCTTCATTTTTAATGTTTATACTCTCATTTCTCCTCTGTACTATTCCCACCTTCTGAGAACTGGGAAACCAAAGGAGGGAGGGTAGGAAAAGACGGTGGTCTTAATTTCATCCACCTAAAAGTGAGTTGACCCCTCTGAGCAATTGCTGAATCTTCCTTTGTAATCAATAGAGTGAAGAGGTCTCCATGAGCTGATCTACCAATTTTATTTCTGGAAAGGATAGATTATTATCCTTTGGATCTTCTTTTCTCCTCATTGCATGTAGGGAAAGCCTAACTGATTAAGTAACCATAACTGAAGAGGCAAAAGTCAAGGAAGGGGTTGCCTCACTTCATGAGGTGGCCATGAAGAAAAGAGGAGTCTCAGGAAAAATCCAGGAACTGAGGTTATGGCAAGTTATACCAGCAGTACTCCTGACACTCACACATCCTTCCTCCCCCTCCCCCTGCTTCTTCTACTGTTCATAATGGTGTCTGATGGATATATTGTCTTCACCTGACCAAGACTGGCTTTACCTGAGGAATCAGTACCACAGACCCTTTGCCATTCAATAAAGGCTGCATTTAGTCAAAGTGAACAACTCAGATCTAGTGAGGAACTGGTGTTTGGTTGTTTTGTTTATTTATTTGCCTGGAACCAAAGTCCTTTTTTTATAGCAGGATGTGAGCATTTCCTAGGTTGGAAGTTGATGTGATAATGGATTGGGGACAAGGAAAGGAAGTAGCTTTTGTGGCACACAGGGTACGTGCTACACAAAATGGTGACAAGAGAGTAAAAGGACACTATGGATCTCTTCATTCTTTGTTAAACCAGCTTCTGAATACTCTCAAAATCTAGAGCGGAGTTAGAGTTGACTGAAAGCGGCAGAAAATCTGACTTGCTGAACGGAGTTGTTAAAAATCTTGCAGGAGTCAGAAACATTTGAGTTTAATTTTCCCCTTTTACCCAAACATGGGGAAAAATACTAGTGTCCCCTTGCACTTCACAGCAGCCATCGAAATGCTTCCTTATCTGGAGTTTCTTAGTCATTTCAGACTGTTGCAGGCAGCAGGAAGCACTGTTTCTGCAGACCAGCTGTGCAGATGGCACTGGTGTGCCGTCAGACCTGCTGGAGCAGCGTCAGTGGAAACACAAACCTGGCCAGGACAACAGTCTTGCCAGCTGGGTGGGGACTGAGTAGGCAATGTATTAGGCCCTTTCTGCGTTTGTAAAACACCCTGTTTTCTGTGCTACCCAAATAACATCCACGTGCGGCTTCTGAGCTTGCACATTGCATGGAAATCAACTTTCTTCTACTGATTTTGCAACCCAGGATTATGGCCTACTTATGTGAATTATCAAACACATCCCTTCTTCCAGTCTGCATAGCAATGGAGCGGAGTCACACACCACAAACTGCACTACACACAAGAATTTCGTGTCACTTCTGAGACAAGAAGGGATAAAGAAAAAGCAAAATCACAATGGCCAAACTGAGTCAAGTCAAAGGTCTCTTGTTATTGGCCTCCTTACTTTAGCACTGGGTGTTAGCAAATGATAAAGAAAGTGTAAAAAGCAAAGTGCTCCCAGAGTATCTCCAAAGGGATCTTTCCTTGGTGCATCCAAGGTCTTATTTTTGGATCAGATAAATCGGCATCAGTCTCCAACAGTTGTGGTAGGAACTAGGCAGAAGATATCACACAGAACACTGTTCTGAATCAAAAATATATGTCTGTCACTTTAAACCTAAAAATCTGCCTGCCCGCAACATTACGCCCTTTTGGAAAGTAAGGTCCTTTCCTTCCACCTCTTCTCTATGTGAGTGCATCCAGACTGAAGATTATTTTGTTCATCAGCTACTGCTGTTCTGAGTTTGATCAGTTTAGGCACTTCACTTCCTCCACTTTGTTGATTTCAGATCCTGCCGTTATTAGCCCTGGGTAAAACAAAAAAGTGGGCCAAGCATCTGTTCTCTTTCCAAGAACTTCTTGGAAATCCAGACAATGTCATTCGCTTCACCATTTTCCATAGTCAATGGCCACTGTATTCCCTGTGTCATTATTATACTAAGGGACTGGCCAGGAAGTCATTTCTATCAGATTTTCTTGAATGGAGAATTCCAGCTCTGAAAAAGAAATAATCTACAGATCATTTTATTATCCAAACAGATACTTCTAGGAAAAATTAATATCTCTTTATCCTGGAAAGGTGTAAGGAAATGGAAGCACAGTTTTGCAGTGCTAGAAAAGGAGGGACCTCTGCGGTGCCACTATAATAAACTTCAAAGTACTTTAGAATTTACTTTCCATGTCTAAACCCAGACATGAAGTCTATACATTCTGTCACTACACACATAAAATGAAAACATTTTCCAATCCAAAGCAGGAAAGGGTTTTGCTCCTTATTCAGCAATTAAGAGGTTCAGTTATGGAAACATTGTGCATTCTTCAATTTGAAAAGAACCTAGTTCCTTGTGGTGCCCAATGTTATTAAATCCACATTAGAAAGACAAGACTGACAGAAACAGTGAAGTCATACATCTGAATGGAATAGCACCATAAGCCATTTCTATCACGTTGTGTTTTCCAAATTACAGATCTTCATAGTTGTAGATTGAAGGTTATATTATTCTATTTAGCTAACAGAAAATAACTTCTACCAATTTTCCACCAGCAGTTCCTAAATCACCATAAACATAGATCTTACCTAGAGTTTTGTGAATATATACTTTTTAAATTTACTGACGAATAGAAAAACAGTCAAACAAAGCACTGTCTTTTGGTCTAAATTAAATGTTTCTCATGATCCAAACTGTACAATTTCCTTTTTCATTTATTTAGTGATAATATACTATTTTTAAACAAAAGTATCAAAATATTTTGGTTTGAAACTATTAAATACTTTATGCAGAAGTTTACCACTTTCCCCACTGAACTAGTAATTCCAAAACCATGGAAGAATTTATCAAGATGAAGTCAGGCTCTTTATGAAGATACATGGTGCATCGCTATCATGCAACGACCATAAACTAAACTAGGGAAGGTTCGGACTTGATAAAAATAAAATATTTCTTGGCAGAAGGACAGTGAAGTGCTGGAAAAAGTTCCCCATAGAATTTGTACAATCTTTGTCCTTGGAGGTTTTGGAGACCAAACTGGACAAAGCCCTGAGGAACTGGGCTGAATTAAATGTTGACCCTACTTTGAGAAAGAGGTTGGACTAGAAGTCTCCCGAGGTTCTTTCCAACCTAAAATATCCTATGACTTTATGAATTTGGCAGAAACAAATAATTTTCATTAACCCCAATCTGTCTTGCTCAGGAAATGAACCTACTCAATCAAGGACATCTCATTAAAGCTTGTCAGCCATGCACCCATGACTTTAACCTGAAGTATAACAAGGGACATTGTAATGAGTTTACTGGCTGGTGACAGCACAGCAGGAGATAGAATGTCAGAATTGTTAGGACTGAATTTGCTAACTTCTCTTTTGTTCCAGAATTTGTGTTTTACGGAGTCTTCAGCAGTATTTTGGTGAGAACTTGTTGCAGATGCTCAGGGCTCAGGTTCCCCTTCTAAGAAAGGGATGCTATTTTTACGTAGTTGCGCTGGAATATACTAGACCTTTAGCAGTGAATAGTCTTTTCTTGATGTGGTTAGAGCTGGCTAAAGCAACAAAATGTGGATTTTTTTTCTTTTTTAATATGAAAATGATACTAAATTTTTATTCTCAAGAACAGTTGTTCTTGTACTTGTTACAATTGTAATTGTTGTGAAGAACATTTTCTGAGCTGTTGTTCTTCCTTCACAGATAAAAAAAAATAAAAAATTGGTGAACATCGTTGGGATTTACTGTATAGGAATGGAGCTGCCTAAATGGGCTTCTGGAATAGTCACTGTCTACATAGACAGCTTTGGTTACTGACTCAGAAAAAGTTAGATAACTAATATTTGATAGAGAACACTTCCCAGCCAAGACATGTAAGAGTTGGGGTCTCAACTTCCCACTCACTGACTCAACAGACTCTTGTGTAGTACTAGCAGGTTCTGGACTGACCTTATTAGAGGATAAGGAAGCTTTGTCCTGATAGTTTCGTTCTCCTTGTCAGTCCTAATGCAATCATTTGGAAATTTATAACACTTTCAAGATTTTTCTTCCAGTAAGGGAAAAAAAAAAAAGTCATTTTATAGAAATAATTCCATAATTTTGACCAACAGTAATTAGTCTACTGGCAAAATCTGGAAGAAATAGGCTGGCTGCTGCAAACCAGCTATCTACTCACAGTTTGACACAGTCATGGCCCAAACCATGACATCCTCCAACAAGCCAGAGCCTTATTCAGAGATCCTCAAGGCAGTGTTGACCAAACTAACACTTTTGGCCATGACTTTGTTTTACACATACTAAGACGAGAGCTTGCCCAATGGTCATGAACATAGCTGTAGAGTTTTCAGGGCCCACATCGCACTTTGTAGTATGGTATGGATGCCATGGCTCCATAGCTCCTGTCAGTGCCAATTTGGCACATTCCACCATGACAAGCTGGCATTCCTTTATAAAAACTCTAAGCCCTAGAGAGGGAGCATGAATCTTTTACTACCTCTTGTTCATCCCCCTTTGTTTTGTATACTGGGTTGTTGTCTGTCTCTCCTTGTGTGCTTAGGCCTTGATGGTTCACTGGGGAGGGACTAAGGCCATCTGGTTGTTACCTATCTACTTGCATTGGAGTGGAAATTCTTGAATACTTTGGTGCAAATAAACAACAATAAAAGCATAAGGAAATCCAGGCTGGTGGAGCATATAAGCCAAGGATCTGGGGAGAACATGTAGAGGGAGACATTACAGAAGTAGGGAATTACTTGGCATTATTCTGATGATTTTTCATTGCTTCCTGCAGTGCGATACAACTGGATGACTCATCACAGCAGTAAGGACTAAATTTAGGACATCTTTGAAATAATGACCCTTCACTGCCTATGCCAAATGGCCTCTGTTTTCTAAATAACAGGCTGCTAATTCAAACTGTGAAAGGACAGAGACTTTAACTTTTGGCCTAACACAGTGTCATTGGTATGAAATCATGATGTTCAGGAGATAACCATAGAATCATAGAATGTTTAGATTTGGAAGGGACCTTAAAGATCATTGAGTTCCAACCCCCTTGCCATGGGTAGGGACACCTCCACTAGAGCAGGTTGCTCAAAGCCCCATCTAGCCTGGCCATAAACATTTCCAGGGATGGGGCATCCACAACTTCCCTGGGCAACCTGTTCCAGTGCTTCACCACCCTCACAGTAAAGGATTTCTTTCTGGTATGTAATCTAAATCTCCCCTCTTCCAATTTAAAACCATTAGTCCTTGTCCTGTCACTACATCTCCTGACAAAGAATCCCCCTCCGGCTGTCCTGTAGGCTCCCTTCAGATATTAGAAGGCTGCTATGAGGTCTCCCCGGAGCCATCTACTGATGTCCTTTGGCAGTAGAAGCCATACTATATAAAGCAGGAGTTATGGTTTTCTTCTGTGTTCTGAGACAAATGTAATAGCCATCACACTTCCTAATGTATTCCTGTAACAGTAAACTAATTATTATGGACAACAATTGCAGTGGTAGGGTAGGTTACAGTTCTCATCACTGCATTTTCACTAGCTAGTATACATTCATTAATGATGCTAGCCATTAGCATAGCATATAGCAGCTATTGGAGATCTCAGGGAAATGATCTACACACAAATCAAAGGGAAAATTTCGAATAATTTTATTTTACACTTTCCATCTACATCATCATGCACCCACTTTTGTGATGAGGGAGCCCAACGTTATATTTTAATGATGGGGAGTTACACCTGGCAGCCAAGTATCTGTGGAGCTGGAAAGACCAGAAAAGCTGTCAAGGAAAGCTGGCGTTTGGCAAATGATGTCAGCCACTAAGAATCTTACAAGGCATATGATCAGAGTTCCCTGACTATGTGCCAGCAACTCCTGAAAAAGACCAGCTGTCGGCCATGAAAATGAGAATGGCTCCTGGAATGGTGGCTGAGAGCTAAAAACTGCAGCAGTCTTGGGAGATGTAGACCTTGGAGCCTTGTATTTGCTCAAGCACCTGCAGAACATCATCAAAGAGAAAAGGAAAAAAAAATGAGGAAAGGGAGGAATGAAAAAAAAGAAAGAATATTAAAAAGGGTTGTTAGGACTTGCCTGGGGCTTGGGGAGCGTGAAATATCTTCCAGAATGGATCACTGATAATGAAACTTTAGAACCCGATTAAAGCTCACAGCAGTGGGGAGAGGCAGCTCTATCAGCTCACAGCTGTGGCCAAGCCTGGGAGGAAGGAGAGCTCTGCCTTAAAATCCACCCAGGGAGAATACAATGCAGGGAACATCTGGCACAGTGGAGGAATTAAAAGGATTGGCCAGAGTGGTAAGCTGGGGAATGCACCTGGCAAGAGCCAAGTGGAATTAGGTCAAGGCACCATACCAGCATGTACCCAGATACAGGGAAGGTCCAGCCTGCTTCAGGCTGGGAGCACACAGAATGGTGAAAGAAGGAGAAAGGGTTTTCATGGGCATGGGAAGGGAGGGAGAAATCTGAAACCAGATGATTTTTTTGTAAAAAATAGTTCACACGAAATGTTAAACAAAAAGTCCTCAGAGTAAAATTCTGATGAAGTTAATGCAAAATACATCTTCAGGAGAGCAGGAAGAACAAAACTTAGAATGTGAAGATAGCCTACATAAAATAAATGAGAAAAATAAAAGCACATGCGCCTTTGGAAAGTGAGTGCGGCAAGACAAAAGAAGTCCAGAGAGAAAGGGCACTTTATCTTTTCTTCCTATTTTTTTTTTTTCTTCTCTTGCATGCCAGAAAACTTGCAATACTCCTAGTTTTCTGAGGAAGGACAGTAAAGCAGAACTGCAGGTAATATGGTGTGCCTCATGGGGATTTCTAAGGCATATTTAGAAGGAAAGAATTTTCAGAAAACTGCAGACTCAGAGAGAAAGGACATTTAGTCCTTATTGAATTCAGTGGCTTCGTATTGACTATGTGCTTAAGACGCTAGGGTAATTCTCAATAAAAGAAAAGCAGAGGGGTGTGATACAGAGTATCCATTCTGAAAAGTGGCACCTCTAAGTATTTGTGTTTATGTTCTAGGTCAGCTCAGGCTGCTTAGAATGACAGTGGGCGTCATTAGGTCTCATTAAGTCCATAGTCTGGACAGCAGATGATAACCTCACATCTTCGAAGGTTTAGGTTTCAGTTTCCTTTGTGATAAGTAAAGAAATTTAAATCCTAAAGTAAGAGACTCAGGAAAATCTTAGGATGGTTTTCAACACCTTATTTTTTTGGGAATAGCCAGAAAGTTGGAAATACAACAAAAGCAGCTGTCACAGAATTTAGTTCATTTGGATTAAAGTTCAATTGGTCCAGACAAGAATTGTCTTAGAAGTCTGGAAGAAAACTTTTTTACTCCTGTGCCATAAAAGTAGTCCAATGATGAATAGTGGCAGGGGCAAAATTTTGTGAAAGACAATTTCACTTCAGAAAAAAAAAAACTTTTCCCAGACCGCTGTAGAAACCTGGACTCTGGGGCCTCTGTTTTCCTCCCTCCACCCTACCTAGGAACTTTATACAGTTGAAAAGAAATCTAAACAGTCAGAGGGAGATTTGGCTGGGAATGCTGAGAGCTGGCAAGGCCCTGCTCCCTCCCTAAATGCAATGGTTTATGATCATTAAAGCTAGTCTCTCTAGGAAAAAGAAAAAGGACAAAATGTGGAAGTGCATGAATCATACATTCCAAGCAGTAAAAACATAAAATTATAGAAGTTAGACTGTATGATTTTCCTGTCCCTCCCCCACTTTGCCTCCATTCCCTGATTTAAAATAGAGAGAAGAAACCTGCAGAGAAGTGAGACTAGGGATTAAGTGAGTCAAGAATGGAATCAGTGGAGCTGTTCTGAGATCTGTAGGCAAAGCAAACAGTGAGCAGCAAATGAGATAACTATAGCAACATGTAGTGTGGGGGGGAGCGGGGAGAAGGAAGCAGGAGGAAGGGGGCGGGGGAAGCAGATTGGAAGGGTCACTATGGATTTATCTAAATTTATTTAGGATTACTTATTCTATTCTGTGTCTCAGACCCTGAAACAATATTAGGATCTCATACTGTCTTGCAAGGGAGAATCTTCCACCTTCCAGCCTGAACAGTGAAATAAAGCAAGGTGGAGAGGAAAAAGCCAAACAGAAAATATATTTGTTGCCCATCACTGTTCAAGGGGCAGAACAGCCTGCAGCCCTGCCAGAGACGACAATTCAGTTTTGAGAATTCAGTGACCTAGTTATATTGTAGATTGCTGCATTGACCAGGTCAGTCTCCATTCATAAGTGCTCTAACTTCCCAGAGACACACATCACCAGGAAAAGTGCACAAACATATCCATTTTCACATTTTCATTCCTAGATCTATGTTATACTGAATCATGTATCAGTCAGTCAGGGTTAACATTGAGTTAAACCCAAAAGTAAGAGCAATTACAGGGATGGTTCTTAGCTCTGTTTTAACAATTTGTCGTCTTAGTTTTTGGAGGACATTTTTGCTACAGCTGATGACATTTAGGTCTGAAAGACTTTGTGAAATGAAACAAAACCAAGAACAGCCAATGCAAAAAGTGCAAGCAGTGTTTTGCTCATTTTGCTTTCAACATTTCTTTTCCTATTTGGAAAAATCTGCACACCAAACTCAGTGAAACCCTATCTCCAGTTGGCACAAACCATCACAGATTCACTGAAATGGAGTTTACACCTGCTGTGGATCTAGCTCAATGAACAGAAACCTATGAAACCTTACACTAAGTAGGAAAGTGGGCAGTGTAGTGTTATTGTCAAACCCCTCTCCCAGTGGAAGCACATGTGCTTTTATAGAGGTAAGTAACATGAGTTTCCCTCAGAGCAAAGAGAAGTAGACTCGACCAAGCAACTCTAATGAAAAAAGCCAAGAAGCTGCCAAATCTGGGAAGATGTGAAATAGTTGTCAACACGTTAAAGATGGCTCTTTAGAAACCAATCCATTGGAAAAGGCAAATCTTAGATTTTCTGTGTTTTCTTGTCACTTGTAGACTCAGCCTAAATCCCTGTGTTATTTAATGGAGAGATTTCATTCAATGAGAGATTTGATGATGTTCCTATCAGTTCTTCTCTTCATGAAATCAAAATGACTGTGGAAGATAATTTTGACTAAAGCCCTAGGTTAGAAGTGCCAATTATGGAGCCTGATGACAGGGGAAGTTTTAGAGCCAGAACAGCCTAATAAAAGAGAGCGTGTCTGAGTCCAGCAGCATGTTGTGAGCCTCCCTCTTGCTGCGTGGCCTCTCACCTTTCCATGCCTTGCTTCTGTGCTTCTACTGTTAATTCACACCTTCTATAACTGCCTTCCTTTCAAAAGTAATGAAAAGTCTAATGAAAAGCAAAAAGCAAAACCGCCCTGCCTGTTCCTGCTCAAGAACTTTGAGATTTTAGATAAAAAACAGAGGCTTAGAATGAAATTTATAGTCTAAAACCTAATTTTAGGGTAGCTGAGCTACCTGCAGCTTTGCAGTATTTCAAATTATCCATTTAATGATACTTCACATGAGCAGTTTTTGTTCAAAGAACTGTACATTTTGTAAAGGCGAACAAAGTCTCACAGGAGAGATTTGGGTAGTCTGTAAACAAAGGTTGTCCATGTCCAAAGTAACAGCCAGTATCTGAAACGTTATGAAAAACCCAAGGTTCATCTTCCTGTTCTGGGCACAAGAAAACATAAAAGTTCAGTGATGCATCCCAAAATATCATGGCAGCCTACCAGGACAACTGCCTCTAACACCTGAGCTTCGGGCTCTCATGTGACTCACAGCAGAGAATAATAACTGTCCTCACTTCTGACTGAAAGCTGAAATCAGGAAGCTGATAAGAAATGTTGGTCAATATTCCAGGGTCGAGTATAATTTTTAATAGTTCCCCTGTGGGGACCTGAGAGCTTCTGGGGAGGTGAGGGCACATGTGCAAGCAAACATTGTTGATGACATCTGGGAACATGAGTTGTAGCAGGCAGACATATTTTTGCCTCATTTTGGCACCCCCTCAACACCATTTCTCCTCTCACATCCCATCTGCCTCTTCATAGCAATGCTGGGGATCAGGCCCAGCAGTGAGGATCATGGAATGATGTAAAGACAGGCATCACTAAACTGTGTTGACCAGAGCACAGTCAAAGAGGGAGGAACAGCTTATGTGCAATATCTAGGAGAGCTTGGTGAGATGAGGAACAGGGGAAGGCACTAAAACAGCAGAGAAAATGAGCATAGAAGAGTAAATATGAGTAATGTGTCTAAAGCTTAAATCAGCATTTTATTTCTCTCCCATTCATTCTATTGTGACTGCTGAAACTACCAGCCTTTCAGCGGTAACTGCTGGTGGGACAATGAGGCAAAGGACCCAGTTACAGTTTTGCTGAACAGTGTGCACTATTGTGACACAGCTTGGACAAACCTACTAGCAGGGATGGAATCTGCAGACCTGTGGACCACTTTTGTTCTTGCAGCATTGCTTTGCTTTACTGCTCTTCAGGTCTGGTAGGGAAAATAAAAAAAAATAAAATTAACCAGAATTGGAAAGACTAGTTTCTGATGCAGACAAAATATCAAAACATCAGTAATTCTTGCCTTTTAAAAACAAACCTGTTACTCTCCTTTGATCAGTGACTAGTTAGAACAGTATTGCATATCTGTGGATCTTCTGATAAACAATTTCCTGTGCCAATATTAGAGTCCTCTGATATGCACATTAAATCTAAATTAGTGTATTAAATGTGTTAAACTGTATGCAACTGTCAGCTAATCTGACACTTATCTCACATACCCGATATAATGCCACCTACGTCTTCAGCAGAATCCCAGTTGTGTTACACTGTTAGTATCGGGAACAAATGTATTTTATACAATGCATTATAAAAATTCTTACAGCTACATACATATAACTGGAGCCAAATATACCACAGATGAAATGATTTCTTTCAGGATGATCAGATGAGACTAACTGGAATTCTGATGTGGATCAACACTTTCTGCCTATGTCTAAGACTGCACATGTCAGTCTCAGAGTACAAATTGCTTGATAGGAAAGCACATATCTATAGAAAACTCCTCTTCTGTAGACCTGACTTAACAGCAGGTAACCTAAACAGTCTGTCCGATACAGCAAAGAGAGATCATTTATGCAACTATACTTGCAAAATTATATGGCTTAATTAATGGAAATGTGAGTAGAACCATCACTTTGAGCACCAGAAGTTCTTCATAGTAGCACTAAACTAAAGTGACAACCAAAGGCCAAATAAGAACTAATTTCTGTAACTGAGTTGATTTGATTTAAACTGTGCCAAAACTTGGTCTGACAAAATCGTAGGGAAGTATTAGGCTGGTAGTGCATGGGACATTGTGCTACAGATTGGGACAGACCTTTAGCTTCTAAGAAGTACGTGGCCTGAGGGTGAGAACAGACAATTTGTGATGTTGCCATTATCCTGTACGGTTACCTTGGGGAGCTCACCATGCATTTTTGCCCTAGTTTCTCACTCTTTCTTGAGGAGCATTACGCTATAATTTGTTATAACTCACTTTAAACTAAACTTTTCAAATATGCTGTAAAAAATTGGATTAAAATTACTACGGGTTTTATAGACTATGGATTATATGAATACCAGCTGAATATAGATCTTTCTGTAAACGTAAGGACAACATCTTTTCAGGATCTCTCTATCCACCCTGAGTTGTCTTGGTTAGGTAGAAATTCAGTGACAGTACATCAACAAAGGGAAATGTTTCCTACCCTATGTAAGCAAGACAATCTTTTAAAAGATGTACCATTTTTAGTAATACTCTTCTACCACTCACGAGAAACTCAGGGAGAGCAATGGCAACAAGAAGCTGCCTTTATGGGGACAAAGAAGGGAAGGTATGATACTTACAGCAAGATTGCCTGAGTCACTTTTATAAGCTGATCTTACAACTGAGAACACATCTCTCACACAGCAGACCAAGCCTTTCAGTTATTTTGGATACAAACTAAGGAGGTTTAGGGAAGGCCACCGTAGTGATGGCCCAGGAAAACACAAGAAAGCAGCTGCCTTTTGTAGGTCAGATGGGAAGGAAGGCATTTTTTCTCAAAAGTGCCCTTACCTCCCAAGCTCTGCACGTTTCAGCATCAGGAGAATTACTGGTGTAGGTAAGAGTATGAATGTCTCTTTACCAGTACTGTCTATGTAACATTGTTTTACCATCATTTATAGGTTAGAGGACATGGCACATTCATATGGAAAATTCAGCTATTAATACATTCAATCAAAACCCATAACTTACCATAGCTTAACTGAAAAGGCCATCTGAGTTTTCCAGGCATTTTTCCTCCAGTAACAAAGGGACCCCAATCAAAACTGCTGAATATGTAGTGGGAAGATATGTTGACTGGGATGGTGCCAGTGGATACTTTCAGCTTGTCTCTGTTGTCAACCATAGCACAGACTCTCCATGCACAAAATTTGGGTAGTCCCTTCCCCAGAAAAAAAAAGAACATTACGAGAATAGAAGAGTGCTGAAAAGGCTTTGAAGAAATGGCACAGTTCTTCTCTCACTGTCTCTTTCTCTCTCTGTTCCCAAAGGGACCTTGGTAACATATCCCTCCTCAGATTTTTCAGAGGAACTCCCTTCCAGTTTGAGAGCTGCTACTACAAAAGGTAAAACTACTAGTCTAGCTGACACTCTCCTTGTGTGATTTATGGACAGACCAACTTACGGTGGTCCAGCTCTTCCCATGACTTTCTCCTGTACTTGAGGAGTTCCTCTGAGGATGTTGGAAGTTGCGGAGGTCACTATCACAGCACCAAAGTCTCCTGTGGGGCTTGCTCATTGGGAAGACCCAGATAAGAAAGGGGGCAACATCAATACATCTGCTTGTGAAATGCCACCTCTTCATTTCACAGCAATATAGCATATTTCAGAGCATTCCTTCATGAATATCACTTTTTCAGTGCCCCAGTTAATCATTGCATGAGGGAGGTGGAGAGCAGAGTCTTCCCAGAGCTGTGTGAATTGCATCCCGTCCCTTACCTAAACACAATTAGGAGAGTTTTACTCAGCCATGACATCATCAGGCTTTTGTGTGCTAAGGAAAAAGTTTGACTGGCCCACTCTGGACCCTCTAACTACTAAATTTCAAGATGACAAAAGAGTCAACTCAATTTCCCCATGCAGTGATCTAAAAAGTTCTATAGTGTTTTCCAGATGACAGCAATGCACAATATGCCATTAATCACAGCTGACAAGTTCTCCTGAGCAGCCTCTGATTGATCCTGATGTTGTCAAACTTTCTTTTTCTTTTGACGTCTCTCTGATTGGCATCTCTCTTTAGTGCTTTTGTGACCTTTTTCGCTGTATTGATCCACACAAATCACTGGGAAGTGAGCAGTTTCAAGAGAGGGCAAAGTTGATAAGAACAGGTCAAATGGTTACTGGGACCTCCACACACCACCATTTTAATGATTGATTAGTGGGAGTATGGAGGGAGATCCAAGGACATCAAAATTAAGAAATGATAAGATCTTAATCAAGAGGTTCTTACAGTGACTTTTTATGGTGCCTATTGAAGTCTCTTATCTTCTTGGGTTGATTAATAATGAGAATAAACTTTGTGTTGCACACAGAAATAATTTTTAACAAGAGGTTTATTGAAAGTTTTGGCAGTTGCATGCAATGAGTTTGGTGACACCAGTTCTGTCGAGGCAGGACTTAGATTCAGAAACTGCCTTTCCTTCAATATAACCTTGGGTGGCCCCAAGAGGTGGGGGTCCCCACTGGCAGGGAAGCTGAATGCTCTGTAGTTCTGCGGCCAGGGCTGTGCGTGGTTGCACACCTTCCTGGTATCTCACAACGGGCTGCAGCAGAATTGCTAGATGGGGAATTTTCTCCAGCACAAAGCTTCCTAAGACCCAGACACGCACAAACATGTAGTATATTAGGAAAATCTTCAGATGAACTGATAATGTCCACCACAAACACGTGGAGAGGAATGTGGGAGTGCATAGCAGAGGAAAAGGGCTCGCTGGAACCGTACGCACAAAATCCCCAAGCAAAAGGACATACAACACAGACTCAGCCACACAGAGCTGTCACAGCACAGAAAGTCTTGCTTTATTCCATTTTCCTCTTTTTCTCCTCGTGCATCATTCCAGAAGTGTTATTCAGAGGGATACATTAAGCAGGAAGAACAGGCTAGTAGAGAAATAATTTGTATTCTGGGTATCAGAACACTCAATTTTTAATCACTCTTTCACTTCAAAACTCTGTGCGCTTAGGATGGAGAACACATATGTGAACACACAGTTGAGTGCATCCCTTTCCTGAAGAGCAAAGTACTTTTCAAGTTTGTTTTATTAGCAATGGTTGGGGTTAATAACCCCATATAAACTTGTTGCAGATTTTGAACACTTTGAATTCTGTTGCAGATTCACAATGTTGGTTTATAATAAGTATGGGTTCAGTGCAATGTCTTACTATAGCACTGAGGAAAGAAATCATAGTCATTCAAAATGTGAAGAATACATTTCTTTAAATCATCTTTAGCCCTGCTTAGTGTCTTACACTGATCAATACTTTTCAGAAAGGTAGTAATAGTCCATATTTAGATATCAACCATTTTAGCTGGGCCATATTTTGTATTGAGTTAGCTGGTTCTAAAATTCTCGTATTTCCCTACCACTGCACAATGTCAATAAATAAACCAAAACATTATTTCATGGGAAGCCCTGAAAATTCTGGTAGGAAAAAAAAAAACAAGAGTACTGAAAAGAAATATTTTGTTCATGCAATATCTTCCCCCTAGCTGTGCTTCTTCCTGAAAATCACAGAATCATAGAATCACTGAATGGTTTGGGTTGGAAAGGAGCTTAAAGATCATCCAGTTCCAACCCCCCTGCCTTGGGCAGGGACACCTCCCACTAGACCAAGTTGCTCAAAGTCCCATCCAACCTGGCCTTGAACCCCTCCAGAAATGGGACATCCACAACTCCTTTGGGCAACCTGGGCCAGGGTCTCATCACCCTCACAGGAAAGAACTTCTTCCTAATAATTCATCTCAGTCTCCCCTCTTTCAGTTCAAAACTGTTACCCGTTGTCCTATCATTCCACTCCCTGATCAAGAGTCCCTCCCCAGCTTTCCTGGAGTCCCTTTAGGTACTGGAAGACTCCTATAAGGTCTTCCCAGAGCCTTCTCTTCTCCAGGCTGAACAAGCCCAACTCTCTCAGCCTGTCTTCATAAGAAAGATGCTCCTACCCTGCTAAATACTGTGTTTAAATTTTGTCTCTGAAGTCCAATCAAAACATAATAAAATCATTTTTATCTTCTGATTATTTACCTCACTAAGAATGCCATTGAAATCATGACAGTTCTGCAAATAGGTTCTATTTATTCAGAAAAGGGTTTCAGCAGGAAGTATACTGGTATTTTTCAGAACTGGTCTCAAGATTTGATTTTTGGGAGGCGTATTTGTGTCAATAGTGCTCCTAGGGTGGTAAAGCTGCAATTTAGCAATCTCACAGTGATGGCAGGAGAGTCTATCCTTCCGTTTTTTTCCTACAATGGTATGTTAAGCTGATACGGCTTTTACTTTCTTTCTTGCACGGATATAAGACCTGCTATTATCACTCTCACACTTTGGGGGACGTGGTGGAATTACTATTCCACCTGTGTTGTGTAGACACAGACTACCAATTTATTGGACCTTTCTGTTTTGGGTTTTTCTGGATGCTCAGTGGAGCAATACAGTAGGAGGTGACATTTTCAACACAACCCAGTGTCCTAGGGTAGGACAAGTCCAGAGTCAGAAGAGTGCAGTGGTTTACTTAAGACTTACAGGCCGAGTTTTAAGGAGTGATAAAGAAGAAAGTAATAATATGTGGCACTTTGAAACCTAGAAGCAAAACTACCCTGATGTCTGTATTACTAATTCTAATCATGTTCTACTATTAAGTAATGCAATTATAAACTGTATCATAAAGAGTTTTATTTGTTTTTCTTTCTTATTTCCATTCGTTTAACCTTCTGATTTACCAATTCTATTGGCAACAAAACAATTCCCCTTATTTTGGAGCTGGCACAAAGAAGATTCAAGGTATGACCTTTTGGGGCAGCAGCAGCAGAAGTGACAGGCTTCTTCAGTGATCTGCAAGATCAGGTACACATCTGATTACCTCAGGTGTCACACAGCATTACCTTGGCTGGATGGCTTCCAGTTCACGTTTAGCAAAGGGATCCACTCACTCAAGTATATACATTTCACTGCCATTTTAGGGCAAAAACAACTCTTAAATGTTTTTCTGCCTAATTGTTCTGAGGGTCCTGTTTTTGGTACTAATCATTTGAATGCACTAGGCAAGGCTCCAGCAATTGAAGCTTTGGTTTTTCTTTTCAAGCGATGTGGTAACACCTGTATGTTGCAGCTATTTGCTCATGAAAAATGCACTGCAATAGATGTGATGTTTAGATAGAATCATATGATGTTTTTCCTTGAGTATTTTTTAAATGTACCAGCTGAAATTAATAGCAAATGTAATGTTTTGTGAGAAGCAGAATAAACAATTTGTTCATTGCCCTTATTTCCCCTTTGTTTTGTTCTGTGCAGGACACTCATCATTTCAGCCATTAATTATCAGATCCCCCCCCCCATTTTTTTTTTCTTTTGATGAGAATTAATTTAGATTCAAACCAAAGAGACAAATTGAAATAGACATTATCATTTGTATTAAAATAAGCAAGACTTTGAAATATACTGTGCTGTGACAACATATTAAAATGAAATAATACTATTCAATAAAACTTCCAGTTTAGTATTTTGGGGTTTAAGAATGAAAAAATACTCAGGTAGCCTGGAAATGAACAAGAAAATAACCACTGGACCTGAAATGGGCTGTTTTATTTTAGATCTTAAGGAGGGCTTGTGTGCCTACAAACTGCCACACTTTTTCTTGACTGTATCAATTGCTGCAACTAAAATATTATTTCTTCCTGCCTACCTTGCTGCTCTTATTGTACACACTGACATTACACTGAAAGTGTAAATAGACTGAAATTAAAAAGCACTTTTAAATCCCTTGAAATACTACATGTCAGTGCGGACAGGATTTTTGCCATTTACCCTTTATATTTCCAAAACATTTCCAATTTAGGTTTTGATTATGCCATTCCAGACAAAGACACGTTAGGAAAATTAGATTACAAAATTTCAACCAAACTAGATTTAAAAAAATATCTTTAGAAATAAATAATAAAAAAGACATTAAAATTTCTGCTTCTGCTTTTTTTTTTTTTTTTTTTAGATTCAACCTGAAAATATCCATCCTTTAATATGGCATAACTTCACATAAGCAAATCTGACCACCCAGGGTGGTGCAATATATTACAAAGATAAGACAAAAATGCCAGACCTGAAGAGGGTGATGTAATACATAGGTTAGAGAAGTGCCCAAAATCTAAGTTTTCAGATATAAAAGACTCTTTCCTATATGGTATGATATTTATAGTAGTTTGGCATTCTGCATGAATAACATCATGCATTCTCTTTACTGACTCCAGCTTGATGCCAAATATCATCACAACACAGTTTGTAGAGTCAACCAGCTGAGGAAAAAAGTGATAGAAATAAGATGAAAACACATCATAGGCATCCCCCAATCTCTTGAAACAGGACCTGTGACAGGATCTGCCATTTTCTGGTGAGGAAAACTGTCAGAATACCCTTATTCCTATGAACCAGACATGCTAGACAAAAGTAGGAGCTCCCTTCCTCATCCTTCCTATATGTATCCTCAATAACAGCATGTGGTGACCACATGATTGCAGGGAGTGAGGATCGAAACTCATCTTAGTTGTTACTTTAACTGTGACTTGATCTGAGTGTGGTTACAGCTTTAATCTTCTCATCTGCTACTTTTTCCTTGGAAATTCTCTGTAGGACCAGGCCCTTAACAGCATTTTTAGGTATACGTTGTTTCCCTTTATATATATTTGGTAGATCCCACATTAGGATTACAAATGCAGTGTGCATTCAGACCCATTGTTCAGAAATTTCCATAAAATGTGATTCTAAAACTAGTGGAATTTCAAAGATTAGAGGTCTTCTTGGTGGTGCAGATCAGGAGGACAAGACACCACAGGCATAAACTGAAACAGGAGAAGTTCTGACTGGATATCCTATGAATTTATGTATGTTTTCTTCCAGATGTACCTGGTCATCTACCTGCTGTTAAACTTCTCAACGTGACATTTCACTTCCATTTCCCGAAGTCTTTCTGTACATAAAATAAGCATAATTATAGACCATCATTTCCTTTGGAGAGCTTAAGAGATCTGTGGATGAAATAAATCAGGTTACACAACTACATGCAATGAAAGGAAGAGACAAGGCAGAAAATCATAGCAATACTTTCTATGAAAGCGTCAAAGCATGTTTTTGGTTTTAGGCTCCTTTTCCTTGTGTTTCTGCTTCCCGCCAGGAAGATTTCTCCTTTTGGACTGCCAAATCTATGTGATGATTTACAGTTTGTTAGAAAAGCTTTGTCTGAACCTTTGCAAGGCTTGCATTTCATGCTCTTGTGCCTCTCAAGGTACTGACTTGTGTAAACATAGAAGTAAAGCTGAGGTTAAAACAAGCTGAATTTGAAATTTGATACAAGAGACACACATATCTACTTGTACATATCCCACACAGTTTATGTTCAACAAACTGCCAGCTGAAAGAGAGGTCTCTTCATGTTTGAATGGCTTCAAATGTGGAAGATGTCTTAACCAAATACAATTATTTGGGTTCTTCAATGTACAAAGTAGTATGTAACTCTGTGGTATGTCTTATATATGTCTGACTAAGGGGTTTAATGGTCAATCTCCCTCTTAAATCATATGATTTTTGCCCATTATGTGACAGAAGTTTGGATTCTGTCTTACTGAAATATCCAGACTGGGGCAGCAAAAGGCTATGAAATATCACTAAACCTATCCTCAGAATAGGCTCAGTTGTAAAAAATTGAAACCAGATGGTATTTTGCCCATTCTTCATCTTTTTTCAAGGAAGAAAAGAAGAAAGTAAGTAAGGTAGAGACTGTCTTCAGCCCACCAGTGAAGGGAGAGTTTCCAGGGAAGTCCTACACGATGAGGGCGATTTGGTTTTTTGGTTTGTTGGGGTTTTTTTGGTTTTTTTTTTTTTTTTTTAAAAAAAAAAGATCAATACATAAAGTGAAATAAGAAACTGAGAGCTGGAAATACCATCACTAGTACAGTCAATGATTTCTCCTCTAGCTGGGTTTTTAAATAATTTTTTTCTGGGTTGTTATGAATAGGTCAAAAAGTGACAAATTTCAAATGTTTCTAAGTAAGGAAGACGCAGAGGAGACTTGAAATAGGAGATTTTATGCTCTGGATGGTGAAATGCTGGTATACATTAGTTAGGGGATCTGCTAAGACTTCATCACTGATGGTCCTGAAGAGCAGCTAAACAAGGATCCATCAGGATTGACTCATCTGATGGAGAAGGGCAGCGGTTTGTAGGAAGGACCAAGGAAGAACCTTGGTCTCATTTAGGTCTGTGTATAGCTGTGCACATTTGGACAACCAAATGAGATTTCCATTTTACCTTCTTTGGGAATCCTGTTGGGTGGAATATTTCTAGATATCTGTTTGGTAGGAGTTCTGTCATGAGCTTATAAACTGATGCATAAAATACCGTGGTGTTTATTAAGCAAGTCCTTTCATGCACACACACACACATATATATACACACACAGGCTGTGCTTTAAACCAGTGTTTCTTTAAAAAAACGTATATTTAAATTACCTATGACAAATAATAACATTTATAACAAGATGTGAAATGTTGCTGAGGATGGTGTGGTGGAACGCATAGCCGCACACACTAATGCATCTTGTGAGTCAAGATAAATCTTACAATGGGCAACACACAGTGGAATGTGGAGGGGAGAGGAGCTTCCAGGGCTGTAAACCCTCTGTTATCTTCTAAATTCTTAACTGTTTGGGGCTAAGGTTCACAGAAGCACTAAGAATCTGCAGAAGAGTACCTTAAGAAGTATCAATTTTCTAAGCAATATTTGAAATTCAGATCTCTTAGAGGTTCCTGAATTTGGGTTCCCTCCTCTTCAGAGTATTGACTAAAGCCAGGCTAATGGCTTTAGACTCTTATGCATGTCTTCAGAATACTGTAAAAATTCAGAGTGTTCAGTAGCCAGACCTTTCTTATATCCTGTCTACACAAACCAGTCCCCTGCTACGTTCAGAGAAAAGAATCAGCGTTCAGACTCACACATTTTCTCCTGGCACAATTATACAGTTTTGCTCATCTTCAAAGCATATGAATTTGATTTTCCCTGATTAGATGGGAAAGTTTCTTGAAGTTATTTAAACTCGGTACAACAATATGACACTTCCACTCCTCTCTGCCATCAAAACAGAAATGAAGATGTTAGTTTGGGGAGCAATCAGGCAATCTAAATTATTCAGATCCAAAAGTTTTAAGTTAGAACAGTTTTTCAAATTCATTTGTATCTGTATTACAACAGTCTCAACCTATGTCTGTCTAATGAAGCTCCTGCTGAAAATCTCAGCTGGAAATTCAGGGAATCAAGTCTATCCATCATCTCAAAGTCATGATTATTTCATAAGCAACACTCAGTGTTCAGTCAAGTCTTTAACTCATCATTCAAGATACTATAGTTTAACCATACAGGCATCTTTTAGAAGAACTCATGCTGAACATTATTTGATGAAGCTAAATCCCATTAGCAGAACAAACAGAACAAAAGTCTGTGTCCTGACACCACAATGAGGTATTCTTAAATATTCACAGAGGATACAGGTGCAGATCTCTCATCACATGTTGGAGCACATCCAAAGCCTCTAGGAAGAATATTAATAACCCCTTCTCTTGCATTTTTGTTGGAGGAATAGCTCAATTAGTTTCAGTCTGCTGTCTTTCCCTTATCTATTATGCATTTGAGTGGTTATACTTTGTTTCTGAAAGTGCACACAGAAAGATATGCATTAACAAGGTAACAGTACACAGGGGAGCATATGGGTATCGTATACCAAACTTCTTGAGCTGACAAAGACCTCCATCCACTTCTATGTGTGTGTACACTATTTGCTCTTCTGCCCTTTCCCCTTGTTGCTTTGCACATTGAGAACTGTCAAATGAAAATGGTTGGAAAGCACAGTCCGCCAGGGACAGCCACCCCTGTCAGCTTTGTGTGGCATATGCTACAGGTGGAATGAAAGTAAAACTCCACACAAAGAAGAATGAAAAGGGTTAAAGAGAGGAGAGACCTGAAATGGAGAGATGTAGAGACAGGACATTGGTGAGAAACAAGCAATGCATGAGACTGCAGCTCCAGCAAAGAAAACAGAGGTGGGAAGAGAAAAACAGTTAAATCTGACAGGAAACACAGAGAAAGGTCACTTGTTTTTGAACTGTGTCCTGAACAATCTTATTTATTGTAATATATTTGTGGGCCTGTAAAACAATGGGTCATCTCTTAGCCTTTTGCCTTTTGATTTCCACTTCTATTGAGTCATGAAGGAGACTTGGATGATTAACAACGTAGAATAGTAATTTGTGGTATATGCACGTTCCCAAACACCTTCTAGAGTTCAGTGAACAGGTCAATTAATAACACCTATCACCCCTTGAAAGTGGGTTAATCATCTGTGGGGGATAATACTGTACATATTTCAAACTGTAATTACCTAACGTGATGCTCTAACAAGGTTCATTTTCTATCATGCCATCTACCATAAATGTTTCCCATGTGATACATATAATATGATTTGACTTTTGAAAATCTTGTAGACTACCATTATCTCCTAGGATACATATTAAAAAAAGAGACTAGAACACATGTAAGAAATATCAAAAGAATGTCATTTAAGGTAGCCAGATACACTCAGTTAATAAATGATGGTTTAAGTTAAAAAATAATCATAATATCTGTCAGAAAAGGTTTATTGAGTTCTACATTAAAATAGTGTAGAATTTCCTAGGCAGAAAAAATATATCTTCCATTCAGCCTGGAAAAAAAATAATACCCAAACACAAAAAAATCCAACACTTCATGACTGTGGTTTGCAGAAATAACACTACAGAACTCCTTCTCCAAAACATGAGACTATTCAACTGAGGCTACAGAAAAAATTACCACCATCTGTTATCAGTATAGAGCATATAACACAACTAAGGAATTCTGTTTCTAGGCAGAAGGAAGGGTACCATGTATTGCAATAACAAAATCACTATGCTCACTGGGAACGAATATTCTAAATATTCTGTTTGAGGTATCTCTGGTATGAGGCTAGGGATGTGCCTTGAGTCATCTTTTGTTCCTGTTCAGAAAACACATTGCTAGGGAGTAAAACAGTCTGAAATGCAACTGAGACTGCTTGCAGAGGGGATTGAGACTTATTTGTGCTCTATTCTAGCAATTTCTCAGTCAGAGCACTGAACTTACTGTGTGAATTTATGATTTATTATTCCATGTAGCTTAGCTATATGTTTGTGTTTTTCATCAGAACAGAACTGAAGCACGAATATCACCATTACTGGTGGTGATGGGGTACTAATGGAGTACCACTTAACCAAGGCTCTCCTGAGTTAGGGACAGATCAAAGTCTCTCAACTCAGAATCTAGAGCTCTTTTAGCTAGACCATCCTTTTTTCCCAGCAAGTGTACTCTCCCATTTTAAAGTGCTTTATAGATTATTGTATCACTAACATCTCAAATGTCTTTCTTCATCTCATGACTGTTGCATGTAAAATACTGTTTCTTGGAACACTAGCCAGAAACTTCTCTTTTCCCTCAAAGGAGAATACTGTAACCTTTAGGCTACTTTTGGAGAAGAGAAGACTGAAGGGAGATCTGATCAATGCTTATAAATACTTAAAGGGTGGGTGTCAAGAGGAGGGGACCAGTCTCTTTTCGGTGGTGCCCAGTGACAGGACAAGAGGAAATGGGCACAAACTTGAACACAGAAAGTTCCATCTAAACATGAGGAGGAAATTCTTCACTTTGAGGTTGGCAGAGCCCTGGAACAGGCTGCCAAGAGAGGTGGTGGAGTCTCCATCTCTGGAGACATTCAGAACCCACCTGGGCCCATTCCTGTGCAACCTGCTCTAGGTGACCCTGCTTTGGCAGAGGAGTTGGACCAGATGATCTCCAGAGGTCCCTTCCAACCCCATATCATTCTGTGAATTTCTTTTCTGATGGGTGGAAAATGACTCTGCTCAGAACAGTCAGCAGCTGCCAGGGACACCTATTTCCAAGAGCAGGCTAGACATAAGCAGAAGCAGGGACTGAGTCTAGGACTCCCCCTTTTCACTTTGAGAGTCTCTAACTCAGGAGCTGTTCTGTTCCCCTCTTCCCTAAATGCTTTGCAAGAGGAGACAAGTATCTTGTTCAACTGTTTGAAGGAAAGATCAGAGACATCTACTAGCAGAAGAAAGCTCTGAACTGCAGCTTCCCTGTGAGAAGAAATGTCTTCTTCAAATATACATAAAAGTTTCTAAATGGGGGAATTTGAGACTTCTTACCTGCTCAACGTGTAGAAACACCATTGGGAAGCTCTTGGCTACTCTTTGCTCAGCCTGCTGTCTGACTTAAATCTTCTTCTGAAGTGTCTTAACTCTCCTTCTTCCCTGTAGGTTGAGCACTGGGACCTTACTTTGTAATATAAATCCCAGTCTGCAGAAAATTAAATCACAAAATCACAGAATCTTCATGGTTGGAAGGAACCTTTGAGATCATCAAGTCCAACAAAAAAAAAACCAAAACAAACCCAAAAAACCGAAACAAAAAAAAAAAACAAACCAAAAACAAAAACAAAACACACACACAAAAACTACACACCACACCCACCCACAAACAGACACAAACCAACAATCTTGGGCACTAGAGCATGCCCTGAAGTACCATGTCTACACGTTTCTTAAATACCTCCAGGGATGGCGACTCCACCACCTCCCTGGGCAGGCTGTTCCAGTGCCTGACCACTCTCACTGTGATGTTCGAGGGGGTGGGAGAGTCAGGGGAGGAGGATAAGAAACAATGGAAAGAAAATTTGGCTTTCATCCTTCCCATCTAATACTTTCTTATCTCCCAGAGCTATGATCGAGAGAGACACTCAGGGAAGCCTGTACTACTCTAATAGCAACCACGTAAGTACCCACTATTAATAATGAAGCTTTACCTTAAAAGCACACGTGAAATAGATCATGCATAGAGGTGGGAAGAAGATCACATCCCTTGTGTTGTGTGAGGAAAGGTTACAGAAAAGGTTAGTTCGCTTGGACCTGTGCTATATCCACCAAACCCATGAAAATACCTTAGGTTTTATTTTAAGACATCTAAAATGGTTCTGGAAAAATGAGGCAAATGAGTTGAGCTTCAGATCTCTGTTGACAGTAATGGTACCCAACTCCTAGCTCATATGACACTTATCTTAGATAATTAAATTTGATATATAGTATGGACATGAATGCAAACTCAACTGACTTGCCCAAGACAACAAAGAAATTATCCAGCACAAGAGGATCCAAACTCTATTGATTCATCAAATAATGTAAAGTATTAGAAAGTAAAGTTCCCACCTTTGCACCACCAAAATTGAGTTGTGCTTAAATTAATGAGTCATATGGTTTTATTGGCTGCTGATAAGATTGTAATAAAGAAGGCAGTTAAGATGGTAGTGTTACATCTATGAAGTATGGTGGTTGACATCATTAAAATTCAAGGAAGATAGTTTGCAGCAATTCAAAATGCAAAATTGAAGTGGTATAATAAATAATTTTATCAGGCTGCTTGTGCAAGTAGATGTTTCTTGTTAAAAAAAAAACAAACAAAAAAAACCAACACAATCTGATTGCACAACAGTGTTATAATGGAACAATACTTGGTGTGTATCCTATTGGGTATTATTATCCAAGAAAATATTTGTCCTCTGAGTTCCCAAAATGGAACACAATTATTCACGTATTTAACTTGAGGAATATTCTTGCACTGGATCAGGGTCTAAATCCCTTCAGATCAAATGTGAGAGTGAAATGAGAAAGACTTTGCCATCTCTGTGCTAGACAATACAGTGGTTTCCATAATAATTGGGCACCTGCTTAGTGGGAGTAGCAATAATTGGTTGCAAAGGGCTGGCGTGGGAATCAAAATAAGCCATGTCGAGAAGCAGGGCACCTTCATCTGACAGAATCACACTTACGTTGAGCGCTTTGGTGTTATCTTTAGCGTAACAAGTGAATTACACACCTGCACTGCCACACTGGTAACATTTTAAGAGGAGGACAGTATTAAGTGAAGAGCAAACACCCACCCTGCAAGAGATCCTAAGAGGTAAACAGACTGGATCAAGTAGGCTGAATCCAAGCTGCTGAGCAGCTTGCTTTGACAAGCAGGGTCCTTCACTGTGAAAGGAAGATTCCTATTGAAATTGTTGACAGCTTTCAAGTATCTCTAGTGCCTCTCTGCCTAGGGAGGGGACTTAACCTTTGAATTGCTGTGACACCTCAAGAAGAAAGGCTCTGAAACTGGAAGGAGAGATCAGAGCAGAGAATAAGCCACTTATGTCAGTAAAAATGGCTGAGTAGAAGAGAGGGAAAAATTTTGCTCTTTGGGAGAAAACAAAACAAAACAAAGAGAACTTGAACATATGGTTCCAAATCTGTCAGTATGAACATATTTCTATCTCTGCACTAGCAAATGGTCATATTAGCACCCAAGGATGCTAATGGTACACAACACCTTTGCAGATCTGGGTCCAGTTTGTAATGTTATGATATGGCTAAAACCAGAGCCCATGAGCCATCTGGATGAGATAATAAAACATGTCTCTACTTTATTATTTTCAATTGTTTTTCTTAACAGAGATTTAAACTGTTCCATTTGTGGTTTGTAGTGTCTTTACTGTTTGGTCCAGGGTGGAAAACTGAACCTTTGAGATTTAAAATATCTATTCATTTTACTTTACTTTATATTTGTCCATTCAGCCCTCCTCCAAGGAATAAACTCCCAGTGTTCCTCCTTGGTTTTTTTCACCTCTTTGATATGAAAACCTGTTATTTTTCTATTGGCAGGTGTCACAGGTGAAAAAATGGTTTAAATCATGAAAACAAGTTTTATATATATATATATGTGTATACCTGCATGTATGTGTGGTCAATGTCCGAAGTTATCTTTTGAGCTCACATGCAGAAGACTGTTACTTGCTAGCTACACCTGGTACAGGTTAGTTGTAAATTTTGATAACACCTAGACTAAACAAAAGTGGCACTTCTTGAGTCCTCCAGTATATAAGAAGACATGAGACAGATCCACCAGTTTGGAGGCTGATCATGTGATGTTCTTCTGCACAGGAAGGAAGGAAGGAAGGAAGGAAGGAAGGAAGGAAGGAAGGAAGGAAGGGATATGTGTGTGGAGGAATGTTGGGTGATGCCCAGGTGCCTGGCTGGGGACACCTAAGATGTAACTGGCAGGACAGCATGGACCAGTGTGGCTTTCTGCCTGACCTTGATGGGCTAGTGGCTACCTTCCTGTGGTGAAGGGCAGTTGAGACCTGGTGATCTCAACGCTGTTGGAGGAGTGGGCAAGTGAGGGTGTGATCACTCACCCGAGGGTTTGGATCCCTCCAGGATATTGCTTGTTCCATCTCACCCATGACAGGAGGGAGACCCTGGTCACAGACCTGATTCCTTGGTGTCACAGACCTGATTCCTTGGTGTCACAGGAAAACAGGTTCTACCAAAGCAGTGCTTAACAACTGTGGGTTTCACAAAAAGGACACAGCTGGGGAATTGATGGGAAGAATGAAATGATCATGTAATAGGAGAAACGCGTGATCTGTTAAATTAGTAGTCATGGAGGTTGAAGCATGTGTAACATGGATGATTCAGGGGTGGAGGATTCAGGGCTCCCTTTTTACAATAATTCCATAACATGGGGTTGTAAATGTCCAGTAAAGGGATAGAAGAGGGACAGTGACTCTGGTCAGTCCTCCTCCACACTCCCCAAGCATATCCCCATCCTAAATTTACACAGCAGTTGAATACAACCTAAATTCACTTGATTTTACTAACTGCAAACTGAGCATCTGGTGCTTTCTACAGTGGATGGTGATGTGGGACAAACTGACCACAACAGGACTTGTCACTTTGTCTGCATATGGTACAAAACAAACAGCTTAAGTGAAACGCCTGCTGAAAGGAAGCTGCAGTAGGTACTGACCTCATGAATGGCCTCTGATAAATATGAGGAGGTTTGTTGGCTTGTAGAAAAGAAACAGCAATAGCCTACAAGGTCTATCAAGTTGGCAAACAAGCAGAGGGATGAAAATTAGGCCAGATCCATCACCAGCCCAGGCTCTTAATGACTGGGAAGAAAAGATATTGCCATTTTATACCTGTGATTTGGTTATTTATGTGACATCCACCACATATTTCCACATGTTTGCACAGGATTATTTATATTTTCCCTGTAATTAGAGATTCTCTTTACTCCTCTGTTTAATGTGACAGCATATCGATTAGGTTTCCAGAGCATACCACTCCAGACATATTTATATGGCTGTTTCAAATGATTTACAATAACTAATGTTGTAACAGGAATATAATTTTGGAAATATAATACCAGTCAATAGCAGTAAAGGTTCTGCTTATAGCTAGAACTCCTTGTACCATAGGAATATGTTGCCACTAACAACTTATCACCTGAAGGCCCCATCTTCAAGTTGATATAAGCTGCTACAGGACCAAATTTCAGTGCTCAATGGAACTCCACAGAGTTATCTCAGCTGGGACTCTATCTGTCCTAATTACTTTGGTTATAAAGCTAGATAGAACACAAGCAAGATCCCTGCAAAATAGCAAATTGGTCTGAGGCCTGTCATGGTGCAGGAACCCGAAGTTCCTGCTTTCTGTCTTTCCAGGGAATTCCTCTCCATTGCAGAAACAGGTTGGATCAATAAGTATTGATTTATTTCTGTGAAACATTGGTCCCGCAATGAGAGAGAAGAAGATTTTGCTGTTTTTAATCCAGTGTGAAAATATGTTTTCTAGAAAGCTTTGAAATTTTGTAAGGCTAATATCTCTATTAGTATTATATTGGCCTAATTCTTGCATTACCTAGACATAGAACTGACACTTATGATTTTAGCTTTGCAAAAGACTTATAAGAAGAAAAAAATATTACAGATTTGGGATTATCCAAGGTTAATGGTGAATTTTGTACCAGAACCTGGAATGGCATACCTGCCCAGTGCTTTTACCAAGAAGTGAATTCTCCTCGTAGGGATATCAGCATAAGAAAGAGAAATTACAAAATTTAATTGTTAGGGTTTTATCTATGAAACCAACATGAAAAAAAGTGTATTGTTACTACCTGAACACCAGTTTATTTGTAAATATCAAGGCAAGCAATCATTTTTTTGCATAAAACTGCAATTTCTAGTTCGCAAAATTCACAAAAATTAATGAAATTTAAGTGAATGAAGTCTACAGTCTGTCAGAAGAGCAAATGATCAAAGCTTTGATTTGTAGGCTGGTTTTATTAATAAATAAAAGGAGTTCCAAACAAACCTCTAGCGCTAATAGAACTGAGTTGCTTTATTTCCAGATCTATTTGTAGATCTATTTGTATCTCAGAACATACTGTAACAGTTGTAGAAAGGGCATCTTTGTTTTCCAAGTTGAATACAACCTCTGCTATATGTTATGCTTTAGGTTACCTAGAAGATTTTTGCACAAGAGACAAAACCTCTCAAAACAGCAGTATAAAATGTTTGCAGGATTTCAAAGTAGTGGTTCAAGTGGTAGATCTTTTACTCCACAAATGTAATATGTAAATTCTATAGAGATATTTGACAAAATCTCAAGTTTCTGCTGGAGAATTGCACATAAAGAAAAATCTTCAAGTTCACATAAAGCAATAGTGTCCGGGGGAACATGACTTCTCAAGAAATTCTTCCACTTCTTGTCATAAAATATTTAATCCAGAACTGATTAACGTGGTTGGTTATAGACATCAAGAACTATAAAGTCTGACTTGAAACTCCAAATGCATTTTTGTTGTCAATGGTTTGGAAGATTGAATACATTTAGTAGCCTCTAACTAGGTGATGAGGAACAAAGATACCAGAGTGTGTTAAATAAATTTAAAGAGTACTCCATTCTTTGAAAAGGTCTGGAATTTGAAAATGCCAGTTTCTCATGAATATGTAAAACCAGAAGAAAATTTTGATATTTGTAATATATTCAGGATAGTTAAATAAACCATGCAACTCTTCAGAGCTTGTGAAATCCCTAAACCTTAATTTAAAATCAGATTTTAGGTCAGATCCCCAAAAGAAAGAAAACATTTGTCTTCTGTTTCTGATTTAAATTTTTTAAAAAAGATCTATATCAATAGATGCATAGTATAGCCAGAACAAATACAAATTTTTACAGGGAAACACAGACTCATAGATATACATGCAGGCAAAATAAATGCAGATTATTCAAAGATAAATCCTCAAAAATGCAAATAAAATTCAAACAATTTGAAATATCAAATATAGTGTGGAAGCAAATATATCAAAGCAGTGCCTTGTTTTTAGACAGAGCTTCATTTATTTGCAAAGCAAATCCATTGTAGAAAAGTAGCAAAAAATCAGTGTGCACACACAGAGACACACACATGCATATTGAAATATGAAGATTTCAGAAGAAATGTGCATGAAGCACTTGAGACGATCAGTAGCACTTCCAGAAGATGTTACACCATATCTACTCTTCCAGACAGCTATATCCAGTGAGCAGAACATTTGCTTAAACACTAGCGAATATCTTCTGACTTTTACGTTGAGCATTTGCACACAAATTGTAATGGGACGAAGTTAATTTCATAGAGTTTACTCACAGACAAAAAACTTGATATTGAACACACATGCAGAAAGCAGTATATAGAAAATATAATTCATACATAAGCATATTATGTGATGAAAGAAACCTATAATCAAATATAAATGAAGATTTGTAGAGATAAATGCAAGCTAAGACCAAAGCTAAAGCAAATATAGATGAAACAAGCCAACAAGTCAAATTCCCATCAAGAACAATATTATGAAAAAAATCTGGGAAAGAAAAAAGGAAGAATAAGTTTCTGACACTGAAAGATTAAATATATTTGTGAAACTATATCTATGGTCCATGGTTGGCATAGATTTGTTTGTGTCTGCTGAAAAAAATTACATACTGGTTCTGGATTATTAATCCTATTACCCAGAAATAGTACTTTGTCAGAGAATGCAGCTGAACATGTAATCTCAGATATAAAATCTGTATTTGCTACTAATTGTGGTAATGACAGATAGCAGATCACAATTTCATTGCTATGAGTTTAAATGTTTTGAAAGATAGTATGACATTAAACCCTACTTGGAGTCTTAGCCACAGTCTAAAGGTATTATGAAAAAATATTTAAAAAAAGGTGTTAAAAGGTTGCTTTAAAAGGCTTAGGAGTCAAGTTCTGATCCCTATTAGATGCCATTAAATTACAAGGCAGCATCTCAGAAACATCTGTGTGTTAAAATATTGTTAAGAGAAAACCTAGACTTGGACTTCTCTGTTAAAAATTGGGAAGTTGAACATGCTTGTAAAAAACAAACAGACTTGTCTTGACTTCATTCATGATCACATGAATAAAAATCTTCCAGCAGCTTGACTGCAGATTTGTTGTGATGAAGAGAGTAGAAAACAATAAATGTATAAAAGAACCAGAAAAAAACACTTCACCAATTTCTAAGACAAGGAAAGGAGTTTCCAAAATATGACACAGAAGAGATGTTGGAGAAGGCAATCAGACAGTGTCAAGGGAATAGACAATGCAGATCGTTGCAGCAACTGAATTTATGAGATGGTTCTGTAGAGTGGAAGGTGACCAGCTCAGAGAATGACTGAGATATCCTGATGCACGTTCATATTACTAATACTTATGTCTTCATTGGAGAATGGCAATAAAAGAGAAAAGGTGTCCTTGAAGAGGATTAGGTTACAATATACCAGCCCCTGGAATACATAGGTTTATACCCAGGTTAGCTGTTAAAGCGAGTTGTTACCAGGAACCTGGAAACATACCCATATGAGAGAAACCCACACAGACGTAGGGACCCTTTCACCTCCCTCACAGGTTTTTTGATGTTACTCTCTGATATAAAAGGCATGTGCATCTTTAATAACATGTCTATGAAAAAATCCTACATAATTTTAATAAATATTAAGTTTTGTCAGACTGTTGATTTTATATATAAAATACGAGTGTTTGTATTTCTCTATCCACATCCAAGAATTATATTTCCACACATGTAGAGGTCACACATCAGCCACCTTGGCTTTAGAATATTAGGAAATGGAATGGAATTGCCCAAACACAAAAAATATTAATAAATATTATTAAACAAAATAAATATATTTTTTCAGTTAAAATGGAAACTTAATATTGAATTCAACTAAATCAAGTTACACTTCTAACTGAGCTCCAAAAAAAGTCATAGGTGTAGGGATTATTTGGAGGAATTTTGAGGTCAGGCAGACTGGATTAATTTTTTTAAGAAAAATTCAAAATTAAGAAAAAAACTGAGAAGCAAGTTACTGATTTAGAAATTGGTTGAATGTTTTTGCTATGGAAAAGAAGTATTGCCTGCCATTTATACAATTTTATTAAGAGATACCTCATGTTATATACAGAAACAGACTTTTCCTCTTTCCTACATTGCAGTGTCTGTTAAACTACAAGAGGAAATTCTTAATTCTCTTGAAAATTTTCAAATAATGGATGGAAAGTGAAGCAGCAAGGTGCTCCCCATTCCAAATATTGTCCACAAAAATCTCCAAAGTAATCTTATAATTTCCAGTATGAATATAGCTCCATTTAGATAATTTAATCCATGCAGCCTCCTCACTCCCCTCCACCCCAAAAAAAGACGCAACAAGGAAAAAAAAAAAAAAAAAGGTGTTCTATCAAAACCTACTGAAATCTTCTAAAACTTCTTACTAATCTCAACATGTTTTGTATCAGACCTCTAAAGGTTCAATACAAAATCTTAGACTCATAAGTACACTTTGCATATAAAAAGAAATAAACCGTGATTAGGACAGTTCACCTCAGTAAGAAAGGAACACATCAGAGCCCATTATCAAATCAGTGGCGTAGGGGAGGTTAATCACTTGTTTAATTGTTTTCCTAATGAAAGAGGAAAGAGACCTGCTAAGAATGTTTTTTGCCAAACACAATGCATAGTTTATTTGCATTTTACACCATTAAGTGCTTGCAGATGTAAACAGAAATATTACCTAATTCTTTCAGAGCATTTTTCAGCAAGATATCTCAAAAGTGCTTTAAAAATGATATAACATCATCCATTCCACTGCTAGAAACAGAGGCAAGAAGAAGTAAAGTGACTCACAACACACAGAAGCCCTGGAAGAAAATCAAGACTTCCTTTTCATCCAGTTAATGTTCTGTCCTGTAGGCTGCATCACTTCTCCGAGCCAACATATGCCATTTCTTAAGAAATCAGAAGGAGAAAGTGATGGGAAGCAAATATAAAGAATGACTACAGTAAATAAACTAAGCAGTCTCTGTAGCTGTTTGCAAAGCAGATGTTTCCAGATGTAAAGGGCCAGTTCCCAGAAAGGCATGCTGAAAAAACCTCACATTGCAGCAAAGTGCAAGATTTCCTACGGAGAGCAAATCTTTTCTGGGAGTGTTAGTGGGAGAGAATAGTGTCCAGAATATTTGTTCAGCCTATATCAGGGCATTACACTAAAGACTACACTTTAAAAGGTCTTAATCAGACAGTTTAATGTCCACTTTAACCCCTGGGCTTAGTCAGAGGAGAACACAGGCACATCTGAGAATTCAAAGGTTTAATTAACGTCCGTGATTTAGGAGTCTCCCAGACCCCACCAAACAAAAACACCAGGTACAGGGATGTAGCTGGAAGTTAGCTTGAATATGCCTTTGTGTCTTTATTGATCTTTCCTAAAAAGACTGATGTGCAGACAGTGATGTTATCTTCAGAAAGAGAGAGACGCTGATACCAATCCTGAGGAACTCAACCGGAATGGTATTACCTGGTGGTTCATAGTTGTCAGGCTCAGGTTCAAGCTGCATATAAAACTGTGCCTACAAGTAATGTAATTATGCATGCAAATACATCATTAGTGCTCTAGCTGATTATTTACCTGTGTGATTCCTGCAGTAAAGAAGAACATATTTTACCCAAGCATTTTTATACATGCAGTTCTAAAAGGCTGAAGCTCATCAAGCAAACAATTTCTTCTCCAAGGACCACAAAAGTGAAGTACAGCAGAAACAGCATCTGTATGATCATTCAATGGGGGCCAGGGCCACCTGCTCTAAAAGGCCGGAGACCTTGCAATTAAAACAAAATCCACTCAGAGGGCAGGGAAAGTTTGGTCTTGATTCTCAGTAGTTAAAAGTTGGTGCACACCAAGGAGCTTGAGATTTTCGACCCTTCCAGAACTCTGAATATTTTATCTAAATACATGCCAGACCCTTTCTAATCCTCTGAAATTCTTAGTTTTAATAACAGGCTAGGGAATTATTGCCACCAATTTTAGAGCACTGTATGGAAATAAGCTTTCTTCAACGTATTTTAGATTCTAAGTCCACCTTCAGTGCGTACCTTCTTAATCACATGTTAAAGAGGAAAGGAGAGCAAATGTGCAGGCAGAGACCTGAATTGTCTCTATTTACATTTTTGCAGAGTGCTCAGGAATGCAACCTCGGCCCTAATTTAGGTTTCTACATTTTAATTATCAGTTCATATCCCTGATTCATGCCCCAATGATATGTTTTCAATTTAGAAAAGAAGTAGATGGAGATATATGTAAGTTGCATGGACTCAGCTTCAGCTCAGTTTTCTACAGATTGTTTCAGAAAACATTGCAAGCATTCAATTCTTTTAACTATTTCTCAGATTGATTTCTCCTGAAGTTCAGAGATGGGGGCTGCTCCGTATTCATCATCTTTATAAATGGGGAAATAATAATCAATAAAATAACAAACAATAAAATGCTTCTTTGTCACAGTTGTTGCACTATTTATCACATCTGTTTTGTTCACCTTGCACACAGCAGGTATCAATAATTCATGTCTGAGTGAAATCACTTCTGTAAAAGTTTACGTATCTCATACCATTAGCAATAGATCACTTCTGAGCATCTTTAGAGTCTCCCTTCCTGTTTCATGATCTTGGTAGTTATTTTCATTTCAATAAACAAGATTTACTTTAAAAAGAGCGGCACACTTTAAGCTATTCAAATGGCACATGCTCATGAAGGAGACAGCAATTCAAGTGTAAATACCTTCCCAACATTTAGAAATGGATCTCATGTATAAACCAAAATCCAAAGCCAACATTTTCAAGAACTTTGCACCATTCTAGGAGATTAATTCCCATTTTCTGGAATTAGACACTTCATATTGTGCAAGGCTCATATTTCAGTCCTGGGTCAACTAGAGAAAAGTTCAAAATCTGGAATTACACCTATGTAACTACCTAACATGCAGATTTACTTGGAAAAGAGGTGCAAAATCCAGACTATAAATTAACATGATAAGCATCGTGCAACCTGATCCTAACCACTCAGAATGCTTGCATGATGACCATGAGTTGCTTAGATGATGCCTGGTAGATTTAGATCCTTAAACATAATGGCGACCCCCAGGGAAAGGGCAGAAACCTCCACTGGACACCAATGCTGAGGAGGAGGTCACAGATTCCTTGGCTCAGGCTTGTAGACAGCTATATCCACCTGCTCTGGGCTCAGATCTCAGATGCATTCTTCAAGGATGGATGTTTATGTCTCTTCCAAAGACCTGAGTCAGGACAGAGCTTTTCTTTTATAACAGGACCTCCAGAGAAGGTAGTGCAAACAGCTCTCCAGTATATTGATGTCAAAGGTGCCCAGGAGAGGAATAGATCACAGTTTTGCATCTGTGAGCTGAGGAGAGCCAGCCTGTCAGCTCCTTTATCCCAGAAGACTGAGTTAAAAGGCTACAGATTGGGGACAATCGCCAACCCCTTGCTGACACTGCACGGTAAGGAAGGATGCTAGAAACCATTGAGCTAGTGTGAGGAGGAACTCAAGGAGTGAGTGCGTTGAGGCAAGTTTGCTCTATTTGTCATCTTGCCCATCCACCTCATTTTCTAATGTGTTCTTGGAAGTGAGAATGTGTGGAAAAGAAAATGTAGAAAGATAGAGGAATTACACCCCCAAAAAGAGCCCAGTGTTTAGGAGGAGATGGATTTCTGCCTGGAAATGAAAGCAGGGTAGGTGTATCTATTACAGAATTAATCAGCAGACCAGAAAGTGCTATTGGGAGCTTTCTCTTAAGAAAGGGTGGGGAGTAACATCTAGGCAAACATGCAAACACCATAAGAAATACTAATATACTGAAGAGCTGTGGGAAACAAAACTGGTCTATTTACAGTAAGTCTATATTTGTAGAAAGTGATGACATTATTTAAAATTCAGCAGGTTCAGAAGTTTTAAGGAATTTTTTAACCATTCTTTTCCAGCTTTGCTGAAGCTTTTGCAGAATTGCTGATACTACTCCCGATAATTCTATTTGAAATCTGAAAAAATGTTAGCAAGTATAATACTCCACAGAGGCACTATTTTCTCCTGGAGGCGATAGCTCAAATGCAATATGTTGATGACTGTAAAAGTGGTGCATTGCCTTAGGGAACAAAATAGTCTATATTGATAGCAAAGTTTTGGACATAGGAAATTCAAAGATATATTTTGTTTTTATTTTGGTAGTACATAGGTGCGATAAAGATGATCAAATTCCTCAATGTTCCTGGCACTGTACAGTTGCAGCATAAACAACATGTATCACTCCAAATGACTAAGACACATATTGTTAAAAGCCAGATGTTAAAAACAATTTTATCTGTTTGTAATGTGGGAAACAAAGGCATGGTGAGAGTTAATTCTATGCACACAAGCTGAAAAGCTGTATTTGGTGGAGGTAGAAACAGGAGAGTTTTCCCATGTCTAGGCCTAATACCTTTAAGATTATCCTCCCCAGCTTTTCCCTATATTTCACTTCTAAACATACTATTAAAGATAAATGCTTGGCTTTTGTTTTGTTTTAGATATTCTTTGACATAAGCAGTACTCAAATTTATTTTGTATAAGCCTACCTACAGCATGTGGGTTTGTGTTTGCCATTCCTTCTAATCAAGTTGTTGGTATGCTCCAGGAGAATGTTAGACTGCTTAGAAATTAATTGGTCCACTTGTCTCTAAATGAATTTTTGCCTTTTGTTTTATCTTTATTTTGCTTTGAATGTTTTGAGTCTTTTCTGGCAGGCTTGCTGCCTTTTGGATTGTTCTTTGCTTCCTGTGGAAACTTCATGTAGTTTGTTTTGGTTCCTTTCTTTTCTTGCTTGTAATAAAAGGGTGTCTGAATAGCTCAGTGTGACTTTTCCAGGACTAATTTTTATGTCACATATGAAATTAAAATTGCATTCCACCAGAATAATTAAGTGTTAACTAGTCACTGCTTCAGCTCTATGCAGTAATAAACCTTGATATACTCATGGTGTAGACCATGTCTTCCTGACAGCCGTTAGGAGAAGTTGCATAAGAGAAGTTGCATATAAGAGGAAAAAGTGTATTACAATCCCTTCTGTCTAAATATGCTTTATGAACAGAGTCTATCATTTCCCCTGTGCACACAGGACTGATGAGCAGCTGATGTTCAGATTTATTAAAGGGGAATAACCTAAAGAATCTATAATATATGACTAAGACTGCCCAGTGTTATATACAGATCAAGAAAGAAATGTCCAATCTTCAATGTCAAAGACAAACAGAAAATGTTTGCAAATTCACTCTTGTCTGTGGTAGGAAAAATATTTCTCAAAAAGCACTTGAGCATCTGTTGATTGATCATAGATTTATGAATGTGAAGAAAGTGGCAAAGTTAATTTTATTTATTCTGGCAAGACTGTTAGACCTTGCCCTGGCACACTGAGGCCAAAATATATGACTATTAGCGTAATACATGTATATGTGTTGAAGGCAAGAGATGTGTGCATGACTCATGAAGAATATGCCTTTTATTTTGGAAAGAATGTGCCATATCTCTGAGTTAAGAAGAATTAATACCAAAGCAGAGTTTGTGCATGTACTTTTTAGACAATCTTATTATCTGTGGCTGAAAGCAGATAAGATAATAGCCTGTCTAAGAGGCACAGATACAATTTTAATCTACAAGAGGAAGATAAACAGACTTAAATAGGCAATATTTTCCCTAACTTTAAAGAGCTCAACATTTCTGTTTCTTTTACATTCAGGACTTGCTTTACATTTCGAGGCCTGGTTCTTTTTCTGGCTCATGGTCTAGGAACAGCCTGTCCTCCATATCCATAACCATGGCATGATTTCCACCTCAGTGTGATGCCATTTTATTAGGCCATGTGAGATGTTCTCTCAGCAGTGTGGAAAATTCAAAGACCACTATAGCGAAGAATAGATCCTAGAAGGTGTAAAATGTGATATATTCCTGTGTGGTCAAAGAGAGATTTCAGAAGTTTTGGTAAGAGAGAGAAAAAAAAAAAAAAAAGCTGTCCATCTTTCTATTGGATTTTTGGTTTGAGGAAAGTACTTGAATTCCTTTGTAAAGTACTATTGTGGAGTATTGCCACACACAAGCCCTTTAAAACATCCAACGGGAGAGTTTCCTGTGGAAACAAAAGTCACTCCAGATTAATTTGTACATGCAACTGCTTTCTTTCTCTGTGGAAAATAACATACAGTGGCTTGGTGTGGTTCAAAGGGTCTAAAGAATTCCTCTTGAGGACACTCCTTTATGAAAAGTTTCTTCATTTATCCAATGAAACAGTTTTTATGACAGCAGAGCCACTTCCATCACTCTCTTCTGGGATTACAGCACTTAAAAAAGGAAAAATACTGGGGAAAGAGTGACTTATACTGCATCCCTGTGTGATTCAAGTCTCATGAAAAAATACTTCTTTCACAGCTGTAACAGGTTTTGCTTTTTCAGTTCTTTATCTAAAAATTATTGCCTGCATCAAAAACTTTGCAAAACAGAGCATATGCTTCTTCAGGACTTACAGACAACTGAAAATTACCCCTTTCTCTTCAGAAACTACATGCAAACAATTCAAACATCTTTTCTCTAAATATGTGGCATTTTCTCTATTTTCCCCCACTGCAGAGTGAACAGTAACAATGTCTTGTACTTTAAGAAGGCCAATCAAAAAAAAAAAAAGAAGAAAAAGAAAAAGAAAAAGAAAAAGAAAAAGAAAAAGAAAAAGAAAAAGAAAAAGAAAAAGAAAAAGAAAAAGAAAAAGAAAAAGAAAAAGAAAAAGAAAAAGAAAAAGAAAGAGAAAAAAAAAAAGAAAAAGAAAAAGAAAAAGAAAAAGAAAAAGAAAAAGAAAAAGAAAAAGAAAAAGAAAAAGAAAAAGAAAAAGAAAAAAAAAGAAAAAGAAAGAGAAAGAGAAAGAAAAAAAAGAAAAAGAAAAAGAAAAAGAAAAAGAAAAAGAAAAAGAAAAAGAAAAAGAAAAAGAAAAAGAAAAAGAAAAAGAAAAAGAAAAAGAAAAAGAAAAAGAAAGAGAAAAAAAAAAAGAAAAAGAAAAAGAAAAAGAAAAAGAAAAAGAAAAAGAAAAAGAAAAAGAAAAAGAAAAAGAAAAAGAAAAAGAAAAAGAAAAAGAAAAAGAAAAAGAAAAAGAAAAAGAAAAAGAAAAAGAAAAAGAAAAAGAAAAAGAAAAAGAAAAAGAAAAAGAAAAAAAAGAAGGAAAAAAGAAAATCTTACATAGTTGCTTAAATTTAAACTTGGAGTTACCATATACCTATTTCCAAAGAACACTCTCCTCAAAAGAAGAAACAAACATTTCCCAGACCTTTGTATGTCACGACAAGTAGAAGTGTCTAACTAACCTCTGCCACCAAAGCCAAGATAAACAAAAGTCTGAGACTACTTTTCATCAGAGTCTAAAACCAACTGACATTCAGCTATATCTGAAGGATTTACTCAGTGGGCAAAACATTTCCCTTAGCTCATTTGCTTCTCTGCATTATACTTAGCAACTGCCTTGTGAGTCCTTATTCCTCCTCTTCTCTGTATGTCCCCAAGCCGGCTTCTAGAGATGCCAGCGGGTTCTTTCTGAGCTTGGTGCACAGCTCCTGCTCCTTTCCAGGGGTCCCAGCCCAGGATCAAGTCCCCCTTTCTGCTGAAATGGGCTTCTTATGCCAAGAGAAGATCAGATTATTTTTTTCTAATACTTTTGTCAAGCACAGCTATTCCATCAAAGAGTAAAAAACATTTCACACAGTCTCCATGGAAAAGAGTTTTCCATGAGGACAATAATAACCTAGAGAAAGAAACAAAAACAGAACTTTAAAAATGAACTTTAATTTACTTCTTCACTTTTGTTTGTTTTGATATGGCTTCTTGGTTGGTAAATGGCAGTTCCAGCGTCTTTCATAGTGTCACATCATGGCACACTGATAACCATAGGGCTCAAAATGACATATGCCATAGCATACTGTGAAATAATATAAGGTGAAAAGGCTTGTGTTAATATGCTTGTTGTTGACTCAAAATCTCATTTTTCTAGATCAAAAAAAGCTCTTGTTTGTGTAGGAATTAGGCTGTTACACTTTGAACAGGAAGAGGAATACACAGTTTGTGTAGTAATTAGGAAAATAGCTGGGATTTATATTGAGGGAAAATAAAAGTTTACTTGATTTATGGAGAGGCACAGAAAAGGCCTTGGCAGATGAAAGTTGAGCATATCCTGAACTCTGTGTTATACGGTGATTCCTCTCACAGCTCATGGGAAGGATTTGCAACTGTTCCACTGTTCAGAAAATAAGTAAGAGTACAGTTTTCCAGTGCAGTGATTTACACACTCACTGCAGGTGGGGGGAATCAACTTTTCCTATTTTGGAATTTTTCATGCATTGTACATTCAGTACTCACAGGATAAAATGAATAAGTAATCTTGAAGCAGGCACTTACCCCTGGAACCTCCCTGGGTGAGACCCCTCAGAGGCATCTGGGACCCCATGAATTTTGTGCTTTTATCTGCGGAGCAGAGAACAAAAGAGCCAGAGGCTGCCCACTATAACCATGTGTTTAAGAATCTTTGGTGTAAAGTGGTGGAAGCACATTTGAATCTGGTAGGGAAGCCAGGATGTGAATGCTGTAATCCTCATCCACAAAGCACATAAAGGACACTCCCACCTCTCCTTCAGAGAAAAGGGGCCATAATTCAGAGTCCAGGCCTCTGATTCTGTGAATTAACACTAATTTGAGAATGCTACTGGGTCCTGTTTTTTGGTGGTGTAGGGGAAGGGAAGGTCCTGGATTTCCCTTTAAAAACCTGCTGAGTAACTCCCTTGGTGTCAGCATGGGCTATAAGAATCATAAGGGCTAGGTGTTGGTCAGCTACAGAATTTGTAAGCTGGCTGTGAGAGAGGTTTTTTAGTTACTATTGTATTTAAACGTCACCTAAATTATTTCCAGCGTTGTCTTCCTGGCTCATCTTGCAGAAATTTTATTGTTTTGAGTCCAAACGAGAAGTAAACCAAAAAGTGCTTTTTTTCCAAGAAACAGAAATTCTTTAACACCACTGCTCATCAATAAAAACAAGACACCTTCTTCCCATCCAACATACAGCTATGGCTCTGCAGGGTTTTATTTCTCTGGCAATAAGTAAGAGAAAAAAAAACAACAACCAAAAAAACCCTATATGCCTTTTTCCAGCTGCCATTCTCTTTTAGTGCCAGATAGTTCTTAATAATTCAAGATTTAGAACCTCCCCAGTGTGTCAGGCTTAGAAGGACCATGTGGGGCTGAATAGTCTGAATAGGGTCTTAAGGAGCTGATACTGTGGTATCACTGCAAACTAGCAAAAGAATATTTATTATTATTTCTCTACCAAATGTGCAGTCTCTTTGCACAGATTAAGGCTGCTGACCTCTGCGTCCCTTGAGGGTAAGTGCAAAGGCAGCACTGAGAGCCCCATTTCCTACAGAACAAGCTGCAAATATCTCTTGGAAAACCCAAGGAGATGATTTCTCTTTTAAACTGAGGACTGTCAAATGAGCTAGACACTGTGGTTAATTCTCTAACAGTAGGATGAGGGGTAATGGTCTTAAACTGAAGGAGAGGACATTTAGATTAGATATTTGTAAGAAATTCTTTACTCTGAGGGTGGTGAGACACTGGCCCAGGTTGCCCAGAGAAGTTGTAGATGCTCCATCCCTGGAAGTGTTCAAGGCCAGGCGGGACGGGGCTTTGAGCAATCTGGTCTGGTGGGAGGTGTCCTTGCCCAAGGCAGCGGGGTTGGAACTCAATGATCTTTAAGATCCCTTCTAACCCAAACCATTCTATGATTCTATGATCTCAGTTGTCTATGTCAGTTGTGTGTGAGAAGTTATGCATGGTCTGCAATGAGGTGGAGGATGGTCCAGTCCTGAAGCCACCCCATTGCAGGAGGTATCCTCTGAAGGTGGAAGCTCACAAAGAGTCAGTTGCGTGGGTACCCTGCTGCATGGATAGAATTTGACCATTCTGGGAAAGGCCATATCTGACATTTTGTCATTGGGGTTGGTGTTTCATATGACATTTTGTATAGCAGTCCCTCTGTGCTGTCTGTTTCTGCTGATATACTGAGGCCCCTATCTTTTTTCTCCCTGTTGTGTTTGTTAAGGGCTTCGAGGGAACAATTCCCCAGCCTGCTAAAATAAACAAGTATGTCTCTTGGATTGTAAAAATGCTGAATCAATTACTGAAACTGTCTGGGAATCTTAAACGGTTCTTTTAAAATATATTGTCAGGTCTGTTCAGGAAGAAGTAAAGGAAAGCAAATCTTTGCTTGCGGTTAGCCCAGTGAGAAAATGCCTTCCCACACAAATTCTCCCAACTCTGCCTCCCTCCCTTTCCCTCTTTCTCTCTCAAATAGTGACACATTGTAGGAACTAACAACCTGAACAGCCGTAAACTATGGCAGTAACTTCCACCCACACACCTCATTAGGCCTTTAACACATTTTCCTTTGCCTTTCCTCAGCACTACTAAGTGGCACAACTGTGAAGTTGCCCTTTCACATTATAATTGGAAGCAGTCAGTGGTTTTTATGCTCTGTAATTTGGTAATTATATGGTCTGTCACTTACTGGACACTGGTCTGTCTGGTCATTTCGGGTTTCAGGTCTGTCCAGCCATCATTAATCACCAAGGAGTCCTCAGTAGCCCATATACCTCCTCTGTCCACAGAATCCCTTTATTTCTGCAGTTTTATTTTTTTCTTTCACTTTTTTAGGTGTGAATGGAGGAACTATGACTTGTCCAGTGGAAACATTGATATTACATCCTGTTACAAACTCAGAAGACCCGATTCTATATTTTACCCCAAGTTTATGCTACTGAAACCCTGCAATCGTCCACTTGGCATTATCCAAAATTTGCCTCCATAGTGAGTCCAAGCTATCTGACATGCTGCTCCTTACATAGGAGTTCTGAAGGATTTTTACAAAAGCTTAAGTGAGAGTTAGCAACTTGATTCCATTGAGTTTTATTAACATTTGAGTGCTGACACGTCCTTCCAATGTCCTACATTTTCCTAACTGCTTATCTCCAACCATTTTAGGCCGTGTTCTTATTTCATGGAGCTAATTAATTTTATGCACTTTTTCCTAAAGAATGGTCTGACGTGCTAAGCAAAGGCTTTGCAGTCAAATTTCCCAATTCTTCACGCCATTTTAATTTGCTCTATGAACTAAGGTACATCATTAATTTATTTCCCAGAAAGATGTGTAACATTTTGTTAGTTTACTGGTGAGATGAGTTTAGCTGGTAGACATTTTGGATGACAAATACAAAGAAATTTAGAAAATTAGATCTATAACATTAGGAACCTAAGGAGTTAAAGGAGGTAAAGGAGTTAAGGAGTTAAACACTTAAGGAGTTAAACAAGTATGATTGAAGCTGACTGTAGCAGGTATTTCATAAATACTGGTTAAAATCTGTGAAACTACCAAAAAGGTAAGTGGGGTGATAACGTTCATGTTTGTTCTTGGGTCTAGGACTATAGTTGTGATAGTTAGGTAGCAATTACTGCATAAGTAACAATAATAATAAGAGAAATAATAATATACACTTATATGTATTTACTTTTTGGAGATAATGGAGGTAATTTTTCAGAGATTTTTTTTAAAACATGGACATGTTCTTGTATTTTCCAGAAAAAGTGAAAAAACAGAAGGATCAAGGCATAAAGGCTAACATAGAAGTATGGAGTGTAGGAGAGTACAGCTGCCTTATGTAGCTGCCTAACATCCTACCCTGGTAACACGGTAAACTAAATTAATTTGATGAACTTCTGCTCCTGCAGATGGATAGAACAGCTTAAGGGTGGCTTCAAATTAGTTATTACAGTGATGAAACCTAAGCCCTCCTTGTAAATCTAGCCCTAGGTTTTTTTATACAACAGTTCCTTGTCTCTAGTATAGGGTAAATATTGTTGAGGCATTCTCCAAGGCATTTTGAAGGCAAAGATAGAGTTGCTGCCTGAAAGAGCCTTTGTTCTGTGGATACGAGAGTGCCCAAGTGATTTCAGCTCTGTTCAGGAAAGCAGAACATATGTTCTGGTAAGCAAGTAGAAAACCATCAAAGGTACCTTATTGCATGGTCCGTTTCTCCTCCCAATCTGACCATACCACTAGAATACGGATTCTGATGGTTGCTCAGGTCAGATGCAATGCTGTTGGCTTTTGCCATACTGTTTGCTTCAAGGGTTTCTTTGTTTCAGAGCTGAAAACCCATCTGTTCCACTTTGGCTATCAAGCATAAGAGATCAGTCTTCACTGCTAAGGCTGTCCCTCATGAATCTCTGGCCTTGGAGGCAAGGGGGAGGGTATGGAGAGAGAAAGTTTTTCCTCCAGTGGGGGAGGACCAGGTTCGGGACCACTTGGCCAAACTGGACATTCATAAATCCATGGGCCCAGATGGGATGCACCCACGAGGGCTGAGAGAGCTGGCAGATGTTATCGCTGGGCCACTCTCTATCATCTTTGAAAGGTCATGGAGAACAGGAGAGGTGCCTGAAGACTGGAGGAAGGCCAATATCACTCCAGTCTTCAAAAAGGGCAAGAAGGAGGACCCTGGGAACTACAGACCAGTTAGTCTCACCTCCATCCCTGGGAAGGTAATGGAGAGACTCATTCTAGATGTCGTCTCCAAACAAGTTGAAGAGGGGGGGTTATTGGAAGTGCGCAACATGGGTTTACCAAGGGTAAATCATGTTTGACCAATCTGATAGCTTTCTACGGTGCTATAACTGGTTGGTTGGATGAGGGGAGGGCAGTAGATGTCATCTACCTTGACTTCAGCAAGGCTTTTGACACAGTCTCCCATAGCATCCTCATTGGGAAACTAAGGAAGTGTGGGCTGGATGAGGGGACAGTGAGGTGGATTGAGAACTGGCTGTGTGACAGGACCCAAAGGGTAATGATTAATGGATCAGGTTCAAGCTGGAGGCCTGTAACCAGTGGTGTACCCCAGGGGTCAATACTTGGTCCAGTCCTGTTCAACATATTCATCAGTGACCTGGACGAGGGGACCAAGTGTATCCTCAGCAAGTTTGCTGATGATACCAAACTGGGAAGGGTGGCTGACACTCCGGAGGGCCATGCTGCCATCCAGCGAGACCTGGACAGGCTGGAGAGCTGGGCAAAGAAGAACCTCATGAGGTTCAACAGGGAAAATGTAGGGTCCTGCACCTAGGGAAGAAGAACGTTAGGCACCAATACAGGTTAGGTGTGGACCTGCTGGAGTCAAGGTCTGAAGAAAAAGATCTGGGGGTCCTGGTAGACAGCAAAATGACAATGAGCAAGCAGAATGCTCTTGTGGCCAGAAAGGCCAATGGAATCCTGGGCTGCATAGGGAAGAGTGTGGCTAGTAGGTCGAGGGAAGTCATTCTCCCCCTCTACTCTGCACTGGTGAGGCCACAACTGGAGTATTGCATCCAGTTCTGGGCTCCCCAATTCAAGAGGGATAGGGAACTACTGGAAAGAGTCCAGCGAAAGGCAACGAGGATGATTAAGGGATTGGAGCATCTCCCTTATGAAGAAAGGCTGAGAGAGCTGGGACTCTTTAGCCTGGAGAAGAGAAGGCTGAGGGGAGGCCTTATCAATGCTTATAAGTATCTGAAGGGTGGGTTGAAGGAGGAGGGAGCCAGACTCTTTTCAGTGGTTGCCAGTGAGAGGATGAGGGGTAACGGGCACAAGCTGGAACATAGGAGGTTCCACTCAAATATGAGAAGAAACTTCTTTATGGTGAGGGTGACAGAGCCCTGGAACAGGCTGCCCAGGGAGGTTGTAAAGTCCCCTTCTTTGGAGATTTTCAAGACCCGCCTGGATGCAGTCCTGAGTAACATGCTCTGACATGCCCTGGGCAATCCTGCTTTGGCAGGGGAGTTGGACTAGATGATCTTTATGGTCCCTTCCAACTCTAAAAATTCAGTGAAATTCAGTGAAATCCCAACACTGTTCCATTTTCCTTCATGCCACTTCCTTTAGCCTCCCGTTTAGAAACTGATGATGAGATATTAAAATAATAAGAAATTGTCTGATATTCTTAAAATCTTCTTTTAATTATACAGATGTAGATACCAAAAGCTTGTTTTCTTTTCTGCAAGGCAGAATAATTGATTCCCACCTGCATGTTTATGCAAGCTGGGGAATTGGGCTTGGGCTCTTCTGCTGCTCAAATATGATTGAACTAGGTGGAGCTTCTTCAATTGCAAACATGTATGGAAACTCTAAAATCTCTTTCTACTTGCAATGTTTTTACTTCAGAGCAGTAAGATAAAACTCCAGTGTTTGCAAACTGTTGTAGCAACCTCTACAGAGCTTCAGGAAGGAACAAAAGATGCAGGAGGGCAGATACCTGAGGAGGTGTCAACAAATCAAACTACATGCACATGACCAGAATGTTAAACTGTAGTTTCAGCTTCTGTGTTAATTGGTGCCGGCAAAGCATAACCCCAGTGCAATTAACTTTTCTGCAGTGGAAGAGGAAATCTTTAAACCTCATAAGTGCTGTGCCATGCAACTCCTAAAGGTATTTAGTTATTGCAACAAAATTGTATGGCTAACAATGCCAAGTGAAATATGGAGGTCTGAAAGTGACAACAGGGAAATCGAGTATTGATACATTGAGTTATACAGGTTACTGCAATCTGCAGTTTATAGAGTATGAATATCTACTGACTTCAGTAAGATTTAGTTGTCTTCACATGTTCTTCAATGGATTTTGAATCAAAACTTAAATGAAGGAAAGGGGACAATTTGGGTACAAATAAAGAATACTTCAGAACTCTTGACTGATAATGGAAAACTGGGATATCTTTGATAAAGGTGGAAAGCAGCAAAACTGGGGAAAAAAAAGTGAAAGAGAAAAACTATTTATTATGTTCTTCATTAACTTGCAAAACTGGTAGGTGCATCAAGTTATCCAGGACAAGACCTTCTTCTAGACATGCAGGTGGAAAAATAAGGACATTCAGAGAGCAAACAGAGCCTGTGAAGGGAATGACAGACAGAAGAGTGTCACTGACAGACTATATTAGTCATTTGTAATTATCCTCATGGGTTTTCTTAGTTACCTGGCCCTGGACAGTGTCAGGGAAAAGTTAATGAAGAGGAAAAAGCCACAGTTCAGTTGGGTACAGATGCAATTATTTAAAAATGTATAATAAGAACAGACTGTGTTAGAAAAAATGGAAGTGTGGAGAACTGGGGCTATGACCCCTCAGATTATGCAGAAGATGTTTCACTTTCTCTCATGGGAAGCAGATCTCATGTCCAGGTGTCTGTGACTCTGATCCCACCCCAATATTCTAGCATGACCCATTGTGAGTTATTGCATGAGTGCAAATTGATGATGGCAATTGCATGCAAATATTAATGCAAATCAAACGAAAAAGTCACAAAGTGGTTGCAACTTTCTCATCTGTCTGTTTAATAACATTAGTAGAAATAGGAATTCAGATGAGTAAATTGTAGTCTTTATTATTTTTCTGCATATTAACATTAGCCGTTATCAGTTCCGGTGATAGTCCATGAGCTCACTGGAGTAGATACGGTATAAATATAGACTTAAAAGTCTATCCTTTCCTCCAGAAACTCATGATTGCTCTTTCCTCATGGAAGGCCAGTGAGAGAAGAAACATAAACCACCCCAAAATGTTATTTGTGTGCGTCATCCCTGAACCATGGGGGTTCAGAGTTACCCAGAGTTACCACGGACCTCTGAAGCAAGGAGCTGGGCTTTCAAAAAGTCCTGTAGCCATCGTGAGGTTTTGCAAGGTCATATCCAAAACTCACAAAACTCAGTGGAAAGAGGGGAGGCCCAGAAAGCACTTTCTTAACAGGAATGTATTATTCACTGTGTGCTACAGGTGTTGATGGAGCTGCTACAAAGGCCAGCAGGTGGACATACTGACAAAGAAAGATATCTCCTGAGCCAGGAGCCTGAGACATCCCTGCTAAGCTCAGTAGAGACCTCCTTCTTGTGGGAATAGCTGGCAGGACAAACCTTGATAGGTACAGGACAAGGAAACTAAAAACCTCACCTTTCAGGAAAACAGGACTCAGCAACAACTATTCTGGCAACTGACGTCCTACACCCTCATGAGTATATACATAAAAAGGTATAAAAAGTAACTTGCTACCTACCCAAAACGTGCTTCTCTGAAAGAGCTTCCCTGTACAAGATCTCCCAGACAGACTGGACCCTCAGTGGGGACACCAGGATGACTCCAGACTCCGTGATGCACGTCATCTTTGAAGTGAAATTTTCTGCTGTTATTAGCCCAGCTGCTGAGAGTGGTTTGGTGCACGTTGTGCCAGTAACACTTCACATACTGTATTTAGAAGCATATACACAGGTAAAAGTTCATAAGTATATATTTGCTTCATTAGTTGGAATTCTGTAATAATTTGTGATATGCTGATATTTGCTTTACCCTTGTAATGTACATTCTTGCTTTCCTAGTGGTAATCTTTGTGGTGGCTCCTAGTATAACATACACAGACAAACACATATATTTTTCTATATATTTGGTTTTACTAATAGTAGTTTTGTAGTTATTTCTATTAAAGAAAGGCTTAGAAACCCAGCCTCTGTGTTCTTGCATATTTATTGCAGAATCTCGAGAACCCCAGGATCAGGATCTCTACACATCCGTGGGTTGGGTAACCCTCATAAGTCACAACCATGATTGCTACAGGTGTTACCAGCAAAGCTATTACATACAGTGCCAGTGTAATAAAGCACTTTTCATCTGTAGATCTCAGAGCAATTTACCGAGGATGCCATTAATACCATTTACATGTTTCAGACAGGGAAACTGTAATGCATGGCAATGAAATAAATTGTCTCTGCTGACTCATCAGAGTTGATAGCAGTGATCAGATCTTCAGAATTTTAGACTGGGGCTTGAAGACCACCAGCTCTCTAACTCCAAACCAAACACAAATTTTTAAGGGAATAGGGGATTTAGGTGGCAGTGAATTGTGTACAATGAGCAAATAAGTTAATTTGCAATAATCACTGACAAACTTTTAGCTATCTTACAAAACTAACTGTTGAAAAGTTAAGGCCGTACTCATGTCCTATTTAAGATGCTTAGAATAAAAGAAACTGCTTCTTGCAACTTCTGGAAACTTCTTGCTGCCTTATTCTTGGATCCTAGCTTTCCTATTTTCTGCTATCCCTTAACTTGGCATTTTGCTTTTGACAACAAGTATGTTTGATGGAGGCCCTCAGAGCTTTTTTATTTAGCTCTATTTCTTCTCTGGGGCACATGGTGCAGTCTGGGTTGTGCCAGGGTGAGATCAGGATTGACTCACAGGCAAAAACTATTGAAGATACCCAAGGTGTGACCGATCCCTGAAACTCAAACAGGGGAAGAGAAAGAGTCTCAAGGTGTCAACTGCCCAAATGTCCTGTCATTGTTTATAGACAAAATTGTGGTGTTACATAGCAGTTATGAGTCCAAACTGGTGTCCATACATTGAAGTTTTACACAAAGTTTTAACCCAGATGGGTAAGAGCTCTAAATGCATCAAGCAGTTGAGGGTATTAATATCCTTGAGCTGAAATAAAGGAAACATTACAAACTAGGCAGGTAAATTGAAATCCAGTCTCCTGCTCCCTCATTCATTCTCCTTTCTGCTTTTTCAGTCATACAGGTTTGATTTCAATACACCTGGAGGGAAGACCATTGAACCAGTAAATTTCACTTCAGTTCCGGCTCATCTGTGACTGAAACTGTTTTGGTTTAGCTCGAATTCACACCAGTCAGAATCTGCCAACCTTGAACTAGTTAGAAATTATTCCACTTGAAAATATACATATAAAGATGAAAAGCCCACAAGATGAAGGTATCACTAGGGACCAGAGGCGCCACCAGGAAGGGACTTTAGGTACTTTTTCCTGATCCTCTGTCACAGTCCAGTCAATGTTTGCGTTCCCAGTAGTGCCAACCATACCACTGCTTGCTTAATTTAAGGAACTTAGGAGAAGTTCAGCAGTTGAGCTCATATCCCAGTTGTACCAGAGCAAAAGTAAAAGGAGGGGGAGATGGAGTTTAATGACCAAAGGGGACCACAGGCTTCCAGACACATGCACCACTGAAAATATATTTAGCACAGAAGCAGAAGGACATGGGTATTTCTATGTAATGAGGTACATGAGTCTAGCTGAGAGGGAAGCTGCAATACACAGTCCTGGTGGGCTGTGGGGGAGTAAATGTAATAACAACACCGAGTTCTTCAATGTGACAGAATCACAAATGTCTTCAAGACCACTGCCTGGAGGTGGTCGTAAGGGGATTCAATTTGGTTTTCATCCCATTCAGTTTTGGCTTAGATTTAATATGTTGGTATTCAAATACCAACATATTCAAATACTGCTTTCTCCAAGCTCAGGATCGGTGCATCTCTAAGAGCAAAAAATCAGGCAAGGAAAGCAGGAGACCTGCGTGGTTGAGCAGGGAGCTTCTGAAAAAACTCAAGTGGAAGAAGGAAGTTTACTGTGCATGGAAGAAGGGACTGACCACTTGGGAAGGTTACAAGAATGCCGCTAGAATAGCTAGAATATGCAGGGTTGAAACGAGGAAAGCCAAGGCCTCCTTGGAATTAAACCTGGCAAGGCATGTCAAAGTCAACAAGAAGGGTTTTCTCAAGTATGTTGGAGGCAAAAGGAAAACTAGAGAAAATGTGGGCCTGCTGTTGAATGAGACGGGTGCCATGGTGACAGAGGATGCAGAGAAGGCGGAGTTGCTGAATGCCTTCTTTGCTTCAGTCTTTACTGCTCAGGCCAGCCCTCAGGAGTCCCAGACCATGGAGGTAACAGAGAAAGCCTGGGTGAAGGAAGACTTCCCCTTGGTTGAGGAAGATCAAGATAGGAGAGAACAGTTAAGTAAACTGCAAGTCCATGGGTCCTGATGGGATGCACCCACGAGTGCTGAGGGAGCTGGCAGAAGTCATTACTGGGCCACTCTCCATCGTCTTTGAAAGGTCCTGGAGAACAGGCGAGGTGCCCAAGGACTGGAGGAAAGCCAACGTCACCCCAGTCTCCAAAAAGGGCAAGAAGGAGGGACTGGGAAACTACAGGCCAGTCAGCCTCGCCTCCATCCCTGGAAAGGTGATGGAATGGTTCATTCTGGGTGTTATCTCAAAGCATATGGGGGAAAAGAAAGTTATCAGAAGTAGTTACCGCAGATCCACCAAGGCGAAATCATGTCTGACTAACCTGATAGCCTTCTAGGATGCCATGGCAGGAGGGAGAGGTGAGGAGACGGCAGTGGATGTTGTCTACCCTGACTTCAGCAAGGCTTTTGACACAGTCTCCCACAGCACCCTCATAGGTAAGCTTAGGAAGCGTGGGTTAGATGAACAGACAGTGAGGTGGGTGGAAAACTGGCTGAAAGACAGAGCTCAGAGGGTCACGATTAGCGGCACAGAATCTAGTTGGAGGTCTGTAACAAGTGGAGTCCCACAGGGGTCAGTACTGGGTCCGGTCCGGTTCAACATATTAATCAATGACCTGGATGAAGGGATTGAATGTACCCTCAGCAAGTTTGCTGATGACACAAAACTGGGAGGAATGGCTGACACACCAGAAGGCTGTGCTGCCATACAGCGAGACCTGGACAGGCTGGAGAGCTGGGCAGAGCGGAACGTGATGGAATTCAACATGGCCAAGCGTAGGGTGTTGCAGCCGGGGAGGAATAACCCCATGCACCAGTACAGGTTGGGGACTGCCCTGCTGCAGAGGAGCAGCTCTGTGGAAAAAGACCTGGGAGTCTTGGTGGACAAAAGGGTGACCATGAGCCAGCAATGTGCCTTTGTGGCCAAGAAGGCCAATGGCATCCTGGGTTGCATCAAGAAGAGTGTTACCAAAAGGTCGAGGGAGGTCATCCTGCCCCTCTACACTGCCCTGGTGAGGCCCCATCTGGAGTACTGTGTCCAGCTCTGGGCTCCCCCGTTCAAGAAGGACAGGGAACTGCTGGAGACAGTACAGCAAAGGGCTACGAAGATGATGAGGGGACTAGAACATCTCCCATATGAGGAAAGCCTGAGGGACTTGGGTCTTTTTACTCTGGAGAAGACAAGACCGAGGCGGGATCTGATCAATGCCTAGAAATACATACAGGGCGGGTGCCAAGAGGAAGGGGCCAGTCTTTTGTCAGTGGTGCCCAGTGACAGGACAAGGGGTAACGGGCACAAACTTGAACACAGAAAGTTCCATCTAAACATGAGGAGGAACTTCTTTCCTTTGAGGTTGGCAGAGCCCTGGAACAGGCTACCCAGACAGGTGGTGGAGTCTCCTTCTCTGGAGACATTCAAGACCCACCTGGGCATGTTCCTGTGCAACCTGCTCTGGGTGGGCCTGCTTTGGCAGGGGAGTTGGACTAGGTGGTCTCCAGAGGTCCCTTCCAACCCCATATCATTCTGTGATTCTGTATAATAAAGAATTTGAACAATTGGTTCAATTAGGTTCTGATATGGCGAAAAATATGGGTTTGAATTGGTTTTCACTTTTGGTTTTGTTTGCCATCTTGGAGTCCCACTTGGACATCTTATTGGATGAGGAAAACTTCTATTGTAACAACAATATGTGGGGTAATGGTTTTAAACTGAAAGAGGGGAGATTTAGATTAGATACTAGAAAGAATTTTTTTACTGTGAGGGTGGTGAGACACTCCCCAGGTTGCCCAGAGAAGTTTTGGCTGCCCCATCCCTGGAGGTGTTCAAGCCCAGGCTGGATGGGGCTTTGAGCAACCTGGTCTAGTGGGAGGTGTCCCTGCCCAGAGCAGGGGGTTGGAACTTGATGATCTTTGAGGTCCCTTCCAACCCAAACCATTCTATGATTCTGTGATTCTATGACAAGGCGATACACCTCAGGTTTGTGCTGACTTCAGTTGGCCATTGAGCAGCACCGAGTGTGTTAGGGTCTGACAGGGCTTTGAGACAAGTCCTGAGCACAGTCTGAGCCACTGTAGCTCTACTGAGAGGAGTATTAGCGTCTGGTAACCATAAGCACAGAAGAAGCAAAATGGGATAGGAGTATACCTGCATCTCATTTCTCCCTCCGGGCTGAGCCCTCCTTGATTTTGTGGGACAGCATTGAGAGGTGTCTTTCTGTGCCAGGCTATACAGTGAGATTATTGAGAAAACTAGGCATGGAAATTAAGACACTCAACATCAAGCCTGTTCAGTAGTATTTCTGACATTTTGCTGTGGCTCTGTCTTCATGTTGCTGCTTGATGCAAGCTGGTTAAGGACGAAGGGCCTTTCTCAGCATGGCTGAGTCCCATGCCATCACATTACCCATCTGTTCCAGTCCAAGCGTCTTAACCACGTGGCACCTCTGCCTCTACTTCTGTTCAGTGCCTTCCCACATACTTCCACTTTTCATTTCTGACTTCCACAGTGTTGTTTACTGCACTGTCAATGCCAAATAGGATTAAACCTGATAAAGAGAAGCAGATGCATTACATCTGGCAGAAAGCAAAAGATCAGCGTTTGGCACAAGGGTTTATTGTTTGTGACAGGGCTTTGGAATGTAATTAATTTTGCAAAGCCATGCCAATGAATGCCATTCAAACTTACCAGATGTGCCAGGGAGGGAGATGCCAACTTTTTTTCCAAGAGGACGGCTTGATGCCTGCTGAGTCTCATTTGTGCAGCTCCATGGGTGTCTCTTTAAATAATGTCTCTTTGGATGGCAACAAAGAACAGGCTATTCTCTGCAGAGCTACTGCATATGCAATGACAAAAGGGGCTTTTCTCTTGGTGACGGTGTAGTTTTTCTGGTTAATGTGTTTTCATTTATTTATTTATTTGTTTATGTAGAGTCTTTGTCTCTAATCAAATTCAGTGCAAAACCGACATTGGTCTGAAGTCACAAGCAGTCAAACACAGTCTCACGCAGACTAAAGAACCTGTACATCCACAGAAATAATTGCTTGTGCAGAATGGGAAACAAGATAAAATGCAATTTCCTCATAATGTGGCTTTTTATCCAATTTTTGCTCACTCGAAAAAACTTCTCCAGATGCACATCTTGCTTCTGGCAAGGGGGAAAGTGTGATTTTTTTTTTTTTTTTTTTCCTCAGTAAACTTCACTACAACACAGACGGAATAATACAGGACACAATATGCAATAACAGGCAGCTGTTAGTGTTTCATTTTACTGGGATTTAAAGTTTCTGTAAAGCTGACAGCAGAGGTGACAGGCTTTTAATGGAGTAGGTAGTTTAATCCTGCCAACTGGTGGCTCCTACTAACACAAAGCCCATCTTTGACTCTCTATGTCTGCAGGAGAAAGCTAGGGGAACCAGGTCAAGGTGAAGCTAGGTGGGAGAAAGAGGCACACACACACCAAAAAACCTAAAGAATCCAAGAAGCTCAGTCCTTCATAATGTGAAGAAGTTATTTCCAAATAAGCTCCATCTCAGCACATTAGCATATTTTTTCTAGCACAGCTGATGCTTCTGGCCTGCCAATCTTCTGCCTCCTGCACACATCTCCTGTCTTACGCTCCTGCACAGCAACTGTGAGCTTCTTCCAAAAGGATGTTTAACATGAATGTAGATGAGGAGGCAGCAGGGATGGCGAGGCAGCAGGGATGGCAAGGCAGCTCTCCTCTTGCTTCCCACCCAGGCCTACACGTGTCCTGATGTATACAACTATAGGACCAGTTTTGATGAACATCAGCAGGTGGCACTGCGTATATAGAGCTATAGGTTTCTTACTGTCCTTCGGCTTTCCACATTGAGGAGACAACGATTATCCTTTCCCACTGGTAAGAGTTGAAGTAAGTTTAGGAGATGTTTAGGACAGAGAAATATCTACAGGGCAGCTAACATTAAGGGTGAGAAGAGACAAGACAGTTGCAGGGTCAGGAAAAATTCCAGACTATGGTGACATGTCCAAGGCTGAACAAATTAATCCATGGCCATGAGACCTACCCACATAACTTCCTTGCCCTATTACAGCCCTATCCCAAACTCATACTTGCAGTAGCAGATACATGCCTCCAGCTCTTTCTTCCCCACTAGGTTCAAACCACACCAGTTCTTATTCAGACATTGAGTAGGTAGACACAAGCTACAGTTTAAGCCTCATTAGTATTATACAGGGAATTAATTATTCCTGCTCTAGAGAACACACTGGGCAGAATTCAGAAGAAAGGAGGGACAGGAAGTCAAGTTACCTTCCATTATCAAACCTATGAAAATGAGCTAAGGATTTTTCTACCTTCTAGATATGACATGGGGAGGCTACCTCTTCAATGCCTTTTTGTTTGCATGTGATGGAATATTGGTAGTGAAAGATGCTTTCTTTCCTTGAGCACTTTTTCATTCAGCAGAACTGATTGCGCCAGTGTGATTCTGCTCCCAGTTCCCTGTTGGCTCTGTAGAGGTTCTTTCAAGTCCCTTCAAACCCTGCTTCAGCCTCCAGCCAAAACTTGGCAGCTCTGTATTCTACAAGATGTGTTTTCCCCAGACTAATTTTCAGAGAGGCTTTATCAATTTTAATTAAAATGTTGCCATCTCTCTCGGTGCTTGCTGCTTGGACTACATGTAAGTTGCAAAACATAGCTAACGCTTTGCAACATCGAAGTGTGAAGTGAAACCTGATGCCCAGTGATAATGGTGCTAATAAAATAAATGATGTCTGATAATTTCTTTAATGTTTTAGAGTCTATATTTTTGAGATGATCATTGCTTATTTGGGATCTCTCCTCTGAAAATATTAACATGAGTTGATTATGCTGAAGGAAAGAGTCCCATGGAAATTAGCAGCATAATCATACTTGCTCAAAAAAACCCAAGCATCATACTCCAACACACAAACAACGGTATCTTCCTGTGACAGTTTCAAATGGCATAAATCTTCAGCCATGGTCCTGTCACTATTTTGGGGCCTTAGACTTTGAATGAAGAGTGGACCAACAGGAGAAAATCAAGAAGAGAGCTATAGGAATGGCCCGAGGCAGAAACCATGACCTATCAGAAAAGATTGATGCCCATGAGATGTTAACTCAGGGAGGAAATGACAAGAAAGAATCGTGAGAACCTTAAAACTTTAAAATAGCAGTTGGGAAAAAAAAAAAAACCCAAAACAACAACAACAAAAAAAACCCAACCCCCCCCCCCCCCCCCCCCCCCCCCCCAGAAATAAGCCATTTTCCATGTCTACCAAGGATAGCAGAGTCAGTTTGGTCTTAAATAGTAGGAAAGGAGGTACACCTCCAAGATGAAGAAAATGCTTCCAGCTGTTAGGGCAATGAACTGTGGGCCTCCATTGCTGAAGGTTGTTATCAACTGGTTACACAAATATCTGCCATGAACGGTTTAGAAATAATTGGACATAACTAAAGAACCTCTTGAGACATCTTGCAGCCCATGTCTTTTACCTAGGTCCACCCTCCTTCCCAACCCGCTCAGAAGAAAGTGGTAAGAATAAAGACAGTTCATGTGAATACATTTCATGTCACAGAAATATTTATTTATTACATAAGGACATAATCATTAGGCCAGACCAAAACTCATTTTAGCCCAGTGTCCTGCATCTGACAGTGATCAGTAACAGATGTTTTGGGAGAGAACATAAGAAATAGAACAAGTGCTGAGTGGTTGCTTGACTGGTTCATCTTCCCAGCTCTCAGCAGTTTGCAGCTTAGGATGTCTGCAGATGCAGGAAGCACCCAGAGTTTGAAACCAGAGTCTTGGCCATATGTGTTACAAATCATCTGGTATATTTGGCACAAAATAATGAAATAATGATAATTAATATAAAAGAATTAATAAAACATATTTTCCCATGAGATTATTTAAAGGTATCCCTAATTTATTCTCCCAGGAAAGTGACTAAGGTGCTAAATACATTCCCATTCTTTGGTACTCTTCAGAAGCCAGCTGGGACCCAGGATATTTTTAACAGAGGAGTGAAAATGGTGAGTAGAGCTGGGAAAATGGTACTCAATGTTTAGAAATTCAAAATTGTGACTTTCCAATTATATTTCTTCCATACAGTTCTGCATTTTGATAAAGCATTCTGGAAGACATAGCTCATAGTCTTCATCCAGTCAATTCAAAGCTTTAAACACTGGGTTTGAGATGAGCATAATCTCTTCTTCTCTAAAAGTCTTTGTGATGACAGAGGCAACGGTCACTCGGTGTGAAATGTTGGAGAAGAAATGAGGGGCTGGAGTCACAGACATTTAATTTAATTTTATTTTGTGTCTGTATCCTGATTGTCCTCTGGCTGTCACACCAGGAGGGTCAAGACTTCGCATAGTTTCTGCATCATGTTTTTGAGCTCTGCAAAGATGTTCTGAACTCCCTAAGGTATCTCAAGTGGCATTATAGAACTAATCTGTGGGCAGCTGAATTAAGCCCAAGAGTAAATGTCTTTTCCATGCTCATTGTAATGATCTTCTTATCCCCGTGATCATGGGGATGTCTGTTAGTCCAGGGAAGTTCTGTATGCAGTCATTTCCATTCACACTGGAAACATTAATTTGTTGTAAAGAACCCCTCCTATATACCTTGTATACACAAGAGACTAAACTTAGAGATGCTGAATCCATTTCTGGTTTAGCAAATTTAAAGTGGGGGTTTTGATGACACTACTTGAGGGTCTTATGTTGCTTTCTCTTGGGTAAAAATAGGTCAAAAAAATGGAATGTAGATGTAATGTAGATGTAGATACTTTCCTTACCTTTACCTGTTTATAGTGCAGGGACTTAATAATGCTGTTGGGGCTCTCAGTGCCTGAACTCTCAGTTGCATCAAACATTGGTTGAGGTAAGAAGCACACAGAGGTGACGTGAACCTGGGTCACAAAACATATGTTGTGGCACAACTGAGGATTCAAGAAAAATATTTTCCTTCTTAGTCCCTTTAGGCCATGGGCCATACTGTCTCTCTGCAGGTGACAGTTTTTCCATTAAAGAGTCATTGAAAGTATTGAGGAAAGTAATTTTCATGTTCAGTATTTCTTTGTTGCAAGAATGGAAAAGAAAAGTTTAAAAAAAAAAGGGCCTCAAAACAATCCTCACCTTCCAGCTAATCTTTACAATGCCATTTTAGCATTTTATAGTGTATAAACAACACCTTGATGTTATTGCTCTGCCAGAAGGCTGATTACGACAGAAGGCAATAATAGGCCACACATGTGCCAAAGTCCAACTGCTACTTCAGGCTTGGTTTTTATAGAAGGACACATTTTCACATTCTTCTTTATTGACTCCCCCTGTACCCCTCCCTCTATGTGCTGTTAAAGAAATGCCAACATAAAACCGGCTAAAAATAAAGCCAGTTGGGGCATATTTTGTATGTTATTGTAGGATAAATAAAACTGTCTAAAGAAAGTATGCTATTAACCATGAATCATGGGAGAAGCATGGCTCTTACTTGACTAGCATTGGAAGGTATAAAACATTCTTTAAAAACAACAACTCTAACCTTATTTTAGGAACTATATATATATAGGATTTTATTTTCAGGTACTTCCAGAAAAATAATAAATGCAATATAAAAGAAAATTGATGTTAGAACGTGGGCCTAGAGTTTCAGAAAAAAAGATCCCAAGTTTTTATAGACTGTTTTCTGAGTCTCCATCTGTCTCCATTTGTCAATCCTGTCCTTTGCTTTCTCCATTTTCATTAATAACATGACCCCACTATTGGAACTTGAGCCACCCATCCAGAGTCATACAAGCAGGTAAGAAGCAACTTTTCACATAGACAGAATCTCAGAACAGGGGTAAGAGAGAAACATAGGTACTGTTCAAATATGAAGGACCATTATATCTGATACCCCTATTCCCACCTTTTATTAACCTAAGAAGAACCACCTGGTTGGTTTTGTCACACTAAGCATTAATCAGACTGAGATGGCTCTGTGAAGATGGGGTCAGTCTGAGGATTTTTCCTAAGATGCAACAGTGTAAATGCAGCTGTCTTGCTTTCCAAGTTTGCCCAGATTTAGGAGCTGCCTAGCTGCTTTCACAGGGGTGAGCTGCTGAGTCATGGGAGCATAAACTCCTTAACACTCGCACTGGGTGAATAATCCAGAGGGAACTGTAGAGACTCATGAGACAGGCTTTATTTAACACCAGATTTAGATGATTGAAATCTGTATGACATCTAGTTAGATGCCTGAACTCTCAGAGTAGAATGAGATCTAGGCAATAAAGTCAATAAAGCCTAGAGAATGAGTCAGATGACACTGGAAACTAATGCTTAGGCATGTCTTGTCTCTAGTAACTGGTGATTAGTCCGGTAGGCTGCACGGATCTCCAGGGATCATCTCAGTTGCTCACACAGGCAGGCATCTTGTACTATTTCAGAAGGTCTAGGGTGTCTTGCATGACCTCCAAATGGCTTTTCAGGAACGAATGGGTGTACAGATGTCATTTGAAATAACTAGCAATATCTTGCAGGTATCTAACATACAATAAGATATCTCAAATAGCACTTGAAACCTATGTTTAATCAACTGAATCACTTGTGACTTATGGGTATGACACAAAACTTGGATGTAGCTATCATTCCAAGTAGACACCAAAACTTACTTTTCTAATTCTGTGCCTGAATCCCACTCCTTATGTTTGAGTTTAGTCAAGTATGGCAAGATGGCACTAATCCAGACAACAAATCCTATTGAACTAAGCTAACTTTGCATGGAAACAGAAATCAGAAACGGATATCAATAAAAGAACAGAAAAAAATTATCAGGACAACAAGTTCCATCCATAGGCCGTGATGGTAAGAGGTCAAGGGTAAGTTATTTACAAAGAATTGTTAATTAGCTGCCTTCCTATACAATGTTTGTATCCTTTCCAATTCAGGGTGGTAGGGCCTGAGCCCCATCATGCATCTTTACTTCTTCAGACCAAGACCGTGATACTAACCAAAGCAGCCACCACAGAGGTGACTGCCTTGAAATATTTGATTTTTATAGCAGTTTGAGAATTTTCAGAAGAAAAGCTCCTAAAACTGAAAGAAGCAGAAGCTTGTTTGAACTGTTTTTAAGAATAATTACAATTGTTCTCTCATTAAGAAATATTTTAATCCAGGATTTTATTCTTCTAGAAATATCCAGAGAAATAAATTGTTCCTCCAAATAAAGTGCTTTATTCAAACTCTGCCAGGCTGCTTCAGCATAATTCTTTAACTGTCTTTGATTTCAGCACTTAGAAAGATGCCTTTTTATGTGCCTTTTCGTGAGAACTTTTTTGTTCAAAAGTTTGCTGTTGAAATGTATTGGTCAAATTTTCTTGACAGGCATTCCAAAATATATGTATGTGATCAGAGAGATGAAGTAGTAGTGAAAATACTGTGCTTCCAAAGCATTCATAATTACACTAAAACCCAGTAATCACATTCTTAAAGGAAAATTTGTGGATATTAGATGCACTATAGTAATTGGTATGTCTAAACAAACATTGGCTATGTCTTCATTAATTCTTAAGGTCTTTCTTCAGAAAGGGGAATACCTTCCTTTGAGCAAACCTCTACTGTGTAAGTCCATCTTTTTTCTGAAAAATCTCCTTTTGGATATAAAATTCTTGATTCTTTGTTGATTTTTACAGTGATGTACACACATACACCAAGTAAAAGTGATGAGGAAATAGAAGTCTTCATGCATACTGGAGGTGAATACTTTTCTTATTGCTTATTTGTACCGTTTCACTGATTATCATATGAAATGAAAGAGTTTTTGCTTGTTTGGTGTTTTGGTGTTTTGGTTGTGGTTTGGTTTTTTTTGGGGGGTAGGTGGGAAGTAGAGGGTGATGGTTTAGAAACTCACCTCCAGAAAGGTAATTTTAAAAGAAACTTAACAAAACAATAGAGACTTCTGTTGTTGGATGTGGAATGCAAAAATAGGATCTGTGTTAGTCCTAAAGCAACAAACAATGAAGTAAAAATCCAAGTTTAAAGCCTTGTAATTTTTTTAAACCTGTGGTTGTTAGTAACTTCAGATGTTGTGGAGTGGTGAAAAAGATTCTTAGATGAGGACAACATTTTTAGTGACCATGAGGTCAATCCAGGCTGGCTGCTGCAGGTGCTTGACTTGGACACTATTGGTGTCATAGTCTACCTTGGTAGGGTAATCCTTATCTAAATTTGACTGCCTGAGTACTAGAAATGCAAGTCTGAGCCAGTCACTCTGGGCTCTGTTTGAAATGAATAGAGAGAAATTGGCACACCCAGTGGGTGACTCATGCTTCATCTTATAAGATGCAATGAATTGCTTTCTGAACATGCCTACTTTCTTCCACCAAATGTAAATGGACCTGAGGGATCTACTTGCTGACTCTAAACACTTAACTTGTAACAGCCTAAGTAAAAGCAGACAAATCTTACCTATTATGTCTGAGTTCAAGAGGGTGATGAACCGTACAGGCTGCCTCCTCCTCAGCCCTGCCAAAACCTTGTTGTCTTTACAGCTAATAGAGAGAAGCAGTCCTATTACCTGGGTTGACACTTGTAGTAGAATTTTACTGCCCTTGCTTTTCAGTATTATCGTGCTAAGTCTATGGGGTTCTGGTGAAATTTTTATAAGGAATCTGATTTTGCTGACGTTCTCAATATTGTCTCTGGAAAGTGGCAGGAAAATGTTTTGTTTCCATTCATTTTTGTACATTTTTATAGATATGTCCTACATGTCTGTATTGAAATCACAACAGCTGAGAAGAATTAAAATTTTGTTAAATCAACATTTGAAAAGAATCTACTTGAAGTGTACAGTGCCATGGATAGAACATCTCTCTCTTCTTTTCCATGGCAGCAACTCCTGCAACACATAACTACAATGCGTTAGTGGAGCCTCATAACACAGTGTGGGAATTACAGTCTAATTTGGCTGCCAAGCTCCCTGTGAAGTTAGGTGGGAAAAGGCTAGAAAAATTACATCCATCATCAGGCACTGTGTTAAAACATCACCTAGAACCACTCAAGTCACATAGAGCCAAAAGGCATTAGTTTGGTATTTCCAGAGGTTTTTGGTAGTTTGCTGCAAGGATGTCATCTTCTGGAGTTTCAATCATGATTTAGGATAAAAACAGTTTTGCAATGTCCTGTGAAATAGTCATTCTAACTTTGTATCAGCTGTATTAGTGAGACAACTCTGGAATATGTTATTCAATATGCAGCATTTGGAAAACAGTATTAGAATCATAGAATGGTTAGAGTTGGAAGGGACTTGAAAGATCATCTAGTTCCAACCCCGCTGCCATGGGCAGGGACACCTCCACTAGACCAGGTTGCTCAAAGCCCCATCCAGCCTGGCCTTAAACACTTCCGGGGATGAGGCATCCACAACTTCCCTGGGCAACCTGTTCCATGGTACGCCAGGACCTGCAGGCCCTAAGGGCACAGGCAGCCCCAGCAGACACTGTGCTTGCAGACTAACAATAGTTAACCTAACCCTCAACATGCAGGATTTTTCTCTGATAGCCCATGCTTGTTGGTACTGTATTAATGTGTAACGAGTTACATACTCTGCAATAATCTGCACTCGTTGCTATCCATTGATATACATTTTCAAAGTCACACAAAAGCATCAGGAACTGAAATCCCAGGAAAAGTAAGGATATTTTAAATTTCCAGCCATGGTAAACCTAACTACATATCAAGAAAATTTATGCCCGACTTTTGTCCAAAATGCATGTCTGTGCTGGTACCAGATCCCTCAGAAATATACTGCAGAGAATAATTCTCCATTGGCAGGTGGAGGGACTGGATTAGTTAATGAACATCTAGTGTCTGTTATTCTCTAAAGGAAGAAACCACACACAGAGCTTTGGAAGCCTACAAAGAATTTTCTGTGTAGTAACTCATGATATTGTTGACCATTCACCCAAAATGATGAATCATGTTGAGCAAGGCTATATCAACTTTCATTTTTTCATCCTTCAGTGCTCATTCCTTTTCACTGAACTGCCATTCTCAGGGCAACCTCCTCTACTTTGCCTGTAGGGAATGTTTATAGTAGCAACAAGGACCATCTCTAAAAATAATGAACATCACTGGATTGCTCACCTGTTGAAAACCTGTATAAAACTAAATAACTAATAATAGGTGCCCACAGGAGCCAATACTTTTTTGCTTGTAACTTTTTCGATGAGGAATAAACCAAGGAAGTCTATAATAAAGAAAGAGAGAATAAAATGCCCATCTGGGGGTAAAAGTAACGTTAGCACGAATGAAAATCTCTCAGCTCTCATACACACATAAACTGCAGTATCTTTGTCAAAGAAGGGTAATGAGAAGGATTGTAGCCGTTTCTATATGATAGACTAAATAGACCAGTAGTCTTCTTTGAAATAATTTAAGGAGGATTAAAAAAATCATAAACAACATTGATTGTTGAATACTGAAGCAAAATACTGAATGAGTTTCCACTGTTTATCACAGCAAAAGAACATGATGAAATACCAGGCAGTAAGTGTAAACAAAAAAAGAAAATTTGGGATATTTCTCATACAGGATGAAACTGTATTTTGGAATTTGGTATTGTAGGATGTTCTGGAGTACAAAATTAGATTAGACTCATTTTTGGAAGACAGACACAGCATTCACAATAGAAACATGGTCATGATTATCTCCTTAACTAAGGAACTTTTAAACAGAACTGCCGGATAATGGAGGATAACTCAGTACTCTCCTTCTAGTAATTTTCTTTATGCATTTATTGCTGATTTGTGTTGGGAACTGGTTTCTTACTACGTAACACTTTAATCTGGTTGAACTAACATTTTTACAGAATCACAGAATGATATGGGGTTGGAAGGGACCTCTGGAGACCACCTAGTCCAACTCCCCTGCCAAAGCAGGCCCACCCAGAGCAGGTTGCACAGGAACATGCTCCAACATACTTGAGAAAACCCTTCTTGTTGACTTTGACATGCCTTGCCAGGTTTAATTCCAAGGAGGCCTTGGCTTTCCTCGTTTCATCCCTGCATATTCTAGCGGCATTCTTGTAACCTTCCCAAGTGGTCAGTCCCTTCTTCCATGCACAGTAAACTTCCTTCTTCCACTTGAGTTTTTTCAGAAGCTCCCTGCTCAACCACGCAGGTCTCCTGCTTTCCTTGCCTGATTTTTTGCTCTTAGAGATGCACCGGTCCTGAGTTTGGAGACAGAGGTATTTGAATTTCATCCAGCTTTGTTGAGCACCCTTATCTTCCAGAGCCCTAACCCATGGGATTTCTCCAAGTAGTTTCTTGAAGAGGTCGAAGTTAACGCTCCTGAAGTCCAAGGTTTCAGTCCTACTTGTTGTTTTGCACATACTACGCACAATCCTGAACTCTGTCTTTCATGATCACTGCAGCCAAGGCTGCCCCCAACCTTAATGTTCTCCACCAGTCCCTCTCTGTTTGTCAGATCTAGGTGCAGTAGTACACCTCTCCTTGATGGCTCCTTTTATCACCTGAGTCAAGAAGTTATCATCAATACACTGGAGGATCCTCCTGGATGGTACATGCTTGGCCGTGTAACCTTCCCAGTAGATATGAAGGTGATTGAAGTCCTCCATGAGAACCAAGACCTGCGATTGTGAGGCTACTTTCAGCTGTCTGTAGAAGGCCTCATCATCTTCCCCATCCTGATCAGGTGGCCTGTAATAAACACCCACAATAGTGTCTTTAATATTGGCCTTCCCCCTTAATCCTCACCCACAAGCTCTCAACTGTCTCTTCATCTGCCCCCAGAGAGAGCTTTAGGGACATCTCATCACACTCTATCTATTCCTTAACATAGAGGCCAACACCTCTGCCCCTCCTTCCTCGCCTGTCCCTTCTGAACAGCTTGTAGCCCTTAATAGCTACAGTCCAGTCATAGGATTCATCCAACTAGGTTTCAGTAATGGCCACTATATCATAGCTTTCCAGCAGCATGGTAGGTTCCAACTCCTCCTGCTTGTTGTCCATGCTGCGTGCATTTGTGTAGAGGCACTACAGCTGGGCTGTTGGCTGTGCCACCTTCTTAGGGGATCACCCCTTGAGGTGTCTCGTAAGTGTTTCCCTTTTGACGTCAACTACCTCAGGAGCCACTGGCTCATGTCCATAAGACTTTGACTGCAATGCAGTGTCTTCAGCACACCTCAGGGCAACAGGTTGAAGGTCCTTCCTAGCACCCTGTCCCTCTAACCTTGGTGTGTTACCCCACAGCTTGTCACAGACAAGCCTGATGTCATTATCCCCCTCTCCCTTCACATCCTCCTCCCGTTTCACATCTAGTTTAAAGCCCTTGTCCTGTCTCGTTCACTTCTTTTATGCTTTTTATGGTAGAACTGTCTTTTTAGAATCAGTTCTAGAAAGGCATTGGCAGTATACTGAACACTTCACCAAACTGCTTATGATGAGGACACTTCTAGAACTTTGATGAATTCATATTGGCTTAGAGGACTTCAAACCAAAATGGTACACATGTAAAATGTCTCAGCCACTGTGGTGCTCTGCTTTCACAAGGGACAGCAGAGATATATTCATTGAGGATCTGTCCATGCTTCTTCTGGATTGCCATCAGGAAGCTTTTTGTAAGGAGCTGTCCACTTATAAATGTAGGCTCCCAAGCCAGTGGGAAATTGTGACGTGCTTTTCTCAGGAATTGGATGTCATCTGTAATTTAATCACCTAGAGAGATGTTGAAATATGTAAATACTGGCGGCCTTTCTAGGACCAGTTTCTGAGGGACTTTGACATTTTTCACTCATTTCATTCACTTTTAGAGAAATTTTTTATTATAGCCTGATTCAAAGCCATTATAGTAAAAAAAAAAAAAAAAAATCTACTGACTCCTATAAGCTTTGGATCAAGCCCAGAATAAAGGCTTCTTAATTTATCTCTCCAATTTTCATGAGAAAGTGTTTTATAGCCATTTATATATGCAAATTAAAACACTGAATATTATGGTTGCTGGGTATCTTGGTGACTGTTTACTCCAGGTAGCTCTCAAATTTCTTTAATAATTTGTGCTATTGCCCTCTAGAATTACAGAGAGAAATCTTTCATCTAATTACTAGACTATATATGCAAATGCTGTCAGTTTTAATTAGTATTGTTCCCCCTTGAAATGATGAACGAAGCTCAAGAAGTTTTAGATGGATCATGTTCTACAGATATTACATTAGCAACCCAATGCCTTTCCACAAAAGATATTATAGCTGCATCTCCCCAGAGGATGAGCAAACATGGACTTGGCCTGTAATAAGTCTATTGGTGCCCACAGTCAAAAAGGTCACATCTAAATGGAACAATGGATATTACTGAAACCTGTATTAGCATCCACCTGAATTGGTAGTCTATACAGTATTACATAGAGCTACACTAAACCACGAGTTTAGTCAGTAAAGAAACATAGATGTACTAGTATCCTCAATAGAATGGTTTAGGAGCAGAATGTGAGTCTATCCTTCATGTGTGTGTGTATGGGGTTGTTTACAGTGTGTGTGTATATATATATATATATATATATATATGTATATATGCATGTTCATAGACACACACTTCAGGTTACCTAGTAGTAAACCTTAATCTGGATTTTCCATCCCTTACCATAGTTTCCATTTTCAATACCAGTTGCATGTGGGAGGTACAAAGTCTATGCTATAAAACAGTCTTTGCAAATGCTGTGTTGGTGTACCTAATGGATCTAAACAGGAATGAGGCCAAATATCTTCCCATACCAGGGTACCACGGAGAGATCACGCAGCACAAAGTTGTTGACAGAAGTAAGGTGCTTTTCTTTGCTTCTAGACTGCACATTCATGACACAAATCAGTCTTCCTTGATTAAAGAATGGGGCGTGACAGAAGAAAGAACGTTTGGTTCATGTCCTTTCGGGATAATATGAAATCTATTTCTTGATTCATCCGTATTAGCCCTTAACACACTTATTAGTGCAGAGTAGCTCATGAACAGCAAATTTGTACCTAGCCTTAATGCTTACTCTCTTTTGATGTGGTATGGTATAGGTATTGCCTTTCTCAAGCTAGGAGGGACATTTAGGTGTCTCTGAAGGACAACTCAGCACACCTACTAGTAGACTAGTTAAGGTTATATTCCTAACTTTTATACATTTAAAATTTGGTAAGATTAATTCCATCCAAGCACTATGCTTTCAGAGGTACATTTACTTTAAAGCTGAATGCAAGCATCCAGCCCACCTGCTTCTTACAGAGATAGGTCCTTAGAGATATGTTCAATACTGCATTGTGTTGTATGCAATCCATGTCATAATCCCTTCTGTTTATGACACTTTTCTCAACAACGTGTATTCCAGACACCTTATACTTTTGCTGAACTGGAATTAGAGACTTCCACTGGTTTGCAACTATTTATGAAATTTGACCCAAATATTCAAGTGACACAGTTATATGTCAAATAAAAGGAAGATCTTGTGGCCTTTTAGAATTGTCATGTAAAAGTCAAAAGTTGGAAGATAAGTAATAAAAGATTCTTTTGGGAAGGCAGGAAGTACAGAAATCTTATTTCTCTGCTGGTGCTTGAAAAATATGAAAAAAAACCCAACACTTTAACAATGTTATTCTGAGTCAATTTAAACCATGTCCTACGCAAAAAGCATTTTATGTGTTATCTCCCCTACCTTTCTCAGAAAAGGTACAGTGATTGGTCTGCAGTTTATGTAGTTCTCTTAAAAAATCCTCTGTTAGATTCAGGAGACGAAAGTCATTGTATGGTTAACAATACCATTTAACCTTTTGATCTTTCCTTTCCCTTCCATCTACTGGGGGGTCAAATATCAAGTCTGTCTCAGGTAAGACACTTGAGGCTTGTATTCCTTGGAGCAGCTCAGAGGGCTCAAAGAATCTAGCCACAGAAAATGCAAAGAATTGGAGAAAGACAGCTACATCTTAAATGAGCCCCAGTAGGACTGTAAAGGATGTCTGCTTCTCAATGCATCCCTCATATTTGATAAGTAGGTTCATTACAAGACACTGATAACACATCTTTTTTCCAATATAGCCTAAAAGCCTACCTGCTCAAAGACAGTCTTGAATGCAGTTGCAATATGGTTTACAAAGCTGACAATGTCAGGATGGTTAGGTCTTGAAAACACCATACAATTATTAATTAGTCATAGAAATTAATTACTTTGGAAGTGAAATGTAGGGGGAAAGGTTGGTTAGTGAATCTGTTGGAAGAACATAAAAGTTTGCCCGGGAACGTTGAACAGACTAGTCTGAGAGTTGAATGAACTTTTCAGACTCGGTAAGTTTTACAATGTATCAAGGGAAAAATTTAAAGTCTAATTAATTTGACTTTGGCTTTTAGATGGTCTGCACTAGGATAAGATGAATCATACCATAAGTATATTTATTTCTGCTTTGACAAGAGATGATTAGCTCAACTATAAACAGTTATACCACATAAGTCTAAAGTTAGGTGAGTTGAATATTTCTCCTAGTGATTTAAGGCAGTGATAGTAATAGTGGTAATAGTGAGGCAGCTGGGACACAGAGGCAAGTTACTACCACATCTGTTGAACTATTACTCAATTTCAGGCACCTATGCCAGAGAGACTAGCCAGCTCACTGCATGTATTGATCCCAAATAAATTCTATTGATTTAAACTAAGTTTTAGCCTAGTTGCAGAGTCAGACTCTGTGTTTAATCCCAAGGGCTGGAGGAGTTGAAAACTTAGCCTTTGGAAGTGAGTGGGGTACAAGTTGACCTGCACAAGGGCCCCCAGTTCATTGTCTGTCCACAGGCTAGTAGTAACTATTACTACAATATGCTTTTGATCTGAGCTATGCATGTTGGGAAAAATCAATCCATCTCCCCTGGCTAGCAGAGGTACATGTTGGTAAGTTTAAAAGGTAAGTTCACCAAGTTAATGTTTTAGGCAAAGTAATAAAAAAAGCAGGTGAAACTTCTAATGACCAAAGTAGAAGAGGGTAAACTTCAGTTACTTGAATGTAACCTCAGTTTCATTTTGTTCTTTTTAAGAAAGAACATTAGCATTAGTCTTTTGCATAGGCAGGCATAAGCTTCACATAAGCCTCATATCTATGGAGGGATGCCGGTGCCTAGTTAAAGAAACTATCCTAGAGATCATATTTATCACATTCAGCTGTGGGAAGTATGGAAAGTTAACATTCCCTGTCCCTCATTTGAAGGCTTGTCATGCCCTTGTTACTTGGACCTCATCGTGCAGCAAAGAGGTTTCATGGAGTTCCATGCATTGCCTGTATCATGTGGTTACCCAATTTTAAATCTCCAGACCACACACTTGCAATATTGATCATAGTTTTCCAGACTGCAGCTAGATATACAATAAGGAAAATAATTTTGTAGAGCTGGGCTGGAAGGAGGCAAAAGGATATCAAAATGAAAGCAGGGAATTATCCAGCCTGTTTAGAGTTGACCCCCTTAGGCTATTGCTCACTAACTGCACTGCAAAGGAACAAAACAATTCCCTTGTTCATCCTGGAAACTGGTTTTATATTCTCATAACAAACTACTTTTCCAACAATCCAAACACTCTCCTACTGGGAAACATTATCACCTGAAACAAATTTTGTTCCATGCCTGTGAGTCAAACCTTCAAAGCTTTTCATAGGTGACCCTGTAATAGGGTGAAAAAAAAAGCTGACAGAGTAAGAAAGAAAGTACTCAACTTCCAGATGAACAATACACAAAAGGCATATAAAAGAGGCAGTAACTAAAGACAAAACTAACAAACACAGAACAACTCACTCCAGACAGCCAGGGCTATTTTCAGGTGTTGTCTGTACTAGACAAGTCAATTGACTGTAATGTCCTTCAACTGTTGGTAAGCGTTCTCGAGTCTGAACGTATTTGCAACAGTCAACTTTTCAGAGGCTATCACTGTTCTCCAGAATTTGTGTGCCTGGGAGAGTTCACTCCACTCCTGGGCTAGATAATACACATCCCACTGCTTTACCATCTGACAGTGGCAGAACTAACCCATCTCTCATCTATACTCTTTGCCTGGCCTGAAGCCATCTAACCACACCCATAATATTGTGTGTTTTACAGAATCTACCTTGGGAGTTATTTTCTTTTTTTCAATAAGCAGTTTCTGGTAGAGAAGTGCATTTTTTTCCTTGTCAGAAACCATCCAGTTCCTTCCAGCTGTCCCTTTCTTCATCTCTAATGGATGAGGAGCTTTGCCAATTCCTTGAGGATATGGCCCCTCAGCTGTGCTGAGTAATATTGACACTTTTTTCCCCAATGATTGAGAATCTAAGGCTGAAGAGGGGAAAGGCCTGGAGACAAAGCCACAAACTTTTGAAAACTTAGGGAAGTTATAATGAAAAAGGTATAATATCAGAGTGAGACCATCTGTCCTCAATCCTTCCTTGAGAATCTATGGTTGCTTGAAATCACACCACTAGCTCAAAGGCAGGCAGCTTGTGATAACTGAAATGCAAGATTAAGTTTACATGTAATAAGTCCATTTGTGTTCATGGTTTCTTGTTTCTTTTTCTTTTTTGTTTCCTTAACCTTATCTAAGATGTCTCTGTATATGCAGTCTGAAGATTTACAGAATCAGCTCTTCAAGAAATGTTGCTGATTCAGCCATTTGTACAAGGTACAGAGACTTGCATCTCTTTCTCACTTTCACGGCTTTACAAAGGTTAGAAAATGGACCAAAATCCAATGGTACACTGCACTGATTCTTCAGCTGTACTTACTTAGATTTTCATAGGTGAACTTTAGCATAAATTGGAGTTAACAGGGCTTTTAAATTGTCATCTGGGACAATGGAAAGGTACTAAAAGAAAAAAAAAAATATCATTAATTAAGTCTCTTAAATGAAGATCTGTAAATGAAGACCTGTTTTTGTTTTCGCAATAATTGAGTGGGGCACATAGTCATTGCCATGGATATTGTAGAATGACTGGAAATTGAAAAATATTTTATTCCAGGTTATTTTCTTAACATGGCCCAAGTGGACCTTTTGCGGATGCTAACATCATTAAATTCTGATGTAGCTCTAGGGTACTTCCATGTGTGTTGGATGAAAGATATTGCCCCAATACGTAATCCTGGCACATAATCCTTCCTTTAAGTGCCATTGCCAAATCTTTGTAGTACTTCCCATGCAGTTTCTGCAGTGAACAGGCCTCAGAGCAATGCAACTCTCATTTTTTCCATGAGTGGAAAGTGAGGATTGCACCTTTGCTTATTTTCAGCACTATCGTCAACATAATTTGAAAATGCTCCTTAAACTTTGGCAGACATTTACAACTGTAGCTTGAGTTTTCTCAAGAAAGGGGAGCAGTGTGGCATCTCAACATGAGCTCAAGACATCTTCTATATAATTTTGATAGATCAGGCTTGAGCAAGACCAAACATAAAATGGGGCAGTTTTCCTGTAGTTATTCCTAATTTTAGCATCTCCTGGCAGCCAGAAAGGTGAACAGAAAGTTGTAGCTCATGGGGTTCAGTGTAGCCTGTACTTCAACCATATGCAGTAGCTAGTGTGTTGTAAATTCATACGCTAATCTAACTTCCCCATGTAGACAAGCTGTGAAAGCAAAACCTACTAGGAAAGTATATGTGCATATGGCCAACTTGAACTGAAGCCAAACTGGCTGCTTAGCTCTTCAGAAAACAGAGCACTTACAAAATGTTAAAGCAGAGTACATCAAAAACATTATGCATACACAGGCAGTTAGTTCCCCAGTTAACACTACGGATACCTGGGCCTGGCAGCAAGAGACACTGAGTGATAACACAGTGATTAAATCTAAATCTCAATTTTTTAATACATTTTATTTTATTTGGAGCTTTATAGTGGCGAAAGAGGAACTGACCAGTTTTGATTTTGATCCAGAGCAAGTTTTTGTGATGTTAAAATAGTGCTTTCGCACTTAAATAATGCATTTACAGGACAGACTCAATCAAACAAAAATAATTTTACTTGTGTTATGCTTCAGCCTCTTTGATGTTGCTCCAATAATATGAGTTCTCCACAGAGATGCTGCAGGTCCTTTATATGAGTAATTAATTCACTGTACCCCTAACACAGGACATCTGTCATATCTGAAATGTTGTGGTCTTCCCATGTACCTTGATTTCAGGCTTCCTGTATAAAAGAAAACTTTTCACATACGTTCGTGGTTAACTAGAGTTCAGGTCCTTCTTTAGGAGAAAAAAAAAAAAAAAAAAAGAAGATGTTTTGCCAGTATGGGTTTCCAGGAAGGCTTGAACCTACACATTTCAGCATCAAGCAGTTTTCTACACTCTGGAGGGATCAAACATCAATTATTTTTATTGGGAAGTGATGAATTTTGACTGTAGCAAAATCATTATGGGAAGAAACATCTTCCAGATACACACTTTCCATCTGTTGCTTCTGCTCAGCAGTTAGTCTTAGGTACCCTCACTAAAAGGGACAGTAATTTTATTCACATACAGTATGTCCTGTTCCCCAGAGTTACAGTTACATTACAAAATTAAAATTTCAAGGGAAATTTTCAGGAATGCAGGAAGAAAAAAAGCCAACAACATTTGCCATAAGATCACAGGTTGCTGTACTTTTCTGTTTCCCCCACTAATGATGACCCTGGGTCAGAGTTCTCTCTGGCGTTCAGACAGAAAATCAGACCCTGGCATGGGCACAATCTTGTTTCCCTTTTTTTTTTGTGAAATCTGTCCTTTTGCTGTGTAAAATGTAATGTAGTAGCTTGGTTCAGAGCAGTTACTGTAGGAGAACACAAGGACAACCAACCTGTCCTTGCTAAAAAGAACAGCTCTTGAAAAAGTTTATCTCACCTTCTGCTGCTTCACTTCTTTTGTTTACCACTTGTCACTGCTACTGAAAGAAAGCCAGATAGCACAAATCAGCATTGTTTTTGCTTGTTCAGGGGAACCAAACCAACCTACACAGTCTGTGAACCTGTCCCAGAGTCTGAGTCAATAAAACAGTGTTCATTTTCACCTATGGGGTTATGCATGTCTTCTAACATTCTTGCAAGGTAGCCGTTAAACAGCAACAGTTCATTCAGTCTGTTGAAGCATGCTTTCACATTTCAGATCCTGATCACTGAAACACCTTTGTGTATTACTACAAACTACTCATATGTCTCTGTTTTCTTAGACCCTAAATTTATATTTATTTACTTTATTTATTTACTTTAACACAGTTAAAACACATTAATTTTCATGGGCTTTGGATTAGGAGAGTATTGGTCTGTGCTTTTTGTTTGCATAAATGATGTCTCCAGAAGCCCTATGAGAAGTGTAAGTGAAGGTGCTGTGAGGTCGGATGCATGCAGGAAAGCTCAGAAAAGGTATGGAGATCTTATACCTCCAGCAGCACATGCAAAAGGCAGAGAGAGGAGTTACTTCCAAGGCAATAACATGTGGCAGTGAGCAAACCTAATCAAATTTGATATTGCTGCACACGGATATAAAAAAATTATAAGACCGATTGTTCCCACTGAAAATGGAAAGAATTAAAATGCAAGTTGTCTTGTGCTCTTTGTTATTCTGGAAAGCATTGGCAGCAGATAAGAGTTACTGAAGGAAATGAGAAGCTCCCTGATTGCCAAAGTGTAGACTCACTGTTGGTGTTGATAGGGCTTGTAGGCAGAGAAACAAACCTAATGTCTAGAGATTTAAAAGCCAACAGAAATCCTGGCCCAGCTGAAATTACAGCGTGTCTTGTTACTGAACAGAGAGACAGAATTTTTCCCACCCTTCATGCAGCTGACCACTATTTTTCATTAATGGGTTTGAAACATCCTTGCAAAGGTGACTTGTAAAGGACCAGACATCCTGGAAACCAGACTGATCTCAGCCCAGCACTGCTGAGTTACATGTGTGAGGATTAAACAGTGTAAAATGGTGAGTAAGAGTTACCACTCAGTTCATTCTTCATGTAATGTGTTCAGCTAATAAGTGCTATAATTTCCATTATTAAAGGCTTTTTCTTCATCCAGTATTGAATGTAAAAGCTTTGAGACTGTTCTCACACACCCAATGAAAATGAAATTGTCTCTAAAATGAATTGATGAGCTTAGCTGAGATTGCAGTCCTGAGATGTCATTTGTCCAGATTGTAGCTCTTCAATTTCATTGCAACAGCCGTCCTTATTAGCAGCTCCCGTATCTAACCACAGAGTGATTCATGCCACCTTCACAAAGGTTAGCAGAGCAAGGAGTGGAAGGCGAAATGGAATGAAGTAGTTTTGACCCACTGGGATTGCTCCTTCAAACAGGGTAACTCCTGAGAAAAAATATTGCCATTGAGAAACTCCTCCAACTTGAATATATTTCAGCATAGAATCATAGAAACATTGAATAATTTGGGTTGAAAGGGACCTTTAAAAGTCATCTAGTCTACCACACACACAATGAGCAGGAACATCTTCAACTAGATCAGAGGCCCATCCAACCTGACCTTGAATGTTTTCAGGGTATAAATAGGTACAAGCCTGTAACTCTAGTGGAGATGGATAATTTTGCCTACTGATTGTCTTTATCCTCAGACTTCCTCTTTTCCTGATCTGTGCAAATGGGTGCCTACCTAAAGACAGACGTGGTACAAGTGGGGACCCCACGCCCAACAGTGTTTGAGAGGTTCAGCTGTTGGTATACAACTACCATTGCTTAGGCAGATGAAAGCTGATAGTAAAACTACTAGGAATGAATCATTTCACTTCCTATATAATTTCTAAGAAGACTTAATCCCATGAAACACTTTAATATTTTAACTGTTTATTCAATTCAAGATGAAAACACATGTAAAAACACTGAGATTCTGGTCCTCCTTCACTCACAGTGTTCGCGAGCCAAGTACACCTCGCAGACATTGCTCATAAAATTGGAGGAATTTATATTGACTCTAGTGGACTTTCTCCACATTTCAACTGATGTAAATGAAAGTAAGTTTGGCCCAACAGATGGGAGTCTATCAGCAATTAAATATACTTAACGTGTGAAAAGACACAGATCACTATCAGTGGTGACTGACACTGTTTACTTTTGACATGAAAGATCTCTCACCAGGGATGGCCAAAGCCAGCAAAACAAATCTTGTATTTGTTTTCCAATCCTTAACGCTGAAACAATCCTCTTTCTTCACTATCTGGGCAGTGACAGGTCCTCGGCAGCTCCTGTGACCTCTCATCTTACTTCACCCCTGTGACGTAAGACAAACTCCCCCAGGGAGCCCAGTACTTAATGTTTCTCAGAGCTCAAAAATTGCCTCATCTTTCCCAAGGGCTCCCATGTTCTCCTCCTTTTTCATAGCAAACAAAGCAAGGCCAGCCCTCAGGAGCTTTGCTCCTGCATTTCTTCCTGTCCTCCTTCATTCTGGCAATGAGATGCCTTCCCCCCTGTGCCAGTAGCTATTGTATTAGAACTGGATTGAGCTACTTTTTCAGTCCCTGGGGTAAAAAGTTAAATGAAATGCTTTAAATATTTTCTAGGTGGTAGATTTTATATTTCAGGACCACAAGACTACTCTTCATTGGGTGATGGCCTTTTTGTGTGAAGCTGTGGAAGAATCTCTTTGGGTCACTGGCCACTGCAAGATACAAAATTCTGGTCGACATGAAGAAATTTGAAGGAGGTTTAATGCCTTGATGAAACAACTGATATAAAATGAAACCATCCAGTTTTCTCATAGCAGAGCATTTTGTTTGAACTGCTGATGGCTGAATGGAACACGTGCTGTTAGTTGTGTAAGGACACAGTAAGAGCAGGGATGCCCTGTGATGAGATACAAGTTCAGACCAGGTGATAACCTAATGCAGGCAGTACCCTCACTGACAGGGGAGTCCTGTGGGGTCCCATCATGGCAAGCAGACCTGGAGACCAGTGACAGGGTCTGTCAACAGCCCTGGACAAGGTGAGGGGATGAACCATGTCAAGGATTCAGCTAATGGGTCCCATCAGGAGCAAAGGAGAAAGAGCTGGACCCAGGGCTGGAGGCAAGTCACACTGTATGTCTGAGGGGTCCCTACAGGAGATGAGCTAAGAACAGTGCAGGTCTGAGGTCTGCCAAGAAAGAAGCGTTGGAGGCCAGGAGTAAACAATGGTCCTCTGGGAGCCTGGTCAGGAAAATTAAGGCCTAGTAGTACCCTCATGTTCCTTGTAACTTGTGGCAAAAACTGGTCATAAAACTACAAGATTGATTTTCCTGGTATCTGGGGAGAACAGACCCACTGCTAATGCTGTGTAAACCAAACCAAGAACTATCACATTTGTTCAACAACTCACTAAGTCATTGCACTCAAATAAGTTCAGCAGCACATATTATTTATGTCTATGATTAGAAAGACAGTATCTCATTTACATATTTTTCAAACACCAAAGGGAGCTGGCAAAGAATATGGAAATAAAAAGAAAACTCTTCCACAGGTCCAAAGTGCCATGTTAGTTATTAGAATTCAATGAAGGCCTTACTTGAAGGGATGCTACTAACTTATTTACCAGCTTGAGTAAGCAGCCATGTTTTACTGTTTGGAAGAGACAAGAGAACAGATATGAACAGCCTAAGGAACTTGGAGCACACAGAGAATTTTAATCTGAATGAAATACTTTGCCCAGGTGACAGATGACTTCACTGACATAAATCTGTTGATTTGAAATATTCAGGCAGATGCTCAGGTGAAGTAAAGAAGCAATTGTAGTCAATACAGCCACCCTAGATTAGTCTACTCATGGACTATAGTTACACTAATCAATTTACAGCTGAGCTTATGCCCGTAAATTGTAGGTGAACAAAATCTAAGTCGAACCAAAGAGATCAAAGATTTTTCTTAGAAGATGTAGGCAAAAACCAAAGAGAAGACAGGTTTTCTGAAAAGCTGAGCACTTTTTCAGCAAAGATAGACTGTTGAACTGTATGAAATGGAAGAAATTGCAGTGTTATGTGAAGGAAATAGGACCAGTCATCAGGGAAAAAGTCACTTGCTATTGAAAGGCAGGAAAAAAAGTCTGATAAGAACAATAGAAGAAATTACCATAACGTGTTTAAATAGTCTGGTTGACTTCTACAGAGATTTCTATTCATCTGTTGAAGGCACCAGCTCTCTACAGTTCTGGCGCTTGGTGTTGATTTGGAGAATGAATGGTTAAAGGTCATTAGTGTAGATTTAGTACAGCTTGGCAAAGAACAGAGCTCAGACCCCAGGAGCCCAGCATTCCAAGATAAGGAACTGGCCTTGTGTATAAGGTAGCAAGAACAGCCTGCATGCTAAGGAGGAATACAATTGTCTGGGTAAAGTGTCCATCTGGTTGGGACCAGTTTCACGGTTTGGGGTCCAGCCAGCCCAGCATTCTAAGCCAAAGGTAAAAGTACACGGTGAAGAAGACTATGAGCCTTCCTCCAGAAGACCCTGGCCCACGACCACTGGGCAACAGTACGCATGTGGCAAGGGGAGTAGACTTATGATAATGAGTTCCTAGAAATAATTAGAATAGTAACGCCTTTTCTTAGAATTAATTATAATAACCCAGCCCACATTAATGAATATGTATTCTTTTTATCATAAATAGATGCTTGTTTTACGAGCCAGTGTGCAAGTTAGGAGGAGAAATCCCCCTTGCACCCGGCGCCACAATAGACATACCTGCTTTATAACTCTATTCGAGTTGTAGGGTTTGTTTCTGCGCGTCAGTGTCACCAGTTCTCAAGTTGATCCTTGCAGCTGTGACTTGCCATCCTAATTTGAGAGTTTCAAAATGTGTTGTGAATGGTAGAGGCTCAGTAAATATCATGGCTCTGTGTTGTACTTTGATTCACTGCTTTCTGAGGAGACACAGGACAGTTTCTGCCATATCTTCTTTAAACAACTAAACAAGATTTAAAGAGTAGAGGAAATTGAGCCTGTTGCAGTAAAGTGCAGAATTAGGTTTTGGATTGTAAAAATGGCAGCTAGGTTAGAAAAAGGGAAAAGAAGCATTTCTACCAGAAACCTATCTCTGTCCTTGGTAGTCACTGTTAGAGCCTCACCACACCATTCCTATAAATTCCAAAATTTACCCTTCTCCATGACTACTTTGTTATGCTGATTTATGGGGTTTTCTGAGAGATTAGTGCTGAGAATCTGTTCCATGAAGCAGCGGCCTGTTCCCTGATCTGTCTTACAATGCAGAAACCATTGTTAACCTAGCAGTGTGTTTGCGGAAGTTACTCATTTTTTTTGAAGATGTGGAATCTAGTAACAGCTGAGACTTGCTTTCTTTCTTGTCTCTTACATTTAACTTTAGGAAATATTGAACAGTTTAATTCAGTAGGGAGGAGAATAATAAACTGTACATTATCAGAGAGACTGCTCCTTCAGCGAATCTTAAAGTAATTCAGCCAGTTCCTATACCTATAGAAAAGCTGTTTTGTCTAAGTCTCTCCAGCCAGGGTTACATAGTTTGTACAACCGCAGATTGTGGATTATTCTGTAGCTGATCACACAGCTACTCTTAATACCAATTTTGTGATTTTGTGAAAGTTCTGAGTGGTTTTTTTTTTTTAGGTCAGAGAGCATAACGGTTCTCAAGAAGCCAGCTGGTGATCTAGTCAGATAAAATGAATTCTTATTTAAGATATAAATGTGAATTAGGCTCCCGTGGTGGAATTTATGAACCACATGATGGAAAACGCAGTCATTATATTCATGACTAAGCGATGTTTAGTATACCAACCAGGATAAAGAAGGACAGAAATGACGAAAGTACTACAAAATATATTACAGACAACACTGTACTAGCAAAACAGTGGAGGAGATTAATAGAGATATATTTTTCTCATTTTTATTAGTAGAAAGGATGATAACAATAACAGTGTACAAAGCTGCCATCTGATAGAACAATTAAGATAATAATAAGATAAAATAACAATTTGGGGGGGAGTGGGGGATTACAGTCACTTAAATACAGGCTACTACAAAATTTTGTACTGTAGTTTAACTCAACTTACATTATGACATTCTTTTGAACAAATTGAGTCTGATGTGTTATTTATCATAAGCAAATGCAAAACATCCTCATTTGAGGAACAAGAAAATAATTGATATATTATTACATTTGAAAACATAACAGGCAACAAACAGGACTCATAACTGTATCCATCTCCCCATCTCTGCAAAGAAATCCAAACGAGGTATACAGCTCACCAGGATCAAAAGGCTCCTGTTTAAGCCAAGAGTAGAAATTATTTAATCAAAAGCACATTATGAAACTACTATAGCGTATTTATCAACAATTTACAGTAAAATTGGAAGGGTGCAAGAAGTTAAGTTCTGCTCTGATATTCCTGGTATCAATGGTGTGTATGGTGGCATAAAATATGACATAAATTGTCAGATCAGAGACAGATGGGAAAGTCTTAAAGTGTTTTGGTCATTCAAAATGACCTGGATATATTAGGAAAATTAGTTGAAAAATAAAGAAATTGAAATTCAGTGGAGACGTGTGCAAGGTAGTGTGTTTTGGGGAGCATAATCAGGTATAGAATTGTAAGATGAAAACAATAAGCTTGATAGAATTTCTGTAGGACAGTATGAGGAGTTCATTAAGGACCAAAACTGTAACACAAACCAATGATTCTGTGCAGATACGGAAAAAATCCCATGATATTAAGATTCATAACAAAGAATATCAGCTGACTTTCTGCCTTTTTTAGTTTTATATTGCCCTTTTCAGATGAAGATATGAAAACAGAATGGAAAAGGAATATTTTTCAAGGCATGAACAGGATCACATTTCAAAGATGAAATGTATCTAATTAAAATTCTAATAAGCTAAAGTATAGACTTTAACACCAATTTTCGTAAGAGAAAGGAAGCAGTTGAGAACAAGGGCAGTGTACAGGTGTGGACATAAACATCGATGTGATCATGAGTGAAGTCAGGGAATAAATGTGAGTTGTGACCCAGTTGGCAAGAGCATACTGAAAACAAAGGAAAGGGGCTCTAAATATGAATGTTGCTAATGAACTGGATTTTCATCCCTGCATCAGGCTACGTAACTCACATATCCCTGTTTTACATACTACATCTGAATGAATTTCTCATAAACTGATCTTGACATTAAAATCATGAAGAATCTGAATTACTCACTGTGATCAAAAGATGCCTGAGCTTGTTTTATTTGCCTTCCTCCCTGCATTCTTTTCCCTTCCTTTTTGTCTTTCTGTTTTTTTTTTGTTTTGTTTTGTTTTGTTTTGTTTTTTTAAAAAAGATACCTTCACTTGAGCATTGTTGACATGTAAAAAATGTCAGTGTGTGAAGGAAGAAACCATGGGGGAGTCATATCCTATAGAGCACTTTCTCTTATTGCCAACTTTTATGTAGGACATAGCATTGAAATAAAAATGTAACAGCTCTCCTATCGAAGCTCACACTAGTAACCAGAGACTGTTAAAGAAGGCAAAGCAGCCATCAGATAAATATCTAAGTCTTTATGGGTAAAGGGTTGAAAGCACAAAAACTATGTTTCATGGAGGGCTTTTTTCAGCTGGTTGATGCTTTTCCTACCCATGAAAGGAGAAATCAATATTCTTGGTTAAAAACAGTTTAGAAAGTTAAGCCAGCATTTTAAAGTGGTTACCTATACCTAAATTTGTGTCTTGGCTTCCAACTAAGAACTTCAATTTTCAGTGTTCAGTGAAACACAACTGGTGGTACGGAACCAAAGAATTTGTCAAATGGGTATTATGAGAAATGCTGCGTAAATTTTATGTATAATATAATTGTGCTTCTGGCCCAAGAGGTAGAAGTTGTGCTTCTGGCTCATAACTTACAGTTTCTACTATGTATGATAGTTATTTTCTTGACTCACTGTCTCTGAAAAATTATACCATTTACTTAAAGGTAGAGTTTTTCAGTTACCACCATTAAAAAATGATGAATCCTTGGAAGTCAAAAGTTTCCTTAAAGTATCAAAAAAATATAGATCTTCTTTCACATGGATTTTGGGATTAAAAATTAAGTGCATTTATGATATATTCTCAAGCTTCTTTCCACAGCTGCAACACCACTTTGCCTTGCTTTGCCTTTCTACTCATGCCCATTCTCCTTTCCTTCCTGCAGAACCTCTCACAAAATCCCACAGTTCCTGGAGCTCAGGATATAAAGCATAAGTTGCTCTGAGACTCAGTCATGGTAGTTGACATCACCAATCTCTCCCTAGGCGTTAATGTAGCACACATGATAGTTCAGTATGGTTCTGTGTCATTTGCATCCTCGGTTTGGAAGTTTCTAAATCACTGGTCATGACTTCTTTATTGGTCACAAGTAAAAATGTTTAGAAAATATATTCTTGACACTCTACATGTGTCATAAGTAATTCAGTCCTCAGAGAAGTAAGGAGGGGGGTTAGAAGAACTGTCACCTTGGACTTCTGGAGGACAGACTTTGGCCTGTTTGGGAGCCTGGTTGACAGAGTCCTTTGGGAGGCAGCCCTGAAGGGCAAATGAGTCCAGGAAAGTTGGACCTTCTTCAAGAAGGAAATTTTAGAGGCGCAGGAGCAGGCCATCCCCATGTGCTGAAAGATGAGCAGTTTGGGAGGAAAACTGGCCTGGCTGAACACAGAGTTTGGCTGGAACTCAGGAAAAAAAAAAGGAGAGTTTATGATCTTTGGAAGAACGAGCAGGAAACTCAGAAGGACTAGAAGGAGGTTGTGAGTTTATGCAGAGAGAAAATGATAAAGGCCGAAGCCCAACTAGATCTTCATCTGGCTACTGCCACAAAAGGCAATAAAACATGTCTATAAATACAATAGCTACAAAAGGAGGACTAAGGAGAACCTCTATTTTCTATTGGATGCAGGGGAAAAACCAGTGATGAAGGATGAGGAAAAGGCTGAGATAATGCTTTCTTTGCCTCAATCTTTAATAGTAAGGTCAGTTGTGCTCGGGGTACCCAGCTCCTTGAGCTGAAGGAAAGGGACAGAGACCATAATGAAGCCCCCATAATCCAAGGAGAAATGGTGAGAGACCTGCTACACCCTTTAGATGTACAGAGGTCTATGGGGATGGATGGGATCCACCCAAGAGTACTGAGAGAGCTGGCGGAGATGCTCACCAAGTCCCTTTCCATCATTTATCAAGAGTCTTGGCAAAATAGGGATTTTACAGTTGACCCAAAGAAATCAAATGTGATTCCCACCTACAAGAAGGGCTGCAAAGAGGATCCGAGGAGCTACAAGCCTGTCAGTCTGACCTCAGTGCCAGGGAAGGGTATGGAGCAGATCATCTCAAGTGCCATCATGCACCACCTACAGGACAACAAGGTGATCAGGCCAAGTCAGCATGGCTTTAGGAAAGGCAGGTCCTGCTTGACTAACAAGATCTCCTTCTATGACAAGGTGACCCACTTAGTGGGCCGGGGAAAGGTTGTAGACATTGTCTACCTAGACTTTAGCAAGGCTTTTACACTGTTTCTCACAGCATTCTCCTGGGGAAATTGGCTGCTCACGGCCCAGACAGGTATACTCTTCACTGGGTAAAAAACTGGATGGATGGCTGACCCCAAAGAGTGGCAGCCAGTCACAAGTGGCGCTTCCCAGGGCTCAGTATTGGGGCTGGTTCTCCTCAGTATCTCTATCAATGACCTGGATGAGGGGATCAAGCGCACCCTCAGTAAGGTTGCAGATGACACCCTCAGTAAGGTTGAGTAGGAGCGTCCATCTGCTTGAGGGTAGGAAGGTTCTACAGAGGGATCTGGACAGGCTGGTTGGATGGGCCAAGGCCAGTGGTATGAGATTCAACAAAGCCAGGTGCTGGGTCCTGCATTTTGGTCACATCCAGTCCATGAACACTACAGACCTGGGGCAGAGCGGCTGGAGAGCTGCCTGGGAGAAAAGGATCTGGTGGTGTTGATTGACAGTTGACTGACCATGAGCCAGCAGCGTGCCAAGGCAACCAAGAAGGCCAACAGCATCCTGTCCTGTACCACAAATAGTGTGGCTGGCAGCAGGACTATGCATGTGATTGTCCCCCTGTACTGGTGAGGCGCCACCTTGAGCGCTGTGTTCAAAAAGATATTGAAGTGCTGGAGTGAGTCGAAACCAGTGAGGAGTCTAGAGCACAAGTCTTGTGAGGAGCAGCTGAAGGAACTGGGGTTGCTCAGCCTGCAGAAAAGGAGGCTGAGGGGAGACCTTCTTGCTCTCTACAACTCCCTGAAAGGAGGATGCAGCGAGGTGAGTGTTAGTCTCCCAAGTAACAGGTGGTAGGACTTTAGGAAATGGGTTCAAGCTGCATCAGGCAAGGTTTATATTGGCTGTCAGGAAATATTTCTTCTCCAAAATGGTTGTCAAGCATTGGAACAGGCTACCCAGGGAAGCAGTGGAGTCATCATCCCTGGCAGTATTTAAAAGACATGTAGACATGGTGCTGACGGACGTGGTTTAGTGGCAGTGTTAGGTTTATGGTTAGACTCAATGACCTTAAAGATCTTTTCCAACCTAAGTGATTCTGTGATTCTATGATTTTGTGATTCTAACAGCAACTGTAACCAAATTATGAAGAGAAATTATATTTCCAGGTGTGTACAGTTTCTTATTTTCAGAATCTTCTGCATGAATATTATTACATAGAAATATATGGTAGTATATTATTTGCAATTCTATATTCTGAACTCTGGGCACAGGTATCTCAGTGCACATTTCCACTTTAGAAAATCAGAATGAAATATTTCCATGTTCCTGAGATCCTTGACATGTAATAATCAAGTGAGTCAAGATTGAGGCTGCTGTTTTCTGTTAACATGTACAGTTAGAGAAATAAAATGATCCTTGAGTGTGATTCCTATGTACAAACTCCTTGTAGCTATTATTGAACCAGCAATTGGTTCTCCAATCTTCTATTAAAATATCGATAGTATTTTTCAGAGCTTAAATTGAGCAGTGATTTTATTTAAGGCTGCACCTAGACATCACTTTTCTTCGAAGAATCTCTTGTTATTGCTAAAAATGAAAGCCATTCAAACGAGTGTGATTGAAACAGGGACAGGGAAAGGGAAAAAATCAATAGAACGTTTTCCAGGGTACTATCTCTGCTTTTGAAAAGAGACCATTAATAACATGCTTACAGTAAAAGCAGCTGCTTGTTCAAAGTGCATTCAAGGGTGAGCTGAAAGGATGGCTCTCTCTACACAGCATCCCTGGAGAGAGAGTTTGCAAAGATTTCAAAACCCGACCTCAGAGTATGGACTAAAGCCTTTTCTAGACATTTTAAATATTCTTATCTAATGTTAGACTGTGAAGCTGGGTCTGAAATGCCTTCTAATATTTTGCTCCTTATGAAAGGCAGTGTGGGTCAGGGAATGAGGTGTTGGTCTGAAAACGGCTTTACAGCCAAAATACTGCAGGTCGCATTTGTATCTCTCAGGACTGTAGGTGCCATGCTAATGCAAATTGCTACAGCCCTCAGCAGTGATGGGCAGTGCTGTGGGGCATATGCTGCAGTTCCTGCTGAAAGAGAGGGCTGGGTCAGCCCATTCAGAAAACTATGGAATCTTGAAACTAATTAAAGTTAAGGGTTGAGATAGGACTGAATCTTGGATCATGACCTAACTTGCTTCTAGAATTATTTCATGTATTGAAAGGTATGCAGTGCTTTAGAATACATAAAAGGTGAACAATGCAGTTAATATGTAAGAGAACTTTTTTCACAGAGTTTAGCACGCTTGGGTGAAATTTTGTAATCTCTTTCACTTACTTTGTTTAGATAGCTGAAGCAGATCTATAGGTTTTCAGGAACATCAGGATGAAATATAAGGCATATTTATAACAACAAGCATACCACATATGACCAAAGACCTGAGCTTGTACTTATGATAAATTCCTAATTATGTTACTTACTATGCCCTTAACTGTCTTCTCTATGGAAACAATACAGTGATTTGAAGAGCCTGTAACCTTCCAATGTATGAATGCCGTTATCTGCATTATACTGCTAATTAATCTACCTCTGTCCAACCTGTGCAATCCTGGTTGCAGAATCTGGGTAGCTGGAAAAGCTTTGGTGTCTCTAACATCAGTGCCTATGGGCCAGATTAATCTCATCTCACCTCATTAAGGTCCTCAACAGCCATTGCTAAATTAAGATCCTAGTTGTCCTTTGTCTTTTTCAGAGTCACTGAAGAGTGACAGGAGCCCACAGAGAACAAGCTCAATCTTAGGCTGATTAAGAACAGACCAAATTCTACATTCTGTAGGGTTTTGATCAGAGATGTCTGGAGGGAATATCCAACTAAGGAGTTACAGCTGCCTCTTTCTACATTTGACTGCTTGTTTCTACACTCACATTGCAGGAAGAAATTGATCTGGGTTAAAAAAACTCAGTCTTACAAACAACAATAACATGATAGCAAAAAATTCTTCAGAACCAGAGGGAGAAAGCTTAGTTCCCTGATCTATCTCAAAGCAGATACTGTCAATAGTTGGTTCGAATCAAAGCAGGGAAAAAAAATGTGGAAACGACATGGCTGCTTCTGGTCCTGGTTTGGTCCCTAAAGCTCCTGCATTGTGAAATGACAGCATAAAATGATCAGAACATTCCAAAACATACACTATAATGGGACATATTAGTTTAAAAATAAACACTATCACCCAAATAGTCAGTCAGTCCTTAATGTCTTTCTTCCTGGTCTTGGCCCTGCTGACTACAATTCCGTAGGCTTTGTACAGCAGTAACAATTTGGCATCCCTTATAGAAATGGATTCGTGTGGGCAGTCAGGATGCAAAATTTCATTGATTATTATATCTCTGAGTTTCTATTCTAAGGAGATGCTACTCATACAATCTGCTGGGTTGATAGATGAGGAGACAGCATCATTGCAATGGGCTGTCCACAGCCCCTTTTCATCATAGTTATAGCTACGGACTAGTAGGAGCCCCTCTGGAAATGAATGTTGGAAATCATAATGGCACTTTGCATGGTGCAATTTTATTTAGGGAAATGCTATTCAAGGCATAAAATAAGGAGTTCCTGTAAAAAGAAATAAAAAACTAGAAACTTTAATATGATAGTTTCAATAAGGATCCTTATTGTTTTCAATAGAATTCTGGTGGCACTTCTATATTCTAGATTTTAACTTCATTTGATCCAGTTTTGTCCAAAGATTAATATGAGATGTTCATTTCAAAGAGAGAGATTACCAGGGTGATTAAAATCTCTTTTGTTATGTGTAAGCAGAAGAAGCAGTTATTAATACTGAGAAATATATTATATATGTCTCCCCTCTGCTCTGTTTTCTCCTGTAAGTTACTCCTATCAAAAACGCAGGCATTTCTGGAACAATATTATGATTTATTTATATTTTATACCACTAGCTTTGAGAATCAGCAGTTGCATAAGGAGTTTCTGGTGGTCAGTTCGTGCAAAGAAATAGTCTTCTGTTTGAACAAGCAGATGGGAAAAAAATCCCTGAAAAAATTGTGATACCACTTACGGATGAAGGGTTAGAGCTCATAGCTGGGTTTTAGCCTACCCAAAATACCTACCTAAAATAATATTTATTCTCTGAACTGCCATTCTGCCTACTTTAGTAAGGGAATTGCCACTATCCCTATTTCAGAGCAGGAAACTGAGAGATGGAATTATTTACTAGTTATTTGAGGAAGATTATGAGCCTATAACATTAGACTAAAATTTTCCTTTCCCAGCTGCTCATTAAATACCACCCACCCTATCTGATTTTCAAGTGAAGTTATACGCTGAGGAATCCTGAAAATTTTGCTACCTTTCTTTATTGAATGAACAGAATACTAATTTGATCCAGGGGAAAAAAAAAAAAAAAAAAAACAGGGGCAAAAAAAAAGCACTGTTGACGTCTATCAGAGTTTGACTTTCATTCATGTCAGAGTTTTTTCAATTCAGCTCTTAAATTACACCCACAAACCACTTAGTTGCTGTTGTAGATGGTAACTGCACGTCAACCATATGGGCAAAATAACCATTTTGTTCATGTAACACAAGTCATGTTAAACGAGGATACACCAGAGGTGGCAAAATTTCTATTCTGAGGCAAATTTTGACTATTTGGATTTTGAGCATGACAGAAATTGAGTTTTAGATGTTAAGTGTTTTGAGGGAGACTGTCTAGGTCTTGGAACCTCAGTGGATTTACCTATTTGACTGACTCAATCTCATGATTAGAAACATGGGGGTGAAGACCCTTATGGTAGAAGTACATTGCCACAGGTTCTTCCCATGTTGAAAAAAATTGGGTTTCAGGATATGTCACCATTCAGCAGACCTGTCACAGAGCAGAAAATGCCAGAAAGAGGGATTCCTGGTTTTGTGGCTCTCCACCAGGAGTTTGCACATAGTCTGGCAGAAACAACAAGTGGGATCCAGCAAAAGACTGTCAAACCCCAAATCTTTCAAACAAAGCAGTTTGATGCTCAATAAATCAGTGTTTTTAACATGGCTTTGTTTAGTCAAAAAGTGTTAATTTAGCTCCTTTCATTTCCAACATTTAATCAGGGGAAGGGAAGATACTGACTGTAATCACAGCCTGAAGTACTTAGCTATATTCATTACCTGAGCAACATTTGAATTGTGAAAATAATACTGTTTGTTTAAAACTGGAATAGTCATTCTGCAGCACAAAAAAGCAAATACAAGAAGACAGGGAGTGGGGCTATGAACAAGGTCAGGATATGGAGTGGGAAGAACAGCTGCAGGGTCAGAATTCAAGGAAAGAATATTTGGGAACATTCTTTAGGAAAGATGTTAGTCTGGCAGAATATATGGGGGAAAGAGGAAAATTGATTAACTTTGAGCATAAGAAAAAGTGAGGACACCTGATGATGGAAATGGAGGAAGAAGTTTAGAGAAATAGAAGGGGGATGAGAGAAGAAGGGGAAAGAAGGAAAAAGAGTATAAGACAGCTCTTTCTCAGAAATCTCTCTTCTTGTGAGGCATAGGCACATCGTAGCAGCTGTAATGGGTCTTCGCCAGTAACCACAAATGGATACGTGTGTCATCTATATCATATCTGAATGAAACTAAGCTACTTCAGTGATGATGTCTCCAGACAGCTTTTCTTGAATGAAGGGAGTGTGATGTGAGTTCAACATGTGTATTACACAAGCTGTACCACTTTCTTTATCAGTTGGATGAGTTTGGGTTGTTCTACTTGCTGCCTGATGCATTGAATACATCATATTCAGCTTAACATCCCTTTATCTCACCAAATTATTAAAGGAAGACAGAACTTCAGTACTCAGCAACCAAAGTACATATGATAACATTCATCAAGTTAGCCTCATTTAATTATTCCAGTGCTTTTTAAAGAATGCTCCACTTACTTCTATGAACACACGTGTTAGAAATTAAAACAATAATAACAGTAACCAAAATCCTCAATGATGAGAACTTCTCCAAGTGAAAGTTAATTGGAATCACAGAGTCACTGAGATTGGACAAGACCGTTAATATCATCAGGTCCAACCATTAATCCAGCACTGCCAAATCCACCACTAAACCGTGTCCCTCAGCACCACATCTACATGTCTTTGAAATACCTCCAGGAGTGAAGACTGCACCACTTCTCTGGGCAGTCTATTCCAATGCTTGATAACCATTTTGGAGAAGAATTTTTTCCTAATATCCCATCTAAACCTTGCCTGGTGCAACTTGAAGCCATTTCCTATCATCCTATTGCCTGTTACTTGGGAGAAGAGACCGACCCCCCCATCGCTACACCCTCCTTTCAGGGAGTTGTAGAGAGCGAGAAGGTCTCCCCTCAGCCTCCTTTTCTCCAGGCTGAATGACCCCAGCTCCCTCAGCCACTCCTCACAAGGTTTGTGCTTCAGATCCCTCACCAGCTTCATCACCCTTCTCTGGACACGTTCCAGCACCTCAATGTCTTTCTTGTTGTAAGGGACCCAAAACTGAACACAGTATTTGATATGGGGCCTCACCCATGTCAATCATTTCCCAACAATTGCTTCCTGAGCCCTGCTGGCCACACTATTCCTGATACAGGCCAGAATACTTTTGGCCTTCTTGGTCACCTGAGGCACAATGTTGTCTCACATTCCAGGTCCTTTTCCACCAGGCAACTTTCCAGCCACTCTTTCTTAATGCTGTTGTGTTCATGGGTTGATGTGACCCAAGCGCAGGAACCAGCACTTGGCCTTGTTGAAGCTCATAACACTGGCCTTGGCCCATCCATCCAGCCTGGCCAGACCCCTCTGTAGAGCCTTCCTACCCTCAAGCAAATGAACGCTCTTGCCCAACTTGGTGTCATCCGCAAACTTATTGAGGGTGTACTTGATCCCCTCATCAGGTTGTTGATAAAGTTATTAAACAGAACTGGCCCCAGTAATGAGCACTGGCGAACACCACTTGTGACTGGCCACCAACTGGGTCTAACTCCATTCACCACAACCCTTTGGGGCCGTGGTGGATATCCAACTGGATATCCAACCAGTTTTTTACCCAGTGAAGAGTATACCTGTCACCTGTCCAGGCCATGAGCAGCCAGTTTCCCCAGGAGAATGCTGTGGGAAACAGTGTAAAAGGCTTAACTAAGCTCTAGCTAGACATCATCCACAGCCTTTCCCTTACCCACTAAGCAGGTGACCTTGTTATAGAAGGACATGAGCTTAGTCAAGCAGGACCTGCCTTTTCTAAAACTGTGCTGACTTGGCCTGATTGCGTCTTTGTCCTGTAGGTGGTGCACGATGGCACTTGAGATGATCTGCTCCATACCCTTCCCTGGCACCAAGGTCAGACTGACTGGCCTGCAGTTTCTGGGATCCTCCTTGTAGCCCTACTTGTAGATGGGTGTCACATTTGTTAACCTCTGGTTAACTGGGACCTCTTCAGAACAGACAGGTAAGAAAGGTGATGCAGTGAGGTAGCCCTGTATGTTAGGGAGTGTTTTGAAGCCCCCATAATCCAAGGGAAGATGTGAGGGACCTGCTACACCTCTTAGACACACGCAGGTCTATGGGGCTGGGTGGGATCCACCCAAGGGTATTGAGGGATCTGTCAGAGGTGCTCACCAAGCCCCTTTCCATCATTTATCAGCAGTCCTTGGTGATAATGTATAATGTGTTTGTCCTTTACCAAATTCCTGTGGCTCTGATAGTACAGAGTAAAAAATGCTGTCTAGATGAACTGTAGGTAAGAAGGACAGAATAAAAAATGCTGTCTAGGTGAACTGTAGGTCAGAAGGACAGAATAAAAAACTGGTTTAGAAAAGTCTAGATCATTCCACACCGTAGAAGTGAGCAACAGGTAAGAACTTTTGTAACATAACTTATCAAACAAGAAACTTGTCCTGTAAAAATAACAAAAGCCTACTAACCTTTAGGAAAAGCGTTTGTTATGTTTAGATATATTAGGAGAACACAGTGTACACTGCCTTGAAATGCGAGAAAAGACTGTCCTTGTTTGAGTAGATGGGATGGGTCTATTAAATACTTGCTCTTCAAAGAGATTCACCCTTCCAAAGAGTCTCATGAAAATTTGGAAAGATATCAGAAGAAATGCTACACTGACATAGTAAAACCCACACAATAAAAATTTAACCTTCTTTGTTACCACATTGCACAGTCTTTTAATAATATAAATAGTGAGGACTTCAACAAATCTGAATAATTCACTATAAATTATAAATCATATTCCCCACAACTTTGGCTTAGTATCAAGATGAATTAAAGATACTGTACAACTCAGGTTGCTTGAGCTTTTCTCTCTGTATACACCTCTTTCCAATAAATCCCCTGGTTCTGGACTTCACATTCTACTTAATTTACTTTTGTCTGTCAATTAATATGACACTTGCATTAGAACACACAATATTATCAAATACCAACTTTGCAGGCAGCTTGAAAAATGCGCCATAACTTCATTGATGTCTCATAAGAACACCTGACACTAAAACATCTTTATTACCTAGTACAAAGTTTTTGTACCTAACATGTAGTGAATTTGCATGGTTAATTGCTTGGATTACTCTATTAACAGGGGCTCTATGACATTTTCCTTGTGTGTCCAAAAGCTTCACATACTTCCTTACCAAAAAAGTTAACAATCATTTAGCTAGACATTTAACTAGATTTTTAGTTTTAAATCCTCAGTAAAGAGATGTCTGTAAATCAGAGGTTTGTACCAAACATGACAATTTGCCAGCTACAGTCATGTCCATCTTTCCATGCATGCTATTTGCTCAGTATAGTAGCATAGTGGGCGACTTTCAGGTATCTACCTTTCTCAGAGCCTGGATTTGGAAACCTGGAGGCATTCATTACCAGCTGGGGCAAGAATTGAAGAGTTAGAAGTTGCAAGTCTGAGTCATACAAATCTGAGTGGGAATTAAACTCATCCATCCAGCTACATGCTGTCTGAAGACAGTTGGATCTGAGTTGAGACACCTTCTATGACCAGGGGACAGATGCAAGCAAATCCAAAGGAACAAATTCAAAGAGACGTATTTAAATCTGAGAATAAGTCGCCATACCTTTCTCTCCATTGACTATAGATGGAGCTCAGATGACCCACATTGAGACAGTAAAAATTAGACATAAATTACGCACATAATAATAAACACCCATAAATTATGTAGTTCTCCAGCTACATGAAGTGGATGACCTCAGGGAGGTTAGATGGCCCCTTCAGTCAAATAAGTCCGGGCATAAGAAAACTGCATTTACAACACACCAGAAGTCAAATACAAGGTTGGACACAGTTAGCTAGCCACTGGAATAAATTATCAAGAGAAGAGCTGGATGTTTGTTTTTTTTTTTCTGTAAAGTCAGATAAAGGCTACTGAGTCTGATAGGGTGACAATTTAAGGTATGAATTTTACATGGTCAGACTTAAGGCTGTAATAGCCTTTGCTGGACTGAGTGAGTCTGTTAATTATACCATTTGAAGCAAGATAACTTATGCAAATACTTATGACAACAGACCCCAACTACAGCTTCAATGACTACTCTACTGTTTCCTTCCAATACATTCCTATTAGGAAGCTGGCTTAAAAAAAATTGCTTTTTAAAATTAAATTCAATGGCAAAATTCACTGACTGGTGAAGAAAAGTAAATTTACTAATTCATGAGAAAAAATTACTTTAAAAAGGAGCTATAATATAATAAAGGCAAAACTGCGTAAATGGTCAGAACATTTTTGAGAATTTTTTTTTTAATGTAATCATCCAGTTCCTCATGTAACACTGAGGCAGCCTGTAAACAAATCCACTCCTAGATTGGTGTGATTCAAAAGAAAAATTTGCAGCAGCTGTTGTGTGAATAGCACCCTTCTGAGATTTGAGTTCCTAAGCTGATTACAGGCGAACATCTGGAAAATTGAATTGAATCCAAATCTACTAAAAATTACTGTGTCTGTTAGTTTGTTGTGTTCACTTCAGGAAATGAGCAATTTTATCATAATTTAAGGAATTTCTTTGCACGGTTGGTGGCATATACATTGAAAGAATGAAGTAATCACTATTCCTCTGTTATGGAGAAAATAATTTTTATAAAAGGGGATACTGTCCCATTTACATCTCCAGACATCACTGTGAGATCCTTCTCATGGAGTCCGGGCAGCCAAATGTAACCCCAGACCTCTGCTTACTGAAACAGGAACTTATTTATGCACAGAGACACCGATTCATTTAACCTGTGAACTGAATCCTGTCTCTAAAGATAAGATGAGCTGAAGCCTACGGAAAGCACAAAGTCACTCAATTGTAAGCACGGGTGTTTTACATCACGGGTGAAGGGGAAAACAAAGCAAAACAACCTTTTGACAAAATCAAAGGAGTTTGTTTTGATTTTGAGGGTTTCTCTTTTAGATTTAGAAATGTATAAATGTTGAACACAAAAATTCTTTTCAGCCGTTGGAGAACGTGTACAAAGTGGCCTGTCCAGGATTGCTGGATGATAGGCAGGATCACATTAGTGATTTTATATTTGCAGGCATATAAATAAGAAGAATTCGAAGCAGTGTGGTTAGGGGCAGCATAGCATGTTGGCAGGGTTCAGTGGAGTGCAAACGTGGGAATAGTTTCATGTAACAATGGGAGATATTGCCTCATTTAACAAGGTGGGGGAGAGAGAAAGAGGAAGGAAGGAAGGAAGGAAGGAAGGAAGGAAGGAAGGAAGGAAGGAAGGAAGGAAGGAAAAGAAAGAAAGAAAGAAAAGGAAAGAAAAGGAAAGAAAGAAAGAAAGAAAGAAAGAAAGAAAGAAAGAAAGAAAGAAAGAGAGAAAGAGAGAAAGAAAGGAAGGAAACTTTTGCTATTACAGTTTCAGCTTAGATGACAGAAATAAAATTCTGGCCCCAGATCTGCATGGACTCATTCAAACAGCTCAATAGCACGGGGAATAAATCACTATTATTATTATGAAACAGGAGACAGAGTTCTTGGGACCTGGAACGCTGCAGCTCAGCTCCAACTGCTGTTCAACATTCAGAACTACCAACTTCATTTCCTCCTAGCACGTAATAAATAACACATCTACCCAACATAAAAGCATTTTTATAATAGCAGTAAAGGAACTGCAGAGAGTGTGATTATCATGAACTAATAACACCCCGCAGAAGACATGCAGCACAGATTGAAGATGACCTGAAAATGAGACTATGGTTCACATGGCTGGTACTGTACCTGACCAGACATTGTCCCATTTTGACCATGCTGTCCCAAACTGCTACCACATTATAATATTCTCTTTGCCTGCCACAATAATTTACACAGAGGGAGTTCGTTTATCATTGTGGGTTTCCTCTTTATGTGATGGCTTCTAGTACAAGAGCTAAAATGAATGCCATGTTTTAATTCATGGTGCTGTTAGTGCTAGTTCATGCACCAGCTCACACTGCCTGTAGTATTTTCACAGCATCACACATCTCAAGGAAACAGAAGGGAAGCTCAGCTGGTCTCTTTTTAGTGCTTCTAGTGATACTCTAGCTTTGCAGAGGTGATGGCTGTACCCTCTAATGGGAGAGAAGGGTTTGCCTGGTGGTTAAAATATATAGCTGGCTATTAGTCAAATTGGATTTGCTCCCTACAGTTTCATCGACCTGTGTGACCAGTGACTTCATGCCGCACTCATGCTGCCTGTGAAGTAAATCCCACCTCACTCTGTTCTTTCAAGTGACTTTTTTCTTGCATGTCTTTTACAAGGGACCCCAGTACACATCTCAGCACTGATGCTTGAATACCTGTGCAGGGGGAAACTGCTCTGGGTATGTACTCCCTGGATGCTTATTTGTGGAGGAATATCTCACTGGAGACACTTGCACGTGCTCTGAAACAATACAAATCAGCCCCACAGCCCCACATCTATTGTAATTGGGAGGCAACGAATGGGAACACAGAAACAATAATTTATTAAAAGTCCATCCCTCAATTACAGCCTCACATAATATCCTCAAACAAATTTTAACAGTGTGTGAAAGTCACATGGACTACATAATCTTTGCACATCAGGAAAGAAGCCAAAAAAGTTGTATTCCTATGGTTGAAGTGCCCTTTAATTGTACTCACCCTTGTAAATGACTTTATCTCCTCTATGATGGGTGTTTGATGACCAGAAAATAGCTGCAGTGATCCAGAGAAGTCTTCTATGACAGGAGCTTTTAATCTTTGGTTGAGTGCTGGTATCCTGATTCCTGGTGAATGCTTCCTGATAGCACTGTGCAGCAAGAAAACACAGGCAGCTCTAATCTTAGTGTTTTCAATCTGAAATTCAACCTTTTATGGGATTTTATCAGATTTTTGGGACAGCTTCTATCATCTTGGTGTTACAGATCTAAAATCATGCTGAGGAGAAGACAGAAACAGTCATGGAGGAAAGACTAGCCACATCTTAATGGAAAGAAAACACATCTGCACTCTGATCCTCCTCAGCCATCTAAGGGCAGTGAAAAACAGACCAATAACAGTCTGTTTGTTCATAATGATATTGGTAAGGCCCCATTAAAAAAATCTTTGTTTTACTTTACTTGGCAGTTGAATTAAAAACTGGAAAAGAGGCTGGGTAGATCAGAAAGAAATTTTTTTTCCCCATTTTCTTACTAAAAGAAAGTGAAATGCGAGATCTGTCTTGCACATTTGTTCCACTTGAAATGGGAATTTTCATTTTTGAGGGAGAAGTGGTTTAAACCGCCTAAAGTGCCTGCCAATCTCATTTTCCTGAAAGTTATGATTTGGGACGTTTTGAAAAAATTCAAAAAATGAAGGGATAGAGTAAACAAGAGGATATTTCCTTATATGCAACAGTTTTGTATGTCATCTCTATTTTACAGTTTTGAGTCAGAGCAAGCTTTAATATATATCAAAAGGATAAAGAATTCTTAATCCCTTCTGTTGATGTTATTATACAGTGGAGAGACTATTCAAATATTTATCAAACAACAATAGTGAATTTTCTTGGAAAGTGTGAAGAGACACTAGGCAAAGTAGAAAAATTGTAATGTGGGGATTCAGCTCAGCCTCAAAAGTAGTATGATATAATGCAAGAAATACATAGGAGGGAAAGGAAGTGAAATTATATAATTCAGAGGCAGGTGTAAACCAATCCCAAACTTACTGGAGTAGGAACAGATTGTCAGCCCCTGAGGGAAGGAAGCAAAGGAAGCAACTGTATGCAAATAAGTATGATCATTTAGACAAATTATATTTACAATTGGTCATAGGATTTCTGTCTGCCGAGATGATTTCTGTGAGAAGGAAACCAGCAGGATCCAGCCTAACAATCTACTAGTCTAGTTAGATATTTATTTTTTTCCCCATAACACAGAGATGTAAGATACTGGATCAGGACAAACATTTATCAGGATGTTGTTTCCAATGGTAGCTACAGGAGATGTCTAGAAGAGTGTAGGGGTGCAGCCTAGGGGTGTGAAAAAGGGGCATCTTGATCCCCTGGAAGAACATTTTGCCTTCCATTTTTAAGTAGTATAGGAACTGCTGAGCTGGTGACCGCAGATGGGCTGCTGTGTTTGATAGCTGCTGGATCTCTGGACTTCCACGGATGTCTAATCTCTTCTTTGAACTGATGTACAATTTTGACTGCTGGAAAATTCTGCGGCAGAGCTTCACAGTTCAATGTGCAACATAGGAACACACACCACCACCACCCCCCCCAAAAAAAAAAAAACAACAACCAAAAAAAAAAACAACCCACCACCAAAAAAACCAAAACCAAGCAAAAAAATCTTTTAAATTTCCTGTCTGATAATTTCCTTGTACTGTACTGTGAAAAAGTGATTTATTTCTCCTCTTCACTTTCTTCACACCTTTCCTGATTCCATAGATCTTTGTTATATCCACCATATCCATTTGTTTTCATTTTCTAGAGGTGTGTTATGCCTTTGATCATCTTTGTCACCTTCTCTCTACCTCTTGCAGTTCTACTATATCCTTTCCAAGACAGTATGATCAGAATTGAACATATTATTCAGAATATATGAATGAAGTGCAGTGATACAAAGCTTATTTGGAGCCATCACTAAATATGTATAGTTAGGGTTATTTTTCCACATGTGCATTACTATGCATTAGCAGAAATTAAATTTTCTCAGCCATTTTATTACCCAGTCAGACAATACTGCAAGATATAATCCTGTGAGTCTTTGCAGTAAGTATTACATTTGACTACCCTGAATAATTTTTAGCACCTGCAAATGCTGTTCCCTTTTCAGATTACATGTGGATACCAGGAAGAGCAGCAGTCACACTGTGGCTCATGGGGAAACCATCTGTTAAATTCCCCCCAGTGCAAAAATACATTATGTGCTCCCACTACCTGTTTCTTTATCTCTTAACCACTCCTAAGATGAGAACTTTTCTGTACCAGTCAGACCATGACAACATGCTCTTTGTAGGAGCAGCTTTTAGATCCACTAGGAAATGATTGTGTTGGTCTGTGGAGCAATGCATTTCTTCACTGCATGGTGGTGCCTGAGGAGAGCAGCAAGTGTCCCCAGTACTGGCAGACCTGAGGTCTCCACCAGTGCCTGCTGCCCACTGCTGCCCACAGCGACTCGTTGTCCAGGAGTGCCCATACCTGGGATAACACTCTCTTCTTGTGCCTATTCCACACAGCAAGCTGCCAACCCACCCCCAGTGGACATGGTGGGGCACTTGCACCCATCCTCCAAGAAGGGGTCAGCAAAGAGGCAGGTGCAAGTATATAATATTTGTGACAGAGCAGAAGACAGTCCACATTACCCACAGTTAGGTCTGCTGGTGCACTAGTCTGCTAGGATTTCAGTTGTCCTTGAAGCAGGAGGGATGGTGGAAAGTCTAGCTGAGTTGGTCAGCAGTTGTCTTTTCATCCCATAGCCTTACCACTAGTAGTATGTATATGCATAATAGCTAATGCATGGGAGATGCGATGACCTCCCTCACACAGCTATAAATGAGTGTTGAAATTGGACAGAAATTGGACCGAAAAGTTTCTGAAGCTGTGCTGTTTTCTGGCTGATAAAGACCAGGCTGGACTGGATACCTTGATATGAAATCAGTTAAGTGACGACGAATTTCGAGCTTCAGATTTTTCAAGCCTTCCAAGCCAGAAGACACATTTGTATGCATTATGGCAGTATTGAGAGTGCTTAATATGGTGTTAATTTCCTACCAGAGATGTAGAGTACTGTCAATCGTCTGAGAGAGCTTTACCTGGACTGCAGGATGTAGGCACTTCAGTCGACTATGAGCAGATCCCACTGATACGCCCCTTGGCAGGAGGGTTTGAGAGCACAGTCGGCTCAACCTTACTTGGCTTTCAGCACAGAAGTCTCCTCCTCAGTCCCACTGTAAGCTAAACCCCAAAGCCACAATCAGTACCAGTTGTCTCATTGATATTGAAGTGACATCCAAGAAGTTTGTTCCTATATCCTGGATTTCTAAATCCATGTCTGCCCACTCCATTTCTCACTTTGCTTTCATAGTACTGTGCTTACATAAAAGGCCCAGCCATATGAGGCTGAGTCTTCCTTATTTTCACCCAGACAGGCATTGCTACTCATAAAAAGAATAATTCTCTTATGCTAACAGTCACACGCTGGTGTAAGAGCAAGGAAAACAAGGCCAACATATACTCTTGGCTGCATTTTGCTCTCCCAGGAGGAAGAATGTATTAGATCTCTACCACATGATGGACAGAGAAATGGCACTGTGTTGACTGAAGCTACTCCTGATTTACACCAGGGAGGAGAGCAAACAGCTGTTCGCAAAGCTGGCAAGGAGAAAAGCAAAATACAAAACAGTTGGAGCTGACAACAGCAATGCTTTGTTTCTGGTCAGCATAATCAGATAGTGACTGCTTCAGGGCTCTGTTCTCCCCTTTTGAAGAAAACACATAGAGTTCGCGAGCTGCAACAGCTCCCAGCAGGATCTGAACTGGGCAGCAGCAGTTCCTCTCATTCCTCCCTTTGGTGTTTGCTGGTTCATGAGTGCTGATCTTACTCTAGGTTAGTTATGCCCATATTTATGCCTCTACCAGAAACTCCTCATGTTAAACATATTCTCTAAATCTCACTGTGCATCTATTTTGTGGTCTACTCTGGCTGCCTTTGTGCAGCAGATTCTGCAGATTTCTCTTTCCTGCCTGCATTACCTTAAGGACCAGTTGAAAGATATCTTCTGTGCATTCTTTCAGCACAAAACATTTGCCAAACATACGTAATGTATATACTGGGCTTATGGCAACAGGGATATACAACCCCACAGCTAAGCCAAAAATAATGGGTAAATGTGCATTGAAAACACCAATGAGAAGTAGATTTTGACTAAAATGAGCAAAATAAACTGTAGACAGAAGTTTTTCATTCTGTTTTAACATTTTCTGTGTTTAAAAAAAAAAAAGATCACTTTTTGAAACTTCTAAAAAGATTGGAGAGGATTTGTGGGTTTTTTTTCCCCCTTTTCCCCTCTATTTAAAAAAATAAACGAAATAATCTATTTTCTTAATCTCCTGCAGGACCAATAGCCAATTTATGTCTGGACATACAGGGGATGGGACAGGATTTTTCAGTTTTGTAGGACTTCTCATATCATGTGACTGAGACTTCGTCCTTTATGCAGTAACAGTGGGGGAGGAGGAAACTATCATCGTCTGCTCACCTCTTCTCCCCTGAAACCCTGGTAAGTGCCCATTTACTTCCCTGCTTTGAGGTATGAAGAAAGGGATTGTCTTTGTTTCCAGGTGGAAAATTACGTAGGAACATTACTCAAAAGACAGCGAGCTGTGCCATGCCCATAGCTGAGATTAAAACAACGCTGGTTGTATTTCAAGATGTGACAAGGTTAATATATTAATTTGTAATTTTTTTTGGCAGTTCTAGATGAATCCATGGTGAAAGTTTCAAAAGCAGGCTCCTAGCTGTGTGTCCCTTCCTTGCTCCAGAATAATCTGGATGGGAAGTTTTCTGAGCAAGAAAACAAAATTCAGCATTGTGGTCTGTGGGTTGCACCCAGTTCTTCACGTCTTTAAGCTTGGCTTTAGGACACTACCTTCAAATAAATCCATGGTAACGATGATGACCTTTAAGCCTGGGCTGGTCCATGGAAGGACTGGAGCAACTGCTGTGGATATGTCATCAGCACAGCTTTATTGAGAGTCCTTCATAGTGTGGAAGTTTGTGGTGGGAGAATCTAACCCAAAAAGAGCCATGGGAGAGGTTCTAACAAATCTAAAGGAAACCATCAAACCACAGTGCGCTGCCAGCCATTGCGTAAGGGAAGGGAAAGGAATTATAAAAAGAGCTTTACATTTCACTAGTAACTGTTAGAAGTGGGAACTGGCTGAGGCAGAAAGGATTTACTCAATTTCTTAATTTACTTGTTAATAATTCATTAGCTATGACAGTGGCAATTAAGCCCCAGACTAGCTTTTTCTGTCCTTTCATCTTTCAGCCTGCAAAGATGGACTTTGGCTAATCCATTCCTAGAGAACTTTTGTCTAATTTTCATTTCTCTTTCCCCCTTTCATTCATTGCAGCTCTATTTCTACTTTGAATTACATTCAATTCTTCACAGCTTCCTTTCCCAGCCACATACTATTATTACTCTTCTATTTTCCAATGTGATCCTCCTAGTGCCTTCCTGACATTATCGTCCACTTAGTTGCAAGAAACCTGTTCCTTACTCCCTCGTGCTCTTAATTGTTTTTTGACCTTCCCACACCGCTCTGCCCTGCCTGGTTGTAACCTTGATCTTCTCCACACTATTCTACCATCCAGGTTTCACGTTCTGAGTTTCCTTCTCTTCACTTGTTGTCTTCCTTAACATATTGCCTTCCTGGAATCCCTGCTCCTCAGCTTAATCAAGTGCAAATTTGTTTTTCTGACTCTGCATATGTAGATGGCATTCATTTCACCTCTCCTTTGCAAAGTTAAAAAAGGGCATCGTACAGTCGTGATGAGATGGATTAGAAATGCAGTGTGTTTGCTGTGCTCTAAGAGATGAGTTTTGCAGACCTTATGTGATTATCAGTAGTTAGGTCTTAGCCCATAACCAGTTAATTTAGCTATATACACAGTATTCTCCCAGAAGAGGATAATGAAGAATATCACTATAATGTGCTAAAAGCACCAGTAAAAGAAGGGTAATCATCAAGAGTGTAAAATATCTCTGAGTGTTTCTATGAAATTCAGAAAAAATACTCGGCTATCTTTCACACCATTTGCCTGTTTTCTCTGTTTTCTTTACTTATATGCAGACACAAAAGATCATTTCAACTCCACTGTGCTCTTTCTGTATCTGCTTATAATCAGAAATACAAGCAACTTGTGGTTCTTCTCTTGGCTGGATCACACAGGCAAGCATCTCGGGTGGTATAGATCAAGCTAACACCAGTGACACAGAGATATATTTATTTATACCAGTTGAGAGTTAGACACCAGTCTTTTCTCTGCCAGCGGGGAAAAAATAACACAGACTTTCTCCTACTTCAAGTGAAACTGGACAATAACAGGTCCAGGAATTGCCTATTCTAATTTTCCAGGACAGGATCTTCCTGTCTGGGTATTTATACAGCAGCTACCACTGTGGTATCTAAACCCCCTATTGATTTATTAAAGTGCACTCATAAAGCTCTCCGTATTTTTTTCCTTGCTCTGTTATTTTATGTGGTGTTATTGTGGGAAAGCGAGGTCAATGGAAGAATGTTTTACATTTTGTTCTGAAAGTGCTGAGGTTTACAGTCACTCTGATGTGTTCCAGAAGCAACTATCATAATGTGGACCAGTAGCCAAGAAACCTCTGTCTCCTGCTTCCATGAGTTTCCTTCTAGCAGTTCTTCGTGTGGAGTGGAGTTCCCCTGTGTGATCTCTCCAATAATGCGGATAAATCAAACTGGGATTCTTGGAAGCTGAGGAGCAAATTCTTGACTTCAAGTAAGAAGTCATCAGTGTCATCTCAAATGCTGGTTTGCTTTCAGCAGTTGCTTGTTCAGCAGATGGACTGTTGTGTTCTTCATCAGCTGGAGGGTGTGTTTTGTTTTGTTTTGTCTCTTTTTAAGCTTGGCAGTTGCTTGCCTATCTCCAGTTTGATATAGTCACCAAAGCCAGGAGGTGTGGGGGTGGGCAAGCAGATGTGCCACTCTTTGAAGCTGCAGCCAGAGCTCACAAGATGAAGTAAAATAGTACCCTGGTTGAGGCTAAGACACGCAGGCCACTTTGGTGCACACAGTGTGCACAAGGAGTATGAGGAAACACCTTCTCTTTATACATAATGTGAATAATAGCAGTAATCTTCAATGGAGTGGAAATACCACTGGAAAGGAAGCATTGCCTCCACTTTTCTCAGCTCTGGATGGAAAAAATTGTTCTTCATTTAACTGTGAAGCCAAGAGACCGAAAAGCTTGAGTAAATTCCGGGAATGGTAATATTTGAATGAGGTGATCCAGAGGGAAAACCTGCTCATGTGTTTCTGGCATTCTTGTTCATGGTATCTCACAGTCTTCACAGGGAGGTTGGACAGGATGGAACTGAAAGCAGGGTCCAAATGGAAATGTGCACAGGTGTAGTCTGGAAAGAAAGGGACAAACAGTAATGAGAACACATGAGGCATGGCCAAGTTGTGGTGTTCCACCATCTAAGGGAAGACAGCAGAATCTCAACTCACCTATGCCATGTTGGGGTGCAGACAATGTAAGTATACCTATGAAGTCCTCAGAAGAATGGATGTCAAGGCTTGTGCTTTGCAGCAAAATTGCTAATAGCAATCACCAACAGCTACAGTGTCACTCCAAAGACTTGCAGTAAGTCCCAGGCCCTATATAGCTGTGCAATTACTGATTCCCACCCATGACTTGCCGTAGGAAGGGGCACACATTTATCAAAGGTACAACTAATTTCTGTAGACTTTCCTGTCTGTCTTCCAAACCTGTGGGAGTCCTGACTGACTGGTAAATTTTCTGCCACGATGGTGAGGACGGGGTGGAATGTTTGAGAGGAAAGAACTTCAGTGGATCTGATTAGTACAGCACTACAGGAGATTTCTGAACTATGTACATGGACAAGATTACACATGGATGTTTTGTATGGGCAGAAGCAACAGGACTAGGTCATCCAGAATATCTGCCTGAAGCTTGCATACTTAACAAAAAAGCAAACCAGTGATATTAAAAATCCATAAATATTTTTTGACATTTTAAAACAAATTGAACTTAAACTGGTATCTGCAAAAACCAATATGCTGTAAATTAAAACCTTCATGAGAAAAAAATATGCCAGTGCTTATTTTTTTTGGAATTAATGTATATTAACTGCAGCCAGCACTTGTTCATCACTATGCTGTGCTGATACTGGAACAGACATAAATATAATCAAACCCAGATCTCTTTCTTTCTCTCTCCTTTTCCATTCTGACCAATGCATTTTAATTCAGTCCATATGAATGAAGTTCAACCATTAATTTTATATAACCTGATCTATGCCACAGAATAAATAATACAGTATCTGTTGCCAAATTAGAACAGTCTAACTGAAATAGATATGTACATTTAGTGAAGCCAAGGCATAATTTTCTTGAATCAATATTAGTACGGCAGCCAACATATGGGATTTTAAACCCAAAGTACATTTGTATATGGGCCTTTATGATGCAAAAGGATATACATTTTTCCAAACCAATGTATATTCAATAAAACCCACCAGCTTCCCAAGTGTCAGCTGATACAGCAGTGGATAACATGCTATCTTTCCTCCTTTCATTTTCATGTTTAATAAACATCTTTATAAACTTCTTTGGTTTGATGTATTTTGTTTCTGGCAGCAACATCTTCAAAAGCAGAATTCTTCCCTGTGATTCCAAGTTCACTCTTGTATTTCTTCAGTAGCAGTCCAATGTCATAACTTAATCTGGAAGGAAAGGCAAATTTCCGATACATATCTGTAATTATTTTGCAGTCCTTTCCATCCTTGGCATCTGTACATTCTGAAATAAACATGGAATTAAACCACCCAAAGGAAGAGTTTTCAGAAAAGAGGCACTAAGCCAGATCTACCTCAGCTGGTCTAAATAGAGTAACTTATTTTAAGCATTGATCTGCATAATCAAAAATGTTATTGTCTTTGTTGAATGTACTAATCCAGAAAAGTGCTTTTATCATTCACATTCTTAGCTGCTGAAAAGAGAGTTCTATTAGTGCATTCCTTGCAGATTCTGCTATTAGATGAAAAAACTTCAGGCTGAACTGTTTTGGTGGGCTTCACCAAACCAAGAAATCTGTAGCTGGTAGTAATTTTGGAGGAAGTGAGAACTGATGACAGTGACAATAAACTGTGTAATTGTATGGTTGCATAGACAAATTTCTTCCTAGCTCCAGATGTTAGTGTTTGGCTTATGTTTCTGGTGAGAATAAATAGGCAACACTCCCTGCACAAGTGTTACTGAGTCTTTACAATATGATCAGCCACTTTGTGCTTGAAGAGACCTTTTGAATTTCTGCTTCCTGGAGGTATCATGTTGGGATAAAATAAACACAGAAGACTAACCACCAAAACCTTGGGCTACTGGTGTTGCAGGACCTTCAGTGAAGTAAAATTCAGTAAAGTAAAGTAAAATTCAGTGAAGTAAAATGTGAAGACTCCAATGACTCCAACCAGCCTTGGCTCTTCCCCCAAACTTTGATGTCTGACTTACGTCACAGCAGAGGTGGCTTATGGGTACAAGACACTCAAACCCAGGTAAGTGTACAGATATGTAATCCAGGTGCTAAACTGTATTACACCTTTCCCTCACTTTTGAATGTTGTGGAGATTTCATTTCTAGTTTATAAAACCTGCTGATATCTCTCATGAATCCTGTTTTGCAGAAATATGAAAGAGGATATTTAACTTTATTTTTAACATCACAAATAAAAAGTTTGCTGTGGGTGAGCTCAACATGAGCCAGCAGTGTGTGCTGGCAGCCCAGAAAGCCCACCACATCCTGGGCTGCATCAAGGGAAGTGTGGCCAGCAGGTTGCAGGAGGTGATTCTACCCCTCTCCTCTGCACTTGTGAGACCCCACCTGGAGTACTGTGTCCAGCTTTGGAGTCCTCAACACAGAAAGGACATGGACCTGTTGGAACGGGTCCAGCAGAGGGCCACGAAGATGGCCAGAGGGATGGAGCACCTCCCCTGTGAAGACAGGCTGAGAGAGCTGGGGTTGTTCAGCCTGGAGAAGAGGAGGCTCCGGGGACACCTTATAGCAGCCTTCCAATATCTGAAGGGAACCTGCAGGAGAGCCTGAGAGGGACTCTTTGTCAGGAAGTGTAGTGACAGGACAAGGGGTAATGGTTTTAAATTGGAAGAGGGGAGATTTAGATTAGATACCAGAAAGAAATTCTTTACTGTGAGGGTAGTGAGGCACTGGAACAGGTTTCCCAGGGAAGTTGTGGATGCCCCATCCCTGGAAGTGTTTAAGGCCAGGCTGCATGGGATTTAAGCAACCTGGTCTAGTGGGAGGTGTCCCTGCCCATGGCAGGGGGGTTGGAACTTCATGATCTTTAACTTGTCCCTTCCAACTCTATGATTCTATGATTTTGGTTCAGTTGCAAGATGAGTGGCTCAGAGCTTGCTTGAAGGTAAGTGCTACTTTGACAGTCAATCAATGAATACATCTGTACAAACTCCATCATGAATGTCTTTATCTGTGCTTTCCAAGAACATTACATATATGTTATTTTACCATATGAATGTTTTCCCCTCTAATCATTGTTTTTATCTAAAATAGCTACGTACTTAGAATACTGAAAGTTTTAATTATAGCCATCACAAGCTTAAATTGAGTCCAGAACTGGAAACAACATAAAGAAATACATAACTATTCCTTTAACCTTCATCTGTCCTACATAGAAAACAGGCTAGTCTCCTGGCCACCAAAAGCAGATAAGTTTGAAGTGGTGTTCATCTTACATAGTTTCATGTTTCTATTGTGTAAGTGTCTAATTCAAACTAGTTGTCTTGATTCCCATTGTAACCAATGGAGATTTAGTCAATCCAGTGATATGGCTTAGAGCTGTAGAGTCACTGGGCTTTCACCAATGCAGGTGGTCTCATCATATTTTAGGATGAGATGAGCCGTATTCTGTTGACCAGACTAATTAAGGGTTTGGATTAATTGCTTAAACATATGCCTGTAATGACCACTGAGACAGCACCACAGCCTGGCAGATACAAATCCTATGGGAGACCCACACTGTATGGGACAGACAACTGGGCATCTCAAATGGCACTGGATGTCCATGCTTAGGCAATTCAAATGAGTCATTAGCTAACATGGTGAAAAGGATGGAAGTGAATTAGTACCCTTCTCTTTCACAATATTATTAGAAATAAGAACCTTAATTCTTTACCAAAAAGGCAAGCTAACTAGTATACTTCTTTGGAAAAATTAGGGTGAAATCCTCACCTCATGGTAGCTTAAGGTGAAATTGGTGCTGACTTTAGTTCTCAGGAATTCTTTAGTTCTCAAGAAACAGCAGTTTTCTGACTGTTCTAGCTCAACAGCGCTACACTGATGCTATTGGGACCATGCCAGAATGCATCATAGGAGGATCTGGCCTTGAATTAGCCATTTACGGCAGGAGGGCAAGTAGTAATAGTACAGACACACATTAAAGAAGGACATTTGTTTCTTATGAAATCAGTTAACAGTCACGAAAACCACTAGAAATTAATAGAAACTAATTGAAAGTAATGGAGAATTACCTGAAAATGTAGCACAAGTAGATGAAATTAATTGAAGATAATTGATAGTGACTGGAATTAATAAAAAATGGAAACAAATTTGGCTTAATTGAAATTTATTGAAATTGAATTAAACTCAATAACTCAAACCCTATTAAATTTAATAGAATCTAATTGATATTAATTTTATGCAATGTTTAATAGTAACATAACATTCTTAAAAAGGATTTTTATTAGATGTTTTATTTGTATAACACTATTTCATATAACAATAAGAATAAATTTTAACAGAAAAAAAATTATGCAGAACATAGAAACTTCTGGATCCTTTTGGAACAGTTATGTGGATGGCATGTGATACTGATAACAAAAGTTCCTGACAGGATTTAGTAAGATAAAAAAATGTCTCATGGATTTTATATCACGGGTGAGGCTTTTATTAGAGTTTAATGAGAACATTCTACCCTTTAAGATGTTGGCTTTGATTTCCTAAATAACTCCTTGATCAGATATTGAATCCAGCATCTGTCTTCTCTACGAGTGCACTGTGAGAATCTTTATTTGTTGTCTTTAACTATGAAGCATTTTAAGTCCTATAAGCTTCCTTACAAATTTCCGTCTGTCATATCACTAGTGCTTTTACCAGCTATTTCCACCTCCTTCAACCTTTGTCAATTGAAAGAACTAAGTATGTTCTCACATAAGCCTGTTAATAGTTATATTCAGCTCAATGATTGAATTATACTTGCTGTGGATGTGTGTTCTTGCAGTAACTTGCAGGCATCTGAGAGATAACGTGAAATACTTTTTACTGAACTGGTGCTGAGATCCCGTTATTTCAAGAATGTGAAAGATGAAGGTTGTAAACCAGAAAAATCAGGAAGAAAATATAAAAATACAACAAAATGTATTTTAATTGATTATTTGTCAAACTAAAAAATAACAGCTTCTGGTACATCTACAGGCTCTAGTTCTAATTAAGACCAGATGGGTAAGTGTATGTGGAAGACCAATACCTTTCAGGAAAGATGAAAAATCAACTTATGCCCCTGTAATGGCAAAAAAAGGCCATGGTTTCAGTTATTGTTTTAATAGGGTTTTATTTTAGGGTTTAACTATTATTTTAATATTTTATTTATTTTTGCTTTTGAGTAGAGAACTACTACTCAACGAAAACCTCGCGGAGGGTTAGATTTTGTAAAATGATTGATGGATAAATAGTTAGGAACGCTTAACACATGCCTGCAACTATCAGTGGTGTCAAATGAAACTGGTTTTCCTACTCACACATGTGCAAATCCCTACTGTTTGCATGTATCTGGCAATTTTCTGGAAAAATTAGGTGAAGGTAAGAGAACCGGATTCCTTTATTTCATGTGCCTTTTTTTAATGGGACCTACAAAACTGGTGAATTTTAAACCTAATTTTAGGAGACAAACTAGGTGGGATTCAACTTGCAAATTAGAATACCAAAGTTTAGGAGACTGAATATAGGTTTTTATAAACGTGCTTCTGGCATTAATTCCCACTGTAGTCATTGGAAATATAGCCAGTGCAGTCAGTGGAGCCTAGAGTTATTCACCTGACTAAATGTAGATGTTTTTTTTAGGTCAGGTTGATTAGACCTCTAGACTCCACTGAATATCTTGGGACTTGATTCTGCCCTACATATAGCACCATCTACCATTAAAAACATGTTGGAAATCCAAATTATCCATGGCAAACATTTCACAGGATCTCAGGATACTTGTGGTCAATTGGACATCATGCAGAATCCCTCAGGACACCTCAGAGAGTACTTAGTGCTTATGTTACCGTTTTTGAATTATGCCCGTGACAGTAACGGGAACTTGCACACTGAGGTCACATTAGTCATCTATACGCCAATGTCTAAATTTATGTACTTTAGCCAACAAGTGGAATCATACCACTTGTTGGACCTGGTAATTAAAATCAGAGTAGAGGGTAATCTATGCATTTCAGTGCTAGTTGGCACTCAGCAGTCATTAAGGGGATTTTGCTGACATTTCTAAAAGGAATCTTGTTTTGGGGAAGATATTTTTTTAGGAAAAAGTGTAGGGATGTTTTCTTACAGGGACAAAAAGGAAGAAGTTGAAGAACTGGGGAGAAAAGAGGAGTAATGAAAAAATAAGCAAAGGAAAATAAGAGACAGAAGAGGGAAAGACGAAAAAACGAGCTAGAAGGAATGAGAACTGGATGAACAGATACTACTCAATTGCCTCCCGGCCACACAAACACAGGTCTCGTGTTGTCACGCAAATCCCAAGAGTCTGCTGTGGCACCCATCATGTATGGTCATGTATTATGCTACAGCCCTGATGCCATGCAGGACCTAGGCAAAACTGCCTCCATGTTAAGTTTCCTGAAGTGCAAATAACTTTAGTAGCATTTGTCAGGGAAGTTCTGACGGGAAACAAAGCACATTATGAAGCTCTAGAGAGAACCGTGAAATGCACTTCAGGAACGAAATCTGAAACTGAAATCCATCTATCCCCATTTGTCATCGTGAGTAAGTTAATGGCCTGCTCTGCCTGATGCACAGCGGCAGACAAGCGTCTCTGATTTACTGATTATCTGGATGATGTTTGAACGGCATACACTACTAGGTAACACTATGGATTCTCCCTGCCCCCTCCAACCTATTTACCCACTTCTGGCTTCCTACTGAGACATGATTTCCTTTGATTAAGCACTTGAGTTTAATTGTAAAATGGAAACAGAAACATAAGACACACGATCCTTTTGAGCTGAGAGAAACACCAAGTGACTTTTGGCTGGGAAAGGGCATAAAAATTTATTTCCATGTCCTATGCTTTTCATTTCAACCAGAAGATTGTGGGGTGATAGAGGAAAAGGATAACTTTGAAGAATTCACGTAGGTCTTGGTAACTGGTTCGAGTGCTGCACTGCCTTCCTACACCACGAATGTGGCTATCTTGTCATCTGTCGCCTCTGGAAAGAGTATAGCAACATCATCTTTGTAACTCCAATCAAATTGGCTGCTATTGGACCCTCTTTTGGCCTCCTCTTCCCACAAATAAACGAGCCCAGCTACTAAGATTGTCATGTAACCCAGGAACCTGATTGTCATTAACTCCCCGGTCAACCTTCTCTAGTTTTTCAACATCCTTCTTTAGCTGAGGAGCCCAAAACTGTACATAATAGCTGCCCGTTCAGTTGCCCATCAGAGTTGTCTGGCTTAATATTTTGAAGCCTTGCTTGAAATTAAAAAAAGTCTTAAAAATAGAGGAATGGAGGATAATTGAAGGGACCTCTGTGCATAACAGATGCCAGAGATCTCACTGTTTGAAAAGAGAGTTTGCAGAAAAATAAGTCAGCTGGTCAGAGGCAAATAAGATGCTAGATGTTGGTGAAAGAAAACTTTCTTCCCCCATTGCATTCTGAGAGGAAAAAACCCACAACTGTTATCAGATTTCCATTAACAGGCCTATAAGAACATTTGGGAGGAGGGAGAAACCTTGAAGTAAGAATCATGAATGTGCTAAATCAACTAGAAATATATGCTGCAACAGTTTTGTGAGCAATAAAAGCATGTTACAATTTTAATGCATTCGTCAGTCCAGTCTGATTTTATACAAAATGGCTTTGATTGGCCGAGGAGACTTCTGAGGAGATGGGTTAACTTCTGTGAATAGGTCTGCTCATTCAAAATTGCTGTTTAGATATTCTGAACTGTCACATCATATCTGAGCGTGAAAGTAGACTTTTGCCCTTTCTTATAAATCTTGAATTACATTATAACACAGCTCAACATTATTCAGTTCCAGCTCTCTCCTCCTCCTTCTTCTTTTCATTGTATTTATTTATTTATATCCTGATAATAACATCCTTGGGGCATTGTATAGGCAAGACATGTATCTTGGCCTCCTCCTTTCCCCAGGAGCGCAATTGCCTTTCGGTAATTATAAGATGTCGTATGTTATTATGAAGGTGCCTTATTGCTCAAACACATCAGGGATATCTGATAATGTAATTACTTCACCTTATAAAACTATTATAAATCATGCATGGGTACAATTTTTTCCATAGCAAGCTGTCTGAAGAATTATCACATTGCATGGAATGGGAATATCATAGTATGGCTAGCATTATGTTCCCTAAGCCCATGGTAGGCAATGGCAGTATTAAAATAAAATATTTAACATGAATGATTAAAGAACACACATTCAGAATGCATGGGTCCTTTCTAAAGGTCTAGGAGAACAGATTACCATCTAAGTGAGCATATTGCACACTTGTTCCTTCTGTGACATGAATAGCAGCTGCAGATTTGCTGTTTCTCTCTTTTTTTTTTTTCCTTGACTTTCTTCCTTCCTCCTCCTCTTTCCCAGCTTTCCTGAGTGCAGTATAATTGTTATAAAAGTAAATCAATAAGCACTTGAAACATTGGCCATTGTACAAAGAATTGTGCTTCTATTGGCCATCACTTTAATAACATCTAATGATTATTTCTCCTTCTTTCAGCCTCTGAGGTTTCCCAGCACTTTATTGACTAGAGCTTGTGACAGAGTTCTGATTGTAATTAAAAATCATCAATGGGCAAACAGAATGCAGTTCTACTTAGCAATAAACTGAACAGATAATCACTAGGTTAGGTGATATGACCACAAAATATTTCCAATAGTACCAGGTAGAGAATAATTGAAAGTCACTTGATGAGTCACAATTCAGTAGGTCTTAACTAAATCTTATATAAAGGCCTTTTGTGTCCTAAGTAAATAGGCAGTGTTATTGCTCTAAATCAAACTCTTTCACACCCAAGATTCCTGATTACCACAGTGAACAATTTTTTGAGATTTTTGGCCTGAAGGTGGCAATATACCTCTCCAGGATTCACTCAAAAAATGCAAGACTACATCTGATAATGTGACAGGCAAGCATGTATAACAGGAAAAAGAGGGAGAGGACCTCCTTTGGCCGTTCCTGGTAGTGCATGTTCTGGAGGCATGACCTTGAGGTCAGTCCAGCATTCACCTATTGGCTGTACCCAGTTGCGCACATTATAGAAACAGGAACTAATTTCCCAAAGAAGCAATGTGGAATGGTTGCTCTGAAACTCCCCAGTGGAGCTAGGATCAAGTAAGGTAGAAGCAAGAAGACAAATTACAAGGTTGTTGTTAGATAGGGAGGACAAGAATAAGCAACAGTCCAAGTATTTGGGTTTGGAACATGAACATCTCCAGAAGGGCTCTGACAAATTCAGCTACAAATTCAGTTGATAAACTGATACTTAAACCGTTAAGTAAATGGAAGCAATCTAATTTAATGAGAAAGACTGGATAAAGAGTCTGGAGACTTCAACTTGTTTTCTCACACCTGCTGCTTTATGATCTGAGAGCTTCTTTCTCTACCCCTTAATTTTGTCCATAATAAGTACCCACTTTTGAGAAGATAAATCTTGGGTACCATGATGTGTACGACATCTTTTGTACCCAACAGTTGTTTATCTTTCATATTTCAACGGCTGCATTTTAAAAGCTGGAAGCTCTAAATATTCTCCACCCTTTCATCCAGAGCTCCACATAAACTGATTTATAAGATGCACTGGGAATTGCTAAATGGCTTCAGCTCTGTCATAATACACTGAAAAGCTCATCTATATTCTTTCTGGTTGTTAAATGTGCATCAAGCTCAATTGTTAAACAAATATGAGGGAAGATGGTGCTTTTAATTTTATGGCCTGTCTACAGTACTGTATGTCCTCTCCAGTTTGGAGAATGCTCTAGTCTGTGGAACTGCGCTGAGCAAATCCCATTTTTCTCACAATACATGCAACCACTCATGGGAAATCATGTTGGGTGCATTCATCTGAATCACCCTTCAAACCAGTCTCCCTGTCATAGCTTAACTTTGTGTTTCAGCTTAAAAACTGCACAGGATGTTTTCTTAAAAAGTAGAACACTTGTCTTTTGTTGTGAGGAAGTAAAAAGTATGGGACCCTCTATCAGTCTTTGTATAACCTTTGCAAACTTGCATGAATTATTTAGAGTCATTTTCAGGCAGATAAAAAGAAGTCAGTACCCTACTTAATTTTAAGCTACTTTATCCTTGCTGTTTACCAGGCATTGGCTGGAATCAATGGCCTGATATCCCTTATGCTTTCAACATGTCTTTACCTTCTACCCTTGCTGTGGCCAACTCACTTGGAATGCAACAGCCATAACCCAGGAGCTATCCTGTGCCAGCAGCCCAGCAGCAGAGCCTCCCTGATCTTGTAGGAGTCTCTACATGTTGAAACTGTAAAACGTTACTTACCATCATTATCATCATCATCGTAAACAAATAGATGAAAAATATCCATGTAATGCAGAACTACACAGTAGGATATTTAGCCCTTCTCATCATTATTTGTGTATACAAAAGTGCAATCATTGTGTGTTTTCTCAGGTTCTGCATAATCAGCTGATCATCTTTTTTTTTTCTGTTTTAGACTGCTTAACACACAATTAGGCATGAAGAGCACTATGTTTCTTTGCTATTGCAGCATTTTGGAAGTGCTTCTCTCAGGAATTTCTAGTCCCGGTAACTGGCATATGTGTGCATATGAGCTTGAAATTTGCCTCCAGGGGCTTCCTCTTTGTCCAGAAAAGGGGTAGAAGAAGTAATGTGGAAGTGCTTCTTCACAAATAGTTGCTGCACTCTGCTGGTCAGCCTTGACATGCCACAGAAACCTTGCATTTATTTGGAGTGCAAGGCAGTAAGTATATGTGTGCAAATGCACAGATGGGAATAGAGCAATCAGCACTGGTTCTCCCCCACATATGTTACTAGGAATCATTTAGTTTTCTATAGAGTGAAATTTTACTGTGGGGGTGTGGGGCTGAATCTGTAAACCCAGCTGAGAAGGCAGATACTCCATGTCTCACTGCAACAGAAATGGTGCCCCAATAAGTAATGCTTCAGATGGAGCATTGCACCTGCATCTACCCAAGATGAAGTCACCAAATTCACAAACAAGCGAATGGCAGGAGAACCACACTCAATGTGTAACTGTTTGGGATAACTGATAGGAGTCAGCAGAGCAGTCATATAGGAGAAAACTGCTTTTCTGTTTTTATAACTGGGAGATGGAAACTGTGTAAGAGGGAAAAAAGTGAAACAAATCCAAACATCCAATCTCTCATTTCATTTCCCAAAATAAATAGTCTGTGAATTCAACTAGCTCAAAATCTCCCACATTAGACACTTCCACATTACTTGAGGTAATATTTGGATGTTTGGAAATTTCTTCTCTTAGTGCATTCTGTGTCCTACCTGTTCTGTTACAGCACAAGCCATTGCCCACACCTCATTCTCTTTCTTTTTTTTATGGCAAAGCTACATATGACTGATGCTGAGGTTTACCAATAGCTGACACAGTACTATCAATTAATGTTTGCTCTTTCTATAGGTTCCTGCTGAGCTGAACATGTTGACTGCTATGTATGCTGTGGAGCTGCTTGCCTCCAATTAGAATGCATGTTGAGAGGACAAAGTTTGAATATGATAGGTCAGCAGTGGCTATTCCTCAACAGACTTCAAAATGCTGAGCAGACGTAAGACTATACCACTGAACTATCATTTGCCAATATTGTGTAGTCTTACACAGTGATACAAAACATCTGTGGTCCAATGTCTACACTTATGGCTCATCTGGAGAAGACATTTTTGTCTCTATCTGTTCCTCCAGTATTCTGAGGAGGTCTAGTCCAAAATATGTGAAGCTGCACTAGTCCTGAAGAATACCTGAAGCAATAAGACAGCTAGACAGCCACCAAAGAGGGCAGTTCATTAAAGCCATCTTAGATCATTACCTTGGAATTAGCTTTGCGTTGCTATTTTTATTCCCAAACTTCTGCTACCCACATGTCAGAACAGTGCTTTGGCTCTTTTTGCCTTGGAACAGTGTTGTTCATATTCCAGACCAGACCGGGGCATATTTTTTCATGTTGGTTTTATTAATATGTTGGTTTTACCCTAAGATGTAGACTGATCTTTATTTGACACAGCACGTGTTGAAGTTACAACTGTGAAGTCATAGAAAACCTACAAAATATCGCTGAATGCAAATACAGCCTTTTTGACTGCCAGACACCTCAAGACATGCTTGCATTTCATCTTCCTGTGCTTACAGAGTTTTCACTTGTGGACAAAGCAAAGGGGATCCAATCTTAGATGTTGTCTTTGGTGTAAAGCAGTTTTATTTACCCCTTCACGAACATATCACAGTTTATTTGCATGTATCTGCTCACTGACAATGCAGGATGCCTCTGAAGGATGGCACTTGCTGTTTTCTTTATAGAATCACAGAATCATAGAATGGTTTGTGTTGGAAGGCACCATCTAGTCCAACTCCTCTGCAATGAGCAGGGTTATCTATTAGTTCTCATGTATTGTGGCCAGGCTCCGGTCAGATTGCTTACTTTTGAGTTGCTATAGTCAACAGCATGCTCCTTTCCAAAAAAAAAAAAAAATACCAACGCGCTCTGAAGGATTTTTGCACCATTACTTGCATTGTTCAACAAGTGCCTGTAAGAGTACCAATATTTCCCATTAAAAAGCAAAACAGTAACAGCAAGTTAAGTAGAAAAAGAGTGGAAGACTATACAGGGAAAGGAGTTAGGAGATAGCCTACAACTCTCACACTGAACAAAGTGTTAATTCTGTTTATTGTCAAGGACAAGAAACAAGAGAGACAAGAACATCCTGAAATCACGGCTTAGTGAGGAAGGATGCAGTGCAACTTTTTTAGAGTCTCTTTTACTGTCTTATTTTCTGGATAGTGGAAAGGATTGAAGATCTTTGTTGGTGACATGGACAGTGGGATAGTGTTCACTCTTATCAAGTTTGCCAATGACACCAAGCTGTGTGGTGCAGTAAACACGCTGGAGGGAAGTGATGCCATCCAGAGGCACCTGGATGTGCTTGAGAGGTGGGCCTGTATGAACCTTATGAAGTTCAACCAGGCCAAGTGCAAGGTCCTGTATGTGGGTCAGGGCAATCCCAAATACAAACACAGGCTGGGGCATAAAGGGATTGAGAGCAGACCTGAGGAGAAGAAGAACTTGTGGGGGAGGTGTGTGCTCAGAGCCCAGAAAGCCAACCACGTCCTGAGCTGCATCAGAAGAAGCGTGGCCATCAGGTCGAGGGAGGTCATTCTGCCCCTCTATTCTGCTTTTGTGAGACCCCACCTGGAGTACTGTGTCCAGCTCTGGGGCTCCCGATGTAAGAAGGACATGGACCTGTTGGAGGGCATCCAGAGGAGGCCACAAAGATGATCAGAGGGCTGGAGCACCTCTGCTGTGATGACAAGCTGAGAGAGTTGGGGTTGTTCAGCCTGGAGAAAGGAAGGCTCCAGGGAAACCTTAGAGCACCTTCCAGTACCTAAAGGGGCTACAGAAAAGATGGAGAGGCACTCTTTATGGGGGAGTGTAGTGGTATGATGAAGGGTAATAGTTTTAAACTGAAAGACAGTAGATTTAGGTTAGATATTAGGAAGAAATTCTTTACTGTGTGGGGGATGAGGCAATAACACAGGTTGCCCAGAGAAATTGTGGATGCCCCGTCTCTGGAGGTGTTCAAGACCAGGTTGGATGGGACTTTGGGAAACCTGGTCTAGTGGGAGGTGTACCTTCCCATGGCAGGGGGAGTGGAACTAGACAGTCATTAAAGTCCCTTCCATGTTCTATGATTCCATGTTCTACAACATAATTGTATGTCACCACAACTACAGAGTCTTATCAGTAATCAGTCTGACTGAATTCCCACATATGAAAGTCTGGGGTGTTTTGTCTCACTAACCCTGGCATATTTAAATTTTAGCACAATTGGGTGAATAATATAAAATAAGTCTGAAAGCCAGGAATCATCCAACTGGAAACTTACAGAACTGCGACTCAGGTGAGATCTGGGAGATCATACTTTCTAGCAAACAGAAAAATATTCAGCAAGGTTAAGCTTATTTTCGTTATTAAAGCAAGGTAGTTTAGTCTATATGCCTGTGTGTATATGTAATTTGAAATTAAAGGTGTGTCAAATTACCCATAAATAATCTGGCTGGTCAGTGAGCCACAGGGGCTGGCATTTCCCAGATGCCATGAACATTTTCCCATTCACTTCACTTTCATTTTATTTAAAATAAACTATTTGACATCTAAAATGACTGGGGTTATTGCAGCTGGAAAAAAAAAATACACTTAGAGTGTAAAGTCCTTTCTCTGTTCTTGTTTTTCATAACACCTTGTAAAGGGACATGTTTTGATTGATATAAACTATTATGACACACAGGAAGAAAAATGTATTAGGAACTGAACAAGGTGCATCGTTGCTGATTATTCACCCACTGCTCTAATATATTGAGCAAACGTGTAGTCTTGATATTGCAAAACAGTGTTATCCATTTAAGTCTGATATAATCCTACTGAAATCAGTGTAAAACTTTCTGTTTCTGAAGGTGTTGAATCAGGCCCTAATGAAATTGTAAAATCTCCCCACTTGTTTAAAATCTGCTCAGAAGCAAGTTAAAGTGAGAAGTTTACCTAAACCCTGTACAAAAGGCCTTCTGAGCAGCACAGATGAAGTCAAAACTCTGCACAGCCACTTCCCTTTGTGGTCTCTAATAATAATATATATGTGAATAATCCGTAATTAAATGAGAAGAGCATAACATTAATTATTTCACTAGATTGTTAATCAGCAGGGTATTCTATGCCCCCCTCTTCCTGGCAGCTAACCTGTCAGGGTCTAATAATTGTTGCCATGAACGGGGTTGGGTTAAGGTCCCCAAGGAATGCCAATTCTCTTGTTCCATTAGTGAGAGCACATATAGATCATTTTCAGTACTAATCTAGGGCTAAAATCAATTATGTCTCTTGTATTTAAAAATTAAATTGACTCACCATGGGAGTAGGATAAAGGGAAAAAATACATTCCTCCTATTATGTGTAATTACAATTGTAAAACATTTTCCTTCAAAATGTAATTGCTGCCTATAGAGACTGAAGCTGGAGAGCTTAAACTGTTTAGCTGACACATTCAGTCGTCTTTCAGGCTTTTCCTTTGGATTATTTAATGTGCTGAAACAGTCTTAAAGACCTTGACTTTTAAAGGTTCTCAGAAACAGTGTGGGGTTTAATAAAAACATAAAGAAGACTGAACAATGAATTAATTCTGTCATCACATGAAAAAAAATAAAATTATGAAAGTCATTTAATCTTATAAATACTTTACTCTTTCAGGACAAAAAATGAACAACCAACCATAATCTTTAAGTTTCCATTTTCCTAAAAACTGTATAGCTTGCTGCCTATGTCTGGCTTTTCTTTGCATTATTGGGTTCTTATGAGACCTTCAAGAGTAGTTAATCAATGTTATGCAATATATATGTCCTGCCATTCAGGGACAAGACTTTGAAGATCACCAGAGAGTGTAATATTGGTCCTTTTCTCAGATGGGCAGGAATATGCTGAAGATCATATTGTTCTACAGGATGGTTATGTAAGATATCTCTTCGATACTCAACAGCTCAGGTGCCTTGCAATTCTGGAGTCAGGCTGCAATCCTACAACACTCTTTATCAGATATTTTGGGTTCTCTGCTGTCCTTCATGTTGACCATTAATGCCAGGTCTGTGCATCAACCAATTATATATGCTAAAGAGAAGTTTCATAGAGCATAAGAAATGCTGATGAGGAAATTTGGCTTCCTTATTTACAGATATATATAGGTTGCTGAAGGAATCCTGCGTAGTAACAGTGCAAAAATGACCTGGATCACCTGTCACACTAATATCATACTAAGAAACGGCTTATAAAAGATTTGCAATTACCAGTCTTCCATAAATCAGTTGAAAAATAGGATTATGTTTTTAAGGAGACCGATATCCTTACATTCATTGACAATTTTCAAGCTCCCATTGGCTGCCAGCTTCAGAACCCCTTGAAGAATCAAATGAATTGTTTGCAGGAACATACACAACAAATGTCTCTGTTTTACATTTTGTTTCTTATTGTTCTCTTCACCAAGTCTAGTTATATGCATATTATGGACATGAATGCTTATCTGTATAGTTACAAGCACCTTCGAGGATGGTGGTTTCTGGACAGCTTATTATTCATGTGGTTTATTTGCCATGTTTAGAAGTAACCTCTGACCTGTGGATTCTATAACGATTGATTAACCATTTATTAAGACATCTAAGAATCCATTATTCATCCTCCATAAATTATTTATAAATGTACTTCTAATTTGATGTATGACTGCTATATTTAGAGTACATAAATAAGTCAAGAAAGGCTAACTCCTGCAGTGTCCTAGCATTGATAGGGATTGAGTCAATAACCAAGTGCAAATCCAATGGGAATTTTATTTCAAATGAATATTTAGTATTGAAACAACAACAAATTTCACCTCAGTCCTTGTAAACCAATCAAAAGAGTTCTTTTAAATTATTTTTTTAAATTAGAGAAGTCCATCATTTCTATCACCCTGAGCAGAATGAAAAACAAACCTTTGATTTGCGTGAAATTAATTCTGTGTTTTCCAGGGAGTGGCAAATGCCATTTCTTCACAAATTTTCTACAGAAACATTGCAAGGTATTTACATTTTTCATAGCTGTGTAAAAAGGCTGAACTGAATCACAGGCATGCTGAAAAACCATGGGTGGCTTGGCTTCAGCCTGGTTTAATAAACTCAATTTTTTGAGGCTCATGAAGGATTAATGGACATGAGATGGAAATGGCTGTGCTGATGAGAAACCAAAAAACATCATTTTCATGTGATTTCTGTTCTATTCTGTTTAGTCTTATCTTATTCCTATTCATGATGTAGTGCCTGAGTCAGAAAACTACAGATTTATCCAAGTTGTTTTCTCATCACATCAGACCAAAAAAAAAAAAATTCAGTGTTTTTTTCTTTGCATCTGGAGTAGAAGACGGTGATTTGAGTATTGGTCTTCCAGAAGTCAATATGTAAACTGGTACCCAAAGGAAGATGTTGTGAAGTACCAACTACAACTATTAGATAACCATGAGGGTCAGACCATGAGACATCAAAGGTAAAGATCAAAACACTGAACTGCATTGCATACCACATGGCATATCCACACATGGAGTCTGATGAACTCACAGGTTTTTAAATTCTGATCTAGCTGACATTGCTTAAAAAAACTGGAGAGAACTGGACGTATTGCAATAATTTTAATTCAGCTGAGGTGCAATTAACATTATGAACAACAGAAATAATGGCACATACTCCAAAAATAGCAAATGAAAATAAGTGGACATGATTGTCTGGCACATACAGCTTCCAAGCTAGGGTGACTCTCTTTGCGTATGTGTAATTGAATTGAATAGCATCCATTGCTGTGGGGTTTTTCTTTTCTTTTCTTTACCTTTTTTCTCTTGGACAAAAACTAAGAATGATCCTCTCTTTATTCCTCTCATTTCTGCCACACAAACACTAGTGAGTGAGAGTCAACACTGGAAGTTTTACTAGCTCTGTCATCATCAAAAGTTGTATGGTTGGTAATTTGAATAGTTTTTCCTTCATTATACAGTGAAAACTAAATAAAAGTATTGGGTTTACAGAATATGATCTGTGATACGATTCAAGGGCAAGAAAAATCTATCTTACTGATGAAAAAAAAAAAAAAGTGTGACATTCAGATCACAGAATGGCTACGTGGAATTAGGGGAAAAAGTGTTTTGATGCAGCAGACATCAAACCCCAGCAACACAATTTTTTACAGACCAGATGCTCAGCTTGTTGAATTATGAGAGTGTTGGTGACTTCAGCTGAAGATCTACCCCAGTAAAAAAGTAATTTCTGACTATAAAATTTTGCTTTATATGAAGCTGTTCATTCCTCTGAAAAGATTTTCTTTGTCTGTAGCACTGTCCATTAAGAAGTGTTTCTGGGGTTGAAGTTCAGATATTATTGTAAACAAGTATTATTCTGAATTTTCACAACTGGACAAATGACAGTGGTGTTGCAAAGTGTGGCAGAAAAAAGAAAGTATCATAATTGCTTGAAAATCTACATTTTATACCAGAAGGCTAGAAAGTACATGTTCCTTGGCTGTGCCCATTAATGAGATATAACTTGTGAAAAATCAGGAGCAGCAGAGAATAGGCCAAATACAGAAAGGCAGAAAATAGAGATACCCTCTCCCCCTTCACCCAGAGGTGACCAGTCTATTTCAAGTGTGAGCTACCTGGGCTTTTGAGACAATGGGGAATATCGTACCGCCTCTGCATTCTCTGCAGATAACTATCACTCTCTGTTACTGTCAATATGGGGGTGCCAAAATAGATACTGTGCAAATACAAGCTTTAGAAATGCAGACAGACAGTAAGAATATGACACTATTTGTCAGCAGTAAGCCATTTTGAAACTCATGAGGTTTAAACAATTATTTTAAATCCTTTCTTGGCATAGCTGATGCACAGAATAATGAAAGGGAAACAGTGAGTGTACCTGGAAGATTTTCATGGATTATTTTCTTTTGCTCACCCTCACCATAGAAACAAGAAGCATATGTCCCAGTGACATCTGACTGCCTCGCTATCTTTAAACGCTTCCCCAGATAATACATTATTGTGTTTGTAGCATCTTCCCTGTGATTCCCACAGTAGCTTCAAAACCACTCGGGTTTGTTGACAAAACAAATGAGCCTGAGACATTGCAACAAAGGACACTCTTCCCCAGAGTTTTCTTGTAGAAAGAATCAGTATGGATACTGCGGTATCCATAAACATACTGTTTCAAGCAGAGGAAGAAGGAAGATAAGAAAACTAGGCAGTTTGATCAGCTGTACACAGGGACTCAGAATCTTGTTTGACTGGAAAATATCTGATTGACCTTGAACATGAAACAACTTGTCGGGGGATCTGTTGGTTCAGTTGCTCTCTGTCAGCTCTTCGGCTAACAGCCCACTGTTTCTCCCTTTCAGATTTCATCTTCAAAAAATCAGGCTGATGAGAGTATGGTAACACTGGGCCAGGGCAAGGAGGACTGCATCCTCAGATAGGAGGAGAGTGTATTTACAAGAATTTTTTAAATTTCCTTTTATGCAAAATCTAGTCACACCTACTGAATCAAAAGATATGCAAGGTTTGAAAAGGAGGTTAAAAAACCTCAAAAGAAATGTTGTGGCAAAAAGTGATCAGCCCTAATGTAAATAGTTGAGTGGATTTAAATGAATAAGCAAGTAATATAAATATATTTATGATTGGGGAAAAATGCACGGAGATAGATATAGGTTCAGTCAGTTAGCTTTGGGAAAGATTCTGAAATGTTATTCACAATATACAATGCATTACTGTGTGAATGATCTTGATTTTTGTGGTATTATAAGATTATTTATGGATTAAAATATTTACCAGTAACATCATATGGATATTGGGTACTTCAGGTGGTCCTCTTCATCCCCACCAAATTAGGAATGTTCATATATCATTCCTGTGGTCTGACTGATCCACTCTTATAGATTTTTAGTATGGGAAACTCCAAAATTTCCAAGACTATCTCTTCCATTGCTTCTTTATCGTCATTGATGCAAGTTTCCTAAACTCCCATTTTAACTTTTTGTTGCTGAAATTATCTGTTGCCCTATCTGCTAGAAACATCAAGAATTTTTTGGTCTTTCTCAGCAGCAGCCTGCTACAAAAATGTAGACTACAATCAGCAGCAGCGCTATGCCATCTTCTCTAGACTATACAACCCAAATTCATTCAATCTTTTCTGCTAAGATCATTTTGCTAGACCTCTGCTGACCTCCCTTATTATTTACCTTTTCTGAAATCACTATACCCAGACCGCACCTTTCTTGAACTGATATGTTCAAAACTGCTTCCAGCACATTGTTGCAATGATGTTTTAAGAGTCTGGTGATAACAGAAGACATCCTATCACCATGCACTTTTAATAGTTTATTTTTGATCATTACAAACTACCCTTACAACATATAGAACTGATTAAACTACCCCAGAGAAAAGAAATTACATTATCTTGCCCAAAGACCAAGGCAGAAACACAATGCCAAACAGTACTTTCAAAGGCGTATACTAGTTTAACTCTGCTAACGTGAAACAAAAATCAAGTCCATCCACTAAAGAATCCACCTTCAAATCCATTTCATTTTTTAAAATGGCATGACCACACAATAACATGTCCAGTTGCCCCCAGTGACAGTAAGGAGAATGTAGTGGACTTAGATAGACACCCTTCAATTGTTTGTAGATAGGTAAGGTAAGACTTACTTTCAGTCACTGCTTTTGTGGTTTTCTAGTGGTGTTGCAGAGTAGAAGAAAATATCTTGGCGCAATCCTTTGCCATTTCCATGCACTGTAACAAATTTACTAGTCATCTGGCTTTCTCTGATGTTTGTCCCAGGCATTTTGGAAGACAAGAAACTCTGAGAGATGAAACTCATGGTTAAGTTACTAGATCTTAATTATTACAACACATCAGCTGAGCCACAATCCATGTTCATATTCTTATACTGCAGTAGACAGGAGGCAATTTGATTTACCACATAAAGGAAGGGGTTAATCCCAGCTGAAGAATTTTGAATTTGCTTGATGTTAAAGCCTGTGTATAGTAGGATACTGCTGCTTGGCTGAAAAGTTTAAATTACAGAGTGAGGATCCTTTAAACTGAAGAAACTTTTTCAAGAGTCTGAGACAAGTGATTGTATTTCCTGAATTTTTTCTTCTCTGGTGTTTTTGATAGTTCATAGGAAACAGCTACAACATAACAGCAGTCCAATTATCAAATGAATTTTGGTATTAAAAGACTCAGTATTAATGATGGTTAGTTACAGTACCTCCCACTTACTAACATAATAATGACATGTCCTTGCCTTCATTTCAGACATTATGGGAATACTATCATCTACTCTTTTCTTAATTTTGCAATCATGGAGGCAAGTCAACCCAATATTTTAGCTGTAACATGTAAGGCTTTTTGTCTACAGAGTGTGTCTGGTGCCTGATCCTTTCATGACCTATTTTCAAATAGGTATGAGAAAGGGACTGCACCTTATCTGATGTCATTAAAAGGACTTTTGAGGAGAAACTCAACTTGCAGTGAAGAAGTAAGAAAACTTCTTTCTCCATCAATGTAGTTCAAGATATTTCCATTGGGATGTCTAACCACCTGTATCTAAATATGTTGATTCATGTTTTCCTCTTGAAAAGTCAGTTGGTCAGGAGATGTCTAGTAACATATGATTAATGACTTACAAGATAAAGGCTATCTGATGAATTTTCAACATTTTAAAAATGTATGAAAGAAGGGAAAAATTCACCGTTCCTATCCTATCCTGCCCTGCTCTATAGTTTATCAAAGTGTGCGACCAGAAAGCAGTTACATTTGGAGAATATTTTTTCTCTAAGAATTTTTTATGGGGAAATTTAGTTTAACCGAATGTTAACTTGTTCATGGATTAATGCGACTGCTATTTCAGCACTGTATGGAACTTACAAGAAATAAGCAACCTGAGCATCATATTTCTAAAAAATCCCCTCACAGCAGGGTCTTGCTCTGGCAGTAGTGGCAGTAAACTAGTGGAGTGGAGACCAGTGCTAGCTATTGAGCAGAGCGTTGCAGTTGCAGTTACGTGTAATTTATGGGAGTCAAACCTTCTAGTACAAGCCTCTCTTGAAGGTGTAGCTGCACTGCAAAGGGTATGCTTCACCTTTGGAAGCCACAGAAAGAGGCTTCCAGGCAAGGTCTGTTGAGATTTCTGTGTGCAAATTACAGCAGAGATGGAGAAGTTATACAAAGGGACCTAGAGACTTTAGAAATATGAGCAGGAAACAGTGAAATTAGATTCAGTCTGGAACAGTGGAAAAAACCCATCATCTAATGCCTCTGGAGAGAGGTGTGCAAAGAGGTAATCTGAAACAGGCATTCAGTAAATGGAAGATATGATATTTGGGTTGCAATAACAGTGAGGGAAACCTGTGGGGTGACAATGAGCCATTTCTTTGGTAGTAAAAGACAAGCAAAGGGAGCAACAGAGAATGTGAATGTGCTTTTGGGGAGTCCTATCAGAAAACATGACATCATGGCCCAAGGAGGAGGCACAACTGTACTGTCACTTAGCCACGCTGGAATGATAATGATCTAAAGATGTTGTTACAATGAAAAGAATTTAAGAGAAATAGTTGTTGCAACACAACTGATTGAAAAGCAGAAAGTGACTGGAGAAGTGTTAGGTTAGACAATCAAGAAGCAAAAGGGGAAATAATAATAATCGTTTGCGCAGTGTGGAAAGCTGTTAAGACTGTGAAGGAAAGGGAATTATTAAGGATGGTGGGGGAGGGCTAGGCAGGAGAAATAGAAGCAGCTAAGCAGAGAAAAAATTAGGCTGAATTAAGTAATTAACAGTTCTTAATAGAGAAGTCTATTAGACGAAGAAATGTTCTCCTAAGAGACATGGCTGTAAGCTCTTTAGTGCAGGCACCATGACTGCTTATATGTTTACATTGCACCTAGCACAGTGGGGATCCCGATCCTTATTTGATTCTGTGGGTTCTGCTGCAATAGAAATAACAAACAGCAATAATTATGTGGTGTGGTACATCCATGGGGGATAGGCACTGAGGCTGAATTCTCCTCTTAGTTACACTCTGCTGAGGTCAAAGGGATTATTTGGATACAGGCTGGTGGTGATGACAGGTCAATTTGGCCCAATTCACCTGCAAAAATAGAATATGTGTGGTTTCTTCTCCCAAATCTACCTAAGTACTCTTTGTTATAAAGTCATGCAGGCTAGCCATTTTCCAGCTACACAAGGGGACTGTTTCATGTTCAAAGAGCTCATGTTGCAGGGCAGACTGGTAGATGTGCAGGGCCAAGGACTGGAACACCAGCGGGTGTTTCTTCAGAGCAACAAAATTTGCTACAAGCTGCGAAGTCGAAATCTGCTTCTTCAGGATTGGTGTTTGGGGAGTGAGAGTGCAGCCTTTCCTCCCCCATCACTTGCATCTCAAGGAAGTTCTTGTTCAGTGTCTGATTCTTCCTCTAACAGACAGAAGTGAATTTAGAGAGCAGATCCTGAGATAAATCATGCCAATCCTGCAGAAACAAGGACACTGGAGAACATGCAGAGAAGAGCCCCAGGCAGTGCTGTATCTTGGGAGTGGTGGGCTGGGGACATTTCTGTAGCTTAAATGGAGATGATAGCCTTCACTGACAATAACATGGTACTTTCCTGCCTAAAGGGCTGGGGGGTTGCCTTGTTTTTCTCTGTGTGGACCACAGCATCATTATTATTATTATTAATTATTATTATTATTATTATTATTATTATTATTATTATTATTATTATATAATATCATTATATAATTATATAAAGATAAAAATATAAAATAAAATATTATATAATAATAATATTTTAATGGATGAAAGCTAAGAAGAACTGGGGCTTGTCAGAAAATTGAGCAGTTGATGAGAAAGTAATTGATGACAGTGGAACAATTCTAATAATTTTCTGTCTTGTTTTGCTGGTACCAGCATGAACTTTAGCAAAATGACTGAAATAAGTGATGCATTTTCACTCAGCTTTATCCCTGACTCTTGTGCGTCTGAGAAAGACCCAGCAGTGGATTTGGCAGATAAAGTGCAAAGCAAGACAGGAACTACCATTATGAAATGCAAAAAGTCAATTTGAATGTCAACAGCAAAGGCAGGGGATGCAAGCTTTAAAGAGCTCCAGTTTGAGAAAATGAGGGCACCGCATTGTGTATCCCTGACTAACTGCTCATGTTTCAAGCTTTAGAAGAATGCCACATTTAGATGCTTTTTCATTATACATTGATTTTCATTATTATAGACCACAGAACTCCCCTAGCTTCTTGTGGATGCTACATAGGTCAGCAGCAAATGCTGCCCAAAAACACAAAGCTTATGAATATTCAAATTTAATTGCATAAGCTTTCTCTTTTGCATGGGACAAAACTGCACTTTGTCACTATCTGGGGGTAAAGTTCAACTGCAGTATAGTATTATACAATACTTTTCTCTTCCAAATGTGGTTTTAATGGGAAACTTACTGTGCAAAAAGGAAAGGAGAATTGCTATCTCAGTTTTTAAGGCTGTAAAACCGTGAATGGAGAGGTGAAGTAACTTGCCTAGGTCATAGGAGCCACAGGACAATGCTACCACCAGACTTCACTGATTTTTATAAATCACCGGGAAGAAAAGGAAAAAATGAACAAGCAATGGGGATAAGGTTGATCACTAAAGCCTACAAAGTTCTCTGCATCTCATTTACCTCAGTTAATGTTGTGATGTTGGAGAGATGCAACACACTTAGTGGTCGGCCTTGGGGAGAGGCAAATGTATACAATTCATTGATTAAACACAGTGTTTTTACCATTAGTGTTGAAACCAAGACCAAAGTGTCCATCTTTACTCCTGAGTGGGAGGTAATGCTCCTGGGTTTTCAAATCAGTTGCCGTGTGACCATAAATACATAGTTTATATTTATTTTTGTCTCTCCTTAGCTCTATGTCCCATGGGGACCCTTCCCACGAGGTGCTGCCACTCTGTAACTCTCAAGCGTTAATCTCTTTCCTGAAGCCAGCCCTGTGTTTCCATCATTTCCTCTCACTGCCTGAGAAAAACAGACACTGTAGAGGTATGATTCATCCACATTTGAGATGTCTGTTTTAGGATGAGGTGAATCATGCTTGTTTTTTGCATGGACTATAGAGGGAGACAACGGTGACTAATCAAGACATAGATGTCTGTAGTGCAGGCATCTAACGTTAAGTAAGATGAATTCCACTCTCACAGCCAGCTCAAGTCTGACAGAAACAGTGGCAGCCAGCTGGGTCCAGCAGAGCTTTGGCTCTGGCACATGAAAGCATATTGCTTCCAAGGCTGTTTGAAGACCAGATAGCCACCTTCTCATGGTGCTCAGGGCAAGCCCAAGTTAATTAACACAGAGGGCGCAAGCTGGGCCCATGCAGAACTAGGATATCTCCACACGTTTCTCTTTAACTAAGTAGTTCTGAGGATTTTGGTACAGCGGCAAAGCATAGTAACTTAGGTTTAACATTACCTTTGTGCTCAAGCATAGCATCAACCTTGCTGTGCCTGAGCTGGCTCCATGCAGAGCTTCTTGGGGAAGTCTTCTGTCCGTATTCCTAAAGCAGCAGTGGTGTGCTATACATTTCCACAACAAAATGTCTGTGCTAGTCACACTTGCCTCTTGAATCTGTAGAGACCTGTTGAAGCTGGGTTTGTGGAAACCAGCTTAGGTTTGAAGGCATTCATGTTTTTAATGTCTGTTTTCTCTGTTGTCTATATTATGCCAGACCCTGTTACTTGGAGTACCTGTCTGAACAGCCCAAATGGTCCGTTTTCATGACCACCTCACTGCATATGAAGAAATATCATGGGTAATTCAGTTAGTCACAAACAGCATATTAGCATATTAGTTTCTACACGGAATGCAAGAAAACTTAAAGGAAACCGTTTGGATCTGGAATAAAACTACTCAGATTGTGTCATGACTGAGCAATAGTCATATCTGATCTCTTAGAGTCTGCAGGCTTGCTTGCCAGACTGAAGACTTGCAAAACATGCTGGAAGGTATCATAGCCTTTTTTTCCCAATTCTGTAGTTAATGGGCTAATGACTTTCCCATCTTACCTGTACATCATTTAGTGCTGAAACTGATGGAGTTGAACTCTTAATACCAGGGCATCACTAAATTGTATAAGAGCAAATCTCCACTTCCAGAGAACTTCATCTGGTTCCTGAAATTCTCTGCCATGACACCCCATCTCAATCAAGCTTTTGAGGGAACCAATTAATCCACAGATAAAATTTGCAAGGAAAAAAACACCCAAACATTACAAAACAATTCTGATTCATATAAAATATACACGCCTATCCCCAGCAACACTGAATCCCAGTTCTCAACAATCAGTCTGTGGAGGTTATTTTCCTCCATAATTTCTGGCAATGTTACTGCTTAAACAAATAACTTGCCCAAGATTGAAGGTGATAGAACCAAATTCTTCCCCATGTACTTTATTCTGAAAAGTCTTGATCATTAATTGTACCATAAATGTGTCAAAAAATGTGCCAAAAAGATAGCATGAATAATGTTTCATTTTGCTGACATTTGTGTATGAATTGGTTGATGAAAAGCCCAAAGCTACAAAGCTTAATTTTCTTAGGTATTTAGCTAATGAACACTTTCAGAGAGTTGGTCAGCCAAGATGTATCTTCTCTCCTCCCCTTTTATTTGTCAATTTTAAGAACAAAACAGAGGGCAATTTTTTTTTTTTTCAATAAAAATAATATTTAAATGAAATATTCCTATAGAAAGGTCTGTCTTAATGAAAAACACATTTTTCAGTGAAAGAAACATTTCAAATTAAAATATATGCAGAATAGATGTGTTGTTACACAGAGTTAACTCTGAGCACAGGGGAAGATGAGTGATTGCTTTTGTAGTATGAGGGGAAGAACTGAAAGACCAACAAGGGAGGCAGGATAGTAATCAGTGGAAGTGATAAGTAAGCCAGTTTTATTTCTAGCAATAGAGGTAGAGGGAAAAACAAAGACACATTTAGGAGATATTAAACAGACATAAGTGACACGATTTGGAGTCTTAATATGGAGTTCTTCCTTTAAGAACAAACTGGCTTTTGAATTAAACCATCCATCAGCATGGTGTCTTCAAAAGGAAATGAAGCAAAAGCTGCTTCATATGCATCTTCCCAATAACAAAATTATAGAACATTACCATGCGAGAAACAGATCGTCCACTGACAGATCAGTTATGAGGAGAGTTTCGACTGGCACTGACTACGGTCACGGAAAGAATTAAAACATGTGCTTAACTTCATCCACCCATCACAGAAACAGAACTAAGTAACCCTAAGTGCAATAGTAACTTAGTAGCTCTTGAGTTTTAGTATATTTATTCTCACCATCATGAAGTTGAAAGTGCTATTTATTACCCCTGATTTACAGGAGGGAGCTTAAACACATTTAGAGTAGCTTTCCAATTCCCACTGAGTTCAGTTCTTTTGAGGATCTGGGGCTATAGATCTGCACAGTGCAATGAAGCACAGTACAGAGAGATCTGAATTACTGCCAACTGAGCCTGCTTGTAAGCAGGGCTGATTAGCGTGGGCACAGCACAATCCTAATGCTGTAATGTTGCTTCCAGCCCTGAAGTAGAGCTCCTGCATCATGAGGTATTGGGGTTTTTTTGTTTTGTTCTGTTTTGGGTTGTGCTGTGGTTTTTTTGTTTGTTTTTGTTTTTTTTTTTTTTTTTCATGGGCACACCATCTCAGAATACCACTAACCTGGAGAGTGCTGTGCTCTGTTAAGCGGTGTGGATTTAAATATCTTTGCATTGGTTACCCATCAGTTCCCCAGCACACAGCAAGACTGAATCCACCTTTATGACTCCGATGCTATTAATCTAATGGATGGACTATTTGTCTCTAAGGAGCTGGTTAGAGAGTTCCTTTGGATTTATCAGGCTTATCTATATATTTGCCTAGAGATAGGCACATTCTCAGGTGCTTCCTAGACCTGGGGCTGAGACGTTGTTGCAGATAGGGATTCTTGGGAAACAGAAAAAAAGTACTTGCTGTATTTCTAGAAAAATGCTTAAAAAAAATGCACTAAAAAAAGGGGGAAAAAAACCCAACGAAAATAATTTCCTGTTATCCTTTCTTTAAAACTTGTGAATAACTCTAGATAGGGATTCTAGAAAACCATTTCAGCTGAGAACAAGACATTAGGCAGGAGTCAAACTTCACATTGAAGCCCTTAGTAATCAAAAACTGACTTGAGCATTAATGAACTAACTTTTCCATTAAGTAACAACGAATAGATTGCTACAGTCTTATATTGTCTCTATGTTCCAATGTCCTACTTTTCTCCAACTGCTAATTTAAGATGCTTTTCACTGTTGCAAAGAGCATAGTTAACTGCTAAAGAACAATTTTATTGCCCTAAAACAGTAATATATTTGCATTCATTACTATGAGTCTTAAAACTTATTACTGATATAAAAGAGAGGATAACAACATGAAGGGTTTGAAGGGCAGCAGATAATAGTCTGAAAAGGCCTCTGAAATGCCTGAAGTATCAGACATAAAATAGGAATGATAAACAAGTTCATTATTTGTTAGTGATGGTTATGCTGGAGGGAACATTTTTTATATTATTTTTTTCCTTTTTAAAGTTTTATGGAGAATATATTTCAGTCCTAAGATGAGCATAAATTAAACATGTTTTACCCGGCTGTTCAGTTAAGAAATCACAAGAACTAATGAGCTGTATAGTGGTAAAGCTGTTAAGCCAATGTGAGAAGACTCTATAGGGCAATCTATGAAGCATAAAAGAGAGAAAAGCCCCATTTCGGTAGCCATTTGCTCCTGCTCACATACTTGGGTTGAGCTCAGCTCTATACCACCTTGAGGTATATGTGATCAGTGGAGAAAATCCTATCTTGACTGTTTGGCAAACATAAAGAGAAAATATAACTATAATATGAAGGGGCATAGAGATTCCTTAAATAAAAAATATGCTTCCAAATCCTTCATTCTGGCAGGTTTTAGATCAGTTGTTCAGTGCCTGATTTTTTAGGTCCTGACCACCTATTAGTCTTAGAGGTTTTGTTTAATGGTAGAGCCGCTCAGCTTCTCCAGAAATCAAGCCAGTGACGTTTTCTGGCCTGTTGAGAAGATTGGATTTAAAGACAGTATTTCCCTTGGAGTACCTTGACATAGATTGGTGGTTTTCAGATCATGTTTGAAATTGAACACAGTCAGACACAGTTTGATCTTCCTTGTTCGGAAATTTTCTTCCTCAAGTATTGGGTAATTCACTTGCCTTAGCAGTAACTACTCATGAAAGTTAGGGATTTCCACGTAACCTATTTTAAAAATATGAGAAAACACAAATAATAGTCTGCAGTTATTTGCAGCGCAAAATAGATATCATCATTATTTTCTTTACTAATTCCAGTGTGAATGGTTGGATTCTGCTTGTTTATTCTCTCTAGTGGTTGAGATTGAAAAGCTATCTGAGCTATTTCCTTAAAGTACTGCACAGCATTGCTTCTTAAATGGTTACAGCTTCAAAATCAATAGCTCTTCCAATCCTTACCTATTCTTAGGTTTTGAAACAGTAAACACTCAATAAACACTAGACTTTCAGATTCTCCTGGGAAAAAGTTGAAAAGACAAATTTATCAGAGCAGGTTTTGAAGGATGCTCTGTAGAGATGGCCAGAAGTCTTTTGATTGACTCATCTTGAGATACCAAGAGTTTCACCCTTAGAAATCTAAGTGGAACCAGATGCTTTATCAAGTGATTGCAAGGATTTTTCATCCTTGAACACGAAGAGTAAAGTGTGTGTGTGTGGTTTTTTGCATATCTGATTTATCTTATCTTGTTTGATTAACCCCCAAAGTTTCCATCATACCTAATATAATGGGTCCAGTCTACCTATGATTTTTAGTCTACCTATGATACTGCTGTATCTTTTTCTTCATTATTATCATCATTTCTACAGTTATTTTGGCAGTGGTCATTGTCATTAAAGCATCCTCATCCCAAACCAGAAGAGTTATCCGCATAAAAATCTTATGTAGAAAAGACAAATAGGCACTTAGTTGGTGTCTGACCTAAATTTTAGACTCCCTTTATAGCTGATAAAGAACATTTTCCTGCCCTAATTTATTAATCCACTTTCAAATGAGATGAGTCTTTCCCAAGCAAGTTTGGAGGCAGAAATCTCCACTGTAGGTGTTTCTGCTGGATAACGGGAATCCAACCCATCAGTTCTAGGTGTCTGTTTCCAAACCAAACTTAGGCACATTTTTAATCCCGCCCTTCAACTTTATAGTGTTATCAGGATGGAGAAACCTGTTCTGCTGTGTTTCTGTTTTCATAAACTGCACCACACATATTATTAGGCTGTCAGAGAACAGCCCCGTGAATTTGTAGTTGTATGACCAGCAGTGAGGAAGCTATGAAGGACCATTCTCTTCCTTTAAAAGAACTAGACATACAGTGAAAGTCATTGTGAATTATGGTGAAAGAATAAGATAGATAGGAAGAAAGAGAAAGAGAAAGAGAAAGAGAAAGAGAAAGAGAAAGAGAAAGAGAAAGAGAAAGAGAAAGAGAAATGAGAAAAAGAAATTTCCCAGGTAATTTTTATTCAGTTGTGCTACAGCCTCTGCACCCACCAATTTACACTATTTTTTGCAGGCCTGACAGTGTGCTTTGGTTTTATATAAGCGTCAAAATGGTTTTCAAAAATCATTGACAGAACAAAAGAAAGCTAGATACAGATAGAGTAGAAACAAACCAATCCAAAGTTTCAATAAAGATTAGTCCAGGTTTGTATTACTATAATGTTGCAGTCACCAATACATTCCTATTTTCTTCAAACCTAGCAGTGATTTTTATTTCTATATTTTAACTGAAAATTAGTTTTGTCATTACATAAGGTAAAAGAAGCAGCAGCTGTGGATGCCATGCATGCAACACTGCAGTTGTGACAGGAGTGGAGGTGACCTCAGGTAAGTTTTGGCTGAACTGTTTGTGTTAATCAGTCTCACTGTAATAATGATCAGGTTCAAATCATTATGTAACTATTTTAAAAGAACAAAATATCAGATTCAAACATCCCTAAGAAATCAGCCAGTCTCTCAAGGCAAGGTACCAGAGGCTAAGATGTGTGGGATGTGGTTATGCTATATAACGTGGTAGGACTGAGGTTAACACAGTCATAGATGGATCACCTCATCTGCAAACAGTGATTCCTCATAAATCATTATGAAAAATAGACTGACTGTGCCAGTTCATAAATTCAAGACAAGTGCCTATTTCCATAAGGGCCAAACAGACAGACAGTGCTGGGGATGCAAACATGCCACCACCACATGCAGTAGTTAATGTGTTAGCATTTTAACAAATTGAGCCACTTCACTGGCCTATTTATCAGTTCAAGCTATTTAGAAATGTTGCTACCATATGTTGTCCATTGAAATGAATGCTAAACACTGCATTTATAAATGGTAATTTATGACTCATAAATGTCTCTGCTATTAGAGTCATTCTGCCACTGTGAATGGAATTGATAGCAGTTTCTGCACTTCACGTTTTGTTTTTTCACTCCCCTCATTTCAGGGATATTGTTGATATTAAAGCTTTAGTGCCTCATAGAGGATGTTATTTAAAAGACTGCGTGTATCAGAGAGAGGTTATTTTTGTGTGCTATCCACCCTGTAAATTGATTTCATCTTCCGAGTAAACTTTCAGGAGTAAAAATTCAAAGAGAACCTCTGGAGTATGCGAAGTGATAAAACAGTTTTCAGCTATAATAAATCTGGCATGCAAACAAATAAGCTCCCTGTTCCCCTTCTCCCCCCTATCCCTGCAAAGCCTTTTGCCTATTTATATTTACCTCAGTACAGAGAATTTGAGCCTGAAGTTACATTCTCTTAAATACCTCTCAAGACTAAATGCAAATGCTCAAGCAGATTTGTTTGGTTTTGCTGCTTGGAATTAATTTTGGTCAAAATTACAGAATCACAGAATGGTTGGGATTGGAAGGGACCTTCAGAGTTCATCTAGTCCAACCCCCCTGCCAAAGCAGGGTCATCCAGAGCAGGTTGGACAGGAGTGCATCCAGGTGGGGTTTTTTATATCTCCAGAGAAGGAAACTCCACGTCCTCTTTGGGCAACATCTTCCAGTGCTTTGTCACCCTTAAAGAAGTTTCTCCTCATGTTGAAATAGAATTTCATGTGTCCCGGTTTGTGCCCATTGTCCATTCCCCTGTCACTGGACACCACTGAAAAGAGTCTGGCCCCATCCTCTTGACACCCACTCTTTAGATATAGATAAGATGATGAGATCACCTCTCAGTCTTCTCTCCTCCAGGCTAAACAGGCCCAGGTCTCTCAGTCTTTCCTAAAAAGAGAGGTGCTCCTTTCCCTTGATCATCTTCATAGTCCTCCGCTGTACCCTCTCCAGCAGTTCCCTGTCCTTCTTGAACTGAGGGACCCAGAACTGGACACAGTACCCCAAATGTGGCCTCACCACGGCAGAGTAGAGGGGGAAGGATGTCCTCCCTTGACCTGTTGGCCACACTTTTTTTAATGCACCCCGGGATGCCATTGGCCTTCTTGGCCACAAGGGCACATTGCTGCCTCATGGTCAACTTGTTGTCCACCAGGACTCCCAGATCTCTCTCTACAGACCTGCTTTCCAGCAGGTCAGCCCCTAACCTGTACCAGTGTATGGGGTTATTCCTTCCTAGGTGTAACACCTCACACTTGCCTATGTTGAATTTTATCAGGTTCCAACTCTCTAACCTGTCCAGGTCTTGCTATATGGCAGCACAGCCTTCTGGTGTGTCAGCCACCCTTCCCAGTTTTGTGTCATCAGCAAACTTGCTGAGGGTACACTCCATCCCTTCATCCATGTCATTAATCAATATATTGAAGAGGACTGGACCCAGTACTGATCCCTGAGGAGCACCACTAGTTACAGGCCTCCAACTGGCCTCTGCACTGTTAATCACAACCCTCTGAGATCTGCAATTTATCCAGTTCTCAATCCACCTCACTGTCCACTCATCTAATCCTGAGGAACCTGAAGACATACAAGTTCATGGGACCTAATGAAATACATTCCAGAGTCCTGAAGGAACTAGCTGATGTAGTTGCCAAGACACTTTCCATGATATTTGAAAAGTCGTGGCAGTCAGGTGAAGTCCCTGTGGACTGGAAGAGGAAACATCACACCCATTTTTAAAAAAGGGAGAAAGGAGGACCCTGGGAACTACTGACCTGTCAGCCTCACCTCTGTGCCTGGGAAGATCATGGAACAGATCCTTCTAGATGCCATGCTTGGGCACATGGAGGACACGGAGATGATTCAAGATAGCCAGCATGGCTTTACTAGGGGCAGGTCCTGCCTGACTAACCTAGTGGCCTTCTATGATAGAGTGACTAGGTCAGTAGATAAGGGACGACCTATGGATGTGATCTATCTGGACTTCTGTAAGGCCTTTGACATGGTCCCTCACAACATCCTGCTTGCCAAATTGGAGGGATACGGATTTGATGGGTGGACTGTTCAGTGGATAAGGAATTGGCTGAATGGTCGCACCCAGAGGGTGGTACTCAATGGCTTGAAGTCCAGATGGAGAGCAGTGACAAGTGCTGTCCCTCAAGGGTCCATGCTGGGACCGGTACTGTTTAACATTTTTATCAATGACATAGACAGAGGGATTGAGAGCACTATTAGCGAGTTTGCAGATGACACCAAGCTGTGTGGTGTTGTTGATACACCAGAGGGACGGGATGTCATTCAGAGGGACCTGGACAGGCTGGAGAAGTGGGCCCAGATGAACCTCATGAGGTTCAACAAAAGCAAGTGCAAGGTTCTGCACCTGGGCCGAAACAATCCTCAGTATAAATACAGACTGGGGGATGAGGTATTAGAAAGCAGCCCTGAAGAAAGGGACTTGGGGGTGTTGATGGACGAGAAGCTGGACATGAGCAGGCAATGTGCACTTGCAGCCCAGAAGGCCAATCACATCCTGGGCTGCATCAAAAGAAGTGTTGCCAGCAGATCCAGAGAGGTGATTCTGCCACTTTGCTCTGGTGAGATCTCACCTGGAGTACTGTGTGCAGGTCTGGAGCCCTCAATATAGAAAGGACATGGACCTGATGGAGCGGGTCCAGAGGAGGGCCACAAAAATGATCAGGGGTTTGGAGCGCCTCTGCTATGAGGACAGGCTGAGGGAGCTGGGGTTGTTCAGCTTGGAGAAGAGGAGGCTCCGGGGAGACCTAATAGCGGCCTTCCAGTACCTGAGGGGGGCCTACAGGAAGGCTGGGGAGGGTCTGTTTACAAAGGTCTGGAGTGACAGGATGAGGGGAAATGGTTTTAAGTTGGAGAAGGGGAGATTTAGATTGGATATTAGGAAAAAGTTCTTTACTATGAGGGTGGTGGAACACTGGAACAGGTTGCCCAGGGATGTGGTTGAGGCCCCTTCCCTTGAGATATTCAAGGTGAAACTTGACGAGGCCCTGGGCAACTTCGTCTATTTGGGGTGTCCCTGCTGACTGCGGGGAGGTCGGACTAGATGACCTTTGGAGGTCCCTTCAGGCCTGGACCAATCTATGAATCTATGAACCCACACTTCCTAAGCTTACCTATGAAGACGTTACGGGATACAGTGTCAAAAGCCTCGCTGAAGTCAAAGTAGACAATGTCCACTGATCCCCCCTCGTCCACCCAGCCAATCATTCTGTTGTAGAAGGTTATCAGATTGGTCAAGCATGCTTTCCCCTTGGTGAATTCATGTTGATATTTGCGATAACCTTCTTTTCCTCTACATGCTTTGAGTTGACATCCAGGATGAGTTGTTCCATCACCTTTCCAGGGATGGAAGTCAGGCTGACTGGCCTGTAGTTTCCTGGATCCTCCTTCTTGGTATTTTTGAAGACTGGTATGACGTTAGCTTTCCTCCAGTCCTGAAGTACCTCTCCTGTCCTCCATGACCTTTCAAAGATGATGGAGAGTGGTTTCACAATGACATCTGCCAGCTCCCTCAACACTTGTGGATGCATCCCATGAAGGGCCATGGATTTGTGGGTGTCAAGTTTACCTAAACGATCTCTAACTTGATCTTCCTACATCAAGGAAGAGTATTCCTTACTCTGGGCTCTCTTTCTTACCTCCAAAGTCTGAGATGCCTGAGAACTCGCCTTAGTGACAAAGACTGAAGCAAAGAAGGCATTCAGTAACTCCACCTTCTCTACATCCTCCGTCACCAGGGCACCTACCTCATTCAGCAGTTACTGTCCCTGACATCCCTTGCCAGGTTTAATTCCAAAATTCTTGTCTGAATCTTTTAAATATACTTTATGAAAATGTTAGCTATGTGCTTTTCTGTGAATGCTACTTCTAAGGCTAAAGAGCCTTATAGCAGGTGTTGTTGAAAACTGCATTTATCAGAAAGGGTTATTTTTAGCAAGTAGGTTTATTGCAAGTTCCATGTTGACTTCTAGGGCTAAATTTTCAAAGAGCGTCTTTGGAGTGCCACCCAAAGTAGAAATCATCTTTAAGTTTTTATGCATCTGAAAATTACTTTAGTAAAAATAGTTTAGTGAATATAATTTCCACAATGGAAAAGACCTTGATAAGTCTATTCACTCTGTGTATCTCAGATGTATCTTCACATGACATGGGTTGCTCTCAAGAAGGACTAAAGAAGGAGCCTTATGAGTTCATTTAGACCAGATACTTGATTTTTAAGTAGCTCAAATTAGATAGGTGGAATTTCAACCTAGGAAAAAACTGTTTCATGTGCCTAATACATCTGTACAAATATCCAAAGTCATCCAAGGAAATTAGATTTGTGTCTAGAAAAGACTGTCTCAAAATGTATCATCTATTTGCAAATATAAATGTGATACATATAAACACACATTCAAAGCTCACTATTCCTTCTGAAAGTTTCCCTTAAATATAGGGATGATTTCTGTAAAGTTGCTTGTCTTACTTAAAGTGACGAAGTATGTATTGTTGTGATTATGTCACCAGTTAGTTTTGGGAGATTCCCCCTGTAGACACGCCAGACTGCACTGATATAAATGGCTCTGTTTTAGTGCTGAAAGATGTGTTTTGTATAGAGCATAGTCCCCAATCTCTGTGGGATTGTGCCTCTGAACAATTAATGTCAGTGTCAAGCATCCAACCAGCATCTTGGTGTTGGAACACTATTTACACTTTGATATTGAAAATGGTTTGGGCATATTGTCTATAAAAAAAGATTTATAAAGAGATACTCATGTACATCTTCATTTCATTTGGCTGGCTACTAGGCAGGCTGAGTTACAATAGATAAAAACTGATTTGAGCTTTCATTCCTTTTTCAAATATGGCCTTTGTGACTACAGGTAAGTCATTTGGTCCACTGTATTTTATCCAGTTGTGGAATCAAAATTAATGGTCCATGCTTATCTCAGAGATGCTGTGAAGAAAAAATCTGCAGCTGAGTGACATACCCAAATACTATGATTGTGATGGTCAATGAAAAGAATGTATAGAAATTCATTAAACATCCAATAATCAGAATTTTAGGTTAGATATTCCTCTTAGCAAGAATCTAGTTCTTACATTAAGGATTTTGGTAATATTGTTTCAAAAACACCAACTCGGGATCTTGAAAACTCTTTCCAGGCATAGAATAATTCCTTCAAGTAATTTCTATTATTAAAGAGAAATTAAAAATAAAACCAATAATATCAGATCTGCTTTTAGAGGTTTCAAGTACATAGGATGTTGAAAAACAGGCTTCAATAAAAACACGATGTATGGAACAGGTGAAAAGGAAACAAGCTATTAAAAGGATATGTTGTCAGTGGCAATAACACTAAGAAGTCATATTGCAATATGTCTTTGAAATATCTTCTACAAACATTCTTTAGACCTAAAAAATTAAACCACCCCTGCAAACCACAAAATATTTTATCAGTAGAACAAAAAGAGGTAAAATTACTTGCTCAACACATGACTTTCAGATGGCAAAATCCAGAGCAGAAGGCAATGCTGGAGCTCCCTCTGACCCAATTTTAACAAGCATTTTGGGAGGTTGCGTGCAGTGCTTCTGGCTTGTGCTGTGAGGGTACTGGGTTTTACAGCTGACAGAGTCCTGTGTGGTCAGCAGACGTGTGAGAGTGTTGAAGGAAATGGAATTGGTATCATGTAGTTTTATTTCCTCTTTTTAAGTGTTGTTAATTGTTCTGTGAAAATGCCAGTTTGGGGTTGTTTCTTCAGTTTTTCAGGAAACCTTTGCCACCTCACCCCCATTTGAAAGTGAATGGCTTTTTTCGGTTCTTGACAGAAAAAAAATAAAGTTGGGATTCCCACTGAAATGTTTCCTTTAGAGCCTATGTTTTATTTATTTTTTATTCAAAACAACATCTGTTTGTTTGTTTGTTTTAATGCTTATGAAATGCCAAAACAATTCTTCTATTTATTTTACAAATGTTAAATTAAATCCAGACTTGAGAGTTTGACTTTCAGAAGTGCAGGTCACTTACTGCTCTGGCTAAGGTAAAAATCACATTCATGAACTCAACACCTCTGACTCATGAAAATGTTACTTAGCAATGTTTGACTTGATTTTAATAAACCTATTACAATATTTGCATCCAGTGACTGGGAAAAAAAAAAAAAAAAAAGAAGTCACTTTTAAAGAACCAGTTAGAAGTCTGGTCTCTTATGTATTGCTAAATTTGAGCATCAATCCTTTACAGCCAGTATGATTTTAATTCAAAATCAATAAAAATTAAAACCAACAGATGGCAGGTGTTAAAGAATATTTTCTGGCAAAGGAATTGCTTTTCAACTGAACAGAAAAATTGGAGACCTTATTTATATTACTTCTAACTTGGACGTGCTCTTAGAGAGCTTCTGTGCTGCAACTGCCTTATTCTGTTGTCCTTTCCAATTCTGAACCACTCATGTGTGTGAAGAGAAAAGGACATTATTCTGCTGCTGAAATGGGGTAAAATACTGAAGCATAATTCCAATGTTATTTGAGATTTTTATGTTCAATGTTTTATGCTCATTCTTCCAGCGGCCACATAAAAAAATGTATAGAATAAATTAGATACTTGATTTTAAAAGTGAAATTATTTCATTCTGAGCAAGGTGAAAAGGGATTGAGCCTACACTGTTTCAGTATGCTACAGTGACTTCTGAGGTCTAATAAAGTCAATGGGGAGAAATGGTCATTTGAAAAGAATGAGTAATTTGATCTATTTTTGATATCCAGAGAGGATGAGGTGAACTGTCCCCCAGCCTGCCTGTTCCAAAACTGACAGCAAACAGGGACTATGGTGACTAACACAGGCATATAGATCTGGAGTTTAATATTTTTTTCTTTTCATAAGCTAAATCCCAGAAAAAAAAAAAAGAAAAAAAAAAAAAAGAAAGAAGTTTCACATCCTTGATGTGAAAAAAAAGCCATAAGTAACAAGAGCATCTAAGGGAAGATGGAAATAACAGACTTCTTTTTTAGAATTATATAAAAATCGATGAAAGTTTAATCTGACCTTAAAAATTAATAAATAAGTAAATAAATTACAGTAACAAAAGAAATATAAAAGAATATGCCATGACTGGAATACAAGGGTCAATGAATTTTCCTTAAAATACTGCTCCTAAAAAAGTTATCTAGCCATTTTAAGACAGATATGAGCTTCAGGGCATTTGTCATGGAAGAGACATCCACTAGGCTGACTATGGGAATGGTACAGTCTGCTCAAAAAGGAACGAACCCACTCAAACCTGTACCATAACAGTTTCCAGAATGCTATTGCCAACTCCACAGGGAACCTCCGCAGGGCCAACAACTTTTAGGGTATACACGTAGGTTTCTAAAAATGGATTTACAAATTTAATTGTAGGAATGCTTTTTGTTTCATCCTGTCTTTTGAATACCAGCAGGATGCTGATGTAGTATTGACTCTGTTCCTACAACCGACAGAATAATGTCTTTTTTTACCATTTATGTTAACAATTGAGTACACAGTGATCTGTAAATATTGTCTGCTATTAATGCTAATTTCCCAATACAATTGTTCACTATAATACTTTTATTAAATGGAAAAAAGCCATGGCAGTCAGAACATGAAAGAGAACACATTGTTATAACTTTTCAAGTAAATATTTCTCATTGTTTTCTGATTTTGAAATAACTGAAATTATCAATTTTCAAAAGCTGAAACTGTGTTTCAAGATTGCAACAAATCTTTACAGTAAGAAGGCAAGGATCTGCCCCACATCAGCCTAATTTGTCTCTGAGGCAGAAACTGGCCTTCCAGAAGTTTGTTTTATTCTCTTTGAAACACCTCTTGCTAGTCATACGAATAGTCATTCTAGTCCACCTGGCCAGTGTCACTAGCAGTTACTGGAAAATAGAGGCCAAGGGAATGGCTACAGGACTAGGAAAGCCTCTACTGAGACTTTTCTCAACATGTCAAACCCTGTAAGAAACTTAGAAACTTCAGTGCCTGGGATTCTTGAGCTAGATATTTGTATTTAATAGGAATATCTTTTTTTTTTACCAGTACTTTGGGGAGCCCAATCTCCCCTTGAGCTGACATAAACTTGTAGCACCAATAGCATCCCATGGCATCTTAGCTGCACATTGTGCAAAGATGAAACTCCTCTTGTTTCTTCAAAAACCATCCTCTGACAGCCTCTTTTGATACACTTACTTCTTTCATTAAAAGATATAGTAGAAGTCTTTCCTCACTCACCATTCAGAGCTTTATAGACCTCTGTGCTAGTTCCCCTCAGCTGCCACTTTTCATGTGGTGATTCCCATATATCTTAGTAATTCCATATCTGAAACCTATTCTCCAACTTCCACCTGTCTGACCACTGTTTTCTGACCTTCCTTGATTGAGACACTGAGAGTAATGGGATTTTGGGGCATAGAGGTAATGATGCTAATCCAACACAACATTTCCTGGAGGTCTTCCTAGTCAAGTCAAGTCTTGACAATTTATTCCTGATAGCTGACAGGATTTTCCTTGCAGATGTTTTCAGTTTAGGGATTGTTATTATACCCACTGGAAAACTATTTCACACACAAATATGTCCCTGCATTAGAACTTTCTCCCCAGAACTCCCTTAATTTAATTTACTTCAATAAGGGAAGCTAAGAAAGAAAAAGGAAACATAACTTACAAAATAAAATAGAAATTTCCTTCTTTGTTATAACCTAGTCTCTCCATCACTGGGAGAATGAGAGTCTGAACTGTATCTTCCCACACAAAGATGTGCTCTCTCTCTTGGGGTTTGAGACCATACCAGACAATCACAATTGTTTCCTCTAAGTCTTTTGTTTTTCTCTCTTGCCTGGCTAAATAAAAATGGCTAAATCTCAACCACAGCAGGTTATCTCTATTTGTAGTCTTGCTATGATACTTAAGTTTGACTGCCAAGTACAAGTACCAGCAAGGTCTAATGTGGTATAGATGCACCGACGACATTGTGGACCTGTAGACTGTCAGATGGTTAGATGACATACCAATAAATTTAGAGATAAAAAGAGTAATTAATTTTGGCTTTGAAAAGCACAGAAATGGAGGCAGTCCTGAACGCCACTGTTAAAAGTTGGGAGTTAGACATAAAACAGAAAGATTTACATAGGAGTGAGTAATTTTTTTACAGTCCTTTCTTTATAGTTGCAAAGTCAATACACACTTGTAGGGCACAAATCATACATGCAGGCATGTTGGAAGGGACTTCTGGAGCTCTCTAGTCCAAACAACCACTCAAAACACATCCAATTAGATGAACTTGCTCAGTGCATTGTCCAGTCAAACTTTTAATAATTCCAGCAAAGGAGATTCAACCATCCCTCTGGACAACCTGTGAAGTGCTTGAAAACCCTCATCACCATCCAGAATTTATTCCAAATATATAATGAGAATTTCCCACATTTAACCCCCATTTGTTACCCCAATTCAAATCCCAGTGCACCTTCAAGAATTCTGATTCCACCTTTCCTACACTCTCCCATCAGGTAGTTGCAGACAGCACTACGATCCAACTTAGCTTTGCTTAAATTTAATAAACCAGATTTCCACCTTCTCCTTGCATCTCCTGGACTCTACTGCCCTAATCATGTCCTGCTCATGCAGCCCAGAGTGCAGCTGGCCACCTTCATGACACAGGGACACTGGTGACTCCTGCTCAACCTCTTGTCCAGCAGAACTCTGAGCTATTTTTCTGCAAAGCTGTTTTCTATTCAGTCAGATCCACATCTGACAACTAAATAGATTGAGACAAATTACTCCTACAAGCAGCTATTTTTCTCCATAAGCTGTAGAGGGAATCTAGAGTGATTAGCTCAAGGGTCGCCATCTACACTGAAGCTGCCTAAATGTAGGTGAGAGGCATGTATCTGTGGACTCTTCCAAATTCCTGCACTTGGTTGACAAAAATTTGTTAATATTGTTGGGTTAGAATTATGGAGAGACATCATAGAGGGACATCAAGGAGCAAGAAGACATAAAAGCATCAGGAAAGATTGCCCTCCTGTTTAGGCTCTTGCTTAGATTTATCTCTGGACATTAAATTGCTTCCTAGGAACTTGACACAGGGCTAAGATTCCAAGAAGAATAGATTATCTTGCCTGCTGTTTGACTGTTTCATGCTAGGCTTGTAAATAAAATAAATGACACTTGGAATACACATAGATTCCTTATCACTGATTTTTTTTCTTTTTCCTCCTAGGAGATAAACCTGTTTATGTGACACTGACGTAAAAACTAAACAATAAATTAGGGAGAAATAGTGAAACAACATTTTCATTTTCTTTTAACTTCAGTTCCTCCTCCCCACTCTCCTGAATCTATCGCAAAGTTCTTTTTTTTTTTTTTTTTTTTTTTCCCCAGTTCCTGGCTCAGAACCAGAGGAGCGTACTGAGGAAAGGCAGCCCATTTCCTATTGAAAGCAGCTGGTTTAAGAACAGTCAGACAATTTGCCATCATAAACATCCACACAACACTTTTGTGAAGTTTATTTTCTTTCATTCAAAATAGGTCTATAATTTCATAATGGTATAGTGATAATGGCAGAACAATAACCCTTTTAGATATACAGCAGGTTCCTACCTAGCATAAAACATCTTACACATCACTTAAAGTGATAGGCATATATTTTCAGTGAAAGATTTTTCCTCCATCTGTTCAGACAGTGCATTTTCCAACTAAACTATTGCCAAGCTTGGTAGCTTAGGAAAAAATAAAAGATGTATTTAAAAAAAAAAAAAAGTCAGCATCACTTTGTGACTTACTTAGCTGAGGAACAGATGACTCTGCTTAACACAGGAAAAGAGCTATGTGGGATGTGTCAGCTTTACAACACAGTGGTCACTTCTTCGGTTTGGATTAATGCACTCTTTCTTGCTTTCTATAACAGCAGATATAAGCTCACCCCTCCTCATGATGAAATGAAGTCCATGGAAACTTTTCCACAGCTTTGCTAGAGCTGGGTGAGTAATATGGACAGAGTGGTGGAAACAGTCTCAGAGGAAGTGTACATCATTTTCACAGATATGTTTATACCACCAACACTAAAGCCAGTCCTGGAGCCAGAGGTGCAGAGTAGACAAGCCGACCCAGGACTGTGTGAGCCAGTCCCGGTCTGTAAGAGTACAGTTGCACCAGCAAACATGGTAGCAGCGCTCCAGGAACCCAGCTGGAAGGCGGGTTGGCATTTATGAGATAGCTTTGTGGTTAGCTCAGGGGACGTTATAGCACTCAGGAAAAGACAGACCTGAGCAAGGGATAACAGTACAAAGTCCCAGATCTACAAATATAACTAAACCCTATCCTGACCCACCAGTTTGACAGCAACAGGATCCCAGACATAGGGACGTCTGTCTTTAACTAAGGTATTTGAAGATTTGGTGTTCAAAATTAAGTTAGTTATCCAAACTCATATAATCAGTGGAGAAAAATAGCTCCAGGGAATTATTCATCTTGTTTAAGGACAGACAACAAAGATGGGTCAAAAAACATGCTCGCTGGCATATTGAGTCTCCTCGGTTGGATAAAAAGGGTCCGGACAAGGAACTAAGTCTAGCTGAAACTGTCATGTGCGTACCCAATTAACCTACATTGGACAAAATTTTGGTTTTCCCTGGGTCTGCATGAAATATTCTCATGAATGCACTTACATTTGCTTAGACTCTGACAGGGAACTGTGTAGTAATGGATAGATCCCTAAGACTTTTGAGAAACTGCAGGTTGGAGATCACTCACCGCTTAGACAGTTAAATTGACTTGAATGATTTGATCACCAAAACTTACCCAGGAAGGAAATAGTTGTTCTCTATTCATAAAACCAATGTGGATCCAACCCCTTAGAATTTTCCACCTTGTGGGAATCTGAACCTTGTGCACCTACTGACCTTAAACTCATATCTAGAGTGCTTCATATTCACTTTAAGTCACCCATGGGAAATTAGCTAAGGTTTGGGCAGGATGCTAATGTTAGGTTCTTAGTGAAAGTGCAGCTTAAGCTCAGCAAGAATCAGCTGCAGTTGATATGGTAATATCCCTTTTGCACCCAGGGCCGGTGAGGTGTCATGGCGTCATGTGAATCTGTGTTTTGTTGTATGTCTCTGGGAGCCTAATCTGATAAGATGCATTCTTGCAGATGCCCCTTGCTGTGTCTCTCTCAACATCTAAATTCTTTTGAAAGCTTGGTGCTAATTGCTGGTCTAAATCACAGCCACTAACTCAAAATAATACTTAATGTATTTGTGAAAGAAGTTCCAAAACAGCTACTCTAACTTTGGGTATCAGTTTATGACACTCTTTACTGTTCATTCGACCTTTAAAATTAATTCCTTAATTCCTTAAACTTCATCTTCCAGCCTCATCTCGCACTTTTTAGTTTCCTACCCCCCCAGTGAACCCTGCACTGTCCCCCTATCCTGAAGCACTCAAAGCTGAAAAAATAGCTTTAATTTCACTTTGCATTGCTTTCCTTTTATAATAATAAACCACCCACCATCACAGGCAAACTTTTGACTTGATTTAAAGCCAGCTCTCTGATGTGTCTCCAGCTTTGCCTTCTGACTTTCTGTCTGTGCAGACGTAATTTATTCAGTGAGGGGTGTTGTAGACATGCCTCCTTCATTAACGTCAGTGGGACTTGTGAGGCTGAAGGAAAATCTACACTCCCCACAGACATCTCATGTTGGAAATTTACACTTTATGGCTCTCTAGTAGGACCATATATCACCACACTCTTCATAACTGTTATTCATTCTCCGGAAGGAAAAGGGGAAAAAAAAAAAGGAAAAAAAAGAGAAAACTCTAGTGTTCTTTGCATTATACAGATCCTTTGCCACATAAAAACAAAAAGAACATAAAAATAAAAAATGCTTCTGCTAGTGTTTACCACCCAGTACTGCCAAAATGTGAAAGGCAAAGAAGTGCCCAAAAGTGGGTGTCATTTGTGATGCTGTAATTAATCACACATAATTGCTTACAGTCTGTGTAGTACCTACTAAGTGATTTTGTAAAACATGGTTAGATCACAGATGTGATCCAGTTGGTGTTTTGTACCCTTTCCTAGATTTCACTACTGAATGGATTGTTAGTTAAGACATTGACAGCCCACCACCAGTATATCATGTGGTCCATATCAAAGCGTTATTTGGCCCATGGGCAGTATAGTATCATCATTGTTGCAAAGCACAGAATAATAAGGCAGAGACATATACTAACAGTTTGGGATAGCCAGATTCATCTGATTCATTTTAATGAACAGCAAGGCCAGAAAAGCAAACCCGGCCATCTGTGCTGCAAAGACACTGAATGCTGGAATTTTTTTCCCTTCATCGTCATATTGCTATATCAGCACATGTGCTAACTTCAAACCTTCCCCATAACACATGTGCTCCAATTGCAATCATTTGGATGCAATTTGGTTTATGCTTCCATTTCCCCCCTGTTGATATGAGTGGGGAGGTTGTTGTTGCCGTTGGAAATGCTTTGACATCTCTGTCTCAATTTCTTAATGTTCTTCTATGTGACCTTGTCCAATCAAATCTAACAGGTACAGGCACATACACTTCTGCCTTGATCTGAAAATGTGCACAATTATGTGCTAGTCGTTTGTGATTTGTAATTGACAGTACTTAAAAAATATGCATATAGCTTCCTAATGAGGTAAACAAACAGGCAGTGCCCTGTTGCAGAATGTGAGGGTGCAGGAAAAGGCATCTTACGTGTTTTTTCTTTGAATATTAAACTACTAAACTTGAATTAATGCCAGGTGACCCACAAGCAAATACAAACAAATAAAAAAGATCCTTGTTGTGTAAAGAAACCAACAGCAGCCTTAGAGCCAGCAGCTCTTTCAGGAATTAATGACTGGACTCATTTACCCCAATTTAGGTCCTCAATTTATGTTCCTGTTCACCCCAGGCTTCCTTTGCAGCCATGAAGAGGGAGAGAGAAGGACATTTCAACATCTCCAAGATGATGTGCTCCATCCAAGATCTGACTCAGCCTCTGGTAACATCACTTTCTCTCTGTCTCTCTCTCCACTGCCTGTGGAAAGACCGTGGGGTGACCAAGCTCCCTATCTGGTACCTCACTTGAAACCTTTGTTTCTTCAAGTTGGGTTCAGGAGAATTAATATGTAATCACAAATGTAGCTACAAAGGCATAGTGTCTAAGGAAACCTCACAGAGCAGTCACTCAGCTTGGTAGTATGGGCAGAGCAACCTTTGGAGCCAGACGCATTGTGGCCATGTCGGTGACTCCTATCTAATGGAAACCTTTGCTAATGAAGCTTCCCTGCTTTAAGGGCATAAACGAGTACTTGTGCGTGGCTTTTCACTCATCTGAGTGGATACATCAGCTCAATTGACACTAACTCAGGGATCTCTCCAATTGCTCTAGGCAGACATAACCCTATTATTGAAATTACTATTGGGTTAAAATGAGGCACATGGAACAGTCCTGGCCACACTGATTCATGCTAATTGCGATAGCTCCATTTCTCTTTGCAGAGCCAGGGGCGTTTGGAAGCTGATATCTGTTCTATTAACAAACAAGGATGTCACAGTGCCACAGGGTGAAAGCATATTACAGGTGTTAAACGGATGGGCTGAGTGAATGCAAAACAGTGTCAACAGTTGAATAATTTTGATTCTTAGCTTTTTCGGTTGAAGGTGGCAGGATACAAAGCCTGTATGTGGGGATTACATGGCAGTGGGGGGAAAGGCAAAACCTAGTTAATGGACAAAATGTGGTCATGGTTAAAAATAATGGTAAAATTATGTCTTTGTGCTCCTTCTGTGGTGAGAGGATTAGTCTGTAACATATTCGCATGGATATGGCAATGCTGTGTGAAAGTTTTAGGGAACATCCATCATATACTGTGTGTTTCCAGAAGTCTCTCCACACTTATTCTGACATGCATGTTTGTGCTTACTTACTAACCTATCGCCTCAGCACTTGTAAAGCAGAGCTGTCTTCTGCATTTGTTGAACAGCAGTTTTGGTCTTGCGTGTTTTCTAGAGAAGAATCTTTATCTTAATTTCTGTAAGTTCTTTTGTTCTGATCCCTCTGGGATTTTAGCTGATATGTAATTGTTGCTGGTACTTTATTTTATTTTATTTTATTTTTACAGAAAAGCATTGTTAGAATTATTGCGGTAAATAGATGATAATGTTTAAAAAGACTGTAGCAATTTTCTAGCCTGTCCTCCTGTGTGTCATCAGTCTGGTAAATTCTGTACCTATCCTGTCACTTACTTTTGGAGATTAGTATACTTTTTAGACAGAGACATCTGAAATGAGGCATTCCAGGACAATCTGTTGTTCCCACAGCTGGAGTCAGGTGAAACCTCAGGGATAAACTCCTTACCAACCCCACCAAAAAAGGCATGTTTGGATCACCTGAAAACAAAAATCTGAGTAAAAAAGTCAGAATTCTCAAAGAAATCCACAGTATATTGTTTTATTGAGAGTTGAAATGTTTCTTTTCATCACAACAATTTATATACCTGAACACAGATGTCTAAGTCCATTTAAATACTTTGGAGCATTTAACACATCTGCATAGGCTTGAGAGACGCAGCCCAGGAGCCAGTGAAGATCTTCACCTTTGCAAAGTGGCAGCTGGAGACTGGGTGAAGAAGCCTAGATTATTTACAAGGACAGGAGACACGCAAGGATAGGCAGCATAATCCTACCCAGAGTATTTCAGTCCGTGGTGTCTGAGTATCCCTTTTTAAAAAAAAAAAAAACAAAAAACAACAAAACAAAAACAAACAAACAAACCAACCCAACAAAACATATAAATGAAGATACATAAAAAACAAAACATTTGAGGTCCCTGAAAAATTCTACTCTACCCAAAGGTACTTTGGGGGATTCATCAGATAAAACATTCCCATCTGCTCCTGCATTCCAAAATGAAACAAGACCTAACCTTTTCACTTATTCTTCCCTCCCCAAATATTTCCAGTTTACACAAATATGAATCACTTAATTCCATAACAGGTATTAACAAATAACCCCAGTTAGGGCTGTTCATGTATATAAAGAGAGCCTAGATGAAAAACTGTGGTCAGATGCGTAAGATTCATTCAACTAAATTGAGGTGGGATGAAAAACATCTTTAAAGGCAGGGTTGCCTTCTGGGCAAAACCCAGTAGTTCTGGGTTGCTTGCGGCAGGATTTTCTGAAGGGGAGTTCAGGGCAAATGGGAGGGGCTGATATTGTCATTAATTCCTTGGTTTGGGAGAAAATTACCTAAGACCCTAGACACTGTTTAATGAACCTGTGACAGAAGTGACAAATTTACAGCAGAAGAATTCTGTTATTTAGCTGATTATGTGGCCGATAAAAATTAATTAAAATACCCCAATAAGGATTTATATAGTTACAATATTATTAAAAGTTTATAACCACTTGCTAATTGGCATCATTAATAAAAATTAATGTAGCTACATACACTTAAGTATTTCACCCCATAATGAGGAAATGAACAGTGACACGAAATACTACTAGTAATTAATACTACATATATTTTCATGGACAAATAGTATGTCCAATGCTTTGCCAAGAGAAGGAAATAAAATTATTCAGTGTTTGTGTAACATGTAGTGATAACATGTTAGCATTCTAGCTAGAAATGTTGAGAAGAATGTTTAGTGATACAGATATATCAAGAAGAGATCCCATATCACAGAAAAGACAGTAACAGTGTGGAATCTGAGGCAGAAGTTTCTAATATATCTCCCTTTGTCATGTTGAACAGGTTAGGTGCTACACCTTTGTATCGCAGATTCACATTTGCTAATACAGGTCTTATCATTTCCCTCTCAGGGTGTAGTACATAGAGGAATGGGGGAGAGGCTTTGGCAGTAGGGCTACTTAACTGCAAAGACAAGATGCATCAAAGGACGCGCAGATCTTGTAGGTGTATCCTGTAACAGCAGTGAAAGCCAGACTTGTTTGTCAGGTGCCTGGGCTTCCTGCACAGTGCATTTGGACCAGCACCGTATCATAATCATCCAACGTGTTTGGTTGAGCAGTGAAGAATGAACGACAGCTTATCGCAGACTTTATCCTTTTCTGAATCTTAGGCACTTTGCTTAGTCTCTGGGATGTACTGTAACACATCATGATTACAGTCCCAAATCTCTCTGGAAGTTATTTATTTATGACCTTCCCCCCACTTCCCCTCTTCAAAGGAATTAAATGTCTTGTTTTTGAAATTTATATGTGAGTTTAGTGATTAGAACAAGCCTTAAAAAGTGAGTAGCCCATTTTTTAATTTACTTTTTTGCTTATAATGACTCAAAATTAGTCTCCAGCTTCCTGGGAGACCCTGCTAAAAAATAGGATAAATTTAAATTTTTTATCAACTGGATAAGGTAGAGAATCAAGAGCAAGTACTAGAACACTAGAGTCCATTTCTAGCTGGACATCCTAGAACATACCCACCCGTTCTGTTTTATTGCTTTTTCTTGGGTCCAATTAATTAATCTTTCATTCCTTCCTATAAAATTTAAATGACTACAGAGCAGAGAATGCTTCTACTTTAATCTCATTTGTAACATAACAGAAAGGATACTTTCCTATTATGAACTGATAAGGCAGGAGCACTTTCCTGGTGCCCTCTTGAAGTTTTGTCATTTAGCACAAAAAAATTTCAAGATTCTACATGTGTAAGAAGGGAAAAAAAACTAAATTCCTGCAGGGAGAAATTGAACATAGCTTTCCCAGTCCTGGTGGGCTGCTATAGCCACAAAGTTACTGTTATAAAGACAGATTCTATCATTACTTTTTCAATCTCATTCTCTGGAGGGAAGCTAGATGAAAGACTTACAGAATGTAACTTGGATTCACTGTATATACTCCTCTGAAATACAACCATGAGAGCCAGGGATCTAATTTTGTTCTTATTTATTTCGTTCTGTGCTGTGAGTCCACCCACAGATTAAATAGCTTTTATCAATTTTGTCTTGGGGTGACATAAAGAGAATTAGTTGTTATTTGTTAATTACTGTGTGATCTTTGATATAAATTCCACTGAATATGTGAGGTCTTGTATTGATGTAACTTGTTTGACCATTTTCAGGCATTGCTTGGAGTAAATTGGAAGTTAACTCCCATGGGAGTTAATTTACCATTCCACTATCCAGCGTACTCTGCATTCAGAAAAGTATCTGACCAAGCACCACTTTTTATATGGTTTCTGCTCTTAAAATTGATTGTGAATTTATGCACAGCATTGCTTAAGTTTCCTTACAAGCTGGACACAAAACTTACAATAAAGCTTATCATAGTGAACCCTGCATTTTTCACTGGCTCTCATTATTTCTCCTTTTTCACTTCATGCTTATCTGAAGAATAAGTTTAAAGCATGGTTGCAGAGATATATGGCACCTTTTGGCTTGTTGTCATCATATACAATTTAGTTAATGCAATGAAAGGAATTGTTACCCTGACAGTTAGATGTCATCAAAGGACTAATTCTTTCTATCTGTCCTCCTCTGGTTTTGTTTTCTAAGTTTTGACCTTCTGCATGATGACTCACCCTGGCAGAATGTTTTCCCAAGTGATGTTTGTCTAGTAGGTAAGTGGTTTTATTTCAGATCTCGGTTAGAAAGTCACCTTTTGTCTGTTTACCTTGCTTTGGAGAGGTATATTCATCTTGGTGCTCTAAAACCCCTTTCAGCATCCATTCCATTATCTGGATTACCAAAATAAGCTGCCTTGTAGTGCAGCATTAATTACACCTGATTTTGAACATCTAACTTGTAGACATTTCCATCTGAGCTGTTATAGGTTTTTTTAATGACTACAAAAAGAAATGGGCAGTTTTGCAGTGAAATTAATCTAATCTTGTATTAGGCAGTTTAATGTAGGACAGAAGAGTCCTGCTCTAAAGCACCTATTTCTTTTCATAGACCATAAAGAGAGCCAGTGATGAGTATCTCAGATGGAGACATCTGTATTGTAACTGTCTAAAATTAAGGATGATGAATCCAATCCAGAAATGAGAAGTAATGGTAGCATATCTAAGACCACAAGAATATGTTTCCTCTCTCTGCTCTTCCAGTCAGAGGGGAATACAGTGGAGCTGGCCACACATCACAAATAAGATAAAAGGCACAGCCAAAGTGAATAGATTAGCACAAAGCCATATGTAGAACCACTCAAAGCTGCTGACAAATAGTGTTGAACTTCTAACAAAATGCTGAAAATCAAAGCCTATTCAGAAAAACATTTCAAGAACTGAGACGGGAAGATGGAGGAGATGGGGGTGGAGGGAAAACAGTGACATTCATTTAGTAAAATTTTCAGTAAGAAGGCAAGTGTAATCTCAGGCCAATAGCTTGTCCCTTGAGGCTGTTAAGTGTTCTCCTGTATTCAGCAGAATAGGGTTTACATCACCCTTCCCAACAAAGCGATATTTGGGCTGCCTGCTCTCCAATTTACTTAACATCCTAATATATATTCTACCTTTCTGACTTCTATTAAAATCAGGCTTCTTTTCCATAGTCCTCTAAATACTCTCAGTCTACTGTCCATCATTAAATTATAGGCTTTTCTTCTTCCCTTCATTCTTCTCCCTTCCTTTCTTTTCTGCTCTACTCTGCATCTCCCAGAGGTATTTGCATTTGTGTGGCAAATACACTGATTCTTTTCACATGGTTTGCTCCAGCATGACACAAACTATTTAATTGTAAATTATTAAGTCATCTGTACTTTCCTGAAATGATTCACAGTGGAATGACAGGAAATTATTCCTAGTGGAATGACAGGATATGATATGATGAAATCACGATTCACATGTAAATTGGATGTCTGCTGATAGAAATCTGAAGTCCACTGAGAATTCTTCAAAAAGAAAATGCTGTGAGGTTTATCCATTGGGTAGATCATTTATTAATGGATAGCCTCTGTATTAAGTCTGTCCACTCTTAGCTGTTAAACCCCAGGGGGATTTTTTTTTTCTTTAGTTGTAGTTTGATGTGAAGGTTTTAGACAAACATAATTTCTAGTCTTCCTACATATATTTTCCCCTCAAGTATCTCATTTGTCAATCACACACACAGATATATATATATATATATATATATATGTATATTACATATAAGGTCTGACTGCTAGCTGGCATAATTCACTGCATCTTTATTGCTTGAATGGAATTGTGCCAGTTTGCCCATGCTGATGTTCTGTAGACCACAGATTAAAGTGTACACAGCTACAAAGAAATTGTCATGCTTCTTTATTTTTGTTCTTTCTACAAAGCTGTCTGCACAAATTATCTCTTTGGCTTCCTCTGATTTACTTTAAAAGTGTTACATTAATTTTAAATGCAAATTGTAATAATTAAATTTGACCTTATAAACTATCAGATGTGATGGGAATTTCCCTTCCTGATTTTTTATCTTAAATTGGAAAGGAACCAGACCAAACAAGCAGGGAATTTCAAAGTCAAAACAAATACCATTCATGGCTAGGGACTCTGCTACAATAACAAAAAAGAAAACATATGTATGCATGTATGTATGTGTGTGTGTGTATAATATAGATGTTAACCACAAGCTATTCAAAATCTTTAAATTTGTATGTAAAACTGGCAGTAGCTCATCTTTTGTTGTTAAGAAGAAAAAAATCACAATCAAAGTGACCCACATAGATATATTTTTTTCTTTCTTTAATAATGGATACTTTCAGATACCTCCTAAGGTCCTATTCCTCCTGTCATGTTTAAAGGGTTTATTGTTTCCAGAAAAGCTTTTGCTGCTCCCTCTGGAGACTGAGCTGATCTAAGGTAATATTAATTCTGTGCCTCTCTCTTGTCGGAACTCGACTTCAAACGGAATAAATGAGATGAGAGCTGAAAGAGAGGTTATGCAAGCTGTCATCCTCCATTGTGTTGGAGGCATCAATGACTCTCAGAACAAATTAGGTGTCACTCTACTAAATCGCAGTCAGAAAGGCAAATCAGTTTATAGAAGACTTATTTGGTCTCCTGGAAAGCTCTTGCATTCAGAGCAGAGTTAATCTTCCTTTTCTCTCGGTAATTTTAAAAATCCTCATTTTTTATTTCTTTTTAAAAAAAGATGAAGCAGAATTTCCTCCTGATGACTCATAACATTCCCCATACAATTCATGCTGATTAGTTCAGTCTAATTCCTCTCTCTCCAAAAGAAGGGGAAAAAAAAAAAAGTCCCACCGAGGTTTGTTGGTTTGTTTCACTCCAAAAAGAGAAAAGAAAAATGACTACATATATTTTATTAGACTTCTTAATTTTGGGATTGTGGCTTGGGAAAGAATTCTGTAATTTCTGAAGAAAAAAAGAATATTTACGAAGCTTGTCAAGTATGAATTCTTCTAATTTTGCAAATCTTCCTGATTCTAGTAATTCTTAACTAAGAGACTCTCAACCTACAGAGAAGAAACTGGCATTACTAAACTACCTGGTTAATAGTTCACCTCTGGAACTTGAGTTAACACTTCCCTTTTTTTAAAAAAAAATTTTTCCCCCAGTAAATAGGCTAAATGGATTTTTGCATTCTAGGCTGCACAAGGAATGTTTTTCTTCTACAATCGAGTGATGTGCAGTCAGTTTTTCACTGAGAAAGACATGCTTATCTGCTACTTGAAAGAAGAAAATTGCCATACTTTAACAAGATCAGGACAAAGATGGAATACACCTCACATAAACTGAGGTATCTGTTCTAATTCAAGATTATGTCTATATGAGCAAGGACTATAGTGCAGCAGGAGTAGATCTGCAGAGTGAAACAGCTGCTGTTGAGGGCCATTTTATATTTAAATGGGGCTTTTCAGATTAGCTTTAGTCTAGACCTATGAACTAGGACCCAATAGGTGCTGCAGTGCATCAAGTGTGCTTTTGAAGAACATCTTTCAGTTCGCTTCATTTGAAAGGCTTTAAGACCCTTCAGTGATGAGAACCAATGTGTAATAACTGAGATCAATCAGGAGATTTGCTTCAAAAGTACACTGTCAAGCAAAATTGAATGGAGATATATCATTTGTTTCTCATAAGGTCCAAGATAATAGATAAGCATAGATGCCTAAAACTAAAGTGGGTCTTAGAAGTCACTATATTACTATGTGGTTGAACCTGTGGCTTGGGAACCCACTGCTATGTTTCCAGAGACAAATAGCATTTAATTTCCTGAATTTTAGAGAAATCTTTATACTTCATCAGGGTTGGAGTTCTTAAGTTCCTTATAGAAGACATCGAGAGGGTTAAATGAATAGAACTAAGTTCAGGGAAGCCACCTAAACTTTCTAGTGCAAAATACCAAGGAAAAATCAGAAATTAAACCCCACTATCAATAGTTAGCTAAACAGCTAATCTTCTCCTTGAGATGAACACCTAAAAGAAGTCAACCTTAATAGAAAGGAAACAGAGACACTCCTTCCCCATTGCAAATGACAGAAAAACTCTCCATGCACTTGGATGAGTGAGGAGATTTGTTACTGAAAGCTCATCCTGCCTGCTTTAAAATAAGGATTTGAAATCAGTTCTCCTGTTTTTTTAGCAAAGTGCCAACACCACAGACATATTAGGTATTTCAAAATTAGACTTTCTGAACAACTGCTGTTGACATTTTTCTGCTTCAGGAGATAAGAAGTGTGCTTTTGAACCTCCTCAGGCACAGGAGGGAGCTGAACTCGGATCCCCCACATGCTGGAAGGTAGATCTAAGACTTGATTAGTCATAAAAAAACAGTTAATTCAGCTTCATTCCAGCTTTAAAAAAGAAAGACTTTTGCCTGAGCTTGTTTGTTTGTTTTTATGAACGAAGAGACAGAGGGATTATGACTGAGCATCCCAACCGGAAGAAAATTCCTCTTTATGGGTAGTTAAGATGGCAAAATCCTGAAATGACAGAGATCTTCCTCAGCATTTCCTGCAGATTACCTTAAGTAATTTACTGATCATCCTCCTAACCAAATACAAAACCCAGTCTACGGATGCCGCCACAGTGGCTAGGAATCTACAAATTAAGCTTCGTGTTCATCATTGGTACAGGGTCAAAACATCGTTGTATGAAGAGCCACATTCCCAGGAAATGTCAAAGAACTCAGTGCCTTAATGTTTGTGGAATGTAAAATGCTACTGTAAAATAAGACGTCCAAGATAAAAGGAGGAAGTAAGACCAGCCTCAGTGTCAGCACTCTGATAGAATCGTAGAATTATAGAATGGTTAGAGTTGGAAGGGACCTTAAAGATCATCCAGTTCCAACCCCCCTGCAATGGGCAGGGACACCTCCCATTAGAGCAGGTTGCTCAAAGCCCCATCCAACCTGGCCTTAAACACTTCCAAGGATGGGGCATCCACAACTTCCCTGGGAAACCTGTTCCAGTGCCTCACCACCCTCACAGTAAAGGATTTCTTTCTGGTATGTAATCTAAATCTCTCCTCTTCCAATTTAAAACCATTACCCCTTGTCCTGTCACTACACTTCTTGACAAAGAGTCCCTCTCCGGCTCTCCTGTAGGCTCCCTTCAGATATTGGAAGGCTACTATAAGGTGTCCCCGGAGCCTCCTCTTCTCCAGGCTGAACAACCCCAGCTCTCTCAGCCTGTCTTCATAGGAGAGGTGCTCCATCCCTCTGACCATCTTCGTGGCCCTCTGCTGGACCCGTTCCAACAGGTCCATGTCCTTCCTGTGTTGAGGACTCCAACGCTGGACACAGTACTTCAGATGGGGTCTCACAAGCGCAGAGTAGAGGGGTAGAATCACCTCCTATGACCTGCTGGCCACACTTCTTTTGGTGCAGCCCAGGATCCAGTTGGCTTACTGGGCTGCCAGTGCACACTGCCAGCTCATGTTGAGCTTCTCATCCACAAGCACTCCCAAGTCCTTCTCAGAGCTACTCTCCAGCCATTGTCTGCCCAACCTGTATTTGTGCCTGGGATTGCCATGTCCCAGGTGCAGGACCCTGTACTTGGCCTGGTTGAACTTCATGCGATTTGCATGAGCCCACCTCTCAAGCCTGTCCAGGTCCCTCTGGATGGCATCCCTTCCCTCCAGCGTGTCGACTGCTGATAACATCTCCCTTTTTTCTCAGCACATTGGAAGGGCTCCTGAGAAGAGATGTTTGAATGTAACTAAACATTTTCTATGAGCATTCCTTCCAAGTAATAAACATATTTGATTTGACCATGCTCATACATCATTTATACTCACTTTCTCTTGATATTATGACAAATTAGTTAACTGGAAAACAGAACCAGCTCATTCTTAAGCTCATACTGCAAACTATTTGAAAAAAAGTATTTCATATTCATTATGAGGAGTATCCTCAATGTAGGAGACATGCTTTTATGAGCTTGATTTACATAATAAAGTGATGGAAGGAGTTTTCAGACAGTGCAGTGGCACAGAGCTGATAATGACAGGCCTGAAGTGGTGGGACATAGGACCCATCTCCATTATTTGCATGAGGTTGACCCTCATCCTTGGACTGCTGAGCTTGATCCAGTTATTTTATATAGAGGTATGCACAGCAGGTATCTGAGAAACACAAGGAACAAGCTCAGAAAAAGTCCTCCTGCTAAGCAGGTGCATGGTGTGTATAGGACCCAATATAGTTGTCTCCCATAACTAGCAGTCATTACATCAGTATCAGCACTCACAGCATGAACATCAGCAGTGACCATGCTGCACAGATGGAGAGGGAAGCCTTTGTTGCTGAAAGCAGTCTGGAAAGATTCAAAATTCTCTTATATCCTTCTCCCAAGAGAGGGGCCAAAATCAAGTTCACTCTTTTTGCAAAAATAGGCTGGTTTCTCATGTGCAGCTGCTTCCAGAGAAAGAAGAGGTTTCATCACAAAGAGAAATGGAGAAAAATCTCTGTATTTAGTGCCTTTATCCTTAACTATTCAAAGAGAAAAATGACACAGTCTCTTCATAAGTAGAAATCTGAAAATTTCTGACATGCTGAGCTGTACACATAACTACAAACATGTTTTTTTCTCAGACGTTTTCAAAGTCTTGGCCTAGCAAAGGGATTTCTAGAGCTGTTAAACAATAATAAATAAACAAAAAGGGATTTCGTGGAGAAAGGTGGGGGAGGAGGAGAGGGGGCGGGGAACACACTGTATTTACCACACAAATTGTATTCAAAGCAGTGACATAAACTGAGCATGCTGATGCTTAACCACACTTATGGTTTCACTTATTTGATGTGCTCATGGAGCACATCAAACATGGGCTGAAAATCAGTGAAAGATGGGAAACAAAGGGAAGGAATAAATAGTGGCACAAGGTGAACAGTGGGATGCCTCGCCTCATTGTTCTGCATTAGATCTCGTGTTTGAAATCTGTATTAATGATCTTGAAAGAGGGTAATACTGAGGTTAGCAAAACTTGCAGATGACACAAAGTTATTTAGCTAGCAAGGGCCACAGAGATCCATGAGGAACTTCAAAGAGACTTAGCTAAACCATGTGAGGACTAAAGTGAGGGCAAATGAAGTTCAATGCCAATAAATGCAAAGTAAGGCATACTGAAGGGAAAAAAATAAATTAAACTGCTTGTGCATCTGACAGGGGTCTACATTCACTGTCTCAACCCAGGAAAGGGATCTGGGTATCAATGAAGACAGATTTCTACACCATATGCATCTGCAGTTTTAAGAAAAGAATTCAAACAAGCTGTGAGGCTTCATAAGAACTGAGATGGGGAATGATGCAGTAAATACTACACAGCTAATCTATAAATCAAAATGTGGTCTCATCTGGAAAATTTTGTGAAGTATTATTACATTACTATAAAACCAAAATAAGAAAAAAATAAGAAAAAAGTTCATCAAAATTAGAAAGGACTCACCTGTGACAAATGGAGGTGAACGGTGCCTTAAAAAAAAAAAAAAAAAATCTGTCATGTAGAATGATTGAAAAGATTGAGAAGAGTGCCCTTTGAAAGGAGAGGGACAAAAAGGACATAACGAAAGGATAAAAATAAATTACTTAGAGAAGATAGATTAGGTGCTTCTCTTCTCCCCAGCTTGTGGCAGAACAAGAGAACGTGCAATAAAATTAAGGAGGGTAGCAAGTTCAAAACAAATAAAAGGCAACAAGTGTTCTTTTTTTCTACAGTGAGTGATTAAGCCAGGGAACTTTCTGACACACTGAAAGTGAAAACCAGGGGACACTTCAGATAAACATTTAAACAGATAACAAGGATTATTGAAACTGGAATAAAAAAACCAAGTTTTTGTTTGGAAGTATTTGAAAGCTCTTTCTACAAAGCCGGATTTCTTGATCTTGCCTTTGTAGAGTTCTCCTGTGCCTGAGTTTGCCTGTGTCCAAATCCCACAACCTTTGGAGGAAAAAGACCCCGAGGACCTGGCGGCTCATGTTGGGTTAGTTCATATAGCATGATTTCTATATTAGAGAGTTGTGCTCCCTGAGCACCAACCTTTATGTCCTGCATACAGAATATTACTTTATCTATGCCTCAAATATTTGTCTCCAGACGCTCAGCAGCCTGGGCTGCCACATACTTTGAGTGATCATAGAGTCACAGAATCGTAGGGGCTGGAAGGACCTTCAGAGATCATCTAGTCCAGCCGTCCTGCCAAAGCAGGTTCACATAGAGCAGGCTGGACAGGAACACATCCAGATGATGTCTATGTACAGGTAAATAAACTTATGAACTGCAGTTCAAACACCGATTCTGCAGTACAAGCTCTACAGAGTGTCGCAGCATAGGCATGACCATTTAGTAGGGATATTAAGGATCCATGTGATGTCCTGTATTTACTGTCCCAAATTCTTTAAGAAGTGGTGCTGGCAAGTCATGGAGACAAGGCAGTGGGCTAGATGAATTAAAGATCTGCCCCAGTATGGCAACATGCACATTCCTCTAAGCTAAGTACAGAGCCAGGCTGTCTATACTGGCACAGCCTGTTATTACTTGTCTTCCCCCTCTGCTGAACTGCTTGCTTTGCCAAATCATCAATATTTATCTTTCAGACTGCAGCTTTATGGAGTGGAGGTACGATGAATGCCTTTGTGTTTGTAGGCTGTCAAACACAACACAGCTTCCACCTCATTGAATCCTTAGGTTGTGCTATTCAGAAAAACGTGAAACTTCAAAAACTTGGGGCAGTATCAGTCCATGCCAGGGATGGAGCAAAGGAGACATATTCCTTCCTTCAAATCATGGACATCAACCCAGAATCCCCCAACATCTAACACTGCGAGTGGTCATCCAAACCTCTGCTGTCTGACTGCTGCTCTCTGAGACTCGCCTTTACAGTCATTAAAATGGAAATGACATCTTACAGCCACGACCGTCATTTCACTTCCAGCTTCCTCAATTATCTCCTCCTTTCCACTGCCCTCCCACTCTCTGTGTGGTGAGAGAAGTATGTTTTCAGAACTGTCATTTTAAGGAATAAAGTACTTGAACCATCAATAACTGTGTGTACTTTGCCCCAGCTGAATGAATACCTCCTTTGTGAGCATGGAAGAAAATGATACACAGTTAAGTAGAAAGAAGCTACCTGAATGTATTTATTTCAGCTACTATTTCTGTATTATGATAGCCTGTTTCCAGCAGATCAAAGAAACCTGGCAGTGTTGTTTTTTCACACTGTGAGAAGCACAAACGTGATTTAAATGCCCCCTCAAAATATTCATGCATCAAAAAACTGTTGAAGGCTCAGTCTATTCTCCAGCTGGCTTTCAGCCAACATTGTTATGTTGTTGCTGCATCATGACGGAAACAGCAGACAGCAGAAAACAACAAACAGCAAAGAAGACAAGCCTTTAAAAACAAATCTAAACAACAAAGAAAACCCACTTTAACACTATTTAAAATTTCAGTAATGGTGAACTCATTGATAATTGTTCATTTGTTGATTTAGTTCTACAAAATGACATTTAAAATGCTTACTTCTAGGATTCTGTTTGCAAGGTGTTTCTAACCCTCATCCTTGTGGTTTTTATTTTGTTCTGTGTGTTATATGTAATGCATGGATAGATTTCTCAGTTGATGAAAGTACTGTAGCTTCACTGAAGCTGACAATTAGCTCTTTCATAGTTAAGGTCAAGTACGTAAGCAGATTAAAAGTAAATGAAATTATTCTCAGTATCTGCTGAGCTTTTTGCATGACAAATGGCAAAGAATCTTGCTTCAAGCCATTAATGTCTTCATGAGCTCATCTCTGAGAAAGCTATCTAGTTTCTACTTAGAGGCTCAGGTAGGAAGAGGCCCTAGGTAAGTTATTCCAATATTTAGTTGTCCTTGACTAGTTTATCATTAAAAATTCTCATGGTGAATGAAGAAGACTTTTCACGGAACACAAAGAAGGACCCTATGTTACTGAATGTGAGATAGCTTAGCTAGAATGCTAACATACCCTTTGGTTTTCTGAGTACCTGATCATGGATGGCTATGATCAAATGTAGCTACCTAGCATGGTTGCCCATACCTCCTGTACAATCAGTACACAGAAAAACATCTCTGAAGATAAGCAAAGAGCAATCCTGTCCATCTTTCTTTTTCCATGCAAGTGACAGTGACACAGAATCCCTCAAAAACAATCATGTCATTATCCCAGGAAGCAAATAGTGCAACTTCAAGGTTCTACTGAACCTGGAGTCCCTCAGACACGTCTTTAACCACAAAGGCACTGGCAACTCGTGTTCACTGTGTTGAGTTTGAGCCACCATACACTCAGAACTGGAGCAGTACTGAGGCCCACAGAAGGACAGCCAAGAAAAAGCCTGACTGCAACTTGATAGTTAGAACATTCTTCTTGGAAAAGGCAAAGCAGGATTTCAGTTTCAACTCTACGGATGTTATATCTGTATTTTACTTTCAACCTTCATTTAATAATGTATATATATGTAGGTCTACCTCTATAGTATATGTCTATGGAGATGTATAAGCATAACTCCGGGAGCAAGAAATAACATTCAGAATTCAAGCAACCTCGGCTGGACCATCAGTCTAGGATCAAGTGCAACATGAATGGCAGAACCTACACCACCATAAGAGAACTGCTGGTGGGAGGCAAGCAGTTATTTCTCCAGGACAGGCCCTTATGATAGTGTACAGAGAAGTATATATGGAAATGTGTTTTTAGGCTGAGGAGGAAAATGCCTAATGACTTTAGATGTCAATAAGTTTTGGTAGTTCTGAAAAATATATGAAGTGGTTTACATTTATGCAGTTTGATTTCATCTAGACTTTGACAGATTGACCCAACTTATTCTCAGGTTTAGCTCTCCAGTGCATGCTCTGCTCTGGTGATTTCCAGCCTCGGTCTCTAACTCACCTCCGTTTTTTGCAAGCATGGTGACCTGGAGAGTTCTGTGATTTCTACTTCAGGAATGCAACACACAGGAAGTATGCAAACAAAAGCCATTTGGTGAACGCTTAGTGGGAGCAGAGCTGCCCAGACTACTTACTGTTTGCCCTTCAACAGTTTGTCTTACTCATGAATTCATGGGGAATTCATTGCTGGAGATCAGCTCCCTGGTCTTCTTGTCTTTCAGGAAAGGCTGGGCTTTCATTTTAGGCCTATGAGCTATATTTGCTGGTTGATGGATGCCTCCACATTGCCAACTGAAAATCATTCAGAAGTTGGCTGTAGCTGATGTGCCATGTAATTATACTGTCACTGATGGATTCCAGACATTGGTTTGGTAATTCTAAGAATCCATTTCTATCCATCCGAAAATTCCCAGTTATGTTTCCTAGATATTAAGGATTTCAGCCAGCTTTACTGCGATGAAAGATGTATTCCAGCAGCTTTTTAAGACAGCAGGACCAAGATTCATCTCATCTAACATTATGCCTATGGCTGACACATCTTGAGCTAGGACCCTAAGCACCCACCTTTCCCTCTTTAAGACATGTGAGAGAGAAACCTCCACGCAATCATTCAGACCTCAGGTTGTATCACTCACCCACTGCAGCTGCTCTTTTATACCTGCTGGTAAGGAAGCTTGCAGTACGACTGGCCGCTTAACTTGGGGCTCTCATTTAAAAGACTAAATACAAAAGAGTTGAAGTCACAGACAGATGAGGATTCCCATTTCTTTTCTTTATTAGACCTCAGATATGGCATGAATTAAAGCAAAGCAGAAGGTGTCAGAGTGCCAGTGTTATAGCACCTGATATACTGTGCTTTGGGCACCCTCATATTCAGGACAGTTGCTTAGCAACTGGGATACAGGCTGAGGATGCAGAGTCTGGGATCTTTTCTCTGTCCAACACCATTAGCATGACTCGGATAAATTACTTCACCTTTCTGTATTCTTCTTTCCCATTGTAGATTTATTTATTCTATCTCTTACCAAATGTTTCAACAACTCGTTTGAAGATATCACAGACTTCAAGTAATGAACTAATTCTTGCTCTATGAAGCTGCAGATTCTGGACAAGGGACTCGGGTGTCATCTCCTCTTACTACCTGTCTCTCACAGGTAGCTGCCTTCTCCTTAGCTACATTCATCACAGACACAAAAGAGCCTGCATATTCACTATCTAGGAATGGAGGCATTTTAGCAGGGAAGTGTTTTTCCACTGCGTGTGTAAATTTCTGAACACAAACTGTTTTCAAAAATCTAAGCTGGCATTTGGCAGAATGTCAGTAGACTTTATACAATAACACTATCCAACTAGACATATTAGGAGAACAGAATCTGCAAGACAACATACTTTTGGCTCTGTTACATATTCATACTACTACTACCACCAGCAGCAGCAAATAAAGACAGGTGGAAGGACAGTGGGGCTAACATTAAACCTTCATGAGGGCATTCTTTGCTTGACTGATGGTTCTAACCATTCAGCACAAAGAGTGAGCTGTGAAGTTTTGTTGTCCAAGTTAGGAGCTCTGGCTGATCGGCAGATGAATGAAGAGTTGGCTCCAAAGTCTGTAACCCTTTGATTTCTTGGTCGTTTTCTGCATCTCGATCTCACTGCAGCTGCCACCTAAAAGAACAGGGTGAGAGTAATTGTGTTGGCTTGCCTCCAAAGCCCAGAGGACTAGTCACTTGCTACTCTCCCAGATTATCTGCCAGGCAAACAGAAAGGTTAATGATGTAAAGCTTGATTACTCTGGTAGAAAGAAAGCAGTCAGCTTGATCCAAAAATCTTTATTGTGTGTATAAAGGAGATACATTAAAAGGGCTCAGAACTGAAATACGTTGTCTTCACTATTGCGTCTTTGAACACAGGAGTATTTACCTTCTGGCAGGTACGGTCTTGTAAGCAATAGCTTTTTTCCTGTGCATACATATTTTTGCCTGAAACTTGTCCTTTAATTTTAAGACATTTACAAAAGTTTTGTTGTTAAGAAAGCCAGTCTTCTTCAAGACATATCTGCAGAAAAAACATATTAATGTATTTGTCCCTGGAACAGATTGAATACAATTAGTTGAAATAAGTATATATAAACACGTATCCTTATATAAATATACATACATACATACATACATGCATGTGTGTGAGAGACAGAGTGTGTGTGTGCATGTGTGTATACACATATATGTCTATGACATAAGGATATGATTTCTGGTGTTCATCTTCAAGATAAATGCAAACCTATCAAGTAAAATCCAACAGCACTTCCAACAATTCCACAGGAAAAAAAAATAAAAAACAACAAAGGAAAAGAGGAGAAGAGAAGAGAAGAGAAGAGAAGAGAAGAGAAGAGAAGAGAAGAGAAGAGAAGAGAAGAGAAGAGAAGAGAAGAGAAGAGAAAAAGAAAAGAAAAGAAAAGAAAAGAAAAGAAAAGAAAAGAAAAGAAAAGAAAAGAAAAGAAAAGAAAAGAAAAGAAAAGAAAAGAAAAGAAAAGAAAAGAAAAGAAAAGAAAAGAAAAGAAGCCAAACTAAAAGCAATCAGAAACTGCCAGCAGAACAAATGAACAACAAATACAAAACTACAAGATAAGGAAGGTAAAAAACCAGTTTATCATGGCTAAAGACAGTAGAGTGTATAAAACTGTTTATAAAGGTTGTTTTCTTCTTTTAACAAGTCTGCTTTGTGGAAATGTTTAATATTAAAGAAAAAAAGGCAACAAGTAATTTTAAAAACCCATGAAAATGGGAATCTGCCAGACTTCAGTTGAAAACCAGAATATTCTGGCCCAGGACTGAAATACTGAAGCTGAAGTCCAATATATTTTCCTCCACAGTGGTTCATGGATGTTATACTTCAGAAGCATTTTCCTTGCCTTCTTCCATGCGGCTTTGATTCTTTGGCTGACCCATATCTCCCTTGATACTTAGTGACAAAGAATCCCTTTGTCCCCCACACTTCCTTCACTAAAAAATTGGCTTCCCAAAAACTTAAACTTTCCATAGGACAGAAAATTGTATTCTGATTTGCTTTACATTTTAGCTATTTTATGATCAAGGACATGGATAAAAGAAATGCATAAAAATCTGTTATTTCTGTTCTCCTGCTGATTCCTCATTACTGTAAATTATCACTCAGTTAATGTGATTTGCAGCTAGATTTAAATGAATTTATCTAGGAAGTTTTCACTTTGTCTTTTTATATTATTCCATGTTCTAAAAAAAAAATATATATATATATATAGTTAACTTCAAAATACAAACTTCAACTAAGCTGTGGTGCATTTTTTTTTGTTTTTGGGGTTTTGGGTAGGTTTTTTGGTTCTTGCTTGTATATAAGTCTTTACTGTTAACTAGATTCTCATAAAATAATTACATTTAGTAATTTATCCTTGCACTTTTACTTCCATTTTTGTTGTCAATTTAGTCCAGGCCAAGGGTGTCTGTATTGTGTTTCTCAGCATGCTTGCAGATCTAAAACCTGGGACTCAGCATGGTGAAGTACCAGCCTCAGTGCAGGTGTGATCTATGTCCTGCTGTGTATCTTAAAATACAATATGAAAAACATCTGCTTGAGTGTTTCAAGGGCTGGTGGGGAAGAAAACATCATTAAAAAAGAACCAAATCATAGGTCAAATGAATGGTATTTTCCTTAATGGGGAGGACTACAGTCATGCTCACAACAACTGAGAAAGGAGGAAGATTTTTACTAGGAAAGGGCCTGAAGACCAAGATAAAAAGAGCTCTATTCATAAGCAAGAGAGATACAAGTGCTAGAGGAGTGAGGGAGGAAAGAATTCAGTATCAATATTTCAAAGTAGCTATGGGAAAAACTCTTCACAAACACGGAAAACCTTCTGAAAAGCAGAAGGGACAGGAAAGATGCCACCAACGTTGCCTAGAAGTCAAGAGCTGCCAAGTCAAGGCAGGCTTTAAAAAGCTAAAAAATCAGGATATGTCATTCTTCCTAAACATCTACTGAGGCCCAGGGGCACAACAAAAGAAATCCACTACAGCTGCATGGCAAATGGTAAATTCTTGTTCTCATGCTGTGTGCCAAACTTCTTTCTCTTTCCTTCTCTAATTCATTCATCAGTGCATGGAGGTAATCCAGACACTGAAGGGACTTTTGTGCTAAAACGTCAATTAGAAGACAACCCTCAGTTCTTGACAGGAAGATGAATATTTAAGAAAATCTCAAAATACAGAGTAGAGGGTAAGGGAACTGAGGTCGAGATGAGAAAGTAGCAGACTGTGGGTGAAAAAATGAGGCCAGTTTTCTGAAACACACGGGTTTAGTAATTATCCCTAGAGCTATAGCTTGAAAGCAGGCAACAAAGATGAATATCATGCCATCTAAAATCTATGTAATCCTATCATTTGGAGTAAATAGGGTTTTGAGGTTCCACAAAACAGAAACTCAAAGGAAAAACATTAATGACTGCAATTTTTGAAACATAAATGATGAAGTGTGATGTGTGTTGAGGGAGGAGGGCAGGGGGAATTGGTGGTGCATGAAAAGCTTATATTTTTACTTAACTGACAACAAATAAGGTTCTGCTTGATTTCCAGAAGTCAGATAGGACTACAGGCTTTCTGAATTGACTTACAAGGCACTGAAGAAATAGAGGAAACAAAAAAAAAGGTGTCACTTTACTTAGCCAGTGACATCAAGAACTCCCTCTGCTGTTACCTGCATGTCCTTCTGCCTGTAGCAACCATCATACCTCTGGAGTAAGATGTGGCACTTTTCAAGACATTGCGGCTTACTGCTTGCTACTGAAAACCTTCCTGGTGGCCCAGGTATGCCAGGATGCAACACAACCCACACTTTCGGCAGGTGCTGTGCTGTGGACAGGAAAGCTAGGAGCAGCTGGCACAGAAACTACTGTGAGTGCATGATGCTACTCAGGGACCCTCCTCTGCAGCTGAAGTCCTCCAGGGGCTGAATTCAGCAGTTTTACAGGTGTTTTGTGTCTCTGAAGTGTCTTCCTTGTGCTTTCATGTAAGGCAGAGCTGACTCCAGGGAGAAAATCTTTCTTAAAGAGGGGAAAGAATTTAGCATTCCTATTCATTCCCTAACTTTGTTTTACCCCTGTTAATTACCCCTCTGGAACTAAACTGAACAGAACATTAAGCCACTTCTCCTTACAGGATAAGGGATTTGAGTGAATTAACCTGCCAGAAAGATATCTGCAAGAAAGGAGAACATCTTCTCTACTCCTTTGAATGAAGGTAAATACAGAAGATCACCAAAGTGATTGCTTTTTACATTTCAGTTTCTATTTGTAACATTTGAAGAGATTGGAGCAGGTTAATTTAGGTCTTAAATTCAAATGTTAAAAAAATAACCTTTTCAAAGCTTGACATTAGTATGAAACTTTTCTTTCTTACTTTCATTCTCTCATCTTTAAAGGTGACAAATTTGATGCAGTGTTTATTACTGCAAATGGCAATATGCTTGACAAAAAACTATGAAAACAGGGAAAAGAAATGAAAGGACATTTTTTGTGTAGAGAACAGGCATTGGATAAGGGACTTCAGGATCTCTGTTCCATGGAGACTGTTTCTTCTGTTATTGGTCTTTCCTTCATAAGCTCACCAGAGTGTCACTAAGTATATGTTTAAATGTGCTCATGGCCTCCAGACATTACCCTACACCGAATAATCTCTAAGTAAATACATTGCATGATTGGTACAAAGCAAGAAAGATAGCCTGCCTTCATTTAAAGCAGTATAAAAAGCTCACGTAGATGTAAGAGGATACAGGATTTCACTCCAGATGTTCACAGTTCTTCCAGTTATAGTAAAGTTCTTAGTAGCAGGTGTGACATTCATATATTAAAACTTTTACTTTAATAAGAAAGTTCACATGATTTGCATCAGATAACGGGCAAAATAAAGATAATGAAAATGGTAATAGACTTAAAGGACTCAAGGACTCTCATATAGCCCTTTTATCAATAGTTCTCAGTTTCCTACAAAAGAAGTGATAATCTTTATGTCTGTTTTGCACATTAGGAGTTTGAAGAGGTTAGTTTCACTAGATTACGCTACCAACTCCACTGTTTAAAATGAATGTTTAAATGGTTTTCAGACCATAACATCTTTTCCCTTGCTTAGGACGCCAGCAGGATAGCATTAACACACCATTTGATTCTTAATAATAAAATAAACCAATTAACCTATGTCATTGTTGGCTCTACTGCTTGGGATGAAGTGACATCCCACATGACAGAGGTAGGACTCAATGTCTAATATGTAGCTCTGTAGAACAGGATCCCAGACAGTCACAAAACTTTTTCCATTACAAACCAGGAATGTGCTACAAACCAGGTAAATGAAAAAGAGTGGTGATATCTTTTTGCCTGAATCAAAGGATCAGAGCAGTGGAGGAGATACCCACATCAAAGCAAGCCAAACATTTGTCCAAGGAATCTTTTCATTGCATTATTGTGTGACAGATGATCAATTAGATATCCAGTAATCCTATATTGTTTGTTGGTTTGGTTTGGTTTGGTTTTGTTTTGTTTTGTTTTTAAATCTGAACCTGGGTAATTTGTCATGAACATGAAGATAAATCATTAATATTTTTATAAAATATGCAGTTGTTCACTGAAAAAAAAAGGCCTGCTATCTGTCTGCACAGAAGCCATCTAGATTTCTGACCAATGTCCTAAAACTTAAGGTCTAGAATCTGTGTATGTGTATGCATATGTGTATGCGTGTGTGTGTGCGTGAGAGAGTGAGTCAGTGAGTGAAGAGGGCTGGTTTTGCTAATTTTTAGGTTTCCAGTTTGAATTATACCATTGATACATATTGTGATCCTGAAACACCTGAAGTGAACCACATGAACATCTACGAACGTCTTCCCAAAGTTTCTAACCCAACCATTCCACTATTGTTTTGTCTGAGAATTTTTTTGTTCTTGCTCATTAAGACCAGGAATTCCAGGTTTGATCTCTCATATGGAAATCTTATTTGAAAACACTTCACTACCAGGAAAAAGGGGGAAAAAAATGTTCAGCTCTAGCTAATAGGTAGTTTCACAAAACACCCCCATAATTTTGCAGAAAACAACTAGCTGGCCATGTTGATCAATACATATAGAGAAACCCAACTCCTTCCAGAGTAAGACAATATTCCTCTGCTTTGTCTCCATAACAAGATTAGCCAGGCCTATAAAAGGGCAATTACATCACTACAAAGCATTTTAGGTTTTGATCCTATGAATTCAACTGCTGGAGTCATAAAATACCACTCACCCTCCTTTTTTTCTTGGGGTGCTTTTCTATTGTGAGATGTGCAATTAGGATTATGAGACTGATATCTAGCAAATTTTAGCACACGTAACATGTGTCTCTGATGTCTGAGAGCATGTGAGTCATTGTAATGGCTTCAGGTTGTAAGTAACATCAACGACGAAAACATTAAACCACAAAAAGAAGTTACTCTTATAATGGTTCATTTACCCTGGAGAAAAATAAGTAACTAGATGAAATCTCTTTTAATAACTAGGAAGGATTATCATGGACAATTCATTGCATCTGGCAGACATTTGCGGACTACCTCCTAGAGGATTATTAAGCTTACATCTTTATGAATGGCTGTATGTATTTATTATTCTTTTATTTACAGCTATGCTACAATTCACTTTTTTAAGATTCAAGACAGGGAGGTCTGTGACCCAAAAAGCTTGACATTTAACCATGGACAGAGAGGATGACAGAGGTTAGAGGAAGGAGATTAACAAGAGACAATATAAATGAAGTCAAATCAGTTAATGATAAACAGCACAATGACACTTTAGCATTATTTTCTCAGAAAATTAGACCTTATCCATAATTAAACCTTGAAATTTTGGTTGCTCTGTATATCGCTAGTAATACCTCTGAGCCCTCCAAATAACCAGTTTGGAAAGCTCGCATTTTTATGAAACCAAAGGGATGTTGGTTGAAACTGGATCATTTTAACTACATGAAAATGATCAAGAATGCAGGAAGGATTGAGACCTTGCAAGTGCTGATGTGGGTGACAGCTAAGAGGAGGCAAATCTTGGATTCAGCATGAAAATCATTGACAGGGATTTTGCACATCTAGCCTGGGACTGGAATTTTGCTCCGTGAGGCAATTGCCTAGGTATAGCACTGCTGAGTACTGCCACACAGAAAACCCTTTGGGCACATGCCACTTAGGATCATTTAACAGCAAGTGCTGAAGTGGCAGAGAGTTTAGGTTTTCTTTCCCCGACAGGGAAGCTGAGCTACAGAAATAGAAATACTTTGTAGTCTTGTCAACAGTGGATAAAATATCATTTCAAGTGCAATGAGAAATACTGTAAACAAACTGCAATTTGTATGCTGTACCGTAAGATGAAAGTCAGTTTAGTTGCTTAATAATCTCATTCTAAAAATCCATCATGAAAGACAAGTGACTGTAGGTCTCATAAACAAAAAAATGCAGCTTTTAAAGTTCCATGCGCAACTTTAGCTACCCTCTTCAGGAATTTAATTCCTTTTGAATATCAGTGTGATATATATTACATCCACAATAAATATAATCCACATTATTAGGTAAAACAATAGAAAACTGCTGTTGATACTGATAAGTATAGTTTCTGTCCCTCTTTTCCTTAAGTGAATATTCATTTGTCAGTTTCTTATACGAATCATCTCAAAAAATGTGTCTCCGAGGGAAAGTTGAAGGGAGGCAATGGCCTCATGAGTCAGTTCAGAGAGAGAGTTCTTCATGTGAAGTTTCGTGGACAACATAGGACACCTATGTGAGTGGGTGATCAGTGGGAAGAACAATCTGTGTGAGGAAAAGATGAAGGGCAGACATCAGGAAAATTTTGCTGGGAGAGGAGGCATTCATGGAAGGTTTCAGTGATCAATGACTTTTGTCAGCTTGATGTTCAAAACAATGTAAACATTGGGATATTATTATAATTTCTATAATACTTAGGAAACCAGTCAGAGCAGTGTCTGCACTAAAATTATTTATTTGCAATAACTTACAGAAAATAGGGAGTGAAGGAAGTAAAATATACTGGCTACCTTTGAAAGGAAAAAAAAAGGAATTTTGAGGATTATTAGCATTGATTTGCCAAAGAAATTGTAGATTTTTTTTTTTAAAAATATGTTTATATTTCTGTGAAGTAAGACGCCAACAATTGTAGCATATCTGGCAAAACATCAAATAATCTTCTCCTTATAGTACATAGGCAGAAAGAGTGGAAAGTGTGAAACATTGATTTTAATACATCTTTATACTTGGTCCTTTGTAGCATTCTCACAAGTAAATAACAACATTTAAAGTATAGTTCAGGTACAAAACTGGTCTTAAAAAGTTATATTCTTATGTGCATGTATCAGTAGGGGGGGGTCTAATTGGAGTCTCTTGCAGAAGATTATTTGATTTGATTACGAATTACTTCAGTGGTTAATGCCCATATAGGTATATACCAAGAAGCTCTGTGGAAAAACATAAAGCAAGTACTCTGTATGATGGAATGGGAATTCAAGCTGATTTTGAGAAGCTGGAAAAACTGATCTGAATGTAGAAAACATTGCTGGTACAGGAAAAGCAAGGAAACTATTTTTTTTTTTTTTTTTTGCTTGGAGAAGAGAAGATAGATAATTTTTTTCAACAGGAAAAAGAAATCACATAATTTGGCTGTGTAGTCATTTAGAGAAGGTTAAAAATAGTCTGACTGGGAGAAAAGACAACAAGGAACAAAATAAGGAAAAATTCATCTTTTTTGAGGGATACATAGGAACAGGCTACAGGCTACTGCTCTGTCTCTGGTTTTGCATGTTATTAGGCACAAACTAAGCAAAAGCCCTTCAGAGATATACATTTGATCATGTTACTTTGGTGGGAGACAGAATAAACTGGTTTCTTTTGGTCCCTTCAAGCTCCATGCACTTGTGACATTACACTTTTATGGAGAACTTACCAGCTCACCTTATACAGCCTGGAGAAAACGTGGAGACATCTGAAGCTGTAAGCAACGGAGAAATGTCAAAGATAAAGATCAGCTCCTGAGTCTGGTAAGAGGAGTAGTCTTATTATAAAGGAGAGAGGTGAAAAAGAGAGATGAACGCCCATGGAAGATATAGTAACTCTTTTTTGCCACTACATGATGAAAGCGTTAGGCATGTGAAACTACCTAAATTAGCAATAGTATTTTTTTGTTTGTGAATTGTAGAAGGAGGTGTCAGGAAGATCACTGAAAGATGTGATGTCAAGAGACAGGAAGAGATGACCTACAGTTTTTGATTACAAAGGGTGTGCTGAGTGAATGTTACAAATACCCCAGGCAAAGGATGTAAATGAAAAAGAAACAAGACTACAAGGGAAAGCTCCTTAAAAAAAAAAGCTGTGCAATCCTTATAATTCTGAAAAACAGTGAAGAATCAATTTCCATGTAATGCATTAAAAATTGTTGTTACGAGCTGCACCACAGAAACTCAAGTAAGCTGAAAACCAACCTGATCTTCTAATCAGTGAAGTAAGGCTGTGAGCAAAGGTGCTGATCAGAGAGAATTCATGCTAGCTGACATAATTGTAGAGTGCCAATGAAAGAACCGTTGACATTTTGCTCATCAAGTAAAGAGAAGGAAATCTGGATTGCTAAGAATGATCTCAGCTTTCAACAGAAAGGCGCAATGCACCTCCTCATAGTCTGGTCAAAACAGGAACGCATAAACCACTATAGGAGACTTCATCCTTCAGTCTGTACGTGTGTGTAGAATGAGGGATTGACAACACAATGAACCTCACACTGAAAATGATGGCACAAAACATAATCTAGAGCAGCCCTCAGGAGTCTCAAAACCTCTGCGGAAGTGGCACAGAGACTTGAGGAGTGGTACCTGTTTTTGTAAAAGCCTCTCATTATCTGGGGTAAGGTGAGTGCAGCAGAGATTCTGCCTTACTGTCTCATACTGTCTTGCATGAGGAGAATTTAACCAATTTTCAACAGCTGCAGATCCTGATAAATTAAGGTGAAATTCAGTGTCATGGTAAATATCACAGAGATTGCTCACATCTTGCTTTCTTTTGAAAAGAGATAGGTCTCACTGAAGTAAAGCTTCATACTTTAGTTACACTGCTCTTGGAACTGTTAATTCATCCCATTACATGCCATTAATTCAATGTCTTTTCTTCACCTGGAAAGCTAAGAAACCATCACATGACAATACACGTGTGTGCATGTTCATGTGTGCACACATGCTCTGCCCAGAGTCAGGAGGTCAGTTCAGAAGCCTCAAATCTGAAAGACTGTGAAACAGTGCAAAGAGAGAAAAATTTTAACAAAACACTGTTTTCCAAGATGTAGAAAATATTCCTATATGTTATAGAGTGATAAAGGTTTTGTCTGCAGCCATTTGTGCTGGAAATACAACACTGACCAATACAGTCAAGGGAAATAGACATTGGCCTAGTTGTGCTGACGCAAGCTATGGAAAATAACTTGCAAAATCTGGTTTGAGGTCCCTGCTCTATCTGTGCTTCACAAATCAGAGTTAGTATATTTTTAATTCTAACTACTACAGGAAATCCCCTGACCAGATTGGTTTCTTTTATACAAGAGTCATACAATCCCATCCGGCTGAGCTGTGCATAATGCAAGGCAGATTTTGTGTCTGTCTCATGATGTTTTTTTAAACCTTTTCTTTTTAAATTGTATTACATACAGCGTTTATCTGCAGATTACAGGAAAAATCCAGATTAGGCATCCAGTTTAGTTTGGAAGTATTTATATGACATGCTGATACTCAGTCCTAAAAATACAGGTTCAGCATGTTCTTACTTTCCTCCTCTGGAAACCGCAGCCCTTTTCCATTTCTGAAAATTTGCTCTGAGGGTCTTGGGTAGCAGGATATGGTTTGTGAACATTTCCAGTCCAATTCAGTAAGAAGCAACCTGCTTCTACAAGGTGCCTGGTTTATTTGGTATTACAAATTATATAATCTGAACCTCAAAAGGAAACATCTCTATTTTAGTGCTTAGTCATCCATGCACAGTGTTGTTTAATTATTTATACCAATTAAAGACAGAGCCCTTCAGCTAATAGCAACCTGCCAAGGACTTTTGGGGTTTTTTTTGTGGTGTTGTTGTTTTCATCATCGATAAATAAATATACCCAGCTGCATAGTAGGCATTTAAAGGACTGCTCTCTGAAAAGCTCTTCCCTGCACTGTATGGGAAGGCTGGAGATAGAAGTACCACCGGATGCATTCCAGTGGGCAGTGTGTGCCTTCATTTTGGTGTTACTAGACTCCGTTATTTCACCAGAGTAAACTTTGGGGTCTTCTCCCTGTTTCCAGCTGGAACCAAGGCATTGTTTCTAATTGCAGTTTTGGTACTTCTGTTATGTAAGGTAATACTGTTATATGCATTTTTATGTGCTAATGCAGAAGGAATAGACAGGAAACATTCCTATGGGAAGAAAAATACCTTTGGTTGGCCAGTATCCCAGCTAGAATAGCATATTGTATTCCACTAGGAATGACTAGAAACTCTTCCTGCCACTGCTCCTTTGTTTTTCACCTTCTTGCCTTGTCAGCTAACACTGAGAGGGAGCACTACTGGATGCTGAAGTGTGCTTTGATGTCCTTACATGCTTTGTATAGGCTCCAAGTCCTTTGTGCCTTACAGCAAAAGCACAGCTATGCTCTATGCAGTGTGGAAATGTGTGTCATTTTCCTCCTGATGTTTTCCTAATGCAATACTTTCTGGGAAAGTGACTGTTTGTTTTTTTTTTTTTTTTTTCCTACTTACTTGTCTTTTCCATTTTAATCTAGCTTATATTTTGGTTCACTCTGGGGATCGGATATTATTATAAGGGTCCCTTCCCTTCCCTTCCCTTCCCTTCCCTTCCCTTCCCTTCCCTTCCCTTCCCTTCCCTTCCCTTCCCTTCCCTTCCCTTCCCTTCCCTTCCCTTCCCTTCCCTTCCCTTCCCTTCCCTTCCCTTCCCTTCCCTTCCCTTCCCTTCCCTTCCCTTCCCTTCCCTTCCCTTCTCCTCCCAGGAGGACATGAAAGAATTGCTTAGTTTCTTCCATGTTGCATTACCTTAAAAATTTAAGAATAAAGACTTGTTAAACGTATTATTTTCCCTTTCTCTCATTTCCTAAACAATAACAAACACATTGTTACTAAGCTGCTTTTAAGATCAAAATTTTTGACTACAGATGGTCTATTAGATAGGAATACAGAATTATTATTGGTCTTGGATATACAATTCTAAGCATTGAATAAATATAATCCATATGGCCCAAGTTCCTGAGCTTCAAATCTGCCTTTGAACAGGTTACAAGACACAGAGTACTGAATGTTTTCTCATTTCTATCTGAAGTTATGCTAGGTTTACCGAGGTCATTCTTTATGTGGCATTTCTTGGGCAAAACACCAACATCACCTTCTCAACACCAAATTGTTCCCTCCTGGTTTTATTGTCTTATGTCTCAGGTGTCAGCAGGCCTGAAGCCTCTCAGTGAGTTAATCCTTGGTGAATACATAGTGAAGGGATGGAACTGTTTGCAGGTGAGAAACTTTCCCAGAAAGATAAAGGGACTTTTTCCAGTTCCACTAAGAAAGTCCTTGGAAAGACAGCTTTCTGCAGCCCAATAGAGCCCCAAAAGGCAGACCACAGGAATCATCTTTGCTCTCGACTGGCTTTGAAGTCACTGAAAAAAATTAAATATTTCAAACCCTTTTCCCACTGAGAAGACATTTTTAGCATATTCCAGCATCCATCCACCAAAGTTCTGATTTCTGCAGATGCTGCACACAGGAATTTCCCACTGAAGACACTTTGTATGTGTTTAAGAATTTTTGAAAGTTTAGCAGTTTATCTAATTGATTAAATAGAGGTTTCACTTGCTAACTTCAGTTACTCATTAAAAAAAAAAAAAAAAAAAAAAAAAAAAGAAAATATTGGCCCAACTAGCTTACTTCTGCCTGAGATTAGAGACCCAGAAGCTCTTTATTTATACCACTCGCTTCGTCATGGCAAACTTCTGCTGCTGCTTCCAAGACTGACAGCTCTGCAAACTGGATCTAACTTTGTTGTACAAGGTCTGTAGCTCTCAGAAGGCAATCAGACACCATCAGCTCTGCCTTTTCCATGTGCTACTCTGAGGGAAAACCAATTATGATAAATATGTTTTTTGCTGGAGGCTTTAGGACTTTTCAGTTTTCCCAATGCTCCTCCACCAGACATGTTTTCCCTGGTCCCACTAACGCAAGCTGGAGGTTGTAACACCAATATTAAATATTTAAGCATTATAAATTTTTGTTTTACTTTGCTTACAGCTGGACTGTTTGAGACAACAACCATGCGGAAAGAAATGGTAAAGGCTCATTTAGCTTGTCACTACACATGTAGTGTAAGTGTAAAATAAAATAGAATTTGGATTACATGTAAATTCATGAATACTTCTTAAGTTCATAATAAATTTCAGCACTGGTGAGGCCACAACTTGAGTACTGTGTCCAGTTTTGGGCCCCTCACTACAGAAGGGACATTGAGGTACTGAAGTGTCCAGAGGAGGGCAGCAAATCTTGTGAGGGGTCTGGAGCACAAGACTTATGAGAAGCAGCTGAGAGAGCTGGAATTGTACAGTCAGGAGAAAAGAAGGCTGAGGGGAGACTTTTCACTCTCTACTACTTGAAAGGAGGCTGTAGCAAGGTGAGGGTCAGTCTCTTCTCCCAAGTTACAGGCGAGAGAAGTACAAGAGAAAAAGACCTCAAGTTGTGCTAGGGAAGGTTAAAGATGAATATTAGGAAAAAAATTCTTCACTGAAATATTTGTCAATCATTGGAACAGGCTGCCCAGGGAAGCGGTTGAGTTGCCACCCCTGGAGATATTTACAAGACGGGTAGATATAGTGCTGAGGGACAAGGTTTAGTGGTAACTTGGCAGTGTTACATTAATGTTTGGACTGAATGATCTTAAAGGTCTCTTCCAATGAAAAAGATTTTATGATTCTATGATTTTATGATTCCATGATTCTATAACTTCTTAGGCCAGGTAGTAGACAACCCTCCCAGAGGGGATGTAATACTCAATCTGTTGGTCACCAACACTAATGAGCTAGTTGATGATGTCAAGATTGGAGGCAGCCTGGGTTGAAGCCATCATGCACTGGTGGAGTTTGCAGTCCTGAGGGGTATGGGTCAGGTGGAGAGTAAAGTCAAGACCCTGAATTTTAGGAAAGGAAAATTCCAGTTGTTCAAGGAGTTAGCCAACAGAACCCCCAGGGAAACTGCCCTCAGGGACAAGGGAATAGAAGGGAGCTGGCAGATCTTTAAGGACACTTTCCACACAGCTCAAGAGCTCTCAATCACCAAGTGTAAGAAATCAGGCAAGGAAGGCAAGAGACCAGCATGTCTGAGTCAAGACCTGCTGGTCAAACTGAAGGGCAAGAAGGAAATGCACCGGCAGTGGAAACAAGGACAAGTATCCTGGGAAGAGTATAAGGATGCTGCCTTTTTTTGTAGAGATGGGGTCAGGAAGGCCAAGACATAGCTGGAGTGGAACTTGACAAAAGATGAAAAGAATAATAAGAATGGCTTCTATAGGTACATCAGCCAGAAAAGGAATGTCAAAGAAAGCATACGCCCCCAATGAACAAGACAAGTCATGGCAGTCAAGTGAAGTCCCTAGTGATTGGAAAAAGGGAAACGTTGCAGCCATTTTTAAAGAGGGTAGGAATGAGGACCCTGGGAACTAAGGACCTGTCAGCCTCACTTCTGTGCCTGGGAAAATCATAGAATCATAGAATCATCTAGGTTGGAAGAGACCTTGGGATCATCGAGTCCAACCATCTACCCTACTCTACAAAGTTCTCCCCTATACCATATCCCCCAACACCACATCTAAACGTCTCTTAAACACATCCAGGGATGGTGACTCAACCCCCTCCCTGGGCAGCCTGTTCCAATGCCCGACCACTCTTTCAGTGAAAAATTCTTTCCTAATGTTCAGTCTAAACCTACCCTGCTGGAGCTTGAAGCCATTCCCTCTCGTTCTGTCATTAATTACCTGTGCGAAGAGACCAGCACCAACCTCTCTACAGTGTCCTTTCAAGTAGTTGTAGAGAGTGATGAGGTCTCCCCTCAGCCTCCTCTTCCTCATACTAAACAGTCCCAGCTCTTTCAACTGCTCTTCATAGGATTTGTTTTCCAGGCCCTTCACCAGCTTCGTTGCCCTCCTCTGCACTCGCTCCAGCACCTCGATATCTCTCTTGTATTGAGGTGCCCAAAACTGGACACAATACTCGAGGTGTGACCTCACCAGTGCTGAGTACAGGGGCACAATCACCTCCCTACTTCTGCTGGTCACGCTATTTCTAATACAAGCCAGGATGCCGTTGGCTTTCTTGGCCACCGGCTCATATTCAGCCACTTGTCAATTAGAAGCCCCAGGTCTCTTTCTTCCAGGCAGCTTTCCAGCCACATTTCCTCAAGCCTGTAGCGCTGCTTGGGGTTATTGTGGCCCAAGTGCAGAACCTGGCACTTGCCCTTGTTGAAACTCATACCATTGATGTTGGCCCAATGATCCAATCTATCTAAATCTCTCTGCAGAGCTTCCCTATCCTCCTGGGAATCAACATTCCTGCTTAACTTGGTGTCATCTGCGAACTTGCTGATGACACACCCTATGTCCTTGTCGAGATGGAACAGATCCTCCTTGAAGCTATGCTAAGGCACATGGAGGACAGAGAGGTGATTTGAAAGAGTCAGCATGTCTTTACCAAGGACAAGTCCTGCCTGACCAACATAGTACTTAGTTGGTTCATGATGAAGTGATTACATCAGTGGAAAATGAAACAACTACAGATGTTATCTATTTGGACCTATTTGATCTATTTGGTTGTTTTATGCATTCAGAATTGTGCCCACAGATGCCTGTTTAATGACCTGGAACTAATGAAAATCGAAGCAATGAAGATGTCATCTCTGATCCTTTCAAGCTTACATCACACAAACCTTTTTAAATTCTACATCACTCCTCTGGAGGAATCTGTTAGTGATTCCTCTGAGACCAAATAAGAAGTGATAAGACCTTTTCTCATGGGTATGTTTTCTTTATCATCACTTTTAATTCACTATTGTATCATACACTGCCATGGACACTGAAAGTTTGATCCTTGCATCTCAGGGGGATGTTTACACATTGGTGTAAAATACTACACCATCCAACAGACTGTGTTTTACTCCCATTTCATTTGAGCAGGGGCAAAAGTTAAGACAACGTACAGCAGGAAGCATTGGTCCCAGTAATTTCACAGAGCTTAAGAAAGTAAACATTTGGGAATTCTGTGGGCACTGCCTAAAATACTTATCTGGGAGGTGAGCACCTCACAGTCTTCAATGTATTTATCTCCACAACGCCCCTGAGAGATCAGGGAGTGCTGTTATCCCTGGTTTACGCTTGAAGAACTAAGAGGCTAAAATCTAGTTTAGAAAGAGATTTTGTACCATCAGCCAGGGTTAACTTTTTTTTTGTAGCAAACCTTACACTTTCTTTTTCCTCATATAGGAAAATAAATATGCATATAGACACATACATATTAATGAGTTTACCTGCTTAACATTATTAGTGTTGTTTGAACAGAGATAGGATGCAATGACCGACCTGACTAACTGTGTCACCCTTAGGCCATTTTGATTCTTCTGTTGGGCTTTTTTATCCCGAAACATAACAGCTATCATGTTCTCTGGTCACCATTCGTCTTTGAAAGTTTTTCTTATAGTGACCCCACCTAACTATCAAAGGATAAATTTCAGTTTATGAATGAGCTGAAAGTGTTCCCTCAGTAGATTCTGCCTGTTCCTGCAAGTGCAGGGGCACTACTATATTCCTTTTTGCTAGGACTATGGCCTTGTGTCGTGGTTTTGGCTGAATTTACCAAAACCGGACCGGCAGATGGCCCTTCCCCCCCCTTCCCCCCCCTAAAAGAGGAGAGAGGAGGAGAAAGAGATAAGGAGATTCAGAAGTTTAGAATGAACTAAACTACTTTAATGAAAAATTAATATTAAAATAAAAATAAAGAAGAAAATAATGAAATAGATACAATATATACAAAACCGTATCAAGCTCCCAGGATGTCAGTTACATCACCGGCAGGCACTGGGGAAGTCCCAGACTGGACTCAGTGATGAATGGGAACTGGATTCCAGCTCTGGAGTCAGGAACACACGGATCGGGATCAAAGGCAGATAAACAGACAGAGTCCTCTCTGGACGTCGGCCATCGCAGGAAAGGGGCTGACCCTTTGATCCCTCAGCTTTTATACTGAGCATGGGGCAGATGGGATGGAATACCCCAGTTGGTCAGGTTTGGGTCACCTGTCCTGTCCGCTCCTCCCCACCGATGTGACCCCTCTACGTTTTTTCCGTTTCCGACCCTCTAAGGGGGCAAATAACGAAATTGGCTGACCTTGGTTGTTATAGCAATAAGTATAAGCAAGGGCCTCCCTGCATACCATTCCTTGGCATGGAGCACAAACATTGGTCTTATCACTCTGAGAACGAGCAGTTTTCTCCACAATATGCCATTAATTTCAGAGAGTTAGAGGAGGCCTAGCTAGGATGTAAAGTTACAGAACAGAAAATTGGTTCGGTTTTACTTCAAACCGGGACATTCCACCCCTTATTCCATACCATTTGCATCATGCTTAGATTACAACTACTATCATCCATAAAATCTATACATACATACATATATAGATAGATATATGTAAATCACTCAGTTATAATTTATCTCTATATACAAAAGCTTAAGTCCATTTCACAGCAGATCAGGTTCTCAGGGTAGGAAAGACAGTGTGAAATTCATTGTGGTTCGTGCCCATGGGTAACATGTCCATCTCGGAGAAGTTTTACTAGACGCCACTTGATCAATCCGGCTAGGTTTCATCCTGAAAAACACTTACAAAACACTGTTAGTATTGTAAACAACTAACATCATACTCAGAATTAAGTATTCTCACCCAGGGTCAAATTCCCTTGAGGTACACATTGAACTTCTCCATTCTTCAGCATCACCCACCAAGTACATCCAGGTCCTTGAGCAAAAACAGTCCCACGAATGGGTTTGCCTTTGCCCGAGGCAGGAAAAACCCATACAGTTTTCCCTAGTATATTCCTTTCATGCACCACAGGGACTTTATCCCCTTCTACAATATGTAAAAGGTCTGATTGAGCAGGACCACCTCGATTGATGGATCCCCTGGTATTAACTAACCAAGTAGCTTGCGCTAAGTGCTTGTCCCAATTTTTAAAGGATCCACCACCCATCGCTTTTAGGGTAGTTTTTAACAATCCATTGTATCATTCAATTTTTCCAGAAGCTGGTGCATGATAGGGAATATGATATATCCACTCAATACCATGTTCTTTTGCCCAGCTACTTATAAGATTGTTTTTGAAATGAGTCCCATTGTCTGACTCAATTCTTTCTGGAGTACCATGTCGCCACAAGACTTGCTTTTCAAGGCCCAGGATGGTATTCCGGGCAGTGGCATGGGGCACAGCATAGGTTTCCAACCATCCGGTGCTTCCTTCCACCATTGTAAGCACGTAACGCTTACCCTGGCGGGTTTGAGGGAGTGTGATATAGTCGATTTGCCAAGCCTCCCCATACTTGTATTTCAACCACCGACCTCCATGCCACAAAGGTTTTAACCTTTTAGCTTGCTTGATTTCGGCGCATGTTTCACAATCGTGGATAACCTGCGCAATAGCGTCCATGGTTAAATCCACCCCTCGGTCACGAGCCCATTTGTATGTTGCATCTCTTCCTTGATGACCTGAAGTGTCATGGGCCCATCGAGCTAAGAACAATTCACCTTTATGTTCCCAGTCTAAATCTGTCTGGAAAATCTTAGCTGCTCGGTCCACTTGCTGATTGTTCCGATGTTCCTCAGTGGCTCGACTCATAGGTACGTGGGCATCTACATGGCGTACTTTCACGACTAGTTTCTCTAGCCGGTCAGCAATATCTTGCCATAATTCAGCAGCCCAAATGGGTTTACCCTTGCGCTGCCAGTTGCTCTGCTTCCATTGTTTTAACCATCCCCACAGAGCATTTGCCACCATCCACGAGTCAGTATAGAGATAGAGTATTGGCCACTTTTCTCGTTCAGCAATGTCTAGGGCCAGCTGGATAGCTTTTACCTCTGCAAATTGACTTGATTCACCTTCTCCTTCAGTAGCTTCTGCAACTCGTTGTGTAGGACTCCATACAGCAGCTTTCCATCTTCGATGTTTTCCTACAATACGACAAGATCCATCAGTGAACAAAACATACTGTTTCTCATTATCTGAGAGTTCATTATATGGCGGGGCTTCCTCAGCACGTGTTACCACCTCCTTTGGTGGCATTGTGAAATCTCCGCCTTCGGGCCAGTTTGTGATCACTTCTACAATTCCTGGACGATTTGGATTTCCTATTCGAGCTCGCTGTGTGATTAAGGCAATCCACTTACTCCAGGTAGCATCGGTGGCATGATGAGTAGAAGGAACTTTACCTTTGAACATCCAACCTAACACTGGCAATCGAGGCGCCAGGAGGAGCTGTACTTCAGTACCAATTACTTCTGAAGCAGCTCTAACTCCTTCATACGCTGCCAAGATTTCTTTCTCAGTTGGAGTATAGTTGGCCTCGGAGCCTTTATAGCCTCGACTCCAAAATCCCAGAGGTCGACCTCGAGTCTCCCCTGGTCCTTTCTGCCATAGGCTCCAGGTAGGGCCATTATCTCCAGCTGCAGTATACAGCACATTTTTAATGTCCTGTCCTCTTCGGACTGGTCCAAGTGCTACTGCACGCACAATCTCCTGTTTAATTTGTTCAAAGGCTTGTCGTTGCTCAGGACCCCACACAAACTCATTTTTCTTTCGAGTCACTTCATAGAGAGGTTTCACAATCTGACTATAACCTGGAATATGCATTCTCCAGAAACCCACAACGCCTAAGAAGGCTTGTGTTTCCTTTTTGTTAGTAGGTGGGGACATAGCTGTTATTTTGTTAATCACCTCCATTGGGATCTGGCGACGACCATCTTGCCATTTAATTCCCAAGAATTGGATGTTTCGTGCAGGTCCCTTGACCTTACCTCTTTTCACAGCAAAACCTGCTTTCAGAAGAATTTCAATTACTTTCTTACCTTTCTTGAAAACTTCCTTTGCTGTATTACCCCACACAATGATGTCATCAATGTATTGCAGGTGTTCTGGAGCTCCACCCTTCTCCAGTGCAGTCTGGATCAGTCCATGGCAAATAGTAGGGCTGTGTTTCCACCCCTGGGGCAGTCGATTCCAGGTGTACTGGACACCCCTCCAGGTGAAAGCGAACTGTGGCCTGCACTCTGCTGCTAAAGGAATAGAGAAAAAGGCATTAGCAATGTCAATTGTAGCATACCACTTGGCTGCCTTCGACTCTAGTTCATATTGCAGTTCTAGCATGTCTGGCACAGCAGCACTCAGTGGTGGTGTGACTTCATTCAGGCCACGATAGTCTACTGTTAGACGCCAGTCACCATCAGACTTGCGCACTGGCCATATCGGGCTGTTAAAGGGTGAGCGAGTCTTGCTGATCACTCCTTGAGTCTCCAGCCGACGAATCAGGTTCTGAATGGGAATCAAAGAATCTCGGTTAGTGCGATACTGTCGTCGATGCACCGTGGAAGTAGCAAGTGGTACCTGCTGTTCTTCAACCTTCAGCAATCCTACCACAGAAGGGTCGTCTGAAAGGCCGGGTAAGGTAGACAGCTGTGTAACACCCTCAGTCTCTACAGCTGCTATACCAAAAGCCCACCGATACCCTTTCGGGTCTTTGAAATACCCTCTCTTGAGGTAGTCTATGCCAAGGATGCACGGAGCATCTGGGCCAGTTACAATAGGATGCTTTTCCCATTTATTCTTATTCAAGCTCACTTCGGCCTCCAGTACAGTCAGTTCTTGAGATCCTCCTGTCACTCCTGCAATAGTGACTAATTCTGTCCCTCTATGATTCGATGGCATTAGGGTACACTGTGCACCAGTGTCCACCAGGGCTCTATACTTTCGTGGCTCTAATGTGCCAGGCCATCGAATCCACACAGTCCAATAAACTCGGTTATCCCTCTCCTCCTCCTGGCTGGAGGCAGGGCAACCCTAATGCTGAGGACAGCATCTCCAATTGCAAGGTGAGTTCCTGTCTGGACAGGGGCAGTGCATATTCTGAACTGGAGCAGCCATATTCATGTAACCATCCTTTCTTCTGTTTGCTTTACCTTGCAACTCAAGCACTCGTGCCTGCAGGGCTGAAGTAGGTTTTTTATCCCATCTCCTCATGTCCTCTCCATTATTGCAGAGGCAAAGCCACAGGAAACCTCGGAACGAGTCCTGTTTCCCTTTGGTTGGTCTCATAGGAGGGCGTTTTTTCTTAATGGCTGCAACTCTGGTCTTAACTGCAGCTTGGGTCTGAGCAGGCACCTCAGACTGAGCTGCAACTTGAGCCTGAGCTGGAGAAGAGTAAGATTCTCTCCCAATCTCAGCAAGTTTTTCAAGCAGTTTGTGAAAAATTGTGTCGTTTTGCTCAACTATTGCCTTGGTCATTTTCTCTATTGTCTCATTCTGTGTCTTAGCTATATTCTCCATTGTTTCAGCTTGTGTCTTATTCATATTCTCTATGGCCTCAGTCTGTGTTTTATTCTGTTCAGCCATCTTCTCAGTTTGTTCAGCCACTTTCTTAGTCAGGTTTTCTATTGCTGCAATACCGATGGGACGAGAGAGACTATCTTCATACTGTCGCACCCTATCAGCGACCTCATTTACAGTTGGTGTATCAGTATCAGATGCTCCCCAGACCATTGTTGACAAAGTGTGGGAATACACTGATGGTGCACTCTGCACAAACTTTTTCAACAAAGGTCGTTGACATGGCATTTCATCAGGATTTATAGTCACTTGCCAATCACCATAAATCACTTCTCGAATAGCCAGTTCTCTCAGGTATTTAATACCTTTCTCCATGCTGGTCCATTGCCTTGGACGGCTTTGGATATCATCCTTAAAGGGATATCTGCTCTTTACAGCTGATAACAGTCGCCTCCAGAGACTGAGAACCTCTGCCTTATTCCCAATCGCTTTATCAATACCTCCCTCTTTGGCCAGATTTCCCAGCTGGCTGGCTTCTCTACCATCTAAGTCTATGGAATTAGCTCCACTGTCCCAGCATCGGAGCAACCAAGAGAGAAGTGGCTCCCCATCATGACGAGTAAAATCCTTCCTCAGATTTCGCAAATCCTTTAAGGACAAAGAGTTAATAATTACATCTACATCTGAGGCATCATCCTGTATCGAGGCTGGCTGAGAAGGACCCTCTCCCCTATCTACCTGAGAAGGGGCTGCCCAACTGGTTGACTGTGTTGTAAGAGGGGGTTTTCCTTTATCTACACCAGACTGACCCTGTCCTGCATCTTCATCAGAGGAACCCTCTCCCGAGCTCTCTAGCTTGGGCATGTCCTTGTCGTAAGGGGCAGGGGACGGAGCCAACCTCTTTTTCTGCTTCCTGGTCACCGGAGCAACTTGTGCCGGTTCTGCTGGCGCTGGGGGAGCGGCAGTGCTCGGTTTGGGAGCTGGAGCAGTGGCAGCGCTGGCTGTCGGGGCCGGAGCGGCCGGTGCAGCTGCGGGCGTAGGAGGGGCTGGCGACGGGGATGCGGGGGGTGCGGGCGGCGGAGCCACTTTTACCGCCGGCTGCGGAGTGACCGGGGCCGGGACGGGCTGGGGCGCGGCTTGTGCCGAAGCCGGTGCCGGAGCCGGTGGGGGGGCGACCGCTGCCGCTGGGGCCGGTGTCGGCGGGGCCAGGGGCGTGGCTTTCGCCGGGGCCGGAGCCTTGGCTTGTGCCGGTGGCTGTGGGGGAGCAGCCGATGCCGTTGGCACCGGTGTCGGCGTGGCCTTGGCCGGTGCCGCTGGCTTGGCTTGGGCCGGGGCCGGGGCCGGGGCTGGTTCTGTTTGTGTCTGAGTAGCAATAGTGCATGTCACACAACGCTCACTTCTGCACTGACATTTCATAGCAAATGCTGCCTGCATTACATTCAGTGAAATCGACACCACTATTACAATTAAGTGACCGTAACAATAATCACAATCATTCTCCAAAGAGCCCACAGGTTTTTCATCCCCTAATTCCGTTGGTATCACTTTGGGATAATCACTAAGAGGCAAGGTAAACTTTCCCCAGCGAAAATCGAAAGTGTGATTAGCAACAGAATCCATCACATGATGCCCAAGATATGCAGGTACCATAGCAATCCAACTGACCACATTATACATCTGGAGGCACATCCACACGAATACAGCACGCTTGACCCACCGCATCCAAACACAAAAAACAAATAAACCTTTCAATATATTCGGCCAGTTTAACACCACTGTGTCAATGAACTTCATACAAAGCTCTCTAAAAATACCATATACAATATTCTGTAGGTACAACATGGTGAAAGCTATCGGTTCTCCCTGAGCAAACTGGAATTCAAACTATTCAGGCAATCTTATCAAACCACAGTCGTCGTGCCCCACGTTGGGCGCCAATAAATCTGTCGTGGTTTTGGCTGAATTTACCAAAACCGGACCGGCAGATGGCCCTTCCCCCCCCTTCCCCCCCCTAAAAGAGGAGAGAGGAGGAGAAAGAGATAAGGAGATTCAGAAGTTTAGAATGAACTAAACTACTTTAATGAAAAATTAATATTAAAATAAAAATAAAGAAGAAAATAATGAAATAGATACAATATATACAAAACCGTATCAAGCTCCCAGGATGTCAGTTACATCACCGGCAGGCACTGGGGAAGTCCCAGACTGGACTCAGTGATGAATGGGAACTGGATTCCAGCTCTGGAGTCAGGAACACACGGATCGGGATCAAAGGCAGATAAACAGACAGAGTCCTCTCTGGACGTCGGCCATCGCAGGAAAGGGGCTGACCCTTTGATCCCTCAGCTTTTATACTGAGCATGGGGCAGATGGGATGGAATACCCCAGTTGGTCAGGTTTGGGTCACCTGTCCTGTCCACTCCTCCCCACCGATGTGACCCCTCTACGTTTTTTCCGTTTCCGACCCTCTAAGGGGGCAAATAACGAAATTGGCTGACCTTGGTTGTTATAGCAATAAGTATAAGCAAGGGCCTCCCTGCATACCATTCCTTGGCATGGAGCACAAACATTGGTCTTATCACTCTGAGAACGAGCAGTTTTCTCCACAATATGCCATTAATTTCAGAGAGTTAGAGGAGGCCTAGCTAGGATGTAAAGTTACAGAACAGAAAATTGGTTCGGTTTTACTTCAAACCGGGACACCTTGCTCATTGTTTTGTAAAGAGCACAATTTATAGGAGACATAATAAAAATGCTTAGAAGCCAAGAACTGTCAAAAATTAGTTTAAAAAATGGGTCTGAAAGGATGTTTGATATAGGCTTGAGAGTGGGAGTAAGAAGTGAAGGCAGCAGGGGGAAACTTATTCAAGAAATAAAGCTGAAATCTTAACAGACACAGCAAGACACAGGCATGTAATGAAGCCAGCAATTATATCTGCCCAATGGACATATGAAAGTTCAGGTATCAAGCTTACTTTGAAAGCCCTTTCCGTGTGGCAATATAGAAACACAGATAGTGAGGCTGTTTGTCTTAGAAACATAATTGCCACTAAACTACAAATACTGTAACAATCCATGAGGCTGACATAACAAGCTGTTAGAAATAACAGGATAATTTTTTACCTTCACTCAATGTCAGTATCCAGCAGGATGGAAGGAAGCCTACTTCTCTCATATTACCACGGGGACAACAGCCACAAACAGAGAGGCAAAAGTGGGGAGTTTGCAGAGTACAGCATTTCTCACAGGTGCACTGGGCACCCAGAGGTGCTCTGTGCTGGGAGATGCTGCTCAACAGCTTCTCCCATTCCCTGCTACAAAGGAATGGGTGCTGAGGGTTGCCTGGATCTGGTCTGGCACAGGAAGACACTATCCCTCCCGCACATGATCTCAGAATTTAATGTGACAGCAAGAATGGTCTGCCATTCTTATGAAACCAGAGTAGCAATAAAGAGTTAAACTGTACTGATTCTGTGGAACTGAAAAAAAGTAAAATACAGATATGGGCTATCACTAGGGTTTTTATTGGGAAGAAAAATGTTTTTGATTTAGCTGTGATAAAGTACAAGAAGAAGGGGAAGCATGAAGATGAAAGCAAAAACAAGATTAACCAGTAGCAATCTGGTGCCAGCTATGTTAGGCAAGGAGCTTTTGTGTAAGGCAGATCCTTGTTTTTCAACAACTCTGGTATCTTTGATAAACACTACTAGTAATCTAGGATGTTTTTGTCCTGAGGCTTTTCAGGCTTGTTTGCTGTCTGCTTTGTTTGCATTTGACTCCATTTACTATTAAAACTGTGGAGGAAACAAAGTCCATGCTACTGGCTGCTTCTCTGTAACCTCAGAAAAGGCTTATGAACACAGTTTTGTGCAATATTTTTTTGTGTTTTATGGAGTAGACAATTCAAAAACAGGTATAGTTTGAACCTATGTTTATCAATTGGGCAATTTTCTAGCACACTAATGAACTCCCTGGCTTCCTGTGCCAGATGGGTGGAAAGTTGATTGAGTGAGACCAGACTCCAACTCCTCCCCTTGCCACAGGCTTCCCACAGGACTATGAGCTAGAGCCTGCCGCAGATTATCTCTTTGTCCACACCAATACTTTAAGAACTAAGGGTTTCTTTTTAAGATGGAGCTTTATAGATTTCAGTAACTTCTTGTTTAGAAGCTTGTCTTCTTGATTCAGTCATACCCCAAACATTCTGTAGCAGAGCCTTTACAACACTTAAAGGATCTTTAAAGGTCACAAATATTATTACATAAAAAATTAAAAACAAACAAAAAACCCCCAAACAAACAAACAAACAAGAAAACGCCAAAGAAAACCTGCCAGACTGCGACCAGGAACAACATCAGGAAAACCTTGAGTTTTAAGAGAGCTTCTCATAAAAAACACAGAACAAATATGAAAATCTTGGTGTTCCATGAATGTTTAGGATAGGCTTCCTGATGTTCTAGTAAGTGGCAGATGATAACAGCCCAACACATTTAAAGATATGTTTCCTTGTTCAGTTCATTGCATGGCAAAAACAGTATTCTGAAAAACAAGAGGACTCTGAAGGAATGAGGTCACTGCCTGCACGTTCTTTTGGGATTGTATTAATTCACTGCCCCTTAACAGTATGCCAAGACAGTGATCTGCAGGACACACATGGAGACAAAGCTTCTGGCTGGTAAAGGGTTATGTAAAAATCTTTCAAGCAATAAATATATTGAAGTAAATGTCCTGGCAGCATTTCAGCATCCTGAAATATGTCTGTTTCCCTGGCAATTTCATCCCCAGTGTTTAGTTTAAGTTTGAGTGGCATTTTTCTTTCCTGAAGTATTTAGGTGAGAACACTCAGGGCATCTCAGCTGAGTTTTATCAGACATGGTGAGACTTTGTACAGGACCAAGACTAAATCAATAAATTTTTCTAATGCAGGATTACTGCCTGTCATTGCTGTCTACAGGCTCCATGTTTTCAAATACCACAGACCAGGGTCTCAGAAATGATAAGACTGATCTGAGTCTATAGTTACAGGTAAGCTTTTCTTTATCCAGGAGGTCTAACAGTTGCAGTAAGGTAGGAGATATCTCTAAGTCCTTCTCCTTCACAGAGGAGACATAATGGAAAGGTGTTGATATTACCTGTTGACTAGTGCAGAGGAAGAGACCATTTACACAAAGAGGGCTAACACTTCTTGATACCATAATAAAAAAGTGGCTCAGGCAGATGCATAATCCACTAGGAAGATAGAAGGGTCTATCTAGAATGTCTTCTCTGTTCAGTCACTAACCTTAAGTCATCCCACTTAACTCATTGCTAACACAGTTTTCAGGGGAAATAAGTATTCCCAGGGGGATGATTTAACTCATCTAAGAACTAAGATGCCATACGGAGATATCTCTCACTCTTCATTCCCCATGCAAGCTCTTTCCAATGAGTATAATCCTCATTTACGTTATTCAGCTGAGAGTCTAAGCATTGGCAGGATAAATCCTTCTTTCAGGAAAATTTCTTATCTATTTTATTTACTTACTTACTTCTTTCACTTTCTACTTTCACCATGAACATAAAAAATGGTACTTTCAGTTTCACAGTAATATTCCACAATGTCCAATAGAGAAGATATTTGATTTTCTACACCCTTATGTATTCCCTAAATAAATGAAATTTCATGCAGATTTTACATCAGGAAAACATTGTGAGTACACGTGCACCACTGAATTCATCTGCAGTCCTGTTTCACTTCAGTAGTCCAGTGTGAAAATTGTCCATATGTGCTAGTTCAGATTGGCTTTGATCTAGAATGAACCAATTAGCTCCCTTGGCTGGCAAATGAGGGCATGAAACAGCAGTGTGGTTCTGATCCCATAGCCTAGGGATCAAATGGATGCAAGCCAGTCGATGTTGTTTAGATTAAGAACCAGGATGCTGTATGTGATGTGGATAACAGACATGCTACAGGCATAACCAGCCAGGCCCAGACTATTCCTTGATTCTGGATTTTGGAGTCATGTAAGGAGGGGTTGTTCTTCTCTCCATTTGTATGAAGGGAGGGAGGAAACAAAAGCAATTGATAAAGAAAGTGTTAGATGAAGAAAATATCCTGAATTCAAATGTTTTGTACTTACCTGATTCATCTTATTAAGTTGCTTTGTTATTTTCTTGCATTGTTGCCATGAGCAGATTTATTTGGATAAAGGAAAACCCAAGGTACTATTATCAGGCAAATCCGCCCTGTGTTTACTTTTTGAAATAAAAGATTAAATCCATACAACATTTAAACTTCAATGAGTTCAGGTCTGTTCTAGCTAGGGGTGATTTGTTATCCCAAATCCTTGTGCCATCATATTAATGACTACTTGCACCAAGGGGCACTCAGGGTAATCCCCCGTCTCTAGCAATGTCAGCTCTGCAGTGATTGCTATGTAATTAATCGGAGACTGCTGCTGGAATGAGGACATTGTAATCTGATGCATAATGAAGCTTATTAATGGTGTCCTGCATAATTTATGGGATCTAATCATTCTAATGTAGGTATAAGTATAACATGTAAACAGTTTTCTTTCATTAATTTTATGAACTAACATGCCATGAGAAATTAAGGGCTGGCATCTTTAATTTTGCCAGCTGTTGTGGAATTGGCCCATTTTAGCAGAGATAGAGGAGTAATTGATTTCCTGTAAAACCCTAAAAGCAGCCACCAGTACAAGGAATATTTGCAAACATTCCATTATATGGTATTTGCATTCCCGTTGTGCTTTATCTGACTGAAGCTTGAAATCCCACTGGGACAAGCATTGTATAAACAACAGCAAAGAACAACTTCTACCACAAGGAGCTGACAGCGTATAAGGCCAAAAGAGAGCCAGGAAAAGAAGACATTTTCTTCCTCATTCTTATAAGTGGTGTTTCAAAGAACTGTGAAATGAATAACCAGATGTACAAAAGTGTTTAAACTGCTACCTTTCCCAGTTGACTATTTCTATTAAATTCCTCGGCTTAGTGATGTAGAGATATTTAGGTATCTGAGGAAAACAGAAGATATGTAGCTTGGATGGCAGTAAACAGATGAACCAGGATTTAAACTGGCCTCTTTTCAATCCAACGTATTTATTTTATTAACAAAATAACCACTTATTTCATAAGTGGTTTTCAAAGTAAGGTTTTTAAAACACTAAAGTTAGATATAAATATGTGCAGCCGCAAGCACCCTCTGCCCAGTTTAAAGGAAAAAAGTGCTCCAATCCAAGATCATGTATGCCAAATTTCAGTTTTATTTTAATTCTTATGGTTGTCATTATGAACACCTGAATATAGTGGTTTATAATGGCTCCTGTGACAGGCTGTTATAACTTCAATGGCACTAACAATACTACTATAATTAGTGACTTTTGTATTGTGTTAACAAATGCCAGAGTATGCTACCAGTCTTCCAGATGACTTACCAGGTTTTAATTAGTGTCTATCTTTCTTTTCTTTGTGGAGACATACACTTACTAAAATGACTCAATGCTTTGCACCATGTACAGGTCAAAATACCCACCTGTCAAGTGGGTTTAGAGCTGCATGGAAGGAAGAAACTACTTGCGACTTTTTATTAATGGAACAGATTGCATATTTCTCCAAATAGAAACAGGAGGAATTGTGTGACAGATGGATCAAAACCTTCCCGTTCTTGGAAACCAACAGATGAGACAGACTTCTCTTATAACACTAGCTGGATAGCAAGATGCTGATTAACTAGACCTGAATGAATCTCTTGCCCCTTGGCTCTAAATGTTCATAATACACTTATGTATCGGCTGATTTTTCTGTATCATATTTTACATCTTAGCAATATAGATGTGGTGTATGAATATGTACATGTTTGTATATATATACATGCATAGACATCAATATAGGTATACACATCAATATATGCATACACCTTAAACCACTACTGTAAAATCATTCCAGTTTATACTTTAATTTCCATGACAAATTGGTTCATAATCTATGTTTAAGTTGCCTTTAACAAATACTGGAGTATGTATAGTGTCAATACATGTATGTAAGAATTATATTCCCAGATTAGTATGAAGTGGTACCTACTAAAGGTTTAGAGCCTTCATTACAAGGTTATTGACTTAATCTTACTAACAGAGAATTTACTAGTTCTTGAAACACCTATCATGGCACAGTAGCCATCATAAAATGCATGGAGAAGTGCACTCATGTAGAGTGAAATTGGAATAACAGGATTCATTTAAACAAATTGTTAGCTGCACATGAAACATTACAGTTTCCATCTCACTAAAAGTTCTGCAGTACTTCACCTAATAGATGTCTGTACACAGTCACAGGAATATTAGTCTTCACTATTGTCTCTGTAAGAGCGGGAAACTTTACGTGTTTGAACATATCCCATGGATTTCAAAGGCACTGTTTGTAGGACCTAAAGCTAAAGAATGCTTCCAATTTTTTTGCACTTTTTGGATGCAAAATATATATGCCACATATAAGGAACTGTCTTTTACTTATGAAAGAGTACATCAAGAATTTTGCTGTAAATAAAATGGGAGAAATTCAAAGAAACTGTTGATGCAATAATAAATAATATACATTCAAGAAGCAGTGCCAGCATTGAGAACTTGAGTGGAGGAGGACAGCCACATAATACTCAAGCCTCCAGGAGGAATGTGGCAGATGAATCTAAGCGTCATGATTGTTCCCTTGGTATGTTCCTAGGAAAAGCAATAGGAGTGATAAAAGCACTGAAACAGTTCACGTGTTCTTCACTAGAAGATGAATTACATGCATAATGTGTGTTTTTAGCACAGTCAAGTTAAGGGCTTGACACTTTGTAAAAATTCGATGGGTTGTTACACAGAAGTCATAATAGTTCCTCCTGGTCTTAAAATCTCCACATCTGGCATTTATTCCCAAAGAACTGTTCTTGTGGGATGTGTACTTCTATTTCTGTAATGGAAAGAAGATGGTGAAAGAAAGCACTTGATTGCCAACCTGAGGGTTTGCAGGGTGATTTGCATAATACAAATCAGTACCATGAAGGCATTAAGAGTTTCACTCTTTAGCTGTTCATAGTGTGCTCCATTTATTGGGTCATTTTTTTTCAGTTTTTTTTGTTGGGTTTTTTTTGTTTTTGTTTTTTTTAAGAGGAGGAGGAAATGCGGTAGAGGGTTTCTCAGCCTTTGACTTCCCAGGAAATGCTAACATGCTTAAAGAACTGTTAAGGACAACATTGTTAAGGCGCTCTAAGATGTTCCCATGGCTCATGAAATACCTCTCTAGCTTCAGTATTATTTGGGGTTTTGTGCAATATTGCAAGACAACATCCGTTCCTAGGCTTATGAATTACATCTCAAACTATCTTTGTGTTAAGTTGTATTACGGTGATATAGCATTTGGTGGCAACCAGTTACGAGGCAATTCCTGTGACAAAAAAAAAAAGTTAGCTCCTTAGAAAATTGCAGATACATTAACAGGCACTAGTGCAGCAATAACTCCTTACTGCACTCTAAATTGTATGAAGCAGTTTATGACCTCTAGGCTTTTTCCTCCCCTTTTAACTTTGAAATGCTTAATAAAAGTTATACTCAAACTGTTACATTGGCTTAGAAAGTAAGAAATTAATTATGAACACTCCATTTAATGCTGGAAGAGTACAATGTCCACAGTTTCTTTAAAGCATCAGTGAGGTAATTTCACTACTGCCAATTAAACATTTATACAGAACACATCTAAATGTGCTCAGTCAATGAATCCCTGGAGTGTTTCTGCTTCATTAACTGTTTACATGGTGACCTCAGTAGAAAGGTTCTAGCCTGATGAAATGTCTGCTTCACATACTGCCTCAGGCAACGGCAGAATAGGTCTCTGTGATTTTTCACGATATACTCAGAAATTAGAAGTATCACATCAGCTTGCCTAATACTGCCACATTAAGCACCACATCACCTCTTGTGTTAACCTCTCGACAACTTCTGTAACGCCGTAACAGATGCTAACAATGTGTCTCATCTCCAGTGCCCTCCACCGTCCATCAGTCAGACATTTTCATTAATGTTTCATAATCATATTTCAAGTATCCTTAATCCCAGACTTTGCATTTGAGTGGTCTAACTACTTCACTCTTTTTTAATGGTGCTGTTATTTGCCTCATGAATCACAATGTCAAGGAAGTCCATGATATTTAAATTTTATGCCACTGTCTTCTGAAGTAACAACTTTCTAACTCGGCACAAAGTAAAGAGGAACAATTTACCTTACATGAACCGCACTTTTGTTCACAGAAATAACTCTCTGGAGAACATTGACTGTCCAAATTATTACCTTGGATATCTCACCATGGAGTTTTGCAGAGCAACTAACACTTATTCATCTTCTGCTCATACACAACAATATGGATAAATAAAAGGCATAAGTTTAAATTTCATGATATGAGATAGCATTTGATAGATGCATTCTAGCTACCGTGTAACTCACAGCAACTAAGCTCTCCTTCACAATATTGCAGTGGCCTTATTCTGCAATCAAAATGCTAACGTGTCTTTCTGTTGATGAGATAAAACATTGGAGCTTTCATTGTCCTGGCACACAATAATGGCATAATAATTAAACATATGTGGCTTGCAAATGCTCTTTTTTTCCCCCTTTCCATTCATCTTCCTTTTACTAGCTATTAAGAGGAAAAGTGAACTTTCTTACATATAGATTATATATAAGATCATAAAAGAATGTCTAATTCTCAGAGGGTCCACAGTTAAGGAAAGCTAGATTATGCTGAATACCAGAAGGGAAATCTTGCTTTTGGCAGGCTCTATTAAATATGCATAATTATCTGAAGAAGCAAATAAAGACCCTCACTCAAAACTTTACCTCATTTTAAGTTACCCACTGCATACTGCAAATTTTATCTGTTTCCCCTGAGACGCTCTTTCCACAGAAGCAGAGAAGTTATGGATTGTAACTAGAGAAGAAGACCTAATTTAGTCCTCCGTAAGTATACCATTACTCCCTAGCGTACAGTTGCTGGTGATGTGTGTTGTCTGCTATTAAAAGCCTTGAGTAAGGGTCTTCTGCTGCTTTTTAAAATGCAGCTTTGATATTCAGCAGGAGGAAGATGTACAGCAAAGTTAAACCACAACAGCTCTGTAGCCATTTACACAACCTGGATTATGCAGTTCCCATACAGATACACTCTCCTGGCTCAGAGATCACTTTGGCAAGGTTGCAGAGAGTCTAAGGTCACTTCAATGCATTCATTGAAGGTTATTCTCTTATAAGTGAGTCTGTATTCCCCCTCAAGGACCATATTTCCGTGGAAATCTACAACTCTGACAACTTCTAACACAGCAGTACCCTGCAGTAGTTCAAGGACTGTGGCTTTTACAGCTATTAAAGGAACATTTCACAATCAAAGAGAACAGAGTGAAGATGTGAAGACATGTTGGATCAACTCTTTTCACAGTGGAAACTGGAAATTCCATTTATTTTGATACTCTAACAGCAACTAGAAGATGCTGGGGATGGGATTTATTCTAGGAGTATCATCCTTTGTGGTCTGTTTCTGCCTGCCACTTTCTCTCTCTTTTCTTATTTTAAGAAGAAAACCTATGGAGAGAAGGAATCTATGTTCTAGAAATTTGTTTTAAAAGTCAATATTATGCGCAAAAGAAACAATCTTTTATTTACGGACAGTTATGCTTTCAATAGATGGTTATTTCCCATTCTAAAATCCAAGGTTTGGACTGAACTATATTGAGTCTCTTAGGAACTTTTAGGTTTTTGTGGCTGAATTTTTAAATTATATTGTGTCTTCAAAATCTTTAAGCATAGAAAAATTATAAAGACATTTTTACATCTTTCATCCTCTACCTTAGATGTAAATAAGACCTTAATTTTCAGCGGTCTACAGACGATATAGCAGTATAAACTAATATGCTTTAACTTGTATGAAAACACTGTAAAACTAATAGTGCAATTCCTAAAAATTACTAGTTTGACACAAAACTGCCTATTACTTCGTATAGCCATGTAATGTGATTACATACGGAAATATCATATACTCAAAGCATACAGATGTAGATTCTGAGTTATACTGATTTATCCGAACAAAAAAATAAAGAAAATTAAAACTTCTTGGGTTTAGGGAAGCAAAAATATGAAAATGTACTCAACTAACCAGAATATTTCCTTCTGCCTGAAAAAGGTTTTCCCTTCCACTTCAGTTTCAAAACAAAAGGGTTGGTTTCTTTTTCAAACACAGTAAATGAAAATATATTTCTCCCGGATTTTTTCAAAGGTTTTAATTTTTTATTTTTCCATAAATTTAAAATATTTCATGCAAACAGCCTAAATTCATTTATTGTAAATACCAGCAAGTGTCATTTAATTGAAAAAAGGGGAAAAAAATTCAGCTTGAAGCAATATGTTGCCAAGATTCTGAGGCTGCATCACATTGGTCACAGTTATTCTATTACAGATGGCACTTTCCATCTATCCTCTGACAAAGTGCAAATGAAGAATGTTTCATTTAGGTCTGCCATGTAGATGAAAAGTCAGAAAACAGACTTTCCTTTTATTTTCCTTTAACTGTTAAAAGATACAGTTTTATTGGAAGCGAGAGGAGAGGAGAGGAGAGGAGAGGAGAGGAGAAGAGAGGAGAGGAGAGGAGAGGAGAGGAGAGGAGAGGAGAGGAGAGGAGAGGAGAGGAGAGGAGAGGAGAGGAGAGGAGAGGAGAGGAGAGGAGAGGAGAGGAGAGGAGAGGAGAGGAGAGGAGAGGAGAGGAGAGGAGAGGAGAGGAGAGGAGAGGAGAGGAGAGGAGAGGAGAGGAGAGGAGAGGAGAGGAGAGGAGAGGAGAGGAGAGGAGTCCAACCTTTTACCCAGCATCTCAAGGATTAGTGCATGTTCCAGTATCATAGGAGACCCAGGTTCAATTCACTCTTGCTTTCCAAACCATATCAGCATAGGACTGAAGGGGACATGGGTCACCAAGTCTTGCTCCCTGATATTGCAGGCAAGTGAATCACTTTTATTATTCCCTTCATAAACATGTGTATCATTACTGTTTTGATTTAGGAGCATTCAAAGCCCCATCGTGCCTAGCTTTAAATGCCCTCTTGACTTCAACATAATTCACAGTCATGCGAACAACAAGAGTCTCTGCTGGTATAATTTTCTTCACTGTAAGGAGCATATATGTCTTAAGATTGCTCAGTGACTGGACTCTTAAATTTGCTTAGGTTGCTATTAATTAAATGTGTTGCACTGAAGTCCTGGCAGGTACCAAAACGACATTTTCAAACTTTAGCAATGTGTTAATACTGCAAATGCAATTAGGAAGAACTGATAAAGAAGGGCTGTAGTAGGTTGAAAATGTAAATAGCAAAAGGTCAAATGTAGCAAAAATTGTGGTATGAAGAAATGAAAATATTAAGATCTAACCATTTTAAGCCAAACTTTGACTGTAGTGTCTGATAGACATTTGATATTCTTGTGAGTGTTTATATTCAGTGGGGATTCAACACTGATTAATTCAGATATATCTGAGGAACCGAAAATGTCTGTCAGATTTTTCCAGTATTCCCATGCACACAGACACAACAAATGAAAAAAGAACATAATCAAATCATCAAAATCTCATGACATTCAAAATTAATTTTAAATTAATATTATGAATTTTTTAGGTCATTATGAAATCAGGCATACATTACTGTAGTAACCTTGTTTTTGTATTGCAGTTTGTTCCTCCTCCCTACACCTGCAAAATAATGCTAAAAGCACCTTCCAGTTTTCATCACCTGTCTTCTTCTTTTAGACAGAATTCCCTTTGAGACAAGGTCTCTATCTCATTCTGGATTTGTGCCGTCCCTGACACACACCTCCATCCTGAGGCTGGTTTTGACCACTACCCTCTACAGTCATATAATAACAGTGCAAATAGCAACAATAAAAAAATATCTTTTCCGTTCCTTTTATAAGCAAATTATAAAATTCTTAGTGCTTTCTGCCTAGTTGCCTAGTTTTATTTGTCAAAAAAATACATAAACCAGATTATAACTAGCAAAATATTTTCTTAGATTTGAATTTGAAGACCGTAAGTATCTACTTACTACTCTGTTCATGGAACTCGGACAAAATTATAATTTATGCAAAATGAAAGTCATGTGAATTTTTCAAACAGTGGGGGAAAAAGAAGCCAATTTTGAGATCCTGCCCCTGCCATTTAAATATTTATTCCTCATATAAACAAACACAGATGTTAAGAAAGAATCCAACCTTGTGAGAATTGGTGGATATGAGGTGCCTTTGATTTGATCTTAGTCCAACTGTAGTGAAATGTACCAATATTGATGCAGTCACATATGCCAGTAGCTTTTGCATCATTAATTTGGTTTCTACAAACAATAAGGCTTTATGGGTCCCTACAGTGATTATCTTGTGGACTGATATACAAGGCAAGACCATTTTGTATCTAGATATTGAAACTATTAATTGTCTTGATGCCATCAAAGTCATAATCTAGCCCACCAGAAGTGCTTGGATATAATGTTCCAGTACTCCCCAGATACTTGGAAGCTTATTTTAAATGAGGATTAGTCTATCATATTTTCAGAGGTCAGTGAAGATATGAGTATCAGGGAAAAAAAGATTTAAAACTGTAATCAAGGTTGAGAAGGTTACATGCAGAAGAACAGTAAATAACAAGGTTGTTACTTAAAATTTTGTAGTGATATTAATTGTCCTTAATTTTCTTCTGTTTTTTGTTTTGTTGTTTTTTTTTTTTTCTCCTGAGGAAATGTTCTGGAAACAGCATAGTTGCAACAGGGTATCTAGTAGAGCACCAATACAGCCTCTGTTGCTTTGGCTGGAGGAAAAAAAGTGCATAAATGCAGAAGTGGAAGGTCTCCCATCTTGTCTTCAGAAGACAAAAATTTGCCTATGGCATCCTGTTCCTCATCCATCTCTAATTACTCAAGAAGAAGAAAAGCTGTTTCCTGCCATTCCCAAAGCCTATGCCTTGGATGTTTTCACACAACTCTGTTCTTTCCTCTCTATTACTCCTATTCTGTAAGAAGCTGATGGGACTCATTATAAAAACCCAGTCTGAAGTGTCCATAGCATTTTCACAGTGAGAAAATGGACTAAAGTTTACCTCAGCTTTCTTGATAACTGTCTGAATATGACATTCAGAAAGGAAGTTATATTTGTATAACAAAAGCTATTTGCTGTATCATTTTTATAGTTAAAATGTGACCAGGCAAATCTGCAGATTTTAAAATCATTGCTTGACTGCCCTCTTGCAGACTGCATTGAGCTTGTACCTCCAGGTACTTATTTAGGATTTTATAGACAATAATCCTACACTTCTGTGGGCAGTATAGATACAGAACAGATATGGCCCTTGACCAAAGAGACTGTGTAAGAGCAATCCCTGTTTCCATCCCTTCTTAGCAGGAACCTTGTCTTCATACTGCTGAACAGAAGTGTAGGAATAGCTCCCAGGACGATTATTCCTGAAAATGTAAGAATCACAATAATGTCATTTACATCACCTGCTGTTAGAAACGCTAAAGCTAAGTGACTAGTGGTCTTTTGGGGGTTTTGGCCTCCTTATATCTAAGGAAGACAAGTAGGTACCTCCAGAGGTAGAGCTGCTACTCCAATGCTGGCTAGCTGGCAAAGTGGCAACTCCTGCCATCCTAAGTAAAGGATCTAACATGTGAGAGGAAGTTCTATCTGGAGATATGTCTATCAAATAACCAACATTTGGAATGGCTTTAGATTAAAAATGAGATTCATCTAAATAAATAGAGGTATCTGATGCAGGTGTCTGTCAGCTTAGGGTCTCTTCATCAGTAAAGGAAATCTATTTGGCACAGTAAATGGAGTTCAAAAATCTCACTTGCAGTTGTGTAGGGAGAGGTGAGGTAACTCCAGACACAGATATTGCAATCTGCTATATTCAGGAATGAGAACAGATAAATTAACATATGACCTCCTGATACAAAAAACAAATTTTTCAAAACAACTCATGTTCTACTAAGCACTGAAACATTGTTCCTGGTTGTAGGGCCTGTTGTCACCCTCATCGGCAATAAAGCTCAGCTGAAGCTTTTCTGTGTAATCTCCAAAACTTTTCCCTGAAGACTGTTTTTCCCACCCATTACAGTCCTGCTACACTGCAGCTACTTATCACCCTTGATTAAGAGGGCTAGCAGTGTCCATACAGAGAGGAAAGCATTGTGAGAACTAGATCTGCCCAAGGACAAGAAGCACAGCTGTGGAACATGACTCCTTGCGAAATCCATTTTCCTGTCTGTCCCTCAACAAGCTCTTTACACAGATAGTTACCTCCTGCTGTTTCATTAATACCTACATGTATCAAACAACCAAATATGAACTAGCAAATCTATGTACTCAGCTGGTGGTTAAATAAATAAATAAATAAATAGAAATCTATTTGTAGATGTTCAAGAAGCACTCAGACATTTTCCTGTGTGATTTAGTGTTCTATAGAGATAAATTGCTAAGATAAGTGAGAGATGCAGAAAAATTTTAAAAAAGACCAAACCCCCATATTCTCAAAATTCCTTGTCCACGACCAGATGAGAAGTGTGACTGAAGTCATGGGGACTTATACATTGCCAAGATGAAAATAACATTAAATTAGTCAAATACTTTCTTCAATTGCAATGAAGAAAAGGACAGAGTTGTGTAAGCATTTCATCCACAATTTCAATATACATATTTGAGAGAAGAAGGAAAACAGCAGAGTTTTGAGGATTTAATATATAAGTTCCTCTGTCTGAGGTTTTCAGTAGATCCACCAGAAGTGGCGGTAGCCTGTCCCTTCCATAAGTCCTTTCAAACAATAAAGAATAATGTTATTATTTACCATGGCATTCTCGAGCCTATTGATTTGCTTTCATAGGAGCACTGATCCTCTGCAGATGTGCATGAACGTGATAGATCCTGGCCAACCTGCGCTCTGATTCAGCTACTCTATTAGGGTTGAGCAGGGCCTCACAGATGGCAACTGAGTTGCAAAGGACAAGAAAACCAGTTGCTTCAACTCTGCAGAGTTCACAGGTCTTCTGTAAAGGTTCAACATCTCCTCCCCTGCTATTTTGTCACCTCTCCCAAATTTTTTGTGCCTTGAATGACATCATGTGCTGGGAGAGAGAACCCTGGTTTTTTAATTGCACGTAGACCAAAGTGAATATCTCTCTTTTTATTACTTTTTTATTAGTTAGATTTGAAGATTTCTAGGGCAAAAAGGTGGGGGTTTTGTCCTGTGTTTGCACAGTGCTTTTCATAATGCCATTCTGGCTTTCAGCAGTAAGGTAAGGCAAGAATAACAAGGGACTATACATGTGCGTAATTTAAATACATGATCCACCTGTCCACCCAGTTCATTGTTTGAACCAATTTTAAGTGATAAACCACGTTACTCCACCCTCTTAAAAAACTGCTTGTACTGAGTAAAATTTCTTCCTGTTAAACTCCATTGGTTTCGATGGGCTTTCAGCAGGGATAAATCTGGCCCTGCCTGTCTAACCTACACCTTATACAAGCAAGTAAAATTAAGGAATTGAATTAATTGTCTTTGCTTCAATTTGCAAACTGGGCAGTAATCTGCACATTTAATTCTGTCCTTTGCATATCATTTTCTGAGCAAGGACACAATTGGCTACAGATTTGACATCCTTGTGACAGTGAGTCTGCGGCAGCACTGAAAAGAAAGGGGGAAGGAGCAGGGTCACAGAAAGGACAAAAGGAAAAAATAGCTGTCTAAATCATATATCATTAAAGTGATGCTCATTGAATTACCTCTCTCAGGGCCTGTCAAAACATGTGGTGCCCTTGCAATATGATGTGAATTAAATGCCTTCTGGCCTCTGAAATATTGTTTTCAAGGCCAAATGTGTACTTTCACAGTTTCCCTCTAGTAAGTACTAAGAAACATTTCAAACATGCTGATTGACTCCTACGATTAGCAAAAACAACCTAGAAATACAGCAATGTGTGGTAACTGGCTTTCAAGGGAAAGACAGGACACGTGCTTACTTGCAGGCCTTTAGTGATGGTCACTCATAGCCCCATCCACTGAGAAATTGGTCAACACATTTAAAAGTTACCCCTGGCAGAGAAAAATGTAAGTAGAACCAACTCACTGAATCACTTCAGTAATTATAGTGTTTGTCCTCTGTGAGAGGGGAAAGGGTAGTAGATCCCATATAAATGTCAGATGTTCCACCTGCTTGAGAATGCAAGGTTCTTTGAGGTCTGCAGCCATCCTTAGCAGGCAGCCCATCGCAACAACTCCATGGAGTCTGCTTTCCTCCTACCAGCTCAGACCATTAAGGTACTGGAGAAACAGGCTTCTCCTCTTTTCTCCCAGTGAAGTGTTGAGTTTTGGATAATTCTGACCAATCAGGAGATTTGCCCATGTTCACTGCTGCCTTTATGTGATGCTGTTGTTTGGTTACTGAGTGCAAGACCTACTATATATAAGTAGAAAATGTTGGTAACTACCAGAAAGATCTTTTTAATTTCAAAATTTGTCAGCTGTGTCCATCAAGAGGCACACTGATTTCTCAGCTGCTCTGTGCAGCCTCAGGGATTTGTCCAGAAATTGGTATCTGCAGGACAGATGCAGTTAATACATGAAGAGGTGAAGTCTTACATACAGTGATGTGCTGTCAAAGAATATGACTTTATGGAGAAAAATTCTACCATTATTCATCTTAGACTTGTGAACATCTGCAGGGGGAGGGGTGTGACCTTGCTGCCAAATTCAGGTATTCTAAATTTGCAATAATATTCCTCCAAAATTGTCACATTTAACACATTTAAAGGTAATAAGAAATGAGGTTTTTTTCTCTCTCCTATTTCTTTTTTTTTTCTTTTTTTTTTTTTTTTTTTGAGCCTGTAGGGTACATTTGGATTATACTTGTAAGCTTTTCTCTGAGATGATATTAACTAGGCTTCTATTTTATCTGCTTCTCTCACTGCTTTTTAGTGAAAGCTGCATTGGACAGATAATCTTTCTTCATTCTTGAAACCACAGTTTTTGAAGAAAATAAAAATATTGTGATGCCTTCAACAGAAATGCTAAAATCAACACCACATTTATTGATATTAATTATAACAGCTTCATGTTTTCCAGAATAGGCATCATTTTTCATCCCAGAATCAAGGGATGAAAATCCATGTGTCACCACTATGTATAAAAGCCTCCTGAAATCTCTGTGGATTAGATATTATAATCTTTGATTTCTTATGGAAACTTAAATAAACTGAAAAATATAGAGGTGACCTGAGTCATATAAATACAGCAGATCAGTGACAGACAGAGATGCAGAGCTCAAAACAGTTGGATCCTCCATCTAAACTACCCATGAATATTCTCCAAGAATCCCCTGTATGCCCCAACTTTACTAAAAATTTAAATTTATTATTTATTTATTATTGTAAATTTATTTTTCAGTGATTTATTTTCACTAGCACTAATGGCCCACAAAACACCACAACTGGTGGTATTTTTCTTTTGTTTTTGTTTTTGTTTTTTATCTGGCTTAAAACAATACACCATATTTTAAGGAAAGATTGGCAATAGTGACATCTTATGTATTCTGTGAATCTTGGAAAAGTCATATCCAGGATATGAATGAGAGATGAACAAGTCCAGGATACTTGGTATACATGAGTAAAATCTTTACCACATACCATACAGTCAGTGCAACACATGGATAGCTCTGCAAGAGAAGAGAAGAGAATGATAACAGTTATTTTTTTACCCTTTCATAATATCCCTCCAGTGGTTGACAGCATCTTTAGCACAAAATTATTTGTTTTCAATACATTACTCTTTCATTTGGCAACTATTAACAGTGAATGAGATTGCATTCAGCATTTAAGAGCAGCACCTGTAAACAACCTTCTTAAACAGTTCTTCAACAGTTTTATGGGAGTAGTCCATGGAGCCCCCATACCCTTAATATTCATATTCCCTTACTGTCTTCATATCAGCCCATATAGCTGTCGTGGGAAGAGTAAGGAGGAAAATGTACTGGTATCCAGACGATTAGTACAGCCAGGCCATTTAGTTCAGCATGGAGAGAACTGAGAGGGGATCTCATCGATGGTTATCAATATCTAAAGGGTGGGTGTCAAGAGGATGGGTCCAGACTCTTTCCAATGGTGCCCAGCAACAGGACAAGGGAAAATGGGCACAAACTGGAACACAGGAAGTTCAATCTGAACATGAGGAAAAGCTTCTTTCTTTTGAGGGTGACACAGCACTGGAACAGGCTGCCCAGAGAGATTGTGGAGTCTCCTTCTCTGGAGATATTCAAAATTCACCTGGATGTGATCCTGTCCAACCTACACTGGGTGAACCTGCATTGGCAGGGAGGTTGGACTAGATGATCTCCAAAGATCCCTTCCAACGCCTGCCATTCTGTGATTCTGTACTTCTGTTCTAATGCCTGCAGTCTCGCTGGGTGGAAAGCCTGACATGGAGTCTGGATCCTTGTCCTAGGTCATAGACAAAGTTAGTAGCAAACTGCGGGAGGAAGAGTCCAGATGTTCTGGCACATAAGCTGTTATGCTGGTCACTGGATCTCACTGCATCCAAACTGAAAAATATTGCTCAGTGTTGGAAAATAGGTGACTTGTGTTCTTTGGTGTGGAAGAGACTTTGGAGTGCTCATGCATGAGTACTGGTAGTTGCCTTAAAAAGTATGGCAGCAAAATATCTTTTCATCTAGAAAGCCTGGTGTATGTTCTTAACTTGATATCTCACCTCTCTTGTCTTCACGCTGTGATCAAATGGACAAAGTGTTTGATTTTTTGATCTTCTGTAACCCTTTATTATTTATTGGTAATTTCAAGGTGCTGAGCACTTCTGTGAAATGCTGAGCACCCTGACGTTTCAGTGATTGCCAATTAAAGGTGTGCAGCACCTTTCAGGACTGGGACTTATAAAAGTAATTGTGTTGCAAGGGAAAAGAAGTCTTGTTCTGTTAATTACATTCAATTAAAACACAACCGACATCAAAAGTACAGGTCAAGAAGAAACTCAATGCATAGTACATATGTATACTGCACACATGTATAAGAGACAAATAGACCTTTTTATTAGTTTGAAGGTTAATGTGCTCATTAGATTATAGCAGTTCATTACGCGATTGCACCTTTGTCTGCAGTATGATGTATAGCAATCAACAGGAACATTTCAGAGATGAAATGAAAGGAAAAGTAATAAAATAACTGTTGAGCATGAACAGTTAAAAAGATAAACTGGACAGAAAGTAAATTTTTGCAGACATGGTAGGCCCATCTCATCAAGGAAGAAAAACAATTTTTTTGAGATGCAAGTAAAATAGTAAGGCAAGTTGGCTTAGGAGGCACAGAGATGCAGATTTGGGCTGACAATGTTTGTGATGACCACAGCTTTCTTATTTTCCCCCTTTACCCAAACATAATTGCTTTTGACTGGGCAAATCATGTTGATCTTGTTGTAATGTCATTGCAATTTATGATTCCATAAGGCACTTGAATAGATTTTTTTGTTTTTATATGCTTTGAGTTTCACTTTAATGCCACCCAAGGAAATTGCATACCTAAAGCTGTACGTGTTACTTTTTATTAAATACCAAATGGTATCATCTTTTTCCCCCCTGTTTCTTGATTACAATCAAGATGTGGTTTAGATTTTATTATGGAATCACTTTCCTACCTCAATTAGAGCCTTAAGGTTAATTTCCGCTTATACTTCACACTAAATGTCAAGTCTGATGCAGGTTTTACGTGAATACAGGGGGAAGATGAAGCCTTGTGGCAAACTTTGCACACACCACCAAGCAAAATTTTGATCCTGGAATGGAAGAAATGACACTGACTGCATGAAGTCCATTGGGATATTCATAGCAATTTCAAGTGAAGTATACTCAGGTACCGTTACAGTAGTAAAAGATCTTTCCATAACACGTATACTATATATAAACTGTAGATGAGCACTGCTCTGGCATCAGCCAGTCTACATGGAATTCACCCAGTGCGTGGAAACTAATATTTTTAGTCCGTTCCTCCCTTGTGGCCCTGCTCCCTGCAACCCAAGGGAACACCCTGAGGAAACCTTTTAGAGAATCATATTAAGTTAAAGGATTCTACTGCTCTAAAAGATTTGGGTAATTATTATTTCACCCACTTAATGTTTTTTAAAGTTTTATTATTTCCCAGATTAAGGTACTTTAAAGGCTCAAGGATCTAAAGAAAAAAAAATTAAAGGCTTACAATGATAAGATTGCTCATTAATGTCCTTGCAATGAATGATTTATTCTGCAAACTATAGCAGAATGTAAATAAGAAAACACTGATGTTACAGGCATTTTCTGAGCACAAAAGCTTTGCCACATCCAAAACCTTACAGATTCATGAGCTAAATTGTATAACACTTCATGATAACGCGTATTATTATCTCATGGAAGAAAACATACTTTCATACGGAAACCTCAAAATAGTATCTTTTCTATAGATAGGTCTGGTTAGAAAATCCATATTATTTTTACTTTAGAAAAATCCTTTTTTCAATCTAGTTTGTTTTGTTTTGTTTTGTTTTCATAACAGGTTGATTTTTTCTGCAGAAATCTTTTTTCTTTCTTCTTTTTTTTTTTTTTTTTTCCCCCAGGAAAAAAAAGATATAATCAAAGCCTCAAATTTCAACAATTTTCATGTGAAGTTTTCAGTGAGCTCTACTTATGGGGGCAAAAAATGCAGATATTATATTCATGCTCTACATTTTTAATATTTTCACTCTCTTCTGGGGAATTATTAATAGAGAAGTGCTTTCGATGTCTGTAAGAGGAAGGGAATTTTACCCTGGCCTTTTAGAAAGCACATGAGAAACTAATATGCAAGACAGTTACTGAGGGAGTGAAGTGTCAGCATGCAAGATTAACACATATGGAGAAAAAAATAATTACTGCAGGCCTTATAAGCTATTAATGTATATCTTTATTCATATCCCTTTGCAAGTTAATGTTTTTGTAATAAAAAAGAGTGCACATGCACACACACACAACCCTACATAAATATATACACATAGAGTTATGAAATAATAATTTATAAGGATAACCCAATGGGAAACCAGTGGAGATAGTCAGATTTAACTGACAAGCAGTAGCTGCAAAGCTCAAGTTCTGATATATACCTAAGGGGCAACATTTTAGAAAAAAACTAACAAGAAGATATTATATTAATATTAATAAAGTTTTATTTCCAAAGGGAAAATATGATCAAGTGCTCTGCTTTCTAGGCTACCTTTTTTTTTCCTTTTTTTTTCTATTTCTGTGAAAGTTGGAAACAAAATTATCCTAATTTACCCAGTTTCTCCCTTTTCATATACTTCTGTTAAACTACATGAAAAAAAAAAAAAAGGTATGGTGAGTAATAAGGTTAACAAAGCCATACTTCTCAGATGATGTGTGATGAAAAAGGCTCAGTGCCAAACACTCTTAGCCAAGTCAAGTCAGTCTATTCATGTTCATGTACCATAAAATCTGCTTTTACAAGGATAACTATAACATTTGCATTAAAAAGGAACAAATGAAATGTTAAAATCTTTGTTTTCATCTATCCTGAGTACTTCTATAGTGATATATAAAATGAGAACGCATATTTTAAATTTACTTAAATCTTGGCTCCATAGTTGATGAAACTTTATAATTGATAACACATTCTCTAAAGAGTCAGGAGTCCAAAATCTGTTTCCTCTTGTGGTAACACCTAACTGAAGGGCAGTCTTTCAAGGTCAAGAGCAAAATTTCAGACATTTTATTATGTTACCCGAATTTTGAGGTTTTCTCTCTTGGTTTTATCTTTAATAAATCAAGAGTAACAAGCAATGCCTGAAGGCATGAGTTCATTTCAGATCTGTTAATTTTCATCATTTTGGATGTCTCTTTCTCACCTAGAAAGCCAGGCTACCTGAGGCACCACTGGATGATCACTGGGTGTTAAAAAATTACTTCAGACTCTGAATAAGAAAAATACCTAATTTTTCCTCGCTTTCTCTCTCTTTCTCTCTTTCTGTCTAACTTCAAGTCAGAAAGAGAGCCTCTGAAATGTTAAAAACAGTTATGAATTTAGAAGTAAAAAAAAATTTTTTTTTCTGGTGGGTTAAAACATTTTTAATATTCTATATTATAAAAAAAATTATTTTCCCAATCTATTTGTGTTAACTTGTATTATATTTCAATATCAGAAGTCAAGTACAGAAACTGAGATTTAAAAAATAAATAAAGAAAGAAACAAATAATTGTTCACACTGGGAATTACCTGAAAATATTTGTTTGTAAATAGTTTTGATTTCCATTCCCGCCAGAAAAAAAAAAAAAAAAAAAATCTTTGTTTTTTTTAATGTCATAGTCAGATCTAATCTTTAAGTCTCCCATTCTCTTCTTTCCTTAAACCTTTAACTAAGTAGATATTTCAACTCTGTCCCAAAATTGAAATCACTGTGCTGTTTATGAGCATGTTAACTGTGAAATCTGGAAGACATATTGGTAAATTCAGTAACGAAACTTTAAAATAAGGGCAGTCAAGATGTTCCTGAATGCAAAAGTTTTGTAAGAGACACCTCAAAAGAACATTATAATAGCTATTGCCGAAAAGTAAAAGTAGGTAATTCACTATTCCCTTTTCTCTTGATGTGGAAAGTCCAAAACTGCCTCAAATATTTCTGTTCAATACTCTAGCAGTGTAGTGTAGATCAGATTAATTACTTATGCTACAGATGTCATTTCTATTTATATGTTACAGAGTCATATGCCATATTCACAGCATCAAGACATGTTTGTTATCCTCAATAACTCTTAGATCCTTTTTAGCAGAGCTAATGCCCCGCAAGCTATTCCCTGATCTTTAGTTGTGCAGTTCAGCATTTCTACCTGCATATAGAAATTCATATTTAACACCCTTTTACAGAACTTTTTTTCAGGTTTTTCAGGGTCATTGTCACCACATTTATAGTGTAAGAAGCAGGAAAGCACAGAGCAGGCACTAGGCACTTTGGCCCTCTCAGCACTGCTCTGATAGCTGTCCTGTCCCACTGAACAACAGAAAAGTTCTTGCCTTGATCACCCTTTTACAACACAACATACTTTCATGCATGCAGCCATACGCACCTGTCTGATCCTATTAAATGCATTGCTTCCTTGCTGACTTTCCATCAGTCAGCCAAACTCTTCCTTATAGCCTTACTGCTATGCAACTAAATTCTTGATCCCAGCTCCCTCCATATTAACCACTTAGAAATGGGAAATACAGATCTCCTATAGTAAATGCAGGCAGAGAGGTGGCTAACAGTTTTATTGTAGCTCATGTGGTTTCATATTCCGGGCAAGGATTGCATCCCTTGAAGCTGAAGTTTTTCTTCAGGATAAGGTAAAATTACTCCATGAACCTTCCCCAGCCTCTGGGAACTGAAATAGAAGAAGTAGAACCCAGGTTGTCCTGTTTGTTTGTGTGCACATGTTTAAACACAAACCATGTTTTGGCTTTCTTTTCTGCCCCTGGTATGATAGTCACAGGAAGTGAACAGGTCAAGTCCACTGTGTCTCTGAAGCCAAGGAAGCTCACTTACAGAAACGAAGACTGATAGCTACCTAGAGGAGACCATTAATCATTCATTTAACTGCCACTACACAGACCACACTGAGAGAAAATCTTATGAAAAAGTAAAAAATGTAAACTAGGAGTCAAACGTTATAATGTTTCACTCTTACACGGCATTTTTTTATTGCAATGAACCCCAAAGCACTTCATAAACAGCATGTACTAGAACCACACAGAACATAGCTATAAGCTTAAATATGGTGTGACTGCCCATAAGGGATGCTTTAGCCCACATTTCTGAGTGAACACACTACCTTCATTTACTGTAAATTATTTTCGTACACTTACAGTTGGCATAGATGTATAAACAAAATTGTCTGGACTTTCACAGATGACAACTGTCTGTTAGCTAGCACCCATGAACATCAGGCCATAGTCAAAGTGCTATACTTTCTCTTAAACATAAATCTTCCCTATTAGCATTATATAGAGTGAGGTTGGTTGCATTGTGCAGAAACAGGACTGAAGCTCAGGAAATCTGAATGTAGCATGTAGCTCTGACCTAAGGTTGATTTGCAGGAAGTCTCTGTGGTCCCTTCTTCTCCTTTTGTCTCTCCTTTTGTTACAGTTTGTTTGCACAGGAAATTATTTCTTGTACAAGCCTTGGAGCAGAGAGTATCGACAGTATTATAACACACTGAAATTACTATTGTTCTTGAATGAATTCTAAGTTCTTACTGTGAAGAAAAGATTTAAATGAAAAAATCTTCATCATGGGAAGAAATGCAGGGAAATGGAAAGCAGTCAGTATCTAGTAAAACAAAGTTTTTACAAAAACTATTTTCCTCTTCTCTCATACAAGTCATTGAAGAAATGGAGAAGAGTTTGGATACGATAGAGTTTGTGACATGGGCTGATATCGTATTCATGTGCAGATGGAGTAGTTATGAAAAGAAAGATGTTACTGATCAATCAAGGCAGTTATCTCTGTCTTTATGGAGCAATCACAAACTATTAATGACAAAGAGATACATCTAATAGTAATGGGATGAGACATAGAGGGAAATTGCTCTCTGCTGGAGGAAAAAAAATAATTCTCTTTTGGATAAAAATCTTGGTAGCTGGATAGGTCTCACAAGAAGAGCCACAGTATGTTATGTTTTGTATACTTAATTAAACACAGTCACAGTGTAGGCTGAATATGTCAAGCTCCAGGAACTATTCTGCTCTGTTGTGTACTTCCAGTCATCAGTCATCTGTGGTTCACCTCTATGAAAATTAAGAGAGATCTTACAAAGGGAGATTATTTTTTTTAATATAATTAAAGTTCCACATTTTTTACTGATATGATTGAGTTAAGGAACTTATTGCCGCGCATTGGTTCCTGGGGAAGGTTGTGCAATCCAAACAGCTCCTTGGTGCATCAGGCTACTTTTGTTGGCACTTACCTGTTTAGTAATTTCATTTTGCAATACTGAGATATTAACAGAGATTCATAACAAGTGTTCAGTCCCCTTTCCCCCATACACTTTGTAGCATATATGACTTCAAGTGCCAAAAGTGGTCTTTTTCATTAGAGTTGGTGATTTTACAGGAAACCAGTGGTTCAAATGGAGTCCTCCTGCATTTTGATGGAATTTGGCTGCCTACTGCCTTCCTCTTCTTCCTGGAAGGGAATTTAATTTTGGTGGTCTTGAGGGGTGTGTGTGTGTGTGTGTGTGTGTGCATGTGATCCACAGAGTGTTTTGGGGAGCCTTTGGGCTGTAAGGAGTTATGGGATGGAAAATGCCATTATTCTGAAAAGAAGAATGTAATATTTACAACCACCACGAGATCTAGATTGCTTCCTTGGAGGTAGCAACATACACACTACTTGTACTTCCCATTACCAGAAGTAGAAGACAATTCTTTATGGAAACCATATTGTCTCTGTCAGCTGCTCAAATAAAGCAGATTCTCCTAAATTGCCTCCGAAAGGGTAACATTTCAGATGTTTTTCTTACAGAGTTACCTTTCAAATTATCAAGCAGTGTTTCATTTTGTGTGCTAAGTGAAAGGCTGAAAAAACAGAGCTCTGTTTAATGAGATTAGCAGGTGTTAGTCTGAGCACACTGCTTCCCTTTATGTGACAATTAGCTTGGATTAGACAAAACAGTGGGTAAATAAAGAAAATCTGAAATGCTGAGCAGGTAAAAAAATAGGAAAATCAGAGGGATCAAAATGAATGTAATGTGAATTTATCAGACAGAAGAATGACAATGAAAAATAAGAATAGGCAGGTTTCTGTCAGCTCTATTCGCCTACCTTTACTAAGCTTGCATAATAGCTTACATTATGAGTAGTTCCTTTGCTTTTAATTATACAGCAGGTACTATATTTAGGAAGATGTCCCATTGTTACCTGGTTTTAGATCCATATACGGTGTACCTCAGGATGAAAGTTATTCACTAAAGTGCCATGCAGGTTCCTTCATAAATTCTTACTCAGAATTTGCAATAGTTACTTCTTCATCATTTCATCCAGAAAGGTCTTTCTGGGGGACTCAGAAATTCCTGAAATGGCTGTGACATTGGTGGCAGATGAGTGAGGGTGCCCATACATGTTGCTTTGGATTTAGGCAGCAAAACTCCTTCTTCATCCTATTCTAGATTCTGGCATTCAAATTGGTTTTTATTCTTAGTCTCTAATAACAAGACTATGACAAATCCACACATAAACTGGATCATAAATCCAGTTACTAGGCTTTATATTTTTGAGAGCAACTCATGGAAATACGATTATGTACTTGATATCTAATTCACTTATTTCCAAGTCCTGTACTAACGTTACATGATTTTTGTTTGGCTATTGCTTGGAAAAGCAACTTTGTTTTTGTATGCTGTTTCTTAACCAGTTAGTTAACTAACTCTGAACACATGTTCAAATTTTTCATGCAACAAATAATTTTATGCAAATTTGCAATAAACATTATACTCATCATTTCCTCCTCCAGTCAAAATATATTTGAGAGAGGAGGGGTTGTCAATATCTATACTATTGTACCTTATAACAAGTTCTGGTTTAAATCTTACAGAGAAGGAGAGTAATAGAGTTAAACACAGAACAGTCCTCTAGGTTTTAAACCCACAAGAAAATCTTTGCATGATAAATTCTGTAATGTTTAAGATAATTCATTCTGGAATGGAAAAGTTAAAATAAAACTTTTTTCAGCACTTACAAAAAGGGAGATAAAATAACATATAGAAATTAAACAATTTAGTAATCCTTAATAATAACAGGTACGATTTCAAGAAACCAACGTCTGGGTATATATTAAGGAATAGAACAAATATATAAAAAAATAAGCTTGTAATTATACACTTATGGAATGACAACTTCATAACAAATACCTTCACATAACATCTGATAGTAATCCCAAAATACGGTTTTTATTCTGGACTTTCACAGTTGTACAGTTCTAGGTCTTGGATTTTCAAAAACTTTCAAAGGCTCCATGAAGTCTTGTCAACATACAAGCCTTATTTAAAGCAGTAGGATGAGGAATATAAATACCTTCTATCTAAACAATTTAGTTCCTCTAACAGTCCTGTGTTTTTGCAGATCAGGAGATTTGGAGATACACAGTATGCACTGCAATAGGGAGCTAAAAGTCTTGATGTTGGTGGATCATCTGTTGCACTTCGTGGAATAAGTGTGGGCAAATTTCTCCTACCATCTTTCTTCTATCTGAATTAGAGAATCACAGAATCACAGAATGGAAAGGGTTGGAAGTGACCTCTGGAGATCATCTAGTCATACCCCCTGCCAGAGCAGGGTCACCCAGAGCAAGCTGGACAGGAATGCATCCAAGTGGATTTTGAATATCTCCAGAGAAGGAAACTCCACAACCTCTCTGGGCAGCTTCTGGAGCTTTCTCAAGCAGTGGGCATATCTAAGACAGGAAAAGTTTTCATTTAGGTGTAGGAAGTTTTGTAGATGAGCTTGCGTGTTTGTCATTGTTTTATAGAAATAAATAGACTTAAAATGCCAAAAAAAAGACTGTTTGGTCAAGAAAACATGTCCCAAAACTTTATTCTTCAAGCCTATGAATTCCCTTTAAGCTTCTTTGCCAATTTCATAAGGCAAAATAAAAACCATTTGTCATGATTTAAAGACCTTAAGCAACAGAGAAATCAGTGGGCACCTACATGTATTGTTCTGAAAGTAAACTTCCTTCAGGGTGAATAAAAATCCATCTAATTTATTTCTCATCTGATGAAGCTTCAAATTTTAGGTATATATTTAAGATCCACTTTTCATAGCTTTCTTATGCATGCTGGTATATACAGGTCACATTGAATCTCTCCCTTTTAAAATTTTGCTTGGATAAATTAAAGAATACTGAAATTCTTAAACCTATCAAACTTAGGCATGTTTTCTGTTTCCTGAATTATTTCTTTTATATATTTTTCAATGCTTTCAATTTTCCATCATTCCTCTGCAAATGTGAGAACTTCAAAATAATCCCACCCCTCTGTTCTCTTCCTCTCCACAACCCAAGCAGGGAGTGACCCCATGGAGCACCATGAACACTCTGTCTTCCCTGGAGATCTTCACCTCTCACACCCTCCTCACATACTTCTTTGTGAGAAAAGAAGTAAATCCAGCTCTATTCTCACACCTTCCTTCTGGCTCCACTTTTACTGTCTCAGGAACTTCCTTCTAATCCTTTGCTTTTGGAGCAGTGAAATTCAGGGGAGAGGTAACTGTTGGTCTCCTGGACTGCTGAGAAATCAGTCCTGTTCTCTGCATTCATTTTAATTTCTTTTCTTAAAAAGGAAGAAAAGGGGTTTCTCCCTCCTTGGGCAAATCACCACACTGGTAGAATGTAATTGTCATAGTACTCTTAGCTGGACTACCACGTGTCTTGTGAGGTGGACTCAGGTACGAGTTTCATAACTGGTAACCCTTCAGTTCTCATTCCTGGTGTTTACCAGACTTTCTCATCCACAGGTACAGCTCATCAAAATCATAGGGTGGAATCACTGTATTTTATTCTGCAGAGTAGCCAACAGGCAAAAAAAAAAAAAAAAGACCAAACCAAAATAATACTTACAATACAATCAGAAATTTCATTGCACGGTTCTAACACAATAATGCAAAAGTAGGATATCTAGACAGAGCACAAGACTCCTGTGCCAGGTTTGACCCTGGCCAGTCTCTCCAGCTTTCATTTAGGGACAAGAAAGGGGAAAAATTGCCTCTCAGAAACTGCATCATATAAGATGCATATCCAAGAAGAATTATAAAAATAACTAGGAGGCAGATCTGAACCCATACCTCTGATTTTCTTGCCTTCCTAAGTATGTCAACTACAGCATTCCCTGAATGTTGTCTGAAAACAGGCTGCGTGTATGTGTAGAGATGAATATATTTCAAATCTCAGTTCTTCACCAGATTTAAAACACTAATACAGATTGACTTACAGCATTTTTTAAGAGTATTCTCTCTCTGTGTAGAATTGGGCCAATCAATCTGATGTGCAGTTTTGCATTTTGTCTGATTGCCTTAGGGTTGTAAATATTTATTTTTCTGTTTGTTTGACTTGAATATCTTATAGCTGAAGATATTCCTCTTAGGGCAATTTTGACTTCTAAGAACAGGAATCCTTGTTTTTGTCAATATCTATTAAAGAATAGATCATCATGATCCTTCTCCTATAAGGGAAAAAAAATCTGTTGTAAAATAACACAACAGCCATGGCACCATACTCTGAAGCCTCTTTATTATTGAAATAGAAGCAATGAATTAGCCTAAGTTGGCAGCGTGTCTCAAAAAATTTACATTTTTCTTCCCATATTTTTGAGTGATTCAGAATCATCTTTTCCTTTCACAGTGTGCGTTTTTGTTTTTACTTAACTATGAGTCACGGCTGGGAAAATCAACTTTTAAGGTCATCTAGTCAAAACCTGCAGGTTCCTCTCAACCAAATGCTCCTAGACAAAATTTTTAGGACCTAAATATTATTATTTGCCTCAGAGAGTAAAAAGAGAGTCAGAAGATCATGAGATAACATTTAAATACTTTATATAAGGAATATAAGATTATTCAGTAAGTTCTACCCAATATGCATGGGGAAAGGGTTATATTATGTATCTATCATCACTCCAGAATACTTCAAACACACAGTGAGATAGGGAAGTGCTATCATCCTCACTTCACAGGAGTGAAAAGCAACTAAGAACAGGATCCAGAAATACTTAGACCCCTGGAGTGATATGAAGTGTTACTTAAATAAAATGTATGTGCTTTTGAGCAAGTCTGAAATTCCGAAAACCTATACTTTGGCACAACCTTGACAAGAGAAGTGTGGAACATTTCTCGTCCCTCAGATTTATCTAGATCTGCTTCCCCCTGTGACTAAGAAAAGCTTCTGCTGAGGGAGAGACACAGATTTGCATCATTTCAGTCTGCAGAGAAAACTGCTCATTTCCTAGGAGAGTGCTCTGTGGACTCTGTGTGAGGAAGCTGCCACCATTTCCATTCCTAGAAAGATTATTTTAAAAGAAGTTTGAAACAAATGGAGTTCTTTGGAAGAAAAAACATAACTTCAGGTGAAGGCTGAGAATAATGAAAACACAAAACTGCTCCTGATATTGTATGAAAAAGACATCTACCTGGTATCTAATATTGCTGCGTCATCTAACACATTGGTTAGAGTGGCCTTTAGCAACCTGCCTGTATTTATAGTGTCTCAAGCTAGTCATTTCGATTTTCATTTCATTTCCATATGTGCTCGAACAGAGCATCTTGTAACAAATCACTTCTCACAGAGCAATTTCCAAATCTCCTTAATTTATACAGAGGGTCTGGTCCAAGAAACACTTGTACATTTAATTGACTTCATGTGAGTAACATGGCAGTACAAAAGTTGGGTATAATTAAGTAAAACTGAAGACATGAATAATTACAAACTTGATCTTGTGAATTACAATATTAACTCATCTTTGAAATTTTATTTCCACATTCTGCTTTATAATGGAAAAGCATAAATAACCAGACAGAAGAGAACTCACAGACCACTCTGCTAAAAGTTGTTGACTAGATAAATGAAATAATTTTTTTCTTTCTGCAAACTCCAGCTGGTGTGATCTTGGCCTTCAGTACCTACTAATTAAATGGAGAAATGTTTGAGATAAAAAGTTAATTTACTAATTAAATGACAAGTATGCTTTATAAATTGTCTCTTTGGCTTATTGTGCATTTAGAGAATTAATTAACAATACAATCAGGCTGCAGTTGTGAGATGCCAATATGGATGTGATTTGAAGAAAGATACTTCCACTTCTGTTTTCTATCTCAGTTTTTACGACAGCTGCACCGTAATGAAGATACTTGACTCTTTTAATTTGTCTCTGTAAAATTAAAATGGGTTTGTGGTTTCTTGCTCACTGGGAGCACAGACAAAATGGTACATTTAACAGTACATTTCTGATCAGTCAACACAGGGATGATGCTGTATTAGCTGCCATTGTTCTCTGTATAAATGGGGGCTATAAAATTAGTTTATCATTAGTTTGTGTTCTTCTAGTAAAGTATTTTCAACAGAATGTTGAAAGTATAAATATAATTTAACTGACATCTTCATTTAAAATTAATGTTGAAATATTTCTCATTTGTAAACAACATTAACAAGTGATGCCCTTATTTTGAGTGTACATCAATAGGTTTTTGTGGATATGTCTAAACTAGCTAAGTGGTTAGTTTGGAAACTGCTAAAGTGTAATAGAGTTAGCATGTGAACTCATGGACTAATGGCCACATGATTATTCGCCTTCCTCAGTATGTCTGGCAAAATTGCTATTGGGCAAAAATGATCTTTGTTGATTTTTTTGACTTTTGAATGGCAGATATATATAAACTGTATATGCCTGGACTAGCCTGACTGATCTTGGTGTTTGCCCCTTTGAATGTTTTGTTTTGTTTTGTTTCCTGGTTGAAATTAAATACAAATATTAACTTGCAGTCAATTCAAAAGTCAATCAGAATTTACTGCCTGCTGCAACTCCTCCAACATCAGAAAAGAATTTCCAAGAAAAAAAAGAAAAGTCACCTGGCCCTAATCAGCTCTTGAGCCAATGAGCAAACAAGCTGGTTTCTCCCCACAGGCAGCTGTAAATATTTCCTTGCTTAGCCCTTTTTATATTCACAATTAACGCTGGTCCATTGTGTATTTTTACGTTGATATTTTTACAGCCTCTATTTCATAAACAAAATAGTTACTTTCAAATTTTAACAATATTTAGTGTACACCTATGGATGTGTGTGTGTGTTGTTCCACTCAAAAGGAAGAAAATTGATTACTTTGCATTCAATTTACTTTGATTTTTCTGTCTAGTCTATTGGTGCCTACAGAAGAAAACAGTAATAAATCATTTATAAAATCAGCCCAATCCCTTCTACAGGGAAATACAGTGAGGCAGACTGTCTCATAAATTGTTTAGAATAATGCAGCTCTCCAGTGATTTAGCCTGATTTGTTTGTTTAAAAAAAAAAAAAAAAAAGAAAACCCACAAAACCCGCAGATGGTAATTCCTGTCTTTTATGAAGGGGGTAGCGAATGTGTGCACTTAAAGCAAAAACAATGAGTCAAAGTACCTTTTAATGTTCTTGCAGACAATGCAGACGATATCGCATTAGCAAACAGACCATCGGCCAGAGAAATTAGAAGGAATGATGTATTGTGAAATAGAAGTAATGGGAATGAATTTTCTGTATTTATTGCAGAGATTTTGTGTTGGTCACATGGCCTGCACTTTCACTTAATAAGGGGGAACAAAAAGGCAAAAAACCCCTCTCAAAACAACCCAGCATCTCAAATCTTTCATCTGTCTTACTGTGTGGATCAGTGACAATGACAAAATAGTATTGTGTGCTGGCAGCTTGATTTCTGGCATTGGCTGGGTTGTATGAAAGATCACATCCTCAAACACTTCTGTCATATTCTCTTCCAGATTGTGGTATATTAAGCTGAGGAAATAGGCCTGTTTTGCTAGGGATCATAGATTTATCAAAATTAAAGATGGAAAAGACCTGTTAGTGTAAATCACTTACATTATCCCTCATCTAATGTAAAATTACTCTCCGAGGTATATTTTCCAGTACTTTTTACAGTCCACTTTGAAATGACTCATGCAACAGTTTCCACCATTCCTCTCTAGAGATCAGTCTACAGTCTAATAGATCTCACTTACCCTTGGTTTCAGCCTAAATTTTCCATTACTCATTTGGAGATCTTTTTTTTTTTCTCGCCATCTGGTAAGGCAGTTTGAGGTGTCTCTGTGAACCAACCAACAAGCCTTTAGAGGCAAGAAAATGGCTACCAGGAGGGCAGGAGGTAGCCACAGATGGAAAGGGATTCCAGCAGGTTTTCTAGGGTTTCGCTACCCCTTATCTATTGATTTGCAAGTTTGGTTCAGAGATGTATACAAATCTGACTCCTGGCCTGACAATCTCTAAAGATCTAAAACCCTAATACAAACTTAAAAGATTTTCTAATTCATATAAACTGAACAATATTTAATCTTATTGGTATGTCTTGTAGGAGATCGTGGCCACTTCTGAGTCTTAACACCACTGAATCACTGTAACAGTTGAGGGGCACCACTGCAATAATGGAGCAGAACAGTGCAGGTGCCACAATTTTTCTTCATCTACTAATCCCATCCTGACACCCGGCAGATCAAGAGCTACATCAATGTTTATATAGACCTACATATACTATAGGTCATAGATCGCCTCTTAAAGTTAGGGCAACCTGAATCCTTGCACTTGTCCCTCTGATTCTGTCTGGACCCTCCTGGCATGAGTCCAGCCGGTTGTGAAAGATGGGGCCGCATGTGCACAGCAGGAGGTAGCTGAGGCAGCAGTTGCAGAGCAGCAATCTGCACTGATATCCCTTCTGTTGCCACCTCACCTACCAGCACCTCTAGGGCCAGACACCAGCTGGCAGAGTTGCTTTTCTCCATCCTCTGCATGATCTGGATTCCCACCTTGTGAACACTTTTCAGGTAAGGCTTTCTGAAATATTGCCGTAAAGAGAATGCAGCACAGTGTCATAAGCATCCTGTGGTGACACAGGGAACATGGAGTGTTTCAGCTTGGATCAGTCCACAGAAACCACATCTAGCTGTGTGGCAAACCATTGTAAGGCCACATGGGCTTCATTAAAGCTCTCACTGAAATTATGGCATATTGTATTATGTTTGGTAGGCAGAATTAATAACAAACTTTCTCCACTTACAGGCCTACAACACGAAAAAAAATATTAGGCAAAGTAAACTTGAATGGAAGAAGATACTTTAGCTTTAATGTAGTTTTGGCATACAGGAATAAATTGATTTTTCCAAGGTAGGGAATCTGTACCACTGTCTGCAATTAGATCAGCTCTCCCAGTTTCTAAGCTGGGAGACACTAGGCCAGTATCTAAACTACATGTGCCACATCAGCCTCAGAAAACATGGTTTTACTTTTGCTTGTTTCCTGCTTCAATTCATATTCACTTTTGAAAATGAGTTGCACTCTGTATTGGATACATTTAGGAGATAAAGTTATTTCATGAAGATGTTATCTGGAATAAAATCATCTCAAGAAATACATGTATAGAAGCAGCCTTTCGCTGCCTAAATTTTCAAAAACTCTGCTTTAGAGAGTCCTGAAAGGCAAATACTTGGAGGAGAGAAATGTGCGGTGTGAAAAATCATCAACATCCTCCTTGTAAGATGATTAGACAAGAATCCAAAATATTTAACAAAGTGTTTTGAGATACTTGGGAGTTCACAGTTCATGAAAGAAGATAATCAGCCACAAACCATTCCAGCTTGGAAATGTGTTTGAATTGCCCCATGGGAAGTGTTAGATACAAGTTATTGAGAAGCAGAGAGAGTCAGTGGGGAATTCATGTCCATCTTACAGCCCCAGCAGTGATCGATCCTCAATAAAATATACAATAAATTGCCCTGTGTTGATTTTATTTTTTGTTCGGAGAGTAGATGTAAAAAAGTCCAAACAAAAAAATCCTTTAAAAACCACTGGGCAAGATCTATTTTGCCAAGCTCAAACACACAGTAGAGGCTTTAATTGTATAAGCCAAATGAATCAACACTCCTAAAATAAGTATGTAGGCCTCTGTCCAGTTAATGGAGAAAAATAAGTGCCTCTGAACTTCTCCAGTTGGAAATCCTCTGTGCCCAGACAAAATTAATTCTGCCACTGGGATTTTCTGCCATATCATACCGTGCCATTTTGGTGGGTCTGTATGTTGGAGGTTTGCAGCTTTTCACATACCTAGGAAGACAGGAGTGTGGGAATCAGTCCACCAGTCTTCACCTTTCCAAATGAGGATTTACTGGATGCAGTTTGCAATTGTAATTTGGATGCAGCTCCCAAAGTGTAGGACAATTCTGCCTAAAGCTACTGTAAGCATTTAATATTTACTAATTTCAGATGGCAAATTTGGGTTTCTGTTAAGCCAGATTTGAAAGGTAAAGGCATTTTATCTGTCTGACAACCCCCTGAGACATTGCTTATCTTTATATAATTTGAAAGTGTTTTTTTAATACTCAGAGGATTTTTCTGTTGTCTTATTAACTGCTCTTTGCTGAGCTTTACTTCTACATCCATTTTCTGTCAGGTAGTTGTGCTACAAAAATACATTGCTGTACTTATTTTTTACCCTTAGGCACATGCCTATAGATGTATATGCACAGTTTAAATAGTTTTAGCATACTTGCCTTCTCCCAGCTTCATTAAAGCCTACAGAAAACACGAAGTGGAGGAAGAATTGCTGTGTCATTGAAGTTAGTAGTTGTTTTGAAAATGTCTGTGCTGAAATTCTGCATCATTTATTTATACTGTTTGCGCACGTTTCGGGATTTTTCTTGGCCGTGCCACCTGATACACTTTGCGACAAAATTTATGGGAATAAATACTTAGGGATCATTTCTAATGGATAATATGGATAAGAGACAGACATGTATGGCACTCAATTCTATACACTCCAGCAGTTCAAAACAAAATTTGTACTCTGTGAGTTCTCTGCAAGTCCTCATGCCGTACCAAAAGGCGAGAAACAAAACCTCTGTTTCGTGCTATGTAACAACTCTCTTATCATCTGCAATTGATCCTCACATTTTCAAATATTTTAAATTGAGAAAAATAATACAAAATCAGAATTATATCTAAGGACTACAATGATCCTATATAAGACACAGATCAGATGCAAAGAAAAATTCTCTGTATGGATTCAGACAAACTGTGTCACCTGACCTCAAGATCAGAGAGAGATCCCTCACCTTGATTTATTTAATAATAATTTTTGTTGATAAAAAAAACCTCCAGCACATGAAGAAAAAAACCCCAAGTGACAACTCCATCTATTTCCAAAAAATAAATCCATTTCTAAATAAAAATAAGAACTCATTACAAGAAGTTATGAGTAAACTTAAAATTTATATTACTTAAGCTTAACCACCTAAATGATATCTGCTAGTTCTAAATTAGTCATTTAGTCTTTCTCTCTGTTCAGCAGAAAACCTGCAGAGGGTGACTCATCTTAGACATCTATCTTTAGATGTGATGAATCATTTTTTTTGGAAGTGCCAGTCTCTGTGTAGCTACCAATGAGGTAGTCTAGACAATTAACTTCTTAGACTGAGTTCCTAACTCTTAGATGCTTAAAGTCAAGTGATCCTAAATAATCTATTTTAAACAATTCCCTTACTGTAACTTCTAAAGTAAGTTGATAGTTGCTGAGAGAGCAATTCAGCTCAGTATAGGTGGCTATATCTATATTACATTTTATATACCCTATGGCATCCTGAACCTCTGCTTGGGGCTATCAGATACAACAAGGGACTAACAGGGACTCTTGCCCTTGTTGAGAGTTTGCTGGAGGTCAGGTGGACAAATGATAGACTAGATTTTTGGCATATGTAGCTAGAGTAATTCCACAAACCACACAAACTAAATTCTTTCTGTTTGAAAGAATTCTGCTCATTCCTTTTTACTCAAATGATTTTAATTTCCTATTTTTTTTTTAACTGTTGTATGGGCTAACAAACATCTTGTGAGAAAATGTCCTCCTAAAATTTAGCTCTAGACTCATTCCCTCTTTGTCCTTCTCTCAGATTAGAAAGGAAATCAACATGTCAGATGTGGTTAGGTGGAGCAGACACTTCCTAGGTCACCCATCTTACATCCTTCCATCTCTTACTCTCACTTCCATTTCTGGAGCACAGCTTCTTCAGCATTTCTCTATGTAATGCAGGGGGACCATCTGAAGACTCTTACTGTTCAGTCTCTTATCCAGAAGACAGGCTGACTTCATTCCCAGAAAATTGAATCACATGTGACCTCTTCACGAAAGACCACACGGACATTTTGTGCTAATAGCAAAATGTGTAAGGAAGTAAAGGGAACACAGTGAATGGATATGCAGATGAAACCCAGTACTATTTGGCATATATCCCAAGTGATATAAATGTCGTGTCTTTTTAATACATGATTTCTTCCACTTGGATATATTTGGCTTGTGAACCTCAGAAATCCTTTTTTTCTCTTATGCTCTCTGACATAACCTCAGATGTCATTGTCACACCCAAGCCATCACGCCTTATGTATGGAATAAATAAGTGGGCAAGGAGTTTGCATCACCATGTAATATTTAGAGAGAGTGGGAATATATTCAATGCCTTTCGTCCACCTACTAGGGAAATGGTGACACTCGTGTCACAAGTTTATCCAATTTCTATGCTGCAGAGGGTATGTCACATACATTGGGGGCACAGGCTATTCATTTTGCAGTCTTCTGTGCCTGCCGTATAATTATCACGGCTCATCTTTATTAAACACCAGCCTTATCTTTGTTTTGCTCTCTTTGTTGATATATGTAACCTCAATACTGTTGCCATGGCTACAGTAACAGTTGCTGAGAAGATTTTGTTTGTTGTAAACAAACTGAGCTATACAGGCGCAGATCCTAGTGGAGCGTTTCCAGTCCCCTGCCTTATATTATGCTGATTAACACTGCCATGTCCCTCCTGCAACCTATTCCTTATTTTAATTAGCATTAATTTAATCTGTATTGAGGAGTGTTTCCCCTTTTGTGCAATTGCACCCCCTTTCTGACAGCTTTTTTCCCTATAGCATCAGCCATAGGTTAGGACTGCAGCCCCGCTGAGAGCATCCTCACAGCAAAGCCCTGCTGGTACCAACAATTAATCTAGATGTACACACTGGCATAATGGCAAAAGATTGCTTTAATTTACTTCCTACATTCTCACCTCCAGGGGCAACTGAACTTGTTCTGATGTAGGAGCCACGGTGATCTGGAAATGTGTTACTAATTCTGAAGCTTATTTAGCTTCAAGCCAATATTTCAAAATTAAGGGCCAAATTCAGCTCCTTGCATAAGGAGATACAACTTCTCTGTAAGCAACTGTATTGCAGATTCTTATGTCATTGTAGACTTAACCCATGATCTCCCAAGTGTAAGGAAATTACCAAAATACGTTCAACAATAATCTGAACTTCCAACAGCACCTGATTTGGGTTATTTTTATGGCAGACCCTTCCTCTACCAGACATTTTCTCAAATACTTAGACTTGGCTCCTGAGTTTTATTCACTGTCTATGCCAATGTTAACAATGTTAACAATGTCCAGTCTATACTGTATCTTTTTATTATTATTATTTTCATCTTGAAGAGTTTAGGAGCTGTCCCTGAGGGAAATCTGACTGCCTGTCTCAATGGACTACTCCTATGTTCGCTGTGAGAGGTTCAGCAGTTTCACTATGTGCACATATATATTACTTTTGTATTTTTAATAATGCTATTAAACACCTAGATTCCTTCATTTCACTTAGATTAAACTAAGTGAGAACCACAGTGGGTTGGGGCCTGTAACAATATATAAACAATGAGAATGTTCTTGCCTAAAAAGAGCTGGGTTGGAACAGAGTCAAAGTGAGATTCATCTGTACTGCAGCATAACTGTAATTCAAACTTATTAGACACTGCTCTGATTGGACACTGTGCTATAATATTGTCCATGAAACTAGTGTTATGCACTGCTCTGCATCACCTTGCATAGTTCTGTTCTGGTTGTGTTATCCTGTTATGCCTCTGCTAAGGTATCCACTATTCCTCCTTCACCTTGCATCACTTGAAAAGGTGCCATCTGGAAGTCTTCTCTGCTCAGCAATGCATGGATGAACCTTGTGATGTTTCCTTTCTCTCTCTTCCTTCCACTGGTTGTGCACCCACTGCCCTCCAGAAGAGAGAAAAGCTGCCCTTTGTGGGATGTCAGCAGAAGTAATGAGGATAAAGAATGAGATTGTGCTGAGAACAGGGTACCCTCTTGTAGGGTACTGGGCAAAAAGAGAGCACTTCATGCTGCTTTGACATCTCCACAGTGTGAGCACCAGAAAGGGAAAATTCTTCTGGCAACACTGAAGTTAAGAGGAAAAAATCCCGTCTTCCCTTTTACTTCACTGATCCCCTTTGTCCAAGAGATCAAATGGAATCAGAATATTGATGATATCATGATACACATTAAGGGAAATCTAATAGATTTGTCAGTGTTGGGACCATAAAACGAAAGGGTCCCAGCAGTCTTTGGGAAGGTAGAAGCATCGGTGACATTCAGAGCTCCAAGTAATTGCTTGTCATGAATTAGTGAGTTCATTTGGGAGGCTGGCATGGCATAAAATAATTGTGGAGATTGGTAACAGTGATCTTTTCCACTATCGTTTTATTCAGCCCTTTCCTTGCAACTTGACCATGGAACTCTTTTTCATGTGAGAAGGCTGAAGATATTACAGAGCCCAGCATCTTTCAGGTCTAGCCTTAGTCTCTTCCCTTAATATTTCTTGTTTTCATACCACAAAATAAGTAGAGATGTGTCCTGTTTGCAGCCTCTTGGCAAAACTTTGTACCCTGGAGGAATACCAGCTTATGAGGTTGAGTCAAGGAAGAAATTACAGCCCTTTTGAATTTCCTGGATTGCACAGTTTTACATTCCAACTCTTCATGCTACTTTAATATAATTTTACAGATGAATGATAAACAAGGTGATGCACTGACAATCAAAAACTTGATGAATGGGAAGAAAAAAAATTACACTCCCTGTGAACTTTTAAAATGGTTCACACTCATTTTCAGCTTGGAAAGCTGTTACCTATTCGTATAGCAGCTTTTTAAAGTGAAAATGGAAGCAAACCAGCATGCAGAGATCTCTTGTAGTTTGCAAATATCTCCACAGTATCTAGAAACCAATGTGAAATATTGGACTAGACGAAGTGCGCTGTAGACCCAAACTTACCTCTCCCTGTTTTAATGATGTTTTACTGGACTGACAATGCAATTAAAGGGCGTAATTTTACAATCCACCTAAGGGTATTTTTCACAGCAGTGCCCTCCTTGCAACTTGTAATTCTTCTAGAAACATAATCTAACTTAATATGTTTTACCATCACCTCAAGTCCAAAGACGACTATGAAGTTTGGTGTCGTTTCCCACCGGACTAAAAAGCAACTTTATCTGCAAATGACTTAACATGGAGGTGAAACCCAAGACAGACAGAAGCTGCACAACAGGATACATTTTCTGTCCCACAGATGGCACGTATGTCATGAAAAAAGGGAAGATTGAAGCAATAGCTGGAAATTCTACAACCTGGAAAAAGTTTGCTATACACCTGTAATGCTACAGCCTTGAGTTTCCAGTTGACTTTTGTAGCTAGATGTTTAGCAAAGCTATAAGAAATGGCTTCTGCTTAGCAGAAATGTTAATCTAAATGCATACAGAAAGTGAGGGAGAAAGGAAGAAGTGTAGTTTAGATTTTAAATATTGATAAAACGTGTCTTGAAATGATTAATGATTTACCATTTTCCCATGTCCTAGAAGAAACCTATGGCAGAACTGGGAATGCGAACCAATCCAAGTGAATCCTATTCTGGTGCTTTGTTCACATGTCCTACAGTGGAGCTGTTCCTACATCCTTTAATTACCCTCGGGTTTGTTTTTTGTTCTTACCAAACCTTTTAATACTGAACTAAGACTAGAACATCTCTAAATACAAGAGGAAGCACACTAAGAAGTGACCTCACTCTTAGTCACGCTGGCTGACGTTTAAGTGAGGTCCAAGTCATATGGCCCACGGAAGAAATGACTCCCAGCACAAGAGGTTTGATAATATAGATGCTTTCATAAAGACCCTAGATCCTTGAAGTGCCATAATGGAGGTAAAGTCTGGATATTGGACTCTTCCCACATTGCAAGTCCAGGAGGGAATTCAAATGTAACCAGTACAACATTTCCAGTGGGATTCAGGTAAAGTATGTTCTTCCTATGGGATAAAATAAATTGTATTCTCATGTCATTGTCTATGCTGTCTATCATTTCAGTGAATACAAAAGCTGTCTTAAGTTGTTTATGCACATATAGATATCTATGCTGTAGACTTACACATTACCGAGGCTTTTTTTCAGTTATGTGATACTATGTACGAGAAAGGTGTTTTGGAAGTCTGGCGCTTTCTTGGACACCAGTGGTAAACAGGGATGAGACAAAAGACTGAAAAATCAGGCTGTATTAGTCCTACCACTTGCAAAATTATTATTGCTTCTTATAGTGTTAATCTAGTGCTGACTTTGGGCAGAGGCTATTTAATACCAAATGAGAGTTAAGGAAATCACTATTTTTCATGCCAGAATCGTACTAAGGAAAAAGTGTGAAAAAGAAGAGAAAATGTCCTTGTGACCTTGCAGCAAGGTTTAATTAGAGAGATCAGATGCAGTGACCTGTCGTGCTAGTGTATGACAGTCTTTTTCAACTATGTTTCTGTTGAACTAAATGAGAGTTTGTAGTTTACTTCAATGATACACAAAATAGACCTTGCTATTATATATTAATTTAAATTGTTTTCTGATTAATTTGAACCTATGATATTCCTCTGTTCCATTCTTAAGGACGTGTCTCATTGAACAGCGAAAGGATAATTTTAATTGTACTTTGGTTGAGGTGGATGATTTATGGGAACAAAGCATAACTCAGAAAACTTACACATTATTGCAGTGTCCTTTTTTTCTAAGCAAGCCTGTCATAAATAGCAAGTTTGTCATTCACATTCATACCCCAGTAAGCTTATTTTATATTAAAACATTCCTTAATACAGTAATCTAATTGGTTTGTATAGTTAAAGGAAGATAAAATTCTCATATTCATTATGAGCTGCCACTATAAATCTCCTTACTAAAATAAAAAGAAGCATTTATCCAATTCGAGAAGCTTATGAACATTGTATTTGCCTTCTCTGATAATATCAGAATAGTGTTTCCAGTGTTTCATGTTGCCTTGAGAGTATATATGGAGAAAAAACTCAAACCCAAAACATTGCAAGCCCAATTCTCTTCACACTTACTAGAGTATATTTGCACTGTTTTAGCTGATGAATTAGTTCAACCACGTTATGCAGTATTGTACAGTGAGGAAAGAATTACTGCTTGGGCTTGAGTCTCTGTGAGATGAGTACTCACACTGCCTGACTTTTGGCTGCAACTCAGTCCTTAAAATAGAAGGCACATTTCCCGAGGCTTCCTTTATAGTTAATGGGAGGTGTGGAGCTGGCTTCCCATAGGATCTCATCGGTACACTTGAGTTGGGCTCCCTTCAGTCATGACCTGGATGACTCTTCATTGATCATATGGGGAGACTTGGGATAGCACTCTCTTTGCTATTTTGCTATGAATCTTTCAGATATGTTTTGAAGCCGGACATTTTGCATTGTCATTTTGTCTGCACTTACAAGTGCTGTGTACTGTTGCTAAAGACTTTCTTTTTAAAAGTCTTATTATAATGTTTGACAGGAAGGCTTCCTGAAGCAGGAAAGTCCACTGGATAAGTTAGATTTTCTGTTGCTGTTTCGTCTTATTCAGTCCTAATTTCATATGTTGGCACTTTGCTACTATAACTACAGGCAAGAGCTTTAAAAGAGTCGTTAATAAACAGTATCTCATTGTTACGCAATCTTCTGTTAGCCTTGCATTCTTCAGAATATTCCCTAGGTTTTATGGTATGAAATTTCCTTGATTACTCAAAAAAAGTCCTTGCTCTTTACTGTTGGATGGTCTTTCCTACCGTGGGTACACAGGTAGATTCAGGTACTGCCCCGGGAATAAAGCAACCTGGAATCACAACTGTTCCAGATAAAGGTGAGTATTCCCAATATGGTAGCATCACATTTTATATAAACTCTTTCCATCCCTTTTTTTTTTTTTTTTTTTTTTTTTTTTTGTTTTCATGCAACTGAGAATCATATTTGCTTTTCCTGTGGCTGCCAAATAGTGAACAGATATCTTAGTCAAACATTCCATGAGTTTCCAAATGTTTTAGATCCTCAGAGAATCCTGCAGCTTGAGAAACATATGAGAAGTTTAGAGTACTTCTGTCTACAAGGATAACCTTACATGTATCCCAGTTGAATTCCATCTGTCATTAGGCAGCCATACCTCCACAATATGTTGAAATCCACTGAAAAGTTCCGCCTTTCTCCACACAACTTATTAATATTGCAATATGTAAGAAAACTATGATACCAATATTAGAAGTTTGCTAAATCAGAAATATTTTCAAATACAAATAATGACTTAGTGGATTTTTTTATATAGGTGCGGAAAAACCATGTGACTGTTGCATGTATTACTGAATATCTTTTGTCTTGCAGTGCTTTGATGTAGCCTTTAAAACTTCAATATTGGTTTATTTTGGGCATTTTTTAAGTCTTTTTTGAGCCAAGCTTCAATATAAAATAGAACTCTAGGATTTTTTATAGGAAAGGTTTATTTTTCTCCCCAAATAGTATATTGTCCACAAAATTGTGCTTTTTTTCTGATTAAAAGAATTATTATATTTTTTTGTCATTGAAAAAATGAAATAATAAATATATATTTGTCAAGCTTGAATGTTTCATTTTTCTATATGGAGTGATTTTGTTTGTGTTTCAAATTTCAATTGTGATACAAGAAAATATCCAGGAAAAATATCTGTGTGTACCTCTTCTCCAGTAGAAACGTAATTCTTAATGCCCTAAATTTATGTTGTTGCTCTTCTGCAGGAAAATTGTAGCATCAGAAAAGGACACTGCTACCAGCAGAAGGTACAGAGCGTACTAAACTCCCTTTTCACACACAAAACCATCCATTAGTTTGCATTAGTTGGGCAAGAGATGTCAATCAGGAATTGAAAATGCTCAGGGATCCCTCAGTAGCTCACAAAAATATCTCTACTATCTAGAATTTCAATTAAATTTAAATTTACATTTAATTGACTTTGTCTTGCTCATTTCCCTCTATGTTCACAGATGTATGTATAATTGCATTTATTCTAATTAATATTTACTGAATTTTAATCTACAATCCTGTGCTATCGCTTAACAAGGTTATTTTGCTGAGTAGTTCTCAAAAAAGCTCTTATTAAAACTTTTTGAGAGTCCACATAATGTATGCTCCCTGAATTATCTTGAGATCCTTTCTCTTCTTTCTGGCTTTACAAGGAGTTTCAGATTTAGGACTAACTTTTTTTTTTTTTTTTTTTTTTTATGGAAATATATGCAGTTTGTATCTATCAAGGTATGGTTATCCAAGTCCCATGCTGTTTTTCCGTCAATTACACTGTCTGCCAGGTTCCACAAGAACAAAGACAATTACCATTGGTTTGTTATGCAGTGGATAGCCTCAAATTTTCTTCTCAGAAGAAACCCGAGATGGTCACACTGCCTAGTACTCAGGAATGTTGGTTTGTGTCCATGAATTGACTCACCAGTTATCTAGCTGTCATCTGGACAAGGAAATTTGGATGGTGATTTTGCCCTTAGAGAAAGTGTTTTTAAAGAGCTTCTATCCATCTTTAAATGCCCAAATATCTTCATAACTATGTTTCTTAGAGATCCTCAAAGGTGCCTAGGGCTGAGCTATGTAATCATGACTTAATTGGGTACCCATAGCAAATGTTTTTTACTAACTGTCTCTACTTGCATTTGGCAAGTATGAGGCAGCATGATTTGTCTTAATCATCTTTGGTGATGCATTAAGCTGTGCAAAATTACTCTATATTTTGCATAAACTAAGATTAAGCAATCAGACATTTACTCCAGATCACTTGACACACAGTGAATTTTTAAACCACAAGATTGCTCATATGTCTGATCCTACAGGCATTTATTTGTCTCTTTAAGGATGTGTTTTCAGCATGCAGAGCCATTACTGTGCTGTAAACAATTTCCCAGTTAGTCGTCAAGTTCTCATAAATGCTTTAATTTACACAGGTGGCTTTGGACAAAACTGATAATATGTTGGTGTTTCTCCAGACATTTTTGCTAGTTTTAAACCTGGTGGATTTGCCAACTGGATGCTCCTGTGTCTGCAATGCCACCATGGATTATAATGGAGGTTTTTTTTGTTTTGGTTTTGGTTTGGGTGTTGGCTTTTTTTTTTTTTTTTTTTTTTTTTTTTTGTGGTTGGACTAGATGATCTCAAAGCTCCCTTCCAACCAAGAAGATTCTGTGATTCTCACTCTTACTCTGGGTAGAGAAATGCAAGCCGCTTGGCAGTTCACATTCAGGCCAGAATCACCTGGGAATTTCTGTAAATGTAGAGAGGTTTTCTTCCTTCATGGTGCAGGGGAGCTTAGTCCATTGACCTCCAGAAAAAAATCTTCCTATTCTGCATCATTGTCGTTAGTGGTCAGTTTTACAGTCTGGAAAAATGGAAGATCTAAATACCTCTGCTGTAAGACTGAATGAGTACCCTTCTCTTTTTTTTCCCCCCCTTTTTTTTTTTTTTTCATGATTTCATTAATTAATACATAGTAGAAAGAGGAGTTTCAGAGTGTTATACATGTACCTTTAGAAACTTATGGAATATATATAGTAAATATTGTTCAGAACATTATACATTTACGCAATCTTATTGAGGTGGCAGAAATCCTTTCCCATTTGAAAACTGTGGTTTATGATGTTAAAAAATTAAAAATTATAACAATCAGTCACATCTTAAGTTACTGAAACAAAACATGTTGATTGAGTCAACCTGTGTTCTTCCAGCTTATCATCACGAATACTTCCAGTATTTCAGTTTTGCCCCAAAAACTGCTATGAGATGGGAAAATTAGTTGTAACTTTCCAAGAACATATTATATTTATCCATCTTCTGGGTCTAGAAACCTCTGTGCTAGTTTTATAGTATTTTAGGGTATAGTGAAATTACTTCATTTCAATTTGAAATATTTCCCATACATGTGAGTTTATAAGCAGTGTTACTGGCAGGCTGGATGCCTGAATGCCTATAAATAGAGAACTGAAATGGGGATAAAAGTAGCTCTGTAATCATTACATGCTGCTTCCTTTGAATAAAGTAACAAGTAACCTATTACATTAAACAGTCCAAGACTGCTGAAAGTGAGCAAGGGTCACCCCAGTGCCACAGTTCACAGGTATACTCTGATAAGCAGACAGCTGTTGAACAGGTAAGATGCTAACAGACACCAACAGCCTCCGGTGTTAGAGGTGGACATAAAGCAAAGCCAAAGCCTTAGATTGAAATTATGGACATTACTGAGAGCCAGATCTTGACATTGCAAAGGTATCCACTCCTTAGAGTATATCAGCCTTCAGAACCTTGAGCTGGTTGTATTCTAACATAAAGGATTTCCAAATCTTCTTATCTTATGTGATTATTTGTTAAAACTTCAACATATGTCTGTCTTAGGTAAAACACATGTGGTGAGAGAATCCTGACCTGAAGAAGAGAAAATAAATACCTGCACTGTACTTTTTCTAGCTATTCTTCAGACAGCATACGCACACACAAGCGCACACACAAACATATAGCTGCTTGACAGCCCTACTGCCAATGACATCTGGTTATCTGCAATCTCCTTTACAAGAACCTTGCTCTCTGCAATGCACTGGTGCCTCTGCTCTGTGTAAGATAAACATGGCAAACAGATAGCAACAAGAGTGGTATCACAGGCCCTGCTTGGTGGCAGCAACAGCTACAGCAGCAGCGGGGGCTCAGCAAACCTCCCCCACATTTGTTGTTTATGTGTTCTGATGATCTAGATAGGAAAGTTGCACAAAGCAAGAATTCATTACAGCAGTGGGGGCTGGCTCAAAAGCTTCTCTCTCTCTTTGTTTTAATGGCCATTTAAATTACTTCTGCAGACTTTGACAAAGCTTTGATTATCACACACAAGGATGATGCACAAATTCAAACTGAATCTTTCATGTTAATAAACATGAACCCAATCCCCATTTGGATCATGGATGTTGCTTGTGGGCTCTCTCCAGATTTTCTGCCAAACACTGCCACCAAGTGTGAATCTTGGATTTTTTTCCTCAACAAACAAGAAGAATAGGGATCTCACCTGTGAGATCCTGCTCCCAGTGACCTCAACAGGCATTTGAGAGTGCCCAGAAAGGCACCCAGAGAAATGGTTCCTCCTCTCTATTTCCCCGGTCGAAAATAGAGCTGTGAAAGCTGTCTGGCACTCATTTAAAGTATTATTTCTATCATAATAAAATCTACAGTCTCCTTGCCAAAGTTAGAAATATTGTAACAGAAACCAGTACAAATGTTGGAGCCACATCCTTAATTTAAAAGAATAAGACAGAGGTGGAGTGAGAGGCAGTGACTAATTCCTCAAAAAATAAGAGTGCAAAGCAAAAAAAAAAAAAAAAAGTAAAATTGTTGCTGTAGCTGATACAAACCCACAGCTCTTGAGCCCCAGAATAATACCTTAGTAACGCAATTGCCTTATGTCCCATTAGTTTTGTACTATAATAAGTGGTGGAGCATGAAAAACTGATATTAGAAACAATATATTATAAGTCTTTGGGAAGGAATATCTTTATTGCTATTTAAAACAAGACTATCCTGAGATCTTGTCTGCTCACCACATGGAAAGTTAAAGACAAATAATAATAAAAGAAAATTGGAAATTTTTCTAGCTGTAGTTGATTAAAACTCTGCATGAAGACTGCCATTCAGAAATAAAAGGACATCAGGTCAAACAGCCTAAGTTTCTGGAGGACAAACTTTATTTCAAAATGAGAGTGTCCACACATCCATCTGGTTAACTTTAAATTCCTTGTATTAACCGGAGTTAATTCTCTACTTCTCAGCCTCTCTACATGCCTCTCAGAAAGTCATCTACGTGCCAGAGAATGTCACTTGTCAAAAGGAATCTTGAGAAAGCACAAAAACCTGTAGTTAAAAGAAAAAAAAAGGATTAGAATTACACCCTGTTACTATTGTTTTTGGTTGCAGTGAGTTCAGTAAGTCTGGAATTCAGCAGCAGTTCCTGGCCCTGGGTAAGGTGAGACTCCAGCAAGGACTGTTTCCATCAGCCATGTTCCCTGACTTCAGTGAGAAGAAGAGGTTAGAGTAACGCTATTTTATGTAACCATTGCATGGTTCAGGCAAAAACTAAAGGTCCTGAGTTAGGACTCTGATCTTCAACAGGTTTAAATTAACAAGCATGTGAACCAGAAGGATGCACTCCAAGTGGTTTGTATGAGGATCCACAATCAGGGAAAACATGAAATTTAAAATAATACTTAGGATAACTACAGACAACTAAACCCCAAGCTGTAATTCTGAAAACTCCACTTAGCTAGAAATATGCTCCTCAGGCCATAAGATCTATGTTTCTATAACACTCAAAATTTTGAAATTTTTCCAGGTATGTTTAAATACTTCTGACTTTGTATAATTTCTTTCTGTTAAACAGGTTCTGCCCATCCATATCACAAAACAAAACTCAGCCTTGGGCATTCATCAGCAGTTCTTGTAGCTGAACAACAAAGGATTAGTTAAATAATATGCGCTTTTCCTTAAGTAAATATGAGTACCTGTATAATTATTTCTCCTGCAGGCCTTAACAGCACCAGAGGAGCTGTTATCCTTTATCAGGCAAATTAGATGCAGCTTTAAAATTGATATGTGTGCCAGAGGAGTTCTTTGGATCTATTAGGTAAATAATCTCACTTTTTTTTTAATTTATTCTAGGTGGTCTAGTCTCACATCACATAGGGAGGATTTACAGAGGCAATATGCGTTAACTTTATTTGAAAATCAGGTCTATAAATCCCCATATATTGATGAGAAACCAGACCCTTAAGTAGTAATTCTAACTATAATAGAGATCTGAATGCTTGCTTGTAATAAATCACAGTATTCTGGAATGGGAAGAAGGTAAAACTTACACTAAAGGCACTTACAAAGCACTTCTCTCTGGGACAGACTGTAAACTTTTCATTTCTTCCAGTCCAGTTTTGAACCTTTCAAGTACCAGATCTTCTGTCAGTCCCCTGAGGAAAATATTCTGTGTTCCTACAGAGCAAGTATTGTTAAGGGTTCTTTCTAGACATTCAGTTCAATTATTCATTTATTCACTCTTAATTATGCTCACCTCAATAAAAAATTGTTCTCCTCAGAGTTGCACTCAGTTGGAGATACCTCCCCATGCCCCCTGCTATTATTTGGACAAAGTTAGTGATTCCATTATTCATGTGCCTCAAGTGAAGCTTGTATGTCTGTCTTCGTGGGATTTCTCTGTGTTTCAATTCCCCAGCGCTACAATGTCTCACTTTCTCACATCCTTTATCTGTTCTTCTAAAAGCTCTAACACAGGGTCAGTCTTTATTTGTGTACATTATCTACAAGCAATACTTAGGGAGTCCAAGATCAGCTTCTCAAATATTCTGAGATACAAATGCAAAAGTGTGATAAGAAAAGGAAAAGTTGCAGACCATTCTATTTAATTATTGCAGCAAATACCTATTAGATAATGGTGGTTGAAATAATTATACTCCTTTAAGCCTATCTGTTTATCATTGGCCCTGAGTAAGTTTAATTCCAAAAACAATTTAGAGAATCTACCAAATAAAGGTATCATCCTGTTTGTTGGAAAGTAACCAAAGTGAGATTTACAATAATCCTATCAAAAAAAGCCATTGTCAAACAGATGTTAAAAAAAAGGGTTATTTGGGTTTTGCCCACATGCAATCAGAGAATTAATTTTTAGGGTTAATTGTTGGGTTTTTTTTTTCCCTAAATAACAGTTGGCCAGGGCAAATGCCAGCCAACTTTAAATTTGAAATTGAGCAGTGTGTATGTGGATCTGGAAGGAGATTATTTGAATCATTTCTTAAGGCTGGATAGGAGAAGCATTCATGCTCCCAAAATGTTTTTGAACTTCTTTAATAGATAGGGACGTATGTTTCTAGGCTCCATCAAGGAACTAAAATATCAAGGGAACTGGAGTAGTAGTAAAGAGATCAAGATGATGATTGCAGCTTTCCTGATCTGCTCTTTGGATTCAAGCAGAACGTTCCTCATCTCAGTTTCTGCTTGTGATGTGCATTTAAAAAATGATGTGGAAGATGAAATAATGGCAATATGATTGTATGGTCCCTAATAACAAGGACTCCTGAATTCAGCTGAGGCCAGCAGACATGAATAGTCCAGCCATAGGTAGTGCTTTCACCTGAAACTACACAAAAAGTATTTTATAATTCTTCAGGTCCATGACACCATAAAAATATAGAGATTCAGATTCACTTTTTTAGGTGCTGAAATTGAGTCAACTAAGCTGAAGTCACATATCTTGGTATGCCTTTATGGCCAATGGAAAGTAATTGGCACTTGCTGAGACAGTCAGACCACCTAAGAGAGGAATTGTCTTGGAGAAGCCCTAGATCCCTCTGTAATTACTGAGGAAAAGCAGGAACCTCTTAACTCTTAATTCAGGCTTCCCAGTTAAGAGTCTAGCTAGGTGGAATCCCGGTCAAAACCAATAGGATCCTTTGTTTGAGGAGTTCAAAGTCTAGTTTTTAAAAAAACACAGGCACACATCATGTAGATAACATAATAATCAATGCTTATGGAACTGCATACATAAAGCAAGAAAGAAATCAACAGGGCGAAGCTCTTGCACCCCAAGAGCTGAAATATCTTAAGGTAATGCTCATATTGTACACCTTGCTCCAATGTTATTTTTTTAAAAACAGAAGGCTGGAAAAAAACAATAAATGATGAGTTCTTTTATAGGCATAAGTTGGGCAGAGGGCAGGGGGTAGGGGGCAGAATGAATGAGAAGCTGTTGGCACCAAAGAATGCAGGATATGCGTGAGAGTCCAGACTAAAGACAGTTTGTCCTCTGAATTCTAGCTCATATTTGTACATGTATGTATTTACAACATAGACATTATGGCAGAAAACCTGTGCTTGACATATGGATGTGCACTGTATTCTGAACAGTCACAGGATGAGGATCAGTGTGATTTTCTCTGAAGACACACTCCTTAGCCAACAAAATCTCACCAACAGCATTCTTGTAATTGCCAATTTATGACTTAATGTCTCCAAGATTTCTCATGTTTCCACAGGATGTCCAGCAGTATAATGATAAAGACATTGAATGAAAGTCCTACAACATACCAGGTTATTCCTCACCATTTAAAAAAAGCAGAGCATTCTTCATAATAGCCTTATGAACCCCTTCCATATTTTCCAGCACACTGAAGTAAGAAAAATGACAAGGCAATGTCTTTGGGCCTACTGCAAAATAAACATCTCTATATCCAGGGGAATGGAAATGCAGTGTTCATTTTCTATAATCCTATGAATAGTTGTGATATGAAAATATTTAGAGTTGAGTGGTATATTTCATTATTAGCTTATTACCTATCCCAGCTTTTTTCCTAAAATAATTTTACTTTATTACAAAGCAGTCTGGAAACGCGTTTGTGGTCCCAGTTGAAGTACTCAAAAATCAATAATTTACCCTCAGAGTAAGAGCCTGGGTCCTGATGGGATGCATCTGCGAGTGCTGAGGGAGCTGGCAGAAGTCACTGCTGAGCCGCTCTCCATCATCTTTGAAAGGTCCTGGAGAACAGGCGAGGTGCCTGAGGACTGGAAGAAAGCCAATGCCATCCCAGTCTTCAAAAAGGGCAAGAAGGAGGACCCGAGAAACTACAGGCCAGTCAGCCCCACCTCCATCCCTGGAAAGATGATGGAACAGCTCATTCTGGGCATCATTTCAAAGCATATGGAGGAAAAGAAAGCTATCAGAAGTAGTCAACATGGATTCACCAAGGGGTAGTCATGTCTGACTAACCTGATAGCCTTCTAGGATGCCATGGCAGGAGGGAGAGGTGAGGAGACGGCAGTGGATGTTGTCTACCTTGACTTCAGCAAGGCTTTTGACACAGTCTCCCACAGCACCCTCATAGGTAAGCTTAGGAAGTGTGGATTAAAGGAACGGACAGTGAGGTGGATTGAAAACTGGCTGAAAGACAGAGCTCAGAGAGTTGTTATTAGGGGTATAGAATCTAGTTGGAGGTCTGTAACAAGCGGAGTTCCCCAAGGGTCAGTACTGGGTTCAGTCCTCTTCAATATATTCATCAATGACCTGGATGAGGGGATGGAGTGTACCCTCAGCAAGTTTGCTGACAATACAAAACTAGGAGGGGTTGTTGACACACCAGAGGGCTGTGCTGCCATACAGTGAGACCTGGACAGGCTGGAGAGTTGGGCAGAGAGGAACTTCAATAAAGGCAAGAGTAGGGTGCTGCAGCTGGGGAGAAATAACCCCATGCACCAGTACAGGTTGGGGACTGACCTGCTGGAGACCACCTCTGAGGAGAAAGACCTAGGAGTCCTGGTGGACAATAGGATGACCATGAGCCGACAATGTGCCCTTGTGGACAAGAAGGCCAATGGCATCCTGGGGTGCATCAGGAAGAGTGTGACCAGCAGGTCGAGGGAGGTCATCCTCCCCCTCTACTCTGCCCTGGTGAGGCTCCATCTGGAGTACTGTGTCCAGTTCAGGGCTCCCCAGTTCAAGGAGGACAGGCAACTACTGGAGAGGGTACAGCAGAGGGATACAAAGATGATGAGGGGCCTGGAGCATCTCCCTTATGAGGAGAGACTGAGGAAGTTAGGTCTTTTTAGTCTACAGAAGGGAAGGCTGAGGGGGGATCTGATCAATGCTTATAAATACTTAAAGGGTGGGTGTCAAGAGGATGAAGCTGGTCTTTTTTCAGTGGTGCCCAGGGATAGGACAAGAGGAAATGGGCACAAACTTGAATATAAGAAGTTCCACCTAAACATGAGGAGGAACTCCTTTACTTTGAGGGTGGCAGAGCACTGGAATAGGCTGTCCAGGGAGGTGATGGAGTCTCCTCTGGAGACATTCAAAACCCGCCTGGACAAGTTCCTGTGCAACCTGCTCTAGGTAGACCTGCTTTGGCAGGGAGGTTGGGCTAGATGATTTCCGGAGGTCCCTTCCAACCCCACGTGATTCTGTGATTCTGTGAAATTGTCTCACTTTTTATCTGTTCCTGCTTCTTATTACTTATTCTTATCTTATTTTAAAGAGTATGTTTATACTCAGTGTACATGGATGAAAAGGTTTTCATTAAAGTCTTCCTTTGAAAGTTTAAGTTCTAGACTAGACAATGACAATTATATTCAAGCAGAGACCTTAACTCTTGATAGCAGATGGTGATCAGCTGATACAGAGGTAAGGACAGTATTCCTCTTATTGGCGGCACTTGGCAGACCCTGGTGTTTCCCAGGACTTAAAAAAAAAAAAAAAAAAAATTGTTTGAAGATGTAGAAGACAGATTCCGTATTAACTCACTGGAACTGCTGCATTACTTATGTTCTTGCTAGTGTCTTCTGATAATCAAAATTACCCACGTAAGTGAGGGACTGAACACTGTGATGGGTGTGATAATGTGAAATTTGTGGAATTTTTTTCCCTGTTTACCATATAATAGATAATGTCTAGGGCAATAAAGAACTATTGGGAAAATACATTTGTACTAGTCTAAAATACTTACTGATGGGTTCCAAATTTTATTTTTCTTAAACTTATGACAATGTTTTATTACAGTAATGTTACCACTGTTACTGAGGTCACAATACAAAAATGAGTTGCAGCCTGTGTGAACACAGAATACTTTTTTTTCATTTGATATTTGATCTTATGTCAGGGTCCCCCTGGAAAACGTTATTTGCCCTCAGCTTCATAAATAACTTCTAGATGATCAAAGGTCTGGGCTTAAAACACCATGGCAAATTTGTCTCTGTATGTTCCAGCAAAATCAATAGAGTCACATCAGGGATAAATTTGTCCTAATATGTTTACGCAGACATAAAAACTGTATACCATCATCACATTTATTGGGGCATGATACAAGAAATTACAGCTATTCATAGTCATCTTTGTCTGCCGCACGCACCACAGTTAATTTTGTGTTACAGTGGAGAAAATAACTGCTAAACACCAGCAGTCTTTTCTGCATATTCAGCATGAACAAGGGTCAGTCCTTGCACCTTAACCTATTTTTATACAAGGCTAAGTCCTAAAAAAAATAAATAAACATGCAGAACATTTTAGACCTGATCTCAATAAACATTGGTTTTTTAGAAGTTGGGGCTATTATTTTCAGCAGTGTTTATCCGCATTTCCTAATAGTTTCTCCACACCATGATAGCGTGATACAGTCTTAATTTTCTGAGAACCAGAATGCTAGAAGTGCAAGATATGCTCAGCACTGGGATGCCAGGGGAATGGTTTCCCTGGCAACAGCAAGCACATAAAAAGTATTCAGAGCAGTCCCTGTTTTTCCTCTGTTTTAAGCCTCCATTGATAGGAGAATCAAATCTAGTTTGGATTTTTTTTAAGGTGAACTGCAGGACAGAAATACAGGGATGTGTTTTATTACATTTTGCCACCTTGTGGAGCAAACCTGCAGGAAGGATGATCACTGTGGGAATTTAGGAGAGATGGGTATGGGGCCCTGTGAGGCCCAGGAGAGGATGTATAGCCACAGAAGGAAAAGAGAGAATAAACAACAATTTAAATAACAGATTTAAATAACAGATTAATACTTTTAAATAATGAATTTCCTAAGGTCAGGTTTAAAATGAGCCAGAGGGATTGTAGGGTTCAGTCTAACGCTTTGCTCTGATGCAACAAGAATGAATATGTCTACCTCCAATCTGGGGAGCAGACGCTTTGATTTAAAATGCAGACCCTCTGTGTTTGAGGTATTTGGACAGTCCCACAGAAATCAGACACATGCTTCAATATCTTACTGAACCATGTCTTATATAATGTCATTTTAGGGTCATTTGGATCTTGCTGCATTTCCTTCTTTCCTAAAAGAGGTTTAGTTGGGCTCTCACTGCAAAGTTGCTTTTGAGAGGGTGCAATAAAGCTGAAATTTGTCTTTGAGTTACCTTTGTTTTGCCTGCACTGACATTTTCAAGTGAGGATATGTGTTTTTAATTTGTCTGCAGTTGGACATGTTTCTCTAGTAGTGGTCATAGTTGGGGTTTTGCACACATTGACAAAGATTTAAGCCCTAGACCAAAAAACATGGGATTATGACCAGCCTTTTATGAATGCTTGATACTCATGTAATTTTTAGTACAGGAGGAGTTAGAGTCAAATTTTATGGGTGGTATAACTGTGTAATTTTTCATGGAGCAGCATAAAGATATGAGTATGTCTTTTCACCTGAAGAATTTGAACCCTTTGATATAGCAGATAGATAATTTCGCTGTGGAAAATAATATAGGTAACCCCAATGGAATAAATACAAGCTCCTAGTATTATGTGTTAGAATCATCACACAAACTCATGAGTTTTGGATTATTTGCAAAGTGGAAAAAATATTTTTAAAATATAATGCCCCATAAACATATCGGTTCTGCCAGAAACACTTATACATGAACAAACATAAATTGTATCTTTATATTCATGCTAAATATGACTTGGGTTTTGTTTTTTCTTCCCTTCTTAGTTCTAGAACCTTTGTCATTTTTGTACTCTCCTCTTTTATATGTTTGCTGAGTCATTATATTCCCCAAGTGCATTAGCATTTCTTTATACTAATTGAATCTTTTCAAACTGGTTTGTTTTTTTTTCTTTTTTTGGTCCTTTCTCCAATTGTGAATATTGTCCTGCAATTTCTTACTCTTCTTCCCTGCCTCCCCACAACCTCCTCTATTAGCTTCTTGTGGGCTTTGTAATAGGACTAGGAAAAGGATAGGTGACATTTATCACTTCAGAAGTAGAAAAATCATCTAGACCTGGTCTATCTTTTGTGGTCAAAAGCAATTAACTATCTCTCCTCTGCCCCCCCCCCCCCCCCCAAAAAAAAAACAAACACAAAACCAGAAGCTCACAGAAGAAAACTAAATTTTTGTAATAACTTGATATCCTGTCTTAATTTTTCATGTCTCTCCCATAGCATACCAACCAGCACCTAAAGTTAGCAACAACAGAAGGAAAGTCGGATCATATGTAGTAACACAAGCACTGACAAAGACGAAAAAAAGATGTGGGATGTACTTGTAACCTTTTCCTAGGCTTTGATTGGTGAGGTTTCCTTGTTTTTAAAGTTCATTAATAAGCACTGCCTTGAGCTTCCATCCAAACTGCTCATGTTTGGACAATAATAACGAACATGTTATACTATCTGGGTGCTCAATGAAAAGTGCTTCCTATTTGCAAGCAAGCAATCAAGTGTGTAAGGTAATGTGCTTTCCTGAAGTGAGAAAAGAAAACAAAACGAGGGAGGAAATTGGATAAGATACAATGACCTACTTACTGCTTTCATGAATTACAATAACTATTTAAAGTTCCCTCATCATAGTAAAGCAACTTTCGGGGATGCTGGCTGCTTTCTGTCTCCTGTAGAAAGTCTCAGCTGGAGCTGTCAGACCCCAGGGCTCTGTCCTCTACTCTGCCAAGCAGCAGGACCATCAGGTTTTGGTCCCTCCCCCACCTTGTTCTCTCATGGCCACTCATGCTTATCCTGCTGGCCTCAAAGCTGCCCCTGTTCTTCAGAAATTTCTGCTTTTCAGTCTTAAGGGCAACTGAATTGGTGGACTTTGGGTCCCAAAGTAGTGATGATAAAAAGGAGAAGTGTCCACATTTCAAAGCTAGTCAACAGTCCTTTCTTTTCAGCTCCCACTGTCTCTCTTAGATAATAGAATCATAGAATCATGGAATGGTTTGTGTTGGAAGGGACCTTAGTCATCGTGTTCCAACCCCCCTGCCTTGAGTAAGGATGCCTCCCACTAGACCAGGTTACCCAAAGCCCTGTCTAGGCTTTCTTCTCCTCCTCTCTCTATCAATCTGGGCACATCTCTTTCAGGACTCAGCTGGGAAGTTTTGTCTATTAGCTCTAGAAAAGCAATTGAACTGTGCTGCAATTTTATTTTATGCCTTCTAATAGCACCTGATCGATTCTCTATTTGCAGATTAGAGAATTAATCCAGTGGTGCTTTTCAGCTGTAACACTGCAAAATAACCCCCTTCTGCATGGCTCTGTGGAATGACCCTCACCTCCTCTCCTAGACAGCCTTCTCCCCCAAAACATTTCCACAACTTTCATCCCCCCAACTTGATACGCTGCTATTCAAAGTAAAACTATTGCAAGTTTGGTAGTTAAACAATATTACTGCATTCACCACATGCATGTATACAGAATATGTTTACTCTGCCATCTGCTTCCGCTTATATACACACTCATACTCCTGCCCTTGGGAAGACGAGAGAGCAAACACCTGACAGATGCTTAGTCACATTTCTTAATATTTCCAGAAAACATTCAGGTGCTGAGTTTAGAAACAGGAGAAAGTGCAGAATTAAGACAAATTCCCTATAAATCTACCATAATTATCTATCTGGAAAAATTCCTGCAAAGATTAGATGTGGGAAGGAAACACTATATCCTTCTTCCTTTTCACACCACTCAGTTACAGCAGCATCTTTGACAGTCAGTCTAGGTTTTATTCAAATCCAGAGTTACTGCATAATGAGATTTAAGATCTACTGTATTTATATATCCATTCCCATCTCTTTGGTATCTGAACACCTTCTAGTATCACTCTAAGTGATATAATTAGCATCTGTCAAGTGTGGCTTGGTCTCTCCACAGGAGGGAAAAATTGCCTGCGGATTTTCTTTTCTTCAAGTATGCCCAGTGCCATGTGTCTGTATTAGCCAAGGTATTTAAAAAAAAAAAAAAAATAGGAAAAGAAGGACTTTACACTTGGCACAAAGAGGAGAGAGGTAAGAGGTGACTTCCTTTGGCAGTCTGTGAAGCTGTACCTCTGCTAGTACTTGGTCTGCTGTTGACACAACACGGCAACTCCTCCGCCTAGATTTCTGCTAGTCCATCAACTGCAGGGGCATCTGATGACCTTCAGATTACTTTTATATCCTCAAGGGAGCTTTCACAGATGAGACCTCATGTGCTCTAGATGGAAGGTGGAAGTTGTTCCAGGTTGTACAACAGTATGCAGCTCTTTAGCTCTCTGGCAGGCTCGACAGAAGCAGCAGTACTCCTTTTTGACTCCAGACAATCTTCCCATCCCTTCAAAGAAAGCTACCACCTCACTTTGGTTCTCCATTCTTTTCTTCTTCTTGTGGATGAGGCTGGGTAGTTTCACACTATCCATTTACACCTTTGGGATGAACATACACCATGCATCTGAACTGGTTCCTAAAATACCTCAGGTTCATTCACATTCCTTTTTTTCCTCAATCTAAACTGTAATCTAAATCTGGCTTGTATTAGAAATAGTGTGACCAGCAGAAGTAGGGAGGTGATTGTCCACCTGTACTCAGCACTGGTGAGTACAGGTGGAGTATTGTGTCCAGTTTTGGGCACCTCGATACAAGAGAGATATCGAGGTGCTGGAGCAGGTGCAGACGAGGGCAACGAAGCTGGTGAAGGGCCTGGAGCATAAGTCATACGAAGATCAATTGAGGGAGCTGAGACTGTTTAGCTTGAGGAAGAGGAGACTGAGGGGTGACCTCATCACTCTCTATAACTACTTGAAAGGACACTGTATAGAGGTTGGTGCTGGTCTCTTCTCACAAGCAAATAGTGATAGAACAAGAGGGAATGGCTTCAAGTTGCAACCGGGTAGGTTTAGACTAGACATTAGGAAGAAGTTCTTCACAGTAAGAGTGATCAAACACTGGAACAGGCTGCCCAGGGAGGTGATTGAGTCACCATCCTTGGATGAGTTTAAGAGTCGTTTAGATGTGGTGTTGGGGGATATGGTGTGGGGAAAAACTTTGTAGAGTAGGGTAGATGGTTGGACTCAATGATCCCAAGGGTCTTTTCCAACCTGAATGATTCTATGATTCTAAACAGTTCCCTTGTGACAGCTGAGTAGAGCCATTACTTACCAAGTAGTTCAGACAGTCATTGAGGCCTCCTGTGCCCTCATATATGAGCACTTTGTAAATAGCCATTGAGATCTTGAATATTCAGCATGAAGGAATATGTTTAGTCTAGAGGGGGTAAGAGTAAGCAAAGACATAAGTATCTTCAAACATGTAAAAAAATGGCTCCAAAAAGGAATTGAATAAAGTGGTTTTCATCCCTTCTGGGGCTAGGGAAAGCAGTAATGGGCTTAAATTGCAGTAAAGGAGATTTAGTTTGGACGTTAGAGAAAAATTCCTAGCTGTAAAGTTTGTTAGGAATGGGAATATATTTCACAGAGAGCCTGTAGATTCCCCATTATTGGAGATTTTTAAAAATTATTTAGATGAATCTCTGTCAAAAACTGTTTAGGTACAGTTGTGGCAGGGAAAACATTACCTGGCTCTGAAATCCCCTCTAGCCCTGCTAGCTGTGGTTTTGTTGGAAACTAACATAGTAAGCAAGGGCTAAACCTAATGTATGGAGGCACCTGAGTACTGAGAAAGTATTTGTCTGTATTGCAAGCTGATCGTTGTCACCTGAGGGAATCTGATTCCATTTCCCACATGCATTTTCCTACCAAGAAATATCACTGCTTTTTATATTTGTCTTCCAGATTACGTTTTCTATCAGCTTTTAAAAAGGCCCACATGTGGGACATTCATTTTTTGATGATGCATGATCATTTCCCTGCAAGTCCTGTGGAACTTCTTTCTCATTTTCTAAAAACTGTGATGATATTTCACTCCTAAAAATATTTCAAAGGGGTCCCATGGGCAAATGACCTTTGCTTAAAACATTCTGCATGCTGTCTTATCTAGTCTGCAATGCATGTTTTAGAAACTCAGTCTGCCCTCAGTGGTGTTTGTTTTTCAAAACTATTCAGATTGCATTCAGCTAGGATTTGATTAGTAGAAGGTCAGATGACTTTGCTTTCTGTGCTAAGTAATGAGCAATTGCTCTAACCTTGATAATGTGCTGATCAAATAATTTTTGCATTGACATCTTTTTCTAAGAAGTCAAAGTACATGAATTTTAAATACTTCTATTCAGGAAACTTTAACGGGGGGCAAAATTATCTTCTTTTGGTTTTCCACAATCCTGTAAAGCTGCAGCTCAGAATGGATCCACAAAGTCTTGGAGTGAAGCTGCATCGCATGGATCACAGATGCTGCTCCCCGTTTCCCAGCCTAGTGGGGCCCTCTAAGAAAAACTCCCATCCTGTCATGAAAAGGAAGTTAAAGATTGAAATTGGGCAAAACCAATCTTCACCTTCAGGGAGGGGAGTGTGAGTTTAAAGAAAGGAGTTTTATCCTTATTGAACACCAATAATTAAAGAGAAGGCATGCTGAAGGGTTGAATTTTGTATTTTGGCAGCATCAGCAGAGATTGTAGTTACATATTTATGAATAAACAATTATAAGTTATCCAGCACTTTTTATTTGAAACAAAGCTTGAATTTTAACAGACACCAGCCTGACACAATGAACACAAAAACTTGAAAACTTGTAATATGCTTTCTTCCATTTTAGATCTTATTTTTCCTTCCTATGCCTCCTCAGATCAAATTTTGCAGAGTAAAAAAATCTCCACAGATTTTTCCTAAATATGCTCACTAAGTAGCTGTATCCTCAGGGGCATAAGGAAGGGAGTGAGCCCTGGGAAAATATGGTCCCAATGCATCATGGGGAGCAATCTGGCCTGAAAAGCACCACTTGGGTTAGGTTTTCAGATTATTGTAAAAAACACATTTTTTTTTCTTTATAGTAATATAAAGAAATGTATAAAGAAGATATAGTATATCTTCTCAGATAAGAATTAGGTCTCTGCTCTTTTTTTTTATTATTATTATTTTTCCCCTGTAAGATATTATTCTATCGTGTTACAAGTGAGTCATCTCCGGTGCCTGGATGGACATTATTGAGGTTTTTTGGCTAACTTGAAGGAGTACATATCAAAATGGGATGAAGGCATTCACTATGTTTAAGGGGAGCTCCCAGATGCCCTCCTCCTTCTTCACTTGTGAAAATCAGTTACCTCTTTTGCCAAATTTCCTCAACCCCCCCCCCCCCCAAAAAAAAAAAAAAAACCTATGCTGCCAAGTAAAAGGAAAGGTTTTTTCTCTGTGGGATTTGGTTGGTTTGTTGGTTTTTTTTTTTTTTTCTATTGTGTCTATCCTGTCCTTACAGGTGTCTGGGTAAGAACATCTTTTTTTGCGGAAGTGCATATACAAAGACCCTGTTTTTTGCAGCAATCACAAGACCAGATTGAGGAAAACTTGTTCTCTTAAAGAAAAGTTTCTTGTGGGTGTGTCTAAGTGACTGCTTGAAGGTATCACTCTTTCTTCCCACAGAGAGCCACAGTTTTAAGGGTTTTTTGCCAGCCCACATTTCTACATTAGTTTTAGTGTGGCATATTTCTCTCACAGGAGCTGAAATCATGCCATCTTTTGAAAAAGGCAGGCTCTTTTTGTAATACAGCCCTATGGCTTTGGGAGATTGGACTTCACGTGGAACTGTTAGTAATTAAGCCAAAAATTTAGTGACTGATGTTCTTAGCCTGGTAACTCCAAGGTTTCATAACACATTGCCAAACGTTCCTTACCTCTTCCAATAAATCCCTTTCCATCTTTTGTACAGTGGGTACCCTGTCCAGGTGAAACCACAGAAAATCTTTGCCATAAAATTTGTAAATGTCTGCATCAATTGCTTTTTCAGTATGATGCTTGGAAAGATCACTCAATGTATAGGTAAATGAGTGGAGAAGATTGGTGTAGATGACTGCATAAGTGCTGTTACAAGACACTGAAAAGCAGTAGCAAAAGTAGAGTTACATCGGAAATACAATTATGCCTGCCAAAGTGAATTTCTGTAATACTGTCTACACTAAATAAAAGCAATAAGAAGTCTCATCTGTCTGGATGCTGGGATAAGTAAGCAGAGGATGGACTGATGAGAAATAATTTAGCAATATTCTATTTTCTTAAAGAAAAATAACCAAAGCTTTTGAAGTCACTGCTTGTGATATCTTCACACTCCTGAGTGTATGACATGACAGCTGGATGAGAGTTAATCAGGTAACCTGAGGGTAATCACTTTAAAGGATTAGATGGAGAGAATGACTTGATTGATGAACCTGTTGAGTCTGGTCTTTTTTTCCCCCTCTACCAGTTCTCAGGAAATTCCTCCCTCATCATCCCTTGAGTTTTACTAAAGATAAAAGACTTGAAATAATTCTCAAGAGAAGCTTTCCACTTGATTGTTTGTTTTACACTGTCTGTGCAATCATATTGGGATCTTCCTAAAGAGAATCAGCACAAGTAACACCTGGAGAGTGGAGCATAACAAAAGTTCTGTTTGTTTGGGGTTTTTTTTGGCTGTTATGTTTACGTATTTGCTAAACACCTTTATCTGGCTTTATTTTTCTCCATTAGCCCATGACCAGAATTTAATTACAGAACACACAGGGGGAAGCCTAGATCTACTTTACCCTCCCCCAAACCTACGGCATCTGGTTGTTTGGCCCTTCATCTCTAACCTGTGCCAGCTGCCAAGTTTGCATTTCAGACCTCAGCCACTGTATAAACTTTCAGAGAAATAAACCCATTTTCCTACAGTCTTCTCTTAGTATGTATTCATAGGAAATGCTTGAGGCTTAGGTTCTGCTCCAGATTAAATAGCCAAAATAGAGGTGTCTCCATGCAAGGTATGTGTCTTAGCTCGCTCTATATTTAGTGACTATGATTATTTAAGAATCTGATCAAGTGCTCAAATATAAGGCAAGGCATTTCAGAGTGGTCCACATTGTTTCCATACACCACTCCAAAAGGGTAGGGGTCTTTTCTGACCTCCACATGATATCTGCCAAGCCTATAGAGAGGTCTTGGCTATCTAGGGTTTCTCTTACCTCCTTCACGGGTAGGCACCTAAATATCAGTGTCTTAGTCTGGAGCTTCATCCCCCCCACCCCAGCATTGCAAAGCAGTGTCAATCTTTTAGGTATATCCATTATAATTTTTGATGGTAAGGGAAGTGCTTCTTTCTCTGTTGTCTCTGTAAAAGTTTTCTGAATCACAGTAATGCATTTTCCATTAGATTTAGTCACAACTTTTTATTTCTTCTTATGATGTTCAGGATATGCGTTTCTCTAGTGTGACTCATCTTCCTGCAAGTTACATGCCATTTTACCCAAAACTAAACTTTTGATATCCCCATGCATTTTGGGCTGTGCTGCAGGCAGAAGAAAAACATACGAGTTTTGTTTTAGTATTTGGGCTGTTATGGAAATAGGGGTAAGAAACCTGGTGCGAGCTGTTAACCCATTTTTGGTCAGGAATTTTTCAGAGTAAAATCAGTAAGGTTCAAGTATCAGATGAGGAAGACAACGACTACATCTCTTCCAGAGATCCCATTGACTCCTCTACATGGTAACACCTGCACTGGAAGACAAAAGAAATATATTTTATTAGGTGAAATTATATTCAAACTCTACAAAGCAGCAGTTACATGATATGTAGGTATTGCCTTCATGGAAGTAATTTTACCATCAGGGGCTTCCTGTTGATACAAAAAAAGAAACAAAGCAAAACAAACCCAGAAAAAAACCCCATACAAACCAAAATAAATAAATAAAAACCCTACAACTGCTTTTAATATTTTTTCCTCCTTAGTGTAATACTGAATTGATGAAAACACTGCTACTTGATGGCATGAAATGTTTATCTTCCTAAAAAGTTAAGTCTTTGTCTCATTATGGTTCTTAATCCAGCTAATTAATTTAGCTTTCTATTATAATCCTTCTTTTAATCACTGTCTTTTCAATTTCTTTATTTCACTAAGATCATCTTCTTTCCACTTCTGCCCTGATGCTTTAATTCCACACCACAAAGCTCAGCAACCATTTGACTTGCTAAATCTTTTAAGAATTTTTAACCCAAACCTATTAACCTGAGACAAAGTGTTTTGGAGCTTTTCATTGTAAGCAGTAAGGATGCTTTTCAGAGCAGGAAAAAAAAAAAAAAAAAAAGAAAAAGAAAAAAACAACAAAAAAAAACCAAAAAAACCCCTCCAAAAGAAATATAAATCAATATATTAAATTACTCAGATGTTCAGTATGACACCAGTAGCTGTTACATATTTTTTCTCTTCTTCTGAGATTCAAATACATATGCTCAGCAATTACTGTTACATTTGCATAATAGGACATTTTTTGATTAGCATATCTTGGACTTCTGTTTGCATTTTTATGTGTGGTTACTTTTATTCTTTAATTTGTCCTTATTCCCTCTTCATGTTCTGTTATACCTACTCATGTTTTCCTTTGCTGTTGTTTTGTTTTCCTGAAGGTTTGCTGTCTCCAAAGATTTGTTTAGTATTTGGTTTTGTAGTTAACATCACACAGTAAAGGGATACCAGGAAAGCAAGGCATATGACATATTAAAGTTTAATGAATAAATTGTGAAACCATGTGATAAATGTTATATTTTCACAGGGGGTAGCCAGAAAACAGAGTGATGCACCACAAGATCCCACAAAAACTGTAATATACTTTATAATTACTCAGCCTTTCGTGTTACTTCAAGTTTGTGTACTCTGAGGGAAATACACGTGTTTTCATCAGCTCTGTATGTTTTATGAAATTTAAACACTCTAACTGCAACTATAGCCATGTAGAACCTCACCAAAACACATTGGACCAGATTCTTGCTGAAACCATGTCAGGTGGGATGTTTTGATTGGCCATTCTTGTTATCTTCTTTACAGGTGTTAGATATAAGGTGGTTTTTAGGTAGCTATTCAAACATTAAAAATCCTTCAGTGCAATGAATTGTATTTTCATTTGTGTAGAATTCCATAATACTTTTGTGCCAGAGCATCCTAGTGCCTTTATTATTCAATTTTATTTATCATATTTGTAAAATACTGCAAATACTTTGATATCAATGTAAAATTCTGTGTAATTTTATTACCATTTTTTCTTTTGTTCAAACCCTCAAAATTTAATAGATTCTTGGTACAGTCTTACTTGTAATATCTTGAGATCTCAAATGAAATGTTGGTCAGGTCAGGTACATCTTCCCGTTCATGGCTTTGCTCTGTGAATTCATTGATTTCTGTCATTAAATGAGTTGGAAGTAAGTCCCAGCCCTTTGCTGCATGTAACTCATCAGAGCTGATGGCTGAATTTTAATAAGCTGTTTAGTGTGATCTTGTGCCAGAGCAGCTAGGTGTTAACAGTTTCCCTACTGCTACAATTCCATGTAGCAATCTGTGGTTACAATTGACTCTGCCAGGACAAAAGAAAGAGGAGGTGGAATGGCATTAGATTAAAATGAAACAGTGTAGTGCAGAGTGGTTAGCTCAATGAATGCAAAATTCTTCCTTTTTTTTTTTTTTTTTTTTTTTTTTCCTTTTTGTGTAAACTGAACTCAATGGTTACAATTTTCTTCTTTCTTTCAAATAGGTTGTAGTGTTTCAGATTCAGATACATGCCTGGAGAAAGAGATCTGAGAATGTTCCCTATTTGGAAAAGAAAAAAAAAAGAAAAAAACCACCAACAACTTTGAAATGCAAACATAAAGATATTTAATTAACAAGGAAAATGGTAATGCCCGTGTAGCATTCTTTATAATCTTCAGCGTGCTGGTGCCAATGTTGTGTAGTCAACACGCATTACAAAAAGACAAAACCAATGTTAATGTGGTATTTCCTGAACTAGAAAAAAAGAAAAAACAAAACAAAACAACACACCAAAAATAACAACAACAACAACAACAAAACCAAAACAAAGAAACAAACAAAAAAGAAAAATGAAAACACACACACACAAAAAAACCAAACCAAACCAAACCAAAACAAAAAAACCACAACAAAACCAAAACCCAAACAAACAAACAAAAAAACCAAAACCAAAAACCAACCAAACCCAAACCCCAGACATGGCGCTTGCCTTAAAAAGAATAAGCCAAAACCCAGGAACCCGGGCAAATTATACGGCATCACCCCATAAAATGAGCAACTATGAAATAGATTTTTAGAAAAATAAAGCAGAAATTATATAACAGGAACAGCTTCAGAGAAATGAAAAGAAAATTAAAGAAACAAAATAATTTACAGAGCTAAGAAGGAGTGTCTGTCCATTACTTGCAGGTGTTCACTCTCATTTTATCTAATATCTGCTCTTGGATATAAATTTCTGAAGTATGTTGGAATAGTTCAGAAAAGGTTTCAACTGTCCATGGAGAAAAACTGTATTTTCCTTAAAACAGAAAGAATTCAGCAGCTGTCTTGCACCAGGAATGGGTTACACTGTCTTCTTGCTTCCTGAGGTTCCCATCAATTGCCATGAAGTTAAATCCTCAAAACCGTGAAAGGGAGAGAAATCCAGAGACCTTTGCTGGGTTTGTAATGATATTCAGCTGAGCGCTTCTCCCTACACGTACGGCTCTCACTTTACATCTCAACTCCCCTGTTGTCTGTGTGTACATTAAAGCTAATCAGCTTTCAGTATGTTTCTCCACAGGCTCATATCAAGAAACATACACTGCTTGTTGCTTCCAAATGGCAACTCTTTTAAAGCAACGATGAGCAAGCAGCTTTTCTCTAGCTGATGAAGTAGCTCTACTGCACTAGCAACGGAGGCAGAAACTTGTCTTCCATGACACTGTTCCACTCCATTCTGACATTTCCATACATCCTTCATCTCCCCCTGCACACCTTTCTGCTGCTGGTCTTTTATATCTGACAGACACTTATGACTTGAGAAGACTTTTCCAATCAGTGTGTACCCATCTGTGTTTTGGGGGTTTTATTTCCATAGCTGGGGAGATCACCTGTGCCCACAGCCTGCTAGAAGTGGATAAAATGAATCTGTGAGTGGCCCACACATTAGTCATCCACTTCTGGGATATTTTGAAATTATTCAATCTCAAGATGTTAATATAGAAGTAAAAGTGCTCAAACGCTATTTGGATTTAGATAACACAGCAAAACTGATCACGAAAATTTATATTCAAATAAATCCCCTGCCAAGCCAGCATATGACATAGGTGAACAGGAATCACAAAGAGGAAGTTTATGAGATTGTTTCCTCATGTTTCATATTGGACTTTGCAGATGGTAGCCAATGCAAACAGTGAAGGAATAACTTTTGCCATCCACTGCACATACACGCTTTCTTCATAGTGTCAAGCCAGAGATTTATGAGGCACAAAGCTAAAATCTACTGGTCGTGCTGAGGAGAAATGATGTGGCCTTGAAACATGTTCCAGCACCTTGCAGGTTTACCTACAATAAGTCTAATTGGAAACCTTGCAGGTTTACCTAAAATAAGTCTAATTGGAAAACCACTTCAGGAAATCAACCCCCAAGATGCTTTTGAGTGGCACTAAGGTGGGTAAGAAAATGGTGGACAGCAATATCAAGCTTGAACCAAGAATATGAAAGATGAAGAGAAGTTTCCATCTGACTGAAAGTCCTGAATTTGTCAAGCACTTGGTCAGCCTTTCTAAAGGAGCAGAGCGGGAGCCAATGGACCATGCTGGGACTTCCTGATATTACAAAGCAATTAGCTACCAAGAGGGTTTTCATCCATTATTGTCTAAAGAACTCCAGAAAGTAAAGAATGAAGGAAGCCTGGGTTACTCTGTTCCAGCAGTGAAAATACAAATGTAATTGAATAACATTTTATGTTTCCTCTCTTTTATATATATATTTTTTTAATGGAGGTTGGTAAATCTGGTGATGATGATACACACTGTAATCAATATTATTCTGTTGTGAATATCCACACATTACAGTAGGCTTCAAGGACTTTGGAAGAGACTAGGAAAGTCCTACTAGCCTTCTGGGGAACATTTAATGTTGCATATGAGGACTGGGTAAGACGTAAAATGTTACAGTCAAACTACATCTATGCCAAATGATGGTGAGAATTTTGAACCTGACGGCTACTAAAACAAAATTAGGACGAGTTTAATCTATAACTTGTCTCAACACAGGTAAATTCTTCTTTACATAAAGATATAAAAAGGTTGTTAAAGCAAGAATATGAAAGAAGAGTACTGGTAAAATAAAATTTAGAATAGCAGAATACGAGTAAACAAACATAACTCTCAGAGAGGAGGGGGAAAAAAAGGATTTTTAGGAGCATTTTTGTCAAACCCTGATATAGAAAGATAGAGATATAGAAATATATATAGAATTCTCAATATAGAAAATATTGAGAAAATTGGCATTTTTGACATGTTGGTATGGTTAGTCTGAGTGGGTTGTTTCCCTTGGGTTGTAACAAGAACAGAAGAGATAAAGCTGGTTGAAGGTGTGGTAGTGACACCTCAAAGAAACTCACTGCTTGGTTCTGAGTTGTTAATTTAGTGTCCAGGGTATTAACTTCACACAGATCAGTGATCTGAATGATCTTATAAGAGGCTTCTAGTAAAGACAGGTTTTAGGTCATGGAGTGGAGCTGAAAAACAGGAGGAAATTTTGCTTAAAGCACAGACAAAATTAAGTTACAAGTCATTTAGTATAAGAGACAAAGGCTGAGGGTTTCAGTTATGAATAAAACAATTGCCTCCAAAATTTTAGACTATAATTTGTAAAGGCACTGCTGTAAATATACAACTACTTTTCTATTTCAGATAAAAAATGAACTTTAAGTTTGGGGTGGGTTGTTTTTTGTTTGTTGTTTGGACTTTAAATAGGGAAAACAAATGCTATTTAGTAACTTATAACATTCCTTTCAAATAAGCTATTTGTCCAAATGGAGAGAAATTTTGAGTACAACAAATGAGGAATTTAATTGGATTACAAAAAAAAAAAAAAAAAACAACAAAAAACAACAAACCAAACAAACATAATTAATATTAATTATGAGTTTTTAAATTTTTAGTTGGTGAAAAAAAATCAAAATTTAGCTATGAAAGATGACAATAATTTTGCTAAAAATATATTACACACCTAAGTTCTGCGGTGAGAAAAGCAATAAACAGAAATAAAAGATAACAAATTGCAATGATGGAACACAAAGGAAAATAAACATAGCTTCCAAGTTATATTGATTTTTGAATTGCTGAAAATGGGTTAGGTAATTTAAAACACCACGGGAAAAATTTGCAGTGGATGCTAGTAAGGTAACTTTAAAAGAATTTAAAGTATATTTGGGACATACCATCATATATAATCTTACAAAATATAGAAAATAAAATACTTAATTCTTGCTGAAGTACTCAGTACTGGTCTATTCTGCAATTAAAAATAAGAAATATTTCATTCTATGTTATTTAAGGATGATGAAACACATTAAATTAATCTATTAGTGAGATGAGAATATTAACATCACATATGGTGGTTGTGATTTTTTTTAAAAAAAAGGTAACAAAACATATCCTTAATGATTCTGAAAGAGCTGAGTAAGCTCCTTGGACTGATGATGCAATTTTTTTAAAAAAACATTTGGAGTACCAGGGACATTGCATGTATTAAAATGCCAGACACCATGATTTTTTGGAAAACAATTGTCAGGACTGATTTGATTCTTTCAGAATAAAAGCTAAATTTGGAAAGTTAACTGCATAAACACAGTAAATTAATGGAACTTCATTTAATACACTACAAAGCCCCAAGTGAATAGTTTGGTTGTGCAACTGCTGTATAGAAGAGTAAGGCATGTGTTAAGAAGATTATGAACTAGACAAACTGTAAATATTTACTCAGTTAAAAATTGGTATCTAATACTAAAAGATGTTTCTAATATAAATCTGAGGACTGAAAGTAGGTGTCTATTTGATGCTCAAATCAATGGCAAAGTAAACCCATGAATAGTGTTCATCTAATGAAGTCACAAAAATTGACAACCAAACTTTCGTCCCGTTCACATCACCTAGGCTTTTTATAAGGTCAATTAACTTAATTTAGTGAATTTATATTTTGTGTCTACATATGTACATGCACACATGCATGCTCAGGGGTACAGTCTAGGCATGAGCCTTTAAATTTCACGCTGGAAACAAATCCCCTGTGGAACATTCATCATTTTGTTGGGTCAATTTATTAGATAAAGATCCTGCCTGAAAAAACCCTGTCTCCCAAACTACTTGATATTCAAGAAATTGTTCTCCAAGAAATTAAAAACACTGAAGTAAATATCATTCAGGAATAAACAAAGCTTTCAGCCATAAACCTTAGGCTAGGAAAGCATCCAAATGGCTGTCTGGGTAGTGTAGAAGCCTCTCAGAGCCAACGTCTTCACCTACAAATAGCCTATATGAAACCAAACACAATCATTTTTGACGTGGAGGACAGACCAGCTACCATAGGTGTATCCCAGCACAGGGGATGCACTCCTCCAAACGCAGGAGGTAGAGCTGCCAAAGGAACGAAGCTCAGAAAGGGAGGAGGTTGGTAGGAATGGGGTTACACCACCCAAAGTTGAGCTCTGCAGCTGCTGAGGTTGGACCAACCCTGCAAGTAGTTACTTCTCAGGGATAAAATCATGTTAGCACAGGAGCCTCACTAGTTGCTATTCATGGAGCCTAAGGCCAGAAAAAACTATTAGCTCATGTAGTCTGATCTGCAGGCTATGACATTGCACTAAGTTACCCCTGAGTTTAACTATGGCTACCAAGCTGACCGAGCCCTTGCTATTATTTCTCCCCTGCAATCATTTTCTCTTTACATGGAACTCCAGTCATCAAGTTGTGGGGGAGAAGGAAAGGGACAGGCAATCATGGAAAATGTTAGCAGAAGTGTAAATTGCAGAAGTCAAACAAACAGAAGATTTACTAAAAAAAAATAATATTTTCTTTTTGATTAGGAAGATTTTTTTTTTTTTTCTCTACCTCTGAACTTACAGCTTGCAACATCTCAAGAAAGTCATGCAAATATAATTGTTACCTGGAAAGTGGGCCAGGAAGGCAAAATATCAGAAAAACAAAGTGATTTTATTAAACTGTGTGAGAAACCCACGTATCTGATCTGGAAAATTAAATATGATTTATAATATAATGTATCAGAAAAATCAATAACAGAATATGTTAACATAAAATAAAAATTGTAGTAAGTTATTGTAGATTTTTAAGTAAAAGTATTGACTGAAGATTCTAATCAGCAAAATGCATGAAGGTTAATCCAGAGCATGCTTAGGAATAAATGAATTCAATTTGAATGTATCACTAAAATTATTTTTTGATCTAATGGAGTGATAATTGAATTCCTTTTCTAATCTGAAGCAGGGGAGATAGTAGCACCACAACATAATTACTTGTCTGGTTAAATACATCGTCCTTTTTTGTGGAAATAATTTGCTTTCAGATTCATGCTGAGAAGCTACCAGCTCCTCTTTATCATAATATAATTTAACAAAATGTAGCATTCCTTCTTCATCAAATTAAACCAATTTGGAAAATTGAAGAGTCTTTGGGTCTTAGCTCTTCAATCATCCTCCATTGTTACACTCAGATGAAAAAACAGGGCATTAAAAATAAAAGCTTCAAAAAGACACTGACTGTCTTTTCTTATAAGTAGGATTGAGGGAGAGGAGAAAAAAGGGGGAAGATGTCCTTTAAGATAGAAATGACTCAAAGAATTTTGTGAGAGGTACACAGACTACATCCTTGGATTGCTTGAGCTCTATTACAGGCAGAGCAGGAATGCCTGTAGCCAGAGCAGCTCACTCCAGCAGAGCAAAGCCTCAGGCTGAGTAACTGTAAGTATCAGATATCGACCACATCCATCCCAAACCACTGCTCCATCACACATTAGAGCAGGGTAATTGATCCTGTGACTTCTTTCAGTTTTGCTATTCCTTACAGCAAGTCCTGATGTGAGAAAGGTTATGTACTTACTCAACAGGTCACTAGTACAGGTTCTGTCTATGTGTTAACATTGAAAAACAATATGGTTGCCTATTTGTTTGGAAAGATTCCTGAAGTGAGTCAGAATTATCAGGCATATAATAACATTTTGAAGTTGAGAACTTCTGATGTTAAATATAATTTTAATCTTTTTGATATTGATTGTTGTCTCACAGCTCTGATTTGAGAGCTGATTCGTATTCAACACACCTCACTGAATGAACAGGTGCAGGGTGCCCATATAGGGCAAATGTTTTTCTCTAGCATGTCCTTAATTAGAACTTCTCTTAATTAGAACATCTCCTGTAGAAATCAGTTGCAATTAATGTAATTTCAGGGGATTGTGGTGACTACATCCACTTTAGCAAGTAGTGTAGCCCAATAAGGGCAGATCTATAGAGCAAAACAGCTGGTGTTGGGGACCTGACATATGTCCTTTGACATTGAAAGGGCTTTACATCAAAGTATGACCTGGTCCTGTGTCTTATACCTATTAGCAATGTATTGCTGTGCATCAGTGTGCTTCCAGAGAACATTTTCTTGAGGCATGATTTCACTTGAAAGAAACCTAGTTCACATACTCCAAGAGACTGCCCAGTATTGTTGTAACCAAATGAGAGGGTCACCTAAGTATGGCGAGTGGAAACAGCTGACATATTTCCCTGTAAAAAGATCTTTTCATCTCGACTGAAACTTTTATAAGTCATTCAGGTTCCACATTTACAAGAATGTTTGGGATGTTCCAAAACAAAGCATACTGTTTAAAAGATTGGTATCTGGGGTCTGCACTCAAACTTTTAAATGTTTTCTGTCACCTTCATGTCACAGAAAAGTCAGGGAGCTCATTGCTCATATGCTTTTGGGGCATGTCAGATTCTTGTTCATTTTCTCTGCATTCAAGTCCTTACCTAGGGGAAAGCATACTGCTTTTCTTTCCTTTCAAAGCTTTAATACCTCTATCAGGATCAATTTTTTCTAGGGATGAGGTGATCAGCAGTAACAGTACAGAAGGCATGCTCAGTGACTTTCAAAGAAGGTATCACTCCTGCACCCTTACACTGTTTTTAAAATTCAACCCCAAATTCGGACTCTACCACTACTCAGGAAATGTTGAACTTGCAACATTTCAGAGGAAGTCCAAGACTGACCTCAAACATGACACTGGGTGCATTGGACAGAGTTGGTCAAGTTTGAGCCACCTTTCAAGAACAAACACTGTTTTCCCTCACACCATAAAGTTTCCCAGTGCATTTCACTGTGATAATCGTTCTCCAGTTAGTGCTGTACCAGAATCTGTTAATTTAATCTGACTACTGTGAAGGTGGTGAACAGGAAGAAACCATATCATTCAATTACTAAGTAGCTGAGCCACAGGTAATTGAGTGACTTGTCAAAATAGCCAGAACCTCTTACCACTTGAAATTCATTTCAGTAAGAAAAAAACACCTGTCTCGTTAAGAGCTCTGTTTTCATTTTTCGATGAAAAATAAATAAATAAGTAGATAGATAGATAGATAGATAAAATCCAGTTATTTCACTGTTCAGCCCCAACTTTTGTAGAGGAACAGTTGAGGCATATTTACTTTAAATGAGAAGTCCTGTAATCCACAAGGAAAATCATGGTTTTCAGCTAATGAGTTTACAGCTGCAAAGTCCAACATACCTCTGCCTTTTACCATTTCTGCATGATGTCTGGTCAGATTTGAAGGGGAGGGGGTAGAAATACAGTAACCAGTAAATGTAAAACTCAGACAATTGGTAAATTCATCCACAAAGACAGGTAGAGGCAAATGAAAATTTATAAAATTAAAATAAAGGATGGATATTCTAGCTAGACATTTTATTGCTAAAAGTAATTACCTTCCATTTCTGTTCCCCCCACTTCCCTCAGTCTGTGCTCACTGTTTAAAATAGATTGATGGAATGGTTAAGAATTCTCGCTGAGCTCCAGTGAGATTATATCAATTATTTAGAAGTGCTAAAATTTTGGCAGGGACATAATCCACCTTCTCACTTTGAAGACAATCTGGAGATTAATACAAACATGCATTAAGGAAAGAAATTCAGGCAGGGTAAAGCTAGTGTGACAAAATGAACACTTGTACTCCACTACTGCAGCATGAGAAGAAGGGAATTAGCTGTCAGATGATAAACAGGATGAATTGCCTGCTTGCCATATCAAAAGCTTTTAGCTTTAATCTGAAGATAATGGATATATTGTGAGTTTTACAATGATAAAGTTGAATTTTGGCTCATAGTGAGGAATTTAAAAATGAAGTGTCCTGCCCTTTGATAGAAGAATTACTGAATACTTACTAATACATTTTTAAAGTTGTTTATTTTCTATAAACTATGCAGACAGGAAACATATCCTAGTAATCTAGAAGTGGGAAGGTGTCTTGTTGGCCAAACTATGAGTCTTTATAAAACATCATCATGTATAAAGACACACATAAATACTAATTGATGTGATGTTTATAATAACAAATAATAGCTTGTAAAGGCAAAGATAAACTTATCATGAGGTACATTAAGAATGTATTCAACACCAGGAAATTAGGGCATAATTACACGACCTCTGCAAAACCAGCTGCTGAGATTTAAGACTGCCATTGTTCATTACCACCATTAGTTCATTACCATCTTCCTAGCTGAGTCACAGTAACAGATCAAATGATTGCTTCTAATCGATTTCAGTGTGGTCAGTTGGCTTAATAGACTTTTAAATCAGAGAGGCTGGCAATTTTAACCAGTCTATCCGACATTCCACTAGAGCAGACTATTTGTACATTATGTTACCACAGTTCAGTTCTGAGAATGGCAACAAACAGCTTTACAGTGATAATGAACACACTAGACATAAACTTCATAAGTTGCTCTAGCTAGATTTATGAAAGCAGGAATTTCTGTGTCCATCCTTGGGTTGGTCATTAAAAATCATATTAGAAAGGATATTTATGAACATAATTTGATTAGAGACAAACTGTCAAAACTCTAAAAAGCAAATCTGGCCTCTCCAGGTTATCATATGTGGAATTATGCAGGTGAGACAAACATAGTTAAGAATTAACTTAGATAATTTTTCCTAAGTACATTTCTGATGTTTTTTTTTTTTATTTCTGTAGTCTTGAAGAACCTCCTGATTATTTAACTTACAACGGAATCAAGACTTTGCTAACTTCTTAATTTGTCTTGCAACCATGAATCAACCTGTGATAGGCAAGAAGGATGAACTTTGGTATATATAAACAATGGTGTGAATTAGGGGCAAGGCAATACTGTGTTAATTTTTGTTTATTTTATGCAGGCATGAGGGGAAGTGGTGAGAGATTTACTCTGGAACTCAAGGAACGTATGTTTCTTGAAAGGGAACCCGTCTCTGTGAAGTGCAGGGCGGTGGGAAGCAGTAGCTCCTCAGACCTTCAACCATGCAAATGGTGAAAGTGTTTTTAAATTCACAATGAATAAAAGCTGGTGGTGCTCTACATAAGAGAGACAAAGCCATGTTGGAGGAACCTGCTTCCTACCATTGTCTTTACGATAGTCTCAATAGAGACCAGGAACTGCTAATGGTAACAAACTTGGTCCTTTTCAGGGAAAAGCCATGTGGAATATGAGATTAAAAGACCTTCTGCTGCTCCCAGGACCAGCTTCCATTGCAAGGAGGCATAAGAAGCTGTAGTCTTTCTAGTGATCACTGTTACTCAGTGTCATGTCTTGTGCAAATAGCAGTAAATACAAAGCAGGTATTGGCTGTCATCAAAGCATGAAAGGTGAGCAGAAACTGTGAAATAACATAACTTTTCTTTTTTTTCAATACAACTTAAGACAGTCTGGCTTTTTCCAGAAGTAAGTCTTACCAAACTTGCTGCATTCTCTGTGAGCATTTTCACAATTCTTTCTTGTTCCATGTCATTTGCTCTTGAAACATCCATGTGCTTTTTTTCTCTATTAGTACTTCTTTAATTCTTCACAAATGTATGCATGTTGTAGATTAAATGCTTCAATAACACCTTTGTATTCATTTTCAGAGACAGAAGAATTAGAAGGCATAACATGCTCAGCTCACATTGCTCTGTAGTATGGTCCTGGCCACATGTCCCCCATTGGGACTTCAGTAATACAGCTTGTTGCAAATCTTCCATCAGAATCATGCTGAAACAGTTTTGCTATAAATTATACAGGTTCAGTGGCTGGATTTAGCTTCCAACAGAGAACTAATGATTTTTTTTTTTTTTTTTTTGAAGCTGAATTTAATAGACAAAAAAGTCCCCCCAATGAATTTTTGACAGTTTGCAGGTATGTACATGCCTTGTAAAGAAAAGCGGGGCTGGGACTATGCTAGATCTTCTGATGCCCAGAGTGACAAGTGAAGCTCTGTGCAGAGGTGAGCACCATTGTGCAGCAGCAGCATTGAGTTTATTGATCTAAGGACAAAGGTTGAACTATAATATTCCATAAAGGACAGACAGATGTCCTTCTTGTGGCTAGTCAGAAGAAAAAACTTTGAATTACAATATTATTTCTTTAATTGTTATCCCTCCTTTAGTAGATTGTTCATTTTTTCTTTCAAAGACAGCATGTTATTTAAATGATTTATTTCGATAGTTCACCAATTACTTGTAAAACAAGTTGTGTTTGTCAATATTAAGTTGATACGTTGATTAAGGTTAGAGAAACAATTCATTTTGAGAAGCTCTTAAAGAAAATTTATATGCTGAAATGAATCATAGTTTATCTTTTCGCTAAAACCTTTACAAAAATTGAAAGAAAAATCGACAACAGCTTAAAATTGTTTCATTTGAATTTTCTTCTACCTTTTTCCAGTCAACTAGTTTAGATTTTGTTGTTCAAATGGATAGCACTAATCTTTGACATAATAATTTTCTGGGTTTTTTTAAAGATTCTGGAAACTCTTGTCATAAATACAACCCATAATCATTACATTAAGTGATAATAGTTTGGTTACCAGAATGAGATTCTAAAACCCTTTTTTCCCCTGAATGAGCCAATGTTGTTGGTTCTTCTTTTCAAACAGAAATGTACAGTGTAGCATTATTTCTTCATATTTTTTTTAATAAGAAGAAAGTAGAATTTCTATTTTGAATGTTTATATTCTTTGGAAAGGTTTAGATGATTTAAATATTTTGATGAAGATAAACAGAGGGAAGTGAGTAAGACCATTAAACTGATAACATATCCTGATCTCGTAGTCTTATCTAAACTTTCCTGTAGCTATATTACAGGAAACTTGGCACTCCTGGAGTATCTGTGCTAAGTACTCGATCAATATTGTGCTTAAACCCCTGGAATATAAAAGTAAGGATCAATTATTTCACACTAGGTTTAGTCTGTATGTATCAGACAATGAATTTTAATCCTCAAGGGCTACATTTTTCCATCTTTTTCCTCGTAATTTTTCCCTTACTCACTTTTCTAAAAATCTTTTTTTTTTTTTTTTAAATGTATGAAGCAGATGGCAAGATTGTTGTTATTTGTTTCTTGTTCTGAAGTTGCACAAACATTTAAAAACAAGACTTCTTTTGTTGATTTTTAGCATTTTAAACTTGTCAGTCAAGTTGGGAGTCTCAGGAATCAAACCTACAACTCCTGAATCTAGCTCATACTCTCCAAAAATTTACATTGAATCATCTTGCCTAGTACAGATCTGGCTACAAGTCTCCTGATTCTCTAAGATAAGAATACAGAGCCATGGCAGAAAATAGCAGATAACACAGCATATGGGCTCCTTTGCTGAGGAGTAAAGCAGTTGAAAAGAACAACAGGTGATCCAACAGAAATTAACTGCAGGCAATGCCAAAATAACGGCGAAAAAAAAGAAATGTAAATAAAAATGCAACCACATGTTTAGACTCCAGATTTCTGTTCCACATATGAGATGTTAACTTATATTTACCAATCATCATCTACTAGGTTATTTGCATGAATAATACCTCATTTTAATATTAATGTTGTTAATTATTTTGAGCCACTGACTCATGGCTTTGTCACTGGATAGTGATTATTGCAATTACCTCGTCTCCTCTAGCCTTGTTTTCTAATGATCTGTTGCAATCAAAAGTTTGATATAGCTCCACTTCACTGAATTTTTGAGTCCTAGACATTGATAAAAAGAAATTATATAGCAAAGTAGTAGCTGGTTTTAACAGTTTAATGATTAGACATGAAACAGACACTAAAAAATATACACAGATTTTAACAGTACAGTTCCTTATCAGACTTAAGCTTACGGAGAAGTTTCCTGTCAAAACTGCCTCTTTCTACATGGCATAACTGTATAAAATAATTGCTTCCTGAGACAAAAATGGTGTGTTTTTTTTCTTCACAGTAGTTTTGATAGTTTGTATATTTTTTGATATTGATAAGGAAAAGAGGAAACATTAAAATATATATTATTATCTTAATATATAATAATGTTATTATATTATAATACATGTAATATAATTATGTAATATATAATGATATGTATAATATATTAATATATAATATAGATTAGTATTATTATATATTATTATCAAACAATATATATACTGTTTGATAATTGTTAAGGAAAAGAGGAAAGATTAAAAGAGAACCTCAAGTTTGCAAATGAGGTGTTTGGTGGTCATTTTGTTTTAAAGTTATGGTTGACAGAGTACTTCTTATATATGAATTTTAGGGCAACTCAGAATGAAATCCCATAAATATTATTTAACCATGACAACTTAAGATCAAATTATAAAACCTGGATTTAAAAATATTTCAAAGAACTCCCAGGCATTTTGTGGATTGTGCATATCAACAATTATCTCAGGGAAATACAGATCAAGGACTTTGCAAAGTCATTGGTATGGAATCTGTCTAATCTTTCCCTAACAGCAAGATGGTTAGGCTCAAGAAATATTTCAGACATATGTTGTTTACAACCAACATGAATTTTCTATTTTGCTGTGGTTCAAAATAATTCACTGACACAAACACCAACACCATTTTATGTATACAGCTCTGTAAAACAGAAGCGCAGAGGTTCCAGCCCTACTTGTGTTTCTGATAGATTTTGTGATGTAAAGAAGGCTTAAAACAACCATTCTTTTTTTTTCTTACCTATTGAGACTGAAGACTGTTTCAGAAGAGGTGTTTATCTGTAGTGTGTATGTATAATCAGACTGTGGGTTTGACAGGCACCTACACATAATTCCATCATTCATTTGGAATATTAAAAAAAAATATACTGCTCTGTGTATAACCAGTTAAAAAGCCAATGCAATAACTGTTTATATCTGTCACTGAAAATTGTTACCAAAAGTTGAAAAAATACATATGTATTTTCCCACATAAAGAAGCTCTAAATAGTTATTATTAATAATAACAACAAGAGTAAAGATCTACAAGTTTCAAGCATTACAAAACAGGATGAGAAGAATAAAACAAGCCATTAGAAATGGTAATTGCTTGTATCTTTTTAAGGTTGACATTAATCTGACAATTCCAATGTTATCTTCCATCAGGCAAGTAGATTAATTAGATCTCATACCTGCCCCCTCCAACTTAATGCATATTACAGTGCATATTAGATTCACTAACACTGGAATGGACTGATGTAGATTTTAGTGGGGATGGTGGGAAGAGAAAAATACTTGAAGAGATTAGGTCATAAATCACATATAACATTCATTCAACTTGATATTCCCTTGTTAGGGTGTGGGTCAATTGTGTCTTTATAGATGTATGTTATCTGATCTGTCAGTTAATTCAATTTCAAACTTCATTTGAATGAAAGAGTCTTCAGATGTTGTTTTCCTTGTGTCTTGCTGTCCATACTCACTCATCTCATTGTGACATGATTATGGTATTGGGGGAGGGGAAAGGGAGAATGCATGATCCTGCAATTCAAGTTTTTAAATTAACCTAGTTAGCCTTATCCAGTATCATTAAGGCATCTTGGAGCTTTTCAGATGTTTGTAAAGAAAAGACTGTGTTTGGGAGCCAGAGACAGAACAGGTCAAAAATAATCAATTCTTGTGTAAATCCCTTTTCCTAAGTCCATTTTTATGAATGGCTCAAAGAGGAGGAGAAAAGAGATGACTTTCCACTTAGTTGTTGGCTAAGCAGTTTGGAAAAGATCCAGTTTCAAAAGCGCTCATGGGGCAAGACATCCAGCTGGCAAGTAACCTCAACAGGTAGTGTTACAGGGTAGGGGAAAGCCTGCAACTCCATTAGTTCCAGTTTAAATCCTCACAGGTTTTATTTTAGGCCACCAGTGGATAAAAATAATCAGAACAGCAACAAGAATTTTTTTTTGAGGAAACTTGCAATTAAATTGAGTTTAATGAGCTTTTGGTCAAAGAGCAAAAAAAAAAAGGAGATCTCACACAGTCTTCTGAAATTCACTTCTTGGAGCTTATAGGACACATGAAGTGCTGCAAACAATTATTAGCTAGTTTGGGAACACATCATGATTTCTGTGAGTCCTTGACAGAAAATGCGTGTATCCTTTAATTTGTTTTTTAACTTGAGACATCCAGTCTAATTCAATGTTTTCCAGTTCATGACCCCTGTACAAGGAAAGGCAGTTTGTTCTGTTGGCTCTGCACCTTCTGCAAGACTACCTAAAATTTTAAACTGCAATAAGTTAAAAATGTATCAGAAGTCACTTTGTTCACCCAGATCTTTATCAGACATCTTCATGCAGAGCTTCATCTTGTTTGTAAGTGAGTGTCTGAGCTCATATATGTGTATAGCCCAGGAAGTGTCTGCCTCAAAATACCCTTCTTTCCTTTAAAAATACAAACAGTTAAATTATGAGAGTTATATTTAAGGCTCCAATTTCCTGGAAGGATAGAATTTCTCTTTTGATGGCTGCCTAATTAGTATGCTTTAAAATTAGATGGCTTGAATTAATTGCAGCAAGAATTTCCTGAGAGAATTGGTGCTAAAATGAAGTGCACTAAATAGTAAGGTTTTCAGGCGAACGCTGGAGGTGTTTCACCAAGCCCTTCACACATCTTTGTGACAGAAGGAGTGTAATGTATTATTTTCTTATTAATTTCCCATTTAAGAAAGTCTTATGAATAATAATACTGTGGAACAAAAATATCTAAATATAGCAGGAGATATTTTTTCTCCTGCTGCTTTCTGTTGCTGCTAGTTACCAGATGCAAAAGAAGAGCTATATGTATTTGTTTTTTGGACAGTCAAGGGGACGTGAAGCTTTCCTCAGCTGGCTGAAGGAGGTATTTTGGTCAATTCTGAGTACTCAGAAATGATCTCTGGGAAGCAGGCTCATCCTTCCTGTAGAATAAATCTCGGGGAGAAATTTGGTCATTCTGGACAGTTTCTACCATTAATGAAGGAGGTATTTCCAGGAAGCAAATCAGACTTTAGGACTGAATCAAATGTCCTGTGCAGATACCTACCTTTTTCACTGCTGATAAGAGAAGAAGCCTACGGCATCCACATACTTTTGTTAGGTGCTGGAAGTGAAGTGAGGTGAGTCCAAGGCTCATATATAAACCACAGATTGCATTTCCCAAAGGACATTGCATGCCAAGGAGCACTTCAAGCACTGGGAACTTGAGACCCGACTTTGTTCCTTCAAAAGCAGATGCTTTGAGAAAGGAGCTCCATCCTCCTCTGTTTCAGCATTTATCACAACCACTGTTGTATTAGAAATCAGCACAGCCCATTTTGAGCAAGGAGTTCCTTCCTGAAATTAGGAAAAGGGCTTCAGAGGATGCTGGACTGTGATGGAGAGACAGGGACCTAAGGGAAAAAAAAATGAGGGGGCAAGCAAAGGCAGATCAAAAGCCTTGCTGAAATGCAAGAAAAACAAAACAAAACAAAACAAGCAGATTCTTATAACAAGTGTCCAGTATACCCAGGGTTAGCTCTGTAGGCAGCTGCTCTATAAATAAAACATAACTATTAAAATGGGAATCTTGTGGGTTTTTAAGGCAGATGAGCCAAAAAGGTTTCGTCTTCTGTCTGACTTGGCAGGAGCCATGCTGCGCTTATCTAAGACCCGGAGGTCACTCTTTAAATAGTTTGAAGCTGCAGAGTTATTGAAAAGTTTTCCTAGCCTTATCAGCATTTTCGTCTTTAAAGAAAACATTACGAGCAGAGTAGCCAGTGTCTAACTTCTTCAGAAAAATACAAATTGATCCTTTAGTAATTCACTATCTGATTTATAATGCATGGTAAAAGGGTAGGAACTCCAGGAAGACGATGAGGCTTCCCAGCATCACAGCCTTCATCTAATGTTGTTGGAAGTAATGAAGGATAATAAAACAAATCACACTGTAAATAATAAATAACCTCATCATTGTATATTTAAAAAGAGAAAGCATGACAGGGCAAATTCCCAATAGCTGAAAAGCTTTAATAGCTCTTCTTAGTGCTTGTGGCACCAGTTGTTGTATTCGATTGGAAGGAATCCAGTTAGTATAGATTCATTTACAGAAACAAAGAAAATAAGAAAGAGAAAGGAGAGGAGAGGAGAGGAGAGGAGAGGAGAGGAGAGGAGAGGAGAGGAGAGGAGAGGAGAGGAGAGGAGAGGAGAGGAGAGGAGAGGAGAGGAGAGGAGAGGAGAGGAGAGGAGAGGAGAGGAGAGGAGAGGAGAGGAGAGGAGAGGAGAGGAGAGGAGAGGAGAGGAGAGGAGAGGAGAGGAGAGGAGAGGAGAGGAGAGGAGAGGAGAGGAGAGGAGAGGAGAGGAGAGGAGAGGAGAGGAGAGGAGAGGAGAGGTTGTCAAAAGAAAAGACTAAGGAGTAAGGTAATAAAACATTCAGTTGATGAGGGACAGTGATTCATAGCATGTGGGAACCTCAAGGGAATACAAGGGCACAGAGGAAGGAAAATTGAAAGAAAACAGGGAGAATAAGAAGAAAAAGAAAAGCATTTAATAATAGTTAGAAATGTTTTTGCAGCTGGAGCACAAAACTAGGCTCTCAACTACTTGTCACCATGGGAGATCTGCTTTTTTTCACAGGAAAGCATTTATTCTCTAGGTAGTTTTTGCAGAAGTTGGTAGGGTAAGGAAGTGTACTTCCAAAGCTAAGTTGCCTCAGAATATTTTTAGGGGAGAAAATGATTCTGTCATTCACTTCCTGCCCCCCTTTCACTTTCTGTCAGCACAGCTATGATTTTAAAGTAGCTGCCATGCTTTGTTCCACTGGGGCTTCCCTTCATTGGGTGGGTGCATAATGTATTTTACATAAAGACCTGAGAAATCTTGGGCCTAGCAAGAGAGTTTGGAGCAGCTGTATAGATGAAAGCTTCAGAACACATAACCCACACACCAATTTCTTAGTAGAGACCACATCCTCCTCAGTGGGTTTAGCAACCTTTGTGTATTTATCTGCCATGACCAGGCTTCTGGTTCCAGAGTATTCTGGGTTTTTTGGCTGGGGTAGAATTAATTCTCTTCATAGTAGCTAGTATGGGGCTGTTTTGGATTTGTGCTGGAAATGGTGTTGACAATACAGGGATGTTTCAGCTATTGCTGAGCAGCAGTCACACAGAGTCAAGGCCTTTTCAGCTCCTCGCACCACTCCACCTGTGAGTAGGCTGGGGGTGCACAAAAGGTTGGGAGGAGACACAGCTGGGACAACTGACCCCAAATGACCAAAGGAATATTTCATATGACATTATGCTCAGCATGTAAAGCTAGAGAAAGAAGAAGGAAGTGGGGAGACCTTTACAGTGATGGTTCTTGTGTTCCCAAGTAACAATTAAGTGTGATGGAGCCTGCCTGCCCATGGGAAATAGGGAATGAATTCCTCTTTTTGCTTTGCTTGCATGCATGACTTTTGTTTTACCCATTAAATTGTCTTTATCTCAACCCATGAGTTTTCTCACTTTTACCCTTCTGGTACTCTTCTCCATCCCACTGGGGGAGGGTGAGCGAGCAGCTGTGTGGTGCTTAGCTGCTGGCTGGGGTTGAACCATGACTCAGAGCTTGCTCCCAAACCTGATGGAGATCTACAGATATGTCCTGATGAAGACATGCTGAAACATAAGGCCCTGACAGGTAACCTCAGTAAATTTTGTGGTGCCAGTTTAAAATGTCACTGGCTCCAGCTGTCTTTTGTGCTACTCCAACAGGGATAATCCCACCCCAGCAGAGTCAGCAGGGGAAGTATGCAGTTATTTCACACCACAATACTCTTTTAACCCATTGTGCTGGTTTGAGGCGGAACAGAGCTAACTTTCTGTTCAGTGAGAGAGCCTCTTCCTCCTGTTGCTGTGGCAATCAGAGTCAGCTAACTTGGTTGTTTACCCTGTAGAGGGTTTGCAGCTCTGGTGACCCAAACTGACCAATAGCGTATTCCGTCCCATCTGCCATGCTCAGTATAAAAGCTGAGGGATGAAAGAAGTCAGCTTGGCTCTTCTCCAATGGCTTTTTCCTTGAAGGCCCTCTTTCTTCAATGACTGATGTCTTAGGAAGACCCTGTTAGTTTGTCTACCTTTGATACTGATTTGTGTGTTCTTGAAGGTAGATCCAGGATCCAGTTCCCATCTGTCACTGAGTCCAGTCTGGAACTTTCCCAGTGCCTGTTGGTGACATCTCCCTGCAAGCTTAATACGGTTTTGTATATATTTGCATATAGCGTATCTATTTCATTATCTCCTTTTTTATTTTATTATTAATGTTTCATTACAGTAGTTTAGCTTTTTATAAATGCGTAACTCTCTTTATCTCTCTCTTCTCCATCTCCTTGGAGTGAGAGGTGGGGGAGGGCATCTGTCATCTTGTCATTGTCCAACCCATCCCAAACTGCAACACTCATTAATGAGAAAAAGCCTATTCGAAGTATGGTGCAGGACAGAAAAGTTGATGGGGTCTGTTCATATTCTGAGCCAAGACTCTGCTATACGGCATGAACACTCTATAAGGATTATTATTATTCATAGTAGTAGTAGTATTTTAATCAGTACAAAAAGATTTTTTGCAGGTTTTGTCTAGATACCACAGCACCTTCCTTTTAGGAAACTCAGCATCAGTTGCATTACCAGATTTAAAATAAACATTATCAAGTAGATTTATAAAATTATTTTAAAATCCAGAAGCCCTCTACTTGAAGTGAAATCCATGTGAGTGATAGGCTGTACTTTTGAAAATGTGGGCCATTACTACCAAACAGCATTTCTCTTGCCCTGAATTCAAAATGCCCTTAAGGAATGAGCGAAACATTTTTACTGTGTTTGCAATCTCCTGCCCCCACCTTCCCTACCTCAGGAAACTCTAGGGACTAGTGAAGTGGTCATTACTTTTTCATGATACCTTCCTTATTGCCTAATTAGCAGTACTAGTAAGAAGTGGTTCTGTACTTCACTGAAGGAAATAATATGTCAGTTCCTGTTTAATTACTACTGCTGCACATGGCATTACAAGATATAGCCTCCCCGGAATAAAAAAGGATCAGATGTAAGATTCTCTTTGGGCTCTATTTATTAGCCTTGGTTCAGCAATATCTCAGAGGGAAATGGACTCATCACTCAACTGGCTTATCAACTCTGTGCTGAAGTTTGCAGAAGACTTAGTGTAAACTGTTGCATAGCAATGACAGTTGTTATTTCCAAGTAGCGATCAATATTATGCATGTTACAATGAGTCATCACTTACGTGGAACCGTTTCCTGTTGTTTTGCAGCTGATATAAGGTGCTACAGAAAACTTCTCTTCCACTGATTATTCAAGAAGACATATATTTGAAAAAATATATAGGTAGCTAACCAGGATTGTTTTCAACCTAATCTGTTTCCAGACCTGGAAAAGGCTGGTGTTCTTCCTTCTCCCAGCCATCTTTGGGAGAAAGCTGATATGGTGTGAGTGCTCTGGGGTAGCAAAATGCCATGGATGACTGTGCTGAGAGCCTGGATATCAATGGTGGAATTCAGCCGTGGACTTGCATACCTGAACATCAGGGTCTAGACCCCCATCACGGTCACCAGAAACCTGGTCCATACAGTCAGTGGTGCCCTGAGAGCTGTCCACCCCACCTGAAGGCAGACAAAAGTATCCAGTCAGTTAAATAGCTCTTGAGACTCTAGGTACTGTATGGGCTGTCTGCATTGATTAGAGCACGATCTTTGGTATCAAACTCACATGCAGACATTGGGTTGTTAAGGTTTACTTTTAGTTGACTAACTATGTGATCTATTTCCACCCCAATTACTGTTTATGTCCTCTCTCAGTAATCTTACCAAAACTGTTTGTGTTCCTGGTACCCATGGAATAGTATGGGAAGAAATTCAAAGATCTGTGCATATATATACGTCATATATATTTGAATGAACAGATTATCTAGCTTTGCTCATGGCCTTCAGCTTTTGAAAAAGGGTTAAATTCCCCTGACACTAGATAAATCTTGGGTTATAAATCAGGCTCTGGAACAAAGTATCTTATACCTAAGACCCTATGTAAAACACTTGGAAGAAAACCAAAACATACTTAGAGGATTGACAGGTTCATCTTTGTTAATCTAAAGGCCACAATTGAGCTGTAGATTTGGGCAGAAGTCTAGTCAATCTCAGTGCCTAAGTGGGATCCAACAAACTGTTAGATTGCCTCAACTCACAGAACAAAAAGTGTATTTCTATACTATTTAATCTGCCAAGGTATTTTCCCTATTAGTCAAGGTAATGTTATACACCATCAGTATGCAATTTTCCGCTGTGATTATAAAAGTTACCACATTTGTACCCCAAACTAACTGTATCAGCAGTTTTCCATTGTGCTTTATTAACATTGTGTATTGTAATGGCTGGTTCTGCTAATGAGATTTGGAAGTTTTATATTAAGGGCACTCAGAACAGAAATCATTAACTAGAAGAAGGGGTTTTCTCTGACATATTCATAAAATTACATGCTAATAAAATAGGCATATGATTTCACTAGTTGCTAATACAAATTGATTTTTGTATTAATGATTCCAGAGTTTTATTCTGGGAACAAAAGTTAAGAGTCAGAGTATCCATACTGAGAAGAAAGCACAAATCACTGGTGTTCCTACTCAAAGACAGGAGTAAAAAAGGGCAGTGGTCCATTATGGTGACTTTACATTTAGACATATTCATCCACTTTCCTACATTTTATATTTTGTTCAATCAATATCCCCTCATGCAAGGAGGCAAAGCCGAAATTCTGCTCACAGCTTGTGGCCATTAGCCTCACAAGTGCTTTCCTGAAGGAGTGATGGAGATAATACTGATGTGATAGCCTCTTCCTTAAAGATGTGATAGCTTCCCTTCCTTCCAACCGACTTGCTATGCAGCTTCATGATGTGTCAGTTACGTGACTTATTTCCCTGTTTATTGTTGGAAACTGGTCAATGTTGGAATAAGTTTCTGAAGCATTACCACAATTCAATACTGGCATAAATCCTTTCATGTAGATATAAAAGGTACTTGAATAATTTCTGACAGGGGAAAAATGTTCTGAGGGAATATGCTGGATTTGTCAATAATTTTGATAAAAGTTTATTTAAGTATATGATTTCACAAAATAATTTAAAAGTTAAGAATGTATCAGATCACATAGGCCTCAAATTTATACTTTTTGTTCATGTTTAGAAATTCCGGTTTTTAGACAATATTAACTATATAAGTGGCCTTCAAGCTTTTCAGCTTCTGAAAAGAAAATATTTCAAACCATTCGTAAGATACATTGTGATACATTCTTTATCGATTCACTAGTCAAAATTAGATCTTTTGGTGCAAGATTACATCCTACCAGACATCTGTGATGCCTAAATTAGGTGTGCATCTAACTGCTCTGTCTCTGTAGTCAGTAGAGAAATACAGGCACCGTAGGAGAGTGTTTCAAATTTTAGGGCAGCTGTTTGGGAAATGGGTCTAGACGTTGACACAAGAGTTAAAAAGAATGACAGATGAATCTATGTCAGTATATTGTAGGCTATGGCATTCTGCTCTGTGCATAGCCAAAACATCTAGTTATCTTTAAAGATGCATCAGAGCTTACAATCAGTCTTCCCCTGATAGAAGCTATTTATAAACATGTTTCCCCAAACTTTCATTTGGACTAGACAGTAAGAATTACAGCCAAAGATATGTACCAGCAGGTGTATTCACCTGAAAATATGATAAATGGTTTATTTTGGTGTCATTAAAAGCTTTTAACTCGAAGTCACTTCCTTTCTGGTCATTGTTAGAGAAAATTGGACTGAATGACCTTGATGGCTGTTCTGTGCCTATGAATGATCTTTTCATTTGGAGTTCGAGACTTCTGCACTGTCTTCTTCCTTAACACTGGTCTATAGGATGATTAGGGAATGGGTGACATCGTGGGTTTTGGGACAGAATTCAGGAAGCTTAGGTCAAAAAGCTGACTATATCGAGCGTATGTAGGATGTATTGGTTTACATGTTTTCTCTGTCTGAGACCTATCTTCCCCACATGTATCAAAAAGCTGAAATACTTGTCCTTTTCCTACTTTTCCCCCATCTTGCCTGTTTGGATTTGATTGCTTTTAGGAACAAGCTTTGGTTTTTACTATGTGGCTCAAAAATCAGTAGGGTCCTTAAACACAAAAAACAATAACATATTTTTAAATTGTAATAATATATATACACATATAAAAAAAAGAAGTCACATGTTGTAAATTATATATACACAGGCTGTTAAGAGTTTGGTAAGGAAGTGTCTCCCCTGCATCCTGAAGATACTATTTTGTCATCTTTTTATCTTTTTGTGTTCTGTGAAGTATGTCTTAGTGCCCTGAAAGCTATGCTAACACCAGCAGTCCACTATTCCCTTGAATCTACTTCCATCTGTTGGCAAAACTATAGATTGCACTTGGGAAAACTGAAATCTCATAACACAAATATTTGGTTTAGGTTTCCTGAGAAAATAGACAAAGGGTAGAAATCCTGAACACCTGGCATGTTTCAGATTTTTCTCATGACCTGTTAAATGTCTTTATGGTAAACTCTTAAACCTTTTAAAATTATTTATTTAACTATTAAAACAAAACAAGGAAACTATCATACAGACTCCCCATGCATAAAGAGGGTCTTGCTCAATTAAAAGTTGCCTTTTTTTTCCCCTAAGTACATCTGCTGGTCTAATAAAAAGCTATTATCCCATTCCAAAATCCTCGCTCCCCTTATTTCTTCAAACCACCACAGCTGCACAGCAATCCTGCTGTAAGCTGTTGTACAGCTGTTATACAACATTCCTGTCTGCTGGCTCAGAGTTTTAGGAAAGAAGCTTCCATTAAAACAAACATACCTTATTTATAGGTTTATGGGTATTCCTATATCAAAATACACTGTATATTTTTCATATTTTGGTGCCAGTCAAACAAAAAAAAAAAGAAATTTTACTTCACATTAAACAGTTTGCAATGATTAACATGGTCTTATGAAGCAAACTAAATAATAATAGATAATCCAGCTGTTGGCATCAGAAACTCCTGAGTTTGGTTCAGTATCAGTTTGTCTTATAATTTTAAGGCTGCCTTCTTAAGAAAAACATCATGTCACGCACAGTTGTTACATACCACAGAGCAACAATAGTGTTTGAGGCTTGAATGAAACTCCAGATTTTCCACTGCAATGCTATTTATACTTACAGAGACGACACACACTCTCCAGGAGCCCGGGTCAGACCTCAGACTCTTCATTCCTCCTTTATCAGTTTCAGTGCTGCTTTTGATGTTGGCAGTTATATTCTCCCTGAGTTTTGCCATCCCTTGCCTTACTGTGATGCCTTCCTTGTCTGTTTAGTCTCTAAAATATTTTTTTCTGTTGATATTCCCCCCTCATTCTCCACAAATCTCCCCTGAGTCTGTATGGAAATATCTCCTCTTTTTAGCTTTTACATCTTCTTGTAGGTGATATCATAACCTACCATGATCTTTACGGCAATAACTTTCCCAAAAAATCTGTTTTTCCCATTCTAAGTCTGTTTACATCTAGGACATTAACTCTTCTGTTTGATTTTGGCATAAATACAACATATTGTACAAACTGACTTTCTTCAAGCTTCTCCTCACCTATATTCATCCTCAGTAACCACAGACAACACCAAGGGATGTCATCCAGGGCACACAAGACTTGTCGGGCCCTGGGCAAATGTCAAATGCTCACTTCATCTGTCACAGGGCTACAGGTATAGATACATTTTAGTTTAGCAGGTTTCTTTACTTTCTATGATCTCATTTACTTTCTGGGCTGTTCAACCTTAAACACCTCTTCAATGACATGATCTGGTTTTGGTCCTCCACTCTTGTAGATATAAGCAAACCATTCTCAAAATACTGCAGTTTCCTTGTCTGCAGTATTTCAGGGCTAAACACTTACTTCTCATTCTCAATATTGCTAACGTTCTCTTGCTCCCATCTTCTTTACAAATATCTTCCTTGCCTGATACTTTAAGTGTTTACGGAGTTTTTGGTAGTGCTCAGTTCCTCACTGAAACTGGCCCTATGCGAAGGGATAGTAAGGTGCCTTACAGAGATCGGTGCCTTACAGAGATCATAATTCCAGTGGGCAAAAGGAAACAAAAAGAAAAACAAGTTAGGTTACTTTACCAAGATTGCAAACAGAGAGAGAAAGACACACTACTTTTTAATGATTTTAATAATCATAGTGGTTTTGAATCCCTGCCCTGTCATACTGAGTTTCAAACATTTCAAGATCTACTTGATATTTGTTGCTCGAAGATAGCAATCTTCTTGCCAGGGCTGGGTGGAACAATCCAGGAAGATTTTTTCACAGGGGAGCTAGCAGTTACTGGTGTTAGATGTCTACCCCAGTTTATGGAGTCTGATTCTTTACCTATCCACTACATGATACTATGGAAGAACAATATTCCATTTGTTTTTTTTCCTTTAAATGCAAGGAAGAAGATAGCCTCAGAGCTGGATGTATGCTTTTGACTAGTGTTGCAAACTTTTCTTCGAATTTTGTCAAGTCCTAAGACATATTGCACTTCCCATGGAAAAAAAAAAATCAAAATTATTTGCTGTCCAATTCAAGAAACATGAAATATGGTTATTCTGAAACATAGCACGTGACATTTTGTGTCATCAGATTTGCAGATAAACTGTGATTTAGAAAACAAGTAAATAAAAAAGCTTTGGTATATTTCCAAATTGTCTTGGAAAGATAAGACAAGTGATCTCTGGATCACATTTCAAATTATTTTCCTTACTGCATTATTATGTGATTGTTTAGAGATGATTGATTTTTGTCCGGTGATGCTAATTATTTTGCTCTTTTGCAGAAGAGCAAAAGAATTATTCTGTGAAGAGAATGTATTAAAAACTGTATGTTAAAAAATGTATTAAAAACTAAGAACTCTTGCTTCTATTTTTTGTTTTCTTAAGATAAAGGAGCATCTTAAAAAAAATAGCGGGTTTTTTTTGGTAGGTTTCTGAGATTGCGTCTGTTCTAATTGTGATCTAATTGCCACTGGCAGCTGTCCAATGTGAAAGAAAACTATAAACAGGTCTGCCAGGAGAAAGGAAAGTTCGATTCTATGAAATGGTGAGATTCAAGTTTACAGAATTTACTTTTGCTCTTCACCAAAGAGAGCAGACATCTCATGTCTACCTGAGCTTGTTCAGTTCCCTCTGATCGAAAACTGTGACTTAGATCTCAATCTTTTTCCTTCATAAGAATGCTTCGAGGAATTTTGTTGCAAAGATAACATTTGATCTTGACAAAACTGACTTTTCCATTGATGAATGTATTTGGGCTTCTACTGACACTATGAATTAATACAGCTGAAATTAACTGGCATTGCCAGTACTTATAACATCAGGGGATTCATCACAAAATGATTGCTGTATTCTGACCTTTGGGAAGATTTTGGGAGGTCAGGGTTTAACCACAGGACAAAACTCAGTAGGAGAAGACTGAAGCTGTGTGGACTGTGATAATACTGTTATTTCCAAAGTTTTCAATCTTTTCAACTAGAACTCTTAGACACTTCAGATTATATGGTTTGTAAATGCCCAGTGGCAAAGTGGTCCAAACTTTAATCCATCTTTCGAACCCGCAGTTAGTGAATAGGGCTGATAGCTAGCACACAGGAGACAACAGCTCTAAAACATTTGGTTTTTATCTCAGGCTCTTTTTATTCCCCAAAGTTTTATGTTCTCAATATGTTTTACCCTATGTATGTAAGCTTTACAGACAAAATATAACCTCCCTTGTCTATCTGCTTACATTCCTGGTCCAAATTATTAGCAGACCTTACAACCAGAGAAGCAATGTTGCTAAACAGACCCAGATGGAGTCCTCTCAGAGTCAAAAGTTTATAGGTATGGAGAGCTGTTATTTATCATATCTAAGCAATGGTTTAAAGAAGGCAGGGGAATGTAGGTAATCAAAAGATAAGAGGAATAAAGAGTTCAGGCTGACCTCTGTGCAACTTACTATTGAAGACACATTATGAGGAAAAATGAGAGGCCGTGAACTACAAAGAGAGGTTGGTGCTACTGGTGTACCATAAATGGAAAGAGTGAACACATGATTCTGGTTTATGCAAAAACATCCCCAAACCCTAGCTCAATCCTTTGTCCAATCTCTAAATAAAAGCCAGCTTTCACCCTTCATACCCAAGAACTCGTTCTTTTTTTTTTTTTTTTTTTTTTTTCTTTTTCCCTCAACACAACAGAAGCTTGCAGGTAGCCTTTTTTTTGTGTACCTTCTACCAGGGCAAGAGTTATTACCATCTTGATAAGGTGGCCCTCTCAACTCAACATTTTAGCAGACTGAAGATTGGGGCAGTTCCATGGTGGTGATGGACACAGAATCCCGCTTCCAGGACAGCCTCTGGCTTGTGGATCACAGCAGTCCTTCCAACTTTCTCTGAGATTGCGAGAATGGAAAACCAACATTTTTAACCCTGATCTGAATGTTGATTTGATTCTTTCACCTGCACCAATTTTTCAACTAAGGTCTAGGATAACTTATTCCCATATTCCCTGAACACTTAAATAGAAATATTCCACATTCCTAAGTTTCTCACGTTTCCCTGTATTATGAGTTTCCCTGAAGATCCCAAACTTCTTGCTTATCTGTTGTGACAATCCCTCAGTAAAAAGAGACCCAAGACATGTGGAGGTCTTCTCATCCATCCTTGGATGTTACTGATGGATCACAGCTTTTATCACAGGCAGATGTATTTCAGTTTCCCCTTCAGCAACTTAACTCAGAGGATATTGAGCTCACCTATGTCCTTGTGCAGGTCCCCTCATGAGGCTTTCAGCATTGCTTACTCTTTCTCTATTGCTTTCTGCAGAACAGTCCATCATTCTTTCTCTCCCTTCGCCATCTTTCCTCATTGGGAGCTCCTAAGCTGGTCTGTGCTAGTGAGAGCTCCTGTTCTTCATGACAAGGACACTGTAGCAAAGGTCATAATTTTCCCACTCCTCACTAATGGTGTGCGTCTACACATACATACACCCCACAAAGCAGCCAAATAAAGAAACTGAAAAATAAAAATACTACTTTTATACAAGCATTGCTTTTATATAGTACTTCTACATAGTATTTATTTTTGTATAAGTATTTACTTCTTAGAATGTTACTTTCTGCTAAAATAGTTCTTTTTCCCCACTTCTCTTTTTCATGCCTTCTGAACTTTCTTTTCTTCTTTTCTTACTCCAGAAAAAAAAACCAAACCCAACTAAAAGCCTGAAAGCCAAAAAACAAAACAAAAAAGAAAACAACAAAAAAAACCCCAAAAAACCCAGAAAGAACAAAAAATGAAATGGTGGTCTGGGTTAAAACTTATTGTTCTTATTTGAACATTATTGTTATTTCAATTAGCTGTTTGAAATACAGTCATATAAAGGGTTCAAAGTAGTGGAAATGTCCTTCCATGTCTCATTGAATTACATTTATTTCTTTGTGTTTTAAACTGCTAAATTCCTTTATCTCTGCTCCCAAAGAATTTTACTGATGACCTGATGAAAATTATTTTAAGCATGTTAAAGAGTTAAGATCACACTTTGCTATGAAAGCAGAAACAGTCACACACACAGCAAATGTGGGAATTACCAGACACTTTCATTTCAAATGGGAGTAGCCTTTTCATTCCCACCACTTTACCCCACATAACGTGCCTGGAGTTGAACTCAAACTCCACTTCATGTCACTCCTTAAATTCAGAAGGGCTCTGAAGAGTTGATTCCCTCCTGCTACACAGAATGAAGAGCAGTGGGGCGAAGAGAGGATGTCAAGTCTTGTTAGTTCTTACTTTTGACAGAAAGTTCAGGAAGTTCATAAAATATTTGAGTAAAGAAATATATGAATAAATTATCAAAAAAAAAGTGAAAAAGGTCCTCCAAACCTGTCTATTTTTAAGCAGTCATAGACCGCAGAGGACCACAGAGAGTTTCCACCCAGCACAGTGGTGTCTCTTTGGGACCTCCTTGGAGAATTTCACCCGCAACTCCAGTAGACACAATGTATTGAAGATATGGAAAATCAGAGTTCATAGAATCATAGAATTGTCCAGGTTGGAAGGGACCTTTAAGATCATCTAGTCCAACCATCAAAAACAACAACCTGTCACTAAACCATGTTACTGAGCACTATGTTTTCAGTTTTTACTGGTGATGAGGACAGTACGAAAAATGATGCTGAAGCTGCAAAGCTATGTAGACTGTTCAACAGTCATTTTTGCTCATGTCGACATCGCTCTTCTGTGCAACAGAGTGCCTTTCTCCAATCAGCCTATAACTTAGACCACCATGAGGAAGCAACAACCACAAACGTGGTACTGGTTATTTTCCGAAAGTTTAGAGCTGTGACCAATGTATTTCAATTGTACTTTCTTCACATACAGCAGATAGATATCCAAAAAATGTGCTCTTCCAGGAGAATGCTCTCAACTTCGCAGAAGTGAAAGAGAAGTCCTCTTTTGACTTCTGTCCCCAAAGGTAGAAACATAATTGAAGGCAGCAGCTGCTGCAGAAGTTGTCAAACTTTGCTATTATGGAAATTTTTGAAGCATATGGGATGAATTTATGTTTATGAAAACTCACTGTATCAGAAGCTTTGATAAATATGGCACAGCTAGAGCAGGACTGAATGTTCCTAGCAAATGCCTGAATGTTATTTTTTTTTGAACTTGCAGGATGAAAAGATCTTCTGTGCCTGGGAAGTTGTGTGGGTGGCAGGACATAACCAGATGTAACCAGATGCCAAACCCTCATTGATGTTTATCCTCTGTATTTTCATTAAAATTTAAGCTGAAACAGCACACAGTCTGAAAGTTTGGATGTGGAGCTTCAACAGTTTTATGGCTAGGTAGAGCAACACTTGCCTGGCGTATTATATTGTAAAGCTATGGAAAGCTTTATTTAATTAGAACCAATGGATACTTTCAGGATCTCTGATGCTTCAGAAGAAAACAACTTAATAGCACTCTTGAAGCTCACTCTTCTCTTATTTTGTAAACATTGCCACCCAGTGACAAAAAATAATTTAAAAAAGAAAATGAGACTTTTATATGTGGGAATGTATTCCTCCTCTGTTTTTCAAAGATGGTTTTGAGAGTTTGTTCTCTCTCCTAAACTTCCTCCTCCATGACCGTTCTGAAAGGATTATTCTATATTTCACTGAGATCCCTATATAACAGTTTAAAAGATACATACAAATGTATCCTCTTCATTTTGCTAGTTAGCTGTTAACATCTTTAAGGTTTTTCAACGTAGTGCACATCTTGGACATATGAAAGGCCCTATCTACCACCACTAGAATCAAACGTTTATCAGTCATTTCCCATGCAATACTTTATTAGAAGCCATAAGCAAGCCTTTTAGCTTGATTTTTTTGAGCAAGAGTTAACAGAGGTTTACACTTTCTTTTTCACAATATATAACTCACTATCATAATGTTTTGTAAGCAAAGGTTTGTTATGATCTAGAGGTTAATTGGCTTTCCTGCTATGTGAATAAGGATGTCTGTCATGAGCTGTAATGTGAATAAGTACAGTGGAATATGTCTATAGCCAGGAAAATTATTCTTGTATTGAAGGAAACACTAGGAGTAAGTGTATGGCCTGAATTACGTGAGAAGTGAGGTGCTTTATACATGTGATCTCTGAACTTAAATGTTTGGGGTTTATTATATATCTCATAGTAAATTTTGCAGATTATTTGTGATTTCTCTTTTTTCTGAAAGAGGAAGCAAGTGTATTAATATGAGGCACAGCAAGTTACTCTATCAGAAATGGAAATAAGGTAACAGTAGAATTTTGAATAGTTCATTTTTTTTGGTTTTAAATTCCTAGATAACCTGATTTTTTCCTTATTTTTTCTTTTCTTTTTTTTAATCTTTTAGACTGAATAAAATGTTTGATTTCATCTAGAACCAGTGATTCTTACTCCATTTTCAAACCTTACGGAAAAGAAATAAAAATAGAAATGCAATTTCTAAGGCAGCATAATTTTAACTGATAATTAGAATATTTCACTTAAATATGCATGCCAAAGCAAAATTAGGGTTCTTTATAAAATAAAAAGAAAAAATATATTTTCTTGAAAAAAATCATCAGAACAGATGTTTATTTCCTAAACATTTTGATCAATTCAAATACTCATTTCTATGTTTTTATTTTTCGGTAATAACGTTTTGGACAAAAACAAAAAGTGCCTGCTTTCAGCAATAAATCTTTTGTCTTTTTGTGGACAGATGGTGGATTTCATGAGTGCTCTATCCTATACCTCTCTTTCAAATGAATTGGCTTTTGTTTTCCTCTCCTGCAGCATTCAATAAGTAGCAATATTCATCCTAGATTTTTTCTCCTGCTCCGATTAAGGCAGAGGCCCTTAGGAAAGACTGTGGGTGTCAGAGTTCTGAGAGAAACACCTGCAGACTTGGATGAGACATGCAGCCACCTGCAGACAGAGCTGACACATACACCGAAGGATTTTTTTCTTTCTTTTTTTAATCACAGCATCTTTTGCAGTGTCTTTTGCCACATTGGCTGTCCTCATCTTTCATGTGCACCTTCCTTTATTTATAAGTTCAGAGATGAAAGCACCTGCCTTAGCGGTAGTCCTTGCCATTGTCTTCAACGTGAGCAGGAGTAAATCTTTCCCTTTGCACTTCAGTTCATTGCATAAACTAGTCAGATCTTCTGTCCTAAAGATATTAATAGGATCTTAGACAGCTACAGATTTTTGAAGAGAGGCACTATAATGCTTCATTAGAAAGTATCCAGGACCAGGATAAATGACTATAATTCCCCACCCAGCATTATTACACTGGAAATTGTGCTCCCAGTTTGGATCTCATTCCCTCCAGTTGCAACTCAACTTCAAAGGATACAGCAGGTATACAGGAATTTATCCTGATGTCTCTGGAGCAATATTTAGGAGCACTCAGAATCCAAACTGTTGAAAACTATTTTGAAAATCAGACAAAAAATACTGCTGAAAAGCAAGACTCAACAGAGACTATTTATAAAATTCAGAATAACCTGTTTAAAACACTTACATAGAATCATAGAATCATTCAGGTTGGAAAAGACCTGGATCGTCGAGTCCAACCATCTACCCTACTCTACAAAGTTCTCCCCTACACCATATCCCCCAACAGTGCATCTAAAGGACTCTTAAACACATCCAGGGATGGTGACTCAACCACCTCCCTGGGCAGCCTATTCTGGTGTCTGACCACTCTTTCTGTGAAGAATTGTTTCCTAATGTCCAGTCTAAACCTACCCTGTTGCAGCTTGAAGCCATTCCCTCTTTTTCTAAAATAATGACATGATTGAAATAATTTCTAAAGGTCTTAAGATCTATCTGCAGCATACCAACACTTCCAAAAAAACTGCCTATACTAAACAGCTATTTACCACAGTTACTCTCTGTAACATCTGTAAATAAACGAAAAAGATTCACAGAATTCACATCATCATGTGCCCTGGCCTATAGACATTAGGTCTATAGGCTACCCTATAGACTAATCTATCCTAATACAGAGTGGGTAAAAGGTATAACAAAAGACAGCTGATTTTTTTGTAACTTTTAAGTGAATTTGGTTGGAAACAAGGATTGGAATCTATAGTCAGATGAAGAAGATTTCACTTCCTAAGGTTACAACTTACCCACTTAACCTACAGGTTGGTGAAGCTCTCCGAGATCTTCTATTCAAGTGGAACAAATGCCTTACAGTCAGAGAGTGAGTAAGATGAAGTATAACCCTGAATTTCACTGACTTATCAACAAAAGGGGTTCCTGGGTTGTCTGTTCACGTAATGATTAAACTGTCCTCCAAGAAAATAATGAAGATGACAGACAGAAAAACTGGAACTTAGACCTCTCTCTTCTTACCCCAGGGCTCCTACTACTAATCTGGAGAAGATTCATATGCTCACTCCTCATCACTCTTGCTAAGATAGACCTAGAGCCCTTAATTAAGTCCCTGAACACAAAGCTGAGATGTGCAGCAAGAAAATTCCCAGGGCAGAGGCTGCTGAAGGAGAGGTTTATGTCAGTCAGTAGGAACCATCAGACGTAGACCTGGCAGCTAGCTCAGGCATAGGCTCTTTGGTCAGACTGGGTCACAGCTTGAGAAACAGCAGCAACATTTGAGCATTAAGCTATTTGACCACAGACAAGTGCAACAATTTATTGTGTTTTTAAAACAGGAAAAAACAGTGTCATTAAATACCTTACTGGACTCTGAGCCCCAGCATAGTTCCATTTGCTTTGGCAGCTGACTGCACTTTTTTAATTGCCTTTGGCTGACTTCCAGTTCCTTGTCCTACAGGTGCTTTTTTGAGAGCAATCAATTCTGAGGAACGAGCAAACCCTTTAGATTTTTAAGGTACAGGAAAGACACCTTATAGATTACTTGCAGAAGCTTAACAAGTGTCAGAAGTTTTATGCCAAACCTATTAAGGTGGCTCAGCTTTTTTAAAATGCTAATAAAAATCAATCAATCAAACAAACAAAAACCTACAAAACCAAATCCAAAAACAGACAAACAAACCAAACAAACCCAGAAAAACACACTCCTATGTGGTTTTCTGAGCATCTTGGTCAATCTTATATGTTTCCCCTAATTAGCAGAATAGCTGCTACTTTTTGATGAGGTAGTTTTCTGTTAGATTGAGCTGAATTGGCTCAGAAATGCTGTCCCAGCAGAGGCAGGCAGGCAGTGAGTAAGAGGGGTATGATGGCAGGAAGCAGGACTATTCCTATTAGGTCAGTCATGCTACTGAGAACAAGCCAGATGAATAGCAATGGGTTGTCTTTAGGAATGTAGATAAGCTTTTCCTTTATTGGAAAATTTATAGTAAACCTATTATTAAGAAGGAAAAAATGTCAAAACATTTTATAAAGTGCAACTACTTTAGCTTGTTCTTACAGTTGTTTTTGCCTGTTAAGGAAATGAGAAGTGAAGTTGTAATCCTATACAAACATAGCTAATGTTAGTTTGGTGAAAATAAGTCATAATAAAACTTACTGAAAAATATTATAATGAGACACCTAGAAAACAGGACATAAAATTCGTATAACATAGTGCAAGAGTAATGTTTTAAGAGGTATTTTGTTATATGTTATACCACAGGTGACATTTCTGGAGACAGCACTTGATCTGTTTCTTCCAGGTGAAGTTAAGATAAAGATAGTAAAAAAATCACTTTAGTTCTAGAAAGAAGGCATGCTAAATCTGCCTCCTTCTTTTGCTTAATTAAACCTTTGACCCTCTATAATAATTTCAGCAGTTAATCATAAAGGACCATATGTAACTTCAGCATGATGTGATGGCCAGCCAAATAGACTGAGTAGATGTGCTGAGTCTCCCACAAACCTCTAACAACCAGTGTTCCCAGTTTCTTCCAGCTTTAATCTGTCATCATTTAAAATGGTACAAAGACAAGAGCCTCTGATTCTTCAGTGTTTTATATGTGAGTAAACTACAGCGCCTGGGATCATTAGAGAGAGACTTAGAGCAAGAACAGACCCGGATTTGTTAATTATTAGTCAGGCACCAAGTAATATTATTGTCTCCCGGAAATTTCAGGCTATGAAGGCCATTGCAATTATTTTTAGCCACAAGAACAATTTAATTCTCATTTATTCTTTCTTTTTTTTTTTTAAGTCTTACCTCCCAGTAAACAAGAAAGACATAACAGGTAGAAATCCTTGCTGCTCACCAATACCCACCATTGCAGAACCATATGCATTAGAGCTGGAATTGCAAGGTAAGAGGCAATAGATACTCTCTGTGAGAAAAACTCTGTCACAGGGCTAAGCTTTCCTGAGCTGATGTGTGTGTTATGAGTATGTATTTATGCATCCAGGACCATGGCTCTGTTCGCTGCAGAAGAATATAAATCGTTAGGTGCGAAAGTCCATGAAATAACCTGTGAGATTAGGCACTTTTTGCAAAGCTCCCCTTGGTTCCCTGGTGTTCACCATGCTTTTTCCCACTAGATGGCACCGAGCATCTGCTGCATCCCTCTGCAAGGGCTGGCTCACTCCCCCTCCCTCCGAGGGCTGCATCAGAACAGCTCCATTTTTACACCTAGCAATAAACCCCACAAGGTCACCATTCCTAAATGAATGCCGAACCAATTTACTCCATTTCCCCCATACCCAGGCTCGTAGCTAAACAGCACAGCCACAATGAGCAGTGGGGCTGGTGGCAGACCATAGAATCATAGAACCATTTAGGTTGGAAAAGACCTTTAAGATCATGAAGTGTAACCATTACCCCAGCAGTGACAAGTCCACCACAGTCCCTTAGCACCACACCTATCCATCTTTTAAATACCTCCAGGGATGGTGACTCAACCACTTCCCTGGGCAGCCTGTTCCAGCGCTTGACAACCTTTTCAGTGAAGAAATTTTTCCTAATATTCATCCTAAACCTGGTGCAATTTGAGGCCATTTCCTCTTGTCCTATTGCTTGTTATTTGGGACATTTGTTGTTGCCTCTGGAGCTGATTCAGAGAGCTCAGTACTTGATTGAGCTGAGCAGGCACAGAAACAACACAGCTGCATCATCACACTGCTCAGAATAATATTTATTTGCTAATTGCTCGCCTGGGTGTAATATGTCGTAGAGCTGATGGGGTTGCTGGTGGTGATCTAACTCCCAGGCCCTCAGAGCTCCATGGCTTTCCCTCAATGGCAAATCTCACAGAGCCATTTGACAGCTTTTCCTTGCAGAGAGATGCCCAGAAGATGCACTGAATCTATATATTCCTTTCCAAATCTCAGCAGGAGCCTACATGCTGAGATTTTCAATTGCACTTCATTTCCCTCACCTGCAAAGGAGAGTTTTTTGCTCTTTTCATCAATAGCAGTGACTGCAAGCCTGTCCCTGCTGTCTAAGTAGCGATGTGGAAATGGCACAGCTTTGAAGTCTTGCTCCCTAGTTAGGGAGTATCTGTTTTGCAGTGTAAGACTGAGACTGGTCTAGTAGGATTTTTTTCCTTTTAAGACCCCTAAGGGATAAAGAAGCGTTACTGATCCTGAACAACTGAAGGGAGCAGGAGTTTTGCCATTGAATATGGACAGGTATAATCATTGCTGAGATGGTGAAAAAGGAAAAGATGTTACAGCAAGGCAGAACTGCACAGATTCTTTCACCTCCTGATTTGCAAATCTGGCACTTGAAAACACAAGGTATGTGTACTCTGTGTACAAAATATAGAATCATAGAAACCATAAAATCATTTACGTTCTAAAAGACCTTTAAGATCATGGAGTACAACCATAAACCTAACGATGCCAAGTCCACCACTAAACTGTGTCAGTGTTCATGGTGAGACAAGTCCTAGGATGGGACTAATGACAAATAAAATATTGTGAACGGAAAAGGAGGTAAAATGAAACTGGGCCAGGGTGGATTTTTCCTCAGCTCAAAGTCTTGCACCACATAACCACAAACAATACGCTACAAAAACACTGGCTCCCAGTATTACGTCTGCAAAACACACTGAAACCACATTACTTCAAAATGTGAATGTTCAGTGCTAAAGAGAGGTGTCATATGAGCATCAGTGAATAAAATGCAAGAATAGCACTCCTTTTTACAGGAAGGCAGACTCAATTTTTGGGATTTAGCTTATGGCACTGAGTTACATTTGTTTGCTTAGAATCCAGTTCTGCTTCCCTCACAATCCCCCAGCTACAACCACTGTAGACTGTTAATTATCAGAGAAAATCCTAGTTGGAACCAACTTCTGTCAACAAGAAAACTAGGGCTAATTTTGTACTGGATGAGTCCATTTATTTCACACAAAACCCTACTCATTATATCTGCTTGGTCAAGTGAATAAGTATTTAGGAATTTCCTTCATGCAAAGTGTTTAATGAGATTACTTTGATTTCACTTAAAAAAACCCAAACAAACAACATACAAACAAACAAAAACCCCCCAAAACCCCACCACCAAAAAATAACAACCAAAAAAATGCTCAGAAACACAAAACCTGATTTCACACATCCCTTTCCCTCATTTTTTGGAGCAAAACATGCTATTCTGTTCCTCTGAGGCTTTAGACTAGTCTGTTCACAACAATAGCTGGGTTCCTTCCAGCAGTGCATTAAGCAACATGACTGTACTGTCACATATTGTTTCTCTTTCATCCTCTTCCCTGGGGGAAAAGTAGCATATGCAATGGAGAGACTCATTTTGCTCCAGTATTCTGTACTAATTGGCTTTTCCTAAACAGTGAAGGCATCGTGCCCAGGAATATCACATTGCTGTAGACCAGCTGAGAAGTGACATGAAATACCTGAGGCCAGATCATTGTTCGTCAGGAGGGGACACAGTCTCCAGGCATTTTCAGTTTTTTGCCTTTATCTCATGATGAAATTTTATGTTATTATAGCCAAAACCAAGCACAATTTTTTGATTACCTTTAAATTGTTCTTTTTTCTTTATGTAATTTTTCTGAATACTCAAAGCCAGATATGAAGTCCTTCCTGGAATGCAATTTCCATGCAACTGAATTTGTTATACATCAGTTCTATTAGAGTTGGCAGATGATCTTTTGCTCACTTTAATCTGTAAATTCCTCAGGATTTTTATAGACAGTGCTTGAAATGGTAATTCAGACACTCTGAAATGAAGCTAGTAGGCAAATGTAAAGAGCTGGAATGTTGTATCATTGTATACAGACCATTTCAACAACAATTCATGAGAATAACAGCACAAAAGAGGGGTGTCAACAAAGTGCTTTTTGAAAAACAGGCAGTGACTGCCAGACAAGTGCGGTGATTTTGATCCAGTACTGTACTGTACTGTATTTCTTTCTGCAGTCTGCTCTTTTTTAACATTTCTGAGTTGGTTCCAGAGGTATTATGCCCTGATCTATTACACAGATTTTACCTGTTAAACTGGTGAAATTTAATTTTCTTTTCCTTCCCCCATCTCTCAGACTTTTCTATCATCTCATGATGAAGTTTGTGGATTATTTGACTCTGATCTTGGTTTGAAAAGCAAAGATCCTTATTCTTTCTTTCCTTCTATTCAGATCAAAAACCCCAAGCCTGCTTATCAACCTGCTCTTTCCAGCCAGGAATGAAATAATTTTTCAGCTCTGCAAGGTGATGGACCTTTCACCCATAATAGCTTGAACATGGGTGAAATGTCAGTGTAAGAAATATCTAATACCAACAGACTGGACTCAAGGCTTCTTAGAAACATAAGCAGGTTGAATTCTACTCATCTAGTCCAAGAGTCTGGACAAAACTCTTTCTGCTGAAGGAAAGGAGGCAAAAATAAAAGTTTTAAAAAAATATGCAAAAGAATAGGGATATAAAGGCAGATAAAAATCTTGGACTACCTTCAGGAGCAAGTCTGATTTTCCACTAGTCCTTTATAGATAGTGCAGAAAATTGCTCAGTGGTCAATTTGCTGCCCTGTTATCTGTTGTCCTAACAATTATGCCTGTGACTCTCAATTAGAACCAAACCAGAGGTACCAGAAGTACTGAAGGTTCAGTTAGCATAGCAAGAAAACACATATTTCAGAAGTTATAAAGATCACTGCTGGGGTTTGTAGTAAAAGCAGACATCCTCCAGCATGTTGTTGCAGCTCTGCAACAACACAGGTTGTTACTGGCAAGTTAGTAAGAGAAACACCAATTTCAGTGTCAATCTCCACACTGAAAAATGCAAAATAACTGCTCTTCTTCCATGTTAACATGTTTTTGATATCCTATAAATTTTCCATTTCATTAATTCACTTTTTTCATGGACAAAAATATGCCATTAGAGCTTTTCGTTAAATAAAATATTTTTTAAAACATTGAAAGAAACCCGTAGAATTTCTACTATAGGAAGTCTTTCAGTTCATACCCCTAAGTCTTACCCCTTAAAAATGTCTTTAGCATATATTAATTACTACAGATTGACCAAAAATGGTGGTTAAAAGGTGTTGGACAACAGCAGTGTGACAGGAGTGGCCTTTTCTGGCAGACCACTGGAACAGGCTGCCCAGAGAGGTGGTGGAGTCTCTGTCTCTGGAGATGTTCAAAACCAGCCTGGACGTGTTCCTGTATAACCTGCTCTAGGAGGACCTGCTTTGGCAGGGGGGTTGGACTAGATGATCTCCAGACGTCCCTTCAAACCCCATATCATTCTGTGATTCTGTGACTCACTTTTACTGATTCCTTAAATCCTTTCTCCTCCCTTATACCATGTGAATGGCATGTGCTCAAGGGAGCCTTGGGAAACGTGCCCAAAACCAAACAGACTATTGGCCATGGCAATATCTCATCTGGAAGAGGAACTAAGGTCCAGTTGGATGCTTTTCTCTTTTTGTCTGCCTTAAATTACATGTAACCTGTGTGTGCTTAAGTTTCCTGCAAAGGAATAGTTCATGCTTTTTAAAAAAACCTAGGGCTGAAGGTCACCAAACTAAGCAGACATCTGCATCTGACTTAGTCACTCTACATTCCCAGTTTTAGTAAATGGAGACCTGCTCAACACAGTCAATGGAGACTAGATGTGATTCATTTCATTCTAAAGTAAAAGATAAAAATAGGTCAAATGAGTCACTTCCAGGAGTTCCTAATTCTCTACACAGACTAGGAAGGAGTTTTGAGTGACTAACTCTGAGTTAGAGAGTGCTGAAAATTGCTCAGTGGTCATTTGCTGCCTATGATCTGTTGTCCTAAGCATTATGCCTGTGACTCCCGATTAGAACCAAACCAGAGGTACCAGAAGCTGCCGTTACCCTCAAGGTAAGTAACCATCCTTATTTAACCATCTTTTGTATCTTAGCCACAGCCTTACACAGCTAGTCCCACACCTTCATCCCTGCAGTCTGAACACAAACAGACTCCTTCCTCCGGGGAAGGAGGAAATGCATCTGGGATTTCTATCTCCAGGAAATTTTATGTCCTAATTTTGTGTGGGCTTATGACAACACCTACAAGCTCAAGTCCTGGACAAGGTTTCCATCACAGTGCATTGGACACAGACAAAATAATGATCTGATCTCCAAAGGAAGCAGCATGAAATACAGACAGAAAAGTGCTAGACGGCCTCTAAGCTAGAGTAGAAGCTATACCAGGAATGCTTTTCATTTCCACACCTACAGATGGTCACAGATCAAAATCAGACTGGCTTAGGCCTGTTCGGGGCATATAAATTAACCAAAGCTAGCAAATTAAATGCATTCACTTGACACATTTTTTATAATGCAGAGTTATATTAGTGATCAGATAATAGAATATCTTTGCCTTGAAGCGATGTTCCTCTGTAATTTCACTCATGTTCCTCCAATGTTCTCCCTTCTTTGCAGGAAAAGATATTTCATCCCTACAACTATAAATCTAAAAATCTAGGCAAATTTGTCATAGGATAAAGTACAATAGTATTCTGAGTTTCTTAGAATCTCTACATCTGCATTTCTGTATTAATACTTTTTTTTTTTTTTTTTTGGTTAATTTTACAACATCACTCTCCTTACATATTTCATTAAACTTTCAAACTGTGAATAAAAAAAAGTATTCCCTAAGTTACAAGTTTTAGTAAAGTTCTTTTAAACTATCAGTTTATTAAAGTACTTTGTTTCTTCTGTAACTTCTTCCCTGAAGTCTCTCATTTTTTATTTGAGGGCAAACAAATTTTCTCCATCCCAGACAGATGAAAAACTGATGTTCAAAAAATTTCAGACAAAATGCCTAAATAGTTGAATAGGTACAAAAATGATGAAGTTTTTTTTTTTTTTTTAATAGCTCAGTTTGACAGGTAGGAATTGCGGAGCTTGAAGCACCATTGCACCTCATGAAACCAGTAATTTAAAACCTCACAGATAAGGGGGATTGGTTTGGTTGATAAAGTCTGGTTGGATTTTGGAAGAAGTTTTTGTCAAAATTCCTCACAATAAAAGCGTTAAAGGAAACCAGCTTACTATGAGATAGTTAGTACAGTCCTCACACTGATCAAAAGACGATTGAAAGGTAAGAAGTGGAAAGCAGAAATAAATAATTTTCACAGCTAAAGAGCGTCATCTTTGGATTTTTGCAGAGATGTGTGCTAGGAACTGCTTCTCTTGACACATTTATAAATAACGTAAAAAAAGTCAATAAATAGCATAGTAACACATTTTTATAATGTTGCTGTAATCTTTACTTGTAGGAAAGATGAAGGTTGACTGGAGAATTAAAAGAGCTTATAAGAATCAGCGGCACAATACAGGAAGAAAAAATTTGTTTCAAACAAATGTAAAATGATGCACATGGGGAAACTAAACCACAATAAGCTATTTTTTTTTGTTGAAAGAAATGCACTCTGCACTAATCATTACAACTCATCTATGAGATCTGGAGATTATAATAAATAGTCCCTGAAAGTACCAGTCTAACGTTCAGCAGCAGTCAAAAACATGTTAAGAAGAAAAGAAGAAGAAAAGGCATAACAAACAAAAGTTGGAAAATCCTTCCGTCAGTGTATGCTACAGTGTATGCTGTGGTGTTCCTGCATCCTGGGCAGGTAGAATTCTTAGGAAATAGATAGCTGAAATAAGTAGGAAATCTAGAGAAGAAATTAGTGAGGGAAAAAAGATGACATGGTATGCAAGAAGTGAAAAATTAGTGATGTATAGAAGGACATGATTTACTTTTGAGTCCACTTCTGGTGAAAGAACTGAGGGCATCAGATGAACTTCATAGGCAGGCAGCCCAAGATGAAAAAAAAAAAAAAAAGAGGTGGTAATTCTCAAATTTCATATTCAGGTGTGCTGCCCCTTCCTACAAGGTGCTGTGGGTGCTAGAAATCTGCCTTGGTTCAAAGGCAGGCTGGGCAGATTAATGGAGAAGAAACTCAGTGAGTGCTGCTAACACTCCCTCCATCTCTGGAAATTCCCAAGCCATACGCGGAAGGGCATTCAACAAAATTAGTGCTGTATACTTCCTCTGGGCATACTTTTTCCCTGATACTCTCTGCTTTTGTCTGCTTCAGAAACAGAGGAAGAAACTGAATCTCTGGCCCAGCTGAGTAAGGCCAATCTCATGATCTTTTTGCAAGCCCCCACCATCTGCTCCTGTATGCGTTCTACATCTCACAGGCAATGGGGTTTACAGACTACACTGTGGCAGCACAGGATGTAATTACAGAAAAATTTTCTTCAGCAACAAAACCAGATGGCAGTGGTGCTAGTGAGAGGGCAGCAAACTGTGGCAGGGGAACTAGAACAAGCAGCCGGGGTCAGGGAAAGAAAATTTCTTAAAGTGGCTTTGCTGCCAAAAACAATGTTTGTGCGATTGACCTCTTCAGTAACATAGTTTGATGTGCTGAGCTAAAATAAAATAATTTTTATTTTATTGTCATTCTAGCAAATCTGAGCATTTCAACAAGCAACAACATTCATTTAGAAAAAAATGCTGATTTTGTGGAAATTTTAATTCCTGTTAAAGTATCTCCTTACCCATTCTCTCCTTCCAGATAAACCAAAAACATTTCAGGTGAAAGTTCTCAACAAGTACTCACGGGCAGAGGTGAGGCAGTTGAAGTGAATGCAGACAACAGATTCCTGCTTTGGGTTCCTTATGGCACCCTGATGGATAAAATATAAGCAAGGATGATAATTCCAGTTTGCCGATGTGCGCTGGGTTGCACAAGCAGTGGAGGAAGAGTTCTTACTCCCAACTTCTCCTTCATGTGAAAATAGCAGTATTTCACAGGGTAGTTTGCAGGTGTGGGAAAAGATTGTCAGCTGTCAAGGAACAATATGATGTCCTGTAGGATTATGAGAGATGGCCAAATGAGACAGATCACACCCAACCCTTGGGCCAACAATTGAATCACGCTGTTTTAACTCATCTACAGAAGTAAAAGTAATTTATTTTTTTTTTAACTAGTGCAAACTTTGCAAGAATTAGCCATATAATCTCTCTTATAATTCTCAAATGCCAATTAATTTCCCAGACACAATAAATGCCTTTGCATGGCAAATGATTCCTCATAGCAAACTAGCTTGAAAATAGGTAAAGCCCTTCAAACACTGATATGCAAGTAAACGGCAATTAATATTAAGTAATCTCGTGTGAGAACATTCCATGAAGCTAGTTTTTTTCCCTATCCTAAATTTGGCTGAAACCTAATAAGAATTAATTCCAGAGCATTTAAGGAGGATTTACATTTAGAACTAACTTAGTCTGAAAAAGGGTTTAGGGAAGATCTGCAGCTAATAAAACGTAGCATCAATATAATGAAAAAACAAAGCAAAAGAGCACCTAGATGTTCCTCAGCCCTTCAAAGCCACCTCTCCAGAATCACAAAAATTTCAGCATGAAAGAGAAAAGCCAATATCAACATACCCAAACAAAAGTCAGAAAAGAAGTTCAGCTTTCTAAGTGGAAAAGAAATTAAAACACAATCGCTAGAGGCTGATCTACTGAGGCCAAAGCTGTAAAACTTTATTCCAGTGCAAATCTTTTAATAACAGTGGTACTTAATCTGAGAATAGTGCCAAAAAATGAGCAAGTATGGATCATTCCTGAGACATGGAGTTCGGGAGTGTTGCAGAATGAGGCCTGATATTCCCAAGGCAACACTTTGGTGCCATTTGCAGTTAAAGTGTTGTTTGGAAGACATTTACTCCTCTACCAGTAGAGAAAGACACAAAGGAAGAGTGAACTTTAAGTACCATTTAGTAGTTTTGCAGTGCTGTAAAGCTGTTACCTGAGGGAGGGCTGAAGTTCAGTGACAGATGGAAGGTCCATCCAGCAGTATTAGCAAGCAGAGAAATAGATTAAAAGTGCAGAGTTCAGGTGACTGGAGGAGTCGGAGGTACTGTAGCAAAAGTTTTGTCTCTGCAGAATGTTTATCATTTTTAGAAATGCAAAAGCTGGTTTTCATTGCTGATTTTAAATCAAATACAGAAAATGTTGTCTGACGCTGTTTTAAATTGTTTTGAATAGTAAAGTACCCTGGGACCTTTGCCACATGAAAGATAGTACCTCAACGTGCTTTATTGTTGTAATTTCCATGGAAATTAACATTTACTTGCATGGTTATCACACTTTCCTTGTAACGTAAAGTATAACCATCTAAATCCCTTTGAAATACAGTCACTGTGGTATCATCAATCTGACTCATGATTTGATCTACATTTCTGCTTGAGTTTGCTGAATACTTTTGTTTTTCCTCCTCGTGTTGAGCTATACAAGTTAATACCGAACTAAACTTTAAAATGCAGCATGCATTTCCTCCAGTTTGCTTATTTTTTTTTTCCATCTCTTCTATTTAGATTCTTGCCTATCCTTCCTCCTGTGTCCACTGCAAGCACTTTAAATTTGTATGCTGTTTACAGCACCAGTTAAAACCCAGAGAATGCAAATCCATAAGGAAATTCATCCATGCTCCACACCCGAACAAACCTCAGGATAGCAGTGTATCTCCACTACAACCTTTGCAGCATTGAAGATGTTTCCTAACAAATTTCCTGAATCAGGGGTTCCCAGGAGCCAGAGCTCAGCAGCGACCTTCCTCAATCATGCAGGTTCACAGAGCTTTGTTCTTTGAAAGAGCTACTTGACACCATGGTGTCTTAAATTTCCTGTGCACCAAACCTTGACGTTCTCCTGCTATTCCAAACTGCTCTCCACTCACAGCCTCCTGCCAGCCTCTCATCATTCTTCATCAATGTCCAGGTGCTCTTGCAAGATGCTTATGTACATTATGCCATAGCGTTCAGTCCTGTTGTCTTTATTTTCTAGAGGATTCTTGATATCTTTTACCAAAACCTATTCCTGTGTCTGTAATAGCGTAACCGCAGACTTCTGGATGTCTATCATCATAAAAAAAAAAAAAAAAAAATTCAGAACATCCTCAGACAATCATGGGGACTAATGGTTGTGAATGCTAAACTTTGATCTTACTAGCAAAGTGTAAGAAATTTGACTTGTGCAGTGCCAGACTTCTGGAAGGCTTCTCAACAACACAGTCTTTTTATAATGGTAAATAAGAAAGGGGTTAGTAAATCTCACAATAGGAAAAGGAACAAATGAAACAACAAGGAAACCCCCTCCACAGTGCTGGCTAATATGGCTAGGTTAGTGCTGACATTCATCTCAAGTTGCACCAGGGGAAGTTTAGATTGGGTATTAGGAAAAATTTCCTCACCTAAAGAGCTGTTAAGAATTAGAACAGGCTGCCCAGGGAAGTCGTTGAGTCACTGTTCCTGAAGGTATTTAGAAGATGTAGATGTGGTGCTCAGGGACAGAGCTTGGTGGGGGACTTGGCAGCGTTCATTGGTGGACTAGATGATCTTAAGGGTCTGTTCCAACCTAAAAGATTCTACGATTCTATGATCTAAGTGCAAGAACAAGTACATTGAACATCTAGTCCTTACACGAAGAGACTACCACTAAATTGTTTCAGTCCTTCCACCACTGTGCTGCATCACAGGCATGTGCACCATGCCCTGTGTGGACCTCTCAGCATACTGACTGTTATAATTCTAATAAAACGCTTGTATAAAATTATGCTTTAAATGACGTGACTTGTAAACTCTATCACACAAAACTAGCTACTGAAGACACAGGAAATGTGCAAAAGAGGTTATGTATTTGGTATTTGACTCAACAAATGTTTCGCAAGGGAAAGGAAGGGACCGCATCTCTCAAATGGTGGATCATCTTTTTCTCCGGTGTCTAGTCACTGGGGACAGTGGGAGCTATTTCAAGAGGCAAACAGGAACGGAAAGAAAAAAGCTGTTAAATGTGTCTCTGGAGCTCCTTGGAATACCAAACTAATAGTGAATGGTCCAGACTCATCAGTTAGCTAAGTGACTGCTCACTGCTCAGTGACTGGCTCAGTGACTAACTTGTATTTAACAACAGAGCCACTACTGTGAAGTTAAACGCTGCATCTTACTGTTACATCTTTCTGTAACTGCTTGCTTTTTGTAAATCTGTATTATCACTAGATAGAGATGGCTTGTTCTCTTTATCTTACCAGTAATATAACCAACCTCCAGTTCCAGTGGGAACACTGTATGTTGTATGTCTAGGATTACAGTTTAAATGACCTAGCATTTACAAAAGTCGAGATAGGTCAAGAGCCTGGTGATAAATGAACGACACAAAATACAACTGAGAACTTCAAGGAGTTCATACAACTCCAACCAAGTTCCTAGTTATTAATTTACTTGTATTGCTTATACTGTCTAAATCCAGAGCTTTCCTTCTAAAAATCACTGTTTTAAGGACATCTACACTTAGTCACCCTGTGCTTCCTTCTAAATAGTAAACACTTATTTATGATACTTATGGAATGGCATGTTGTTTCAAAGTATTGTTTTAATTTTCTTTTTTTTTTATACACAGTTCAGCTTCACTGAGAATTAGAATTAATTTTGGAATTCATTCACTTAACTACCACTTATCTGTCTGTGAAGGTGATACGCCTGCTCTATAGGGGATGTCATTTGGATGCAGAGGTTTTGTCACTAAAGATAAGTCATGGTGAAATAATATGATATTAACATTGGACAAGATAATATGAAACATCAGTAGCACCAGCCTTATAGAGAGACCAAAGCACAGAGACTTTGGTACTAAAAAGTCTTTACATAGTTACGTCAATGACTTGAGACCTTGGACAAGTCATATCACCCCAATAAGCCTCAGTTTTCTTACCTGTTAACTGGGTGTTAATAATAAAAAGACATAAAAAATGAAGATATGTTACAAAGTGCTAGAGAGGAGATATATATCATCATTAGTGGCCCAGAAAAATAAACGGATAAGAATCCTGTGTCTTAATGACTGTTATTCTGTACAGTGAAATTCAAAGTTCTCTGACAGGAGAAATTATAAGTGGCCTTACCTAAAGCTGTTTTATCCATCTATCAAAGCATCAAGGAAAGCAGAGAAAATGATGGTTAAATTTCCACATATTTTCTTTAGTGTTCTACTTTAAGTTAGCACTAATGTAATTAGGTATATCCAGTAGCTTTGACATTCTGTACTTGACAAATTGATGAAGGTTTGGTACTGCAGTACAGTTTTCCTTATCAAAACTCTTTTTTTTTTTTTTTTTTGAAAGACTTTTAATTACTATCCATTCTAGCCAACATGGGTTTTACTTTTGATTAAAGTAGTCATTGAGTTCTTGACAATGGTTGACACACTCCACCTGAATTTAATTAACTTTTTCTTTCCTTTTTTATTAGCTGCTGTAAAGTAAGAGAGAATGGAGAAGAAAGAAATTTCAATTTTATACGTAGTAACAGATGCTTTTGGTAGTACAGCAAAATTCTGAGTATATTAACTCAATGAGAATATCCTAATTAATCAACACTTAGTATTGAAGTCAGAATATTTCTTCTGGAGCTGGTGAAAGAAGTTCTGAATCAATTTAATGATTCCAGACTTGGCAAAAGGGGAGTGTTATGAAGCCATAAGTTAATTGATTTATGCTGGATTTTTACAAATGGTGAACTTGCTGTTCAAGAGCAATAACAATAATATCCCAATACCTCTGCATTTCAGAAAAGTAAAAAATCTTCCCTGTAACAAATAATAGCAAGCTAAGAAATTGAGAATAATGCATATAACAATAAATTCTACTTCACATATGCTTAACTTAAAACTAAAAGATTATTTTTATGTTAGAAGATTACATTATGCTACTCAGTGTTGCAAATACCTTAGCAAATGTGGATTTTCTGACCAGAGATTCAAGAAACATAGGGAACAGTCCCAGAGGTTCCTAGAGTGTGTGGAAGACAACTTCCTAACACAGCTGGTGAGCGAGCCAAGCAAGGAAAGCGCCCTACTGGACCTGCTGATAGTTAACAGAGAAGGTCTTGTGGGGGATGTAAAGGTTGAAGGTTGTCTTGGGCAGAGTGAGCATGAAATCATAGAGGTTTCAATTCTTGCAGAAGCAAGACAGGGATCCAGCAGAACCGCCACCTGGAACTTCCATAAGGCAGACTTTGGCCTGTTTAGGAGCGTGGTTGAGAGTGTCCCTTGGGAGACAGTCCTGAAGGGCATAGGTGCCCAGGAAGGCTGGTCATACTTCAAGGATGAACTCTCAAAAGCACAGGAGAAGGCCATCCCCAGGTCCCATAAAACAAGCCGATGGGGAAGAAGATCGGCCTGGCTAAATAAAGGGCTTTGGCTGGACCTCAGGGAGAAAAGGAAAGTCTATGATCTCTGGAAAAGGGAGTTGGTTACTTATGAGCAATATCAAGGTGTAGTGAAGATATGTAGGGGAAAAATTAGAAGGGCAAAAGCCCAAGCAAACTGAACTTGGCTACCACGGTTAAAGAAAACAAGAAGAGTTTTTTTCAGTATATCAATAAAAAAAGAAAGGCTAGGGGAAATGTAGGCCCACTGAAGAATGAGGTGGGTGCCTTGGTCGTGGAAGACACAGAGAAGGTGGAGTTGCTGAACGCCTTCTTTGCTTCGGTCTTCACTGCCAAAGCTGCCCCTCGTGAATCCCAGCCCCTGGAGACAAGGGGGAAGGTCTGGAGAGAGGAAGATTTTCCCTCTCTGGGGGACGACTGGGTTAGAGACCACTTGGCCAAACTAGACATACATAAGTCCATGGGCCCTGATGGGATGCACCCACGAGTGCTGAGAGAATTGGCAGATGTTATTGCTGAGGCACTCTCCATCATTTTTGAGAAGTCTTGGAGAACAGGTGAAGTGCCTGAGGACTGGAGGAAGGCAAATATCACACTAGTCTACAAAAAGGGCAAGAAGGAGGACCCAGGGAACTACAGGCCAATTAGTCTCACCTCTGTCCCTGGGAAAATAATGGAGCGACTCGTTCTAGATGTCATGTCCAAGCACATTGAAGATCACGAAGTTATTGGAAGTGGTCAACACGAATTTACTAAGGGTAAATCATGCTTGACTAATCTGATAGCCTTCTATGACATTATAACTGGTTGGTTGGATGAGGGGAGGGCAGCAGATGTCATCTACCTTGACTTCAGCAAGGCTTTTGACACTGTCTCCCATAACAACCTCATTAAAAAATTAAGGAAGTGTGGGCTAGATGAGGGGGCAGTGAGGTGGATTGAGAGCTGGCTGTGTGACAGAACTCAGAGGGTTGTAATTAATGGATCAGGGTCAGGTTGGAGGCCTGTAACCAGCAGTGTCCCCCAGGGGTCAATACTCGGCCCAGTCCTGTTCAACATATTCATCAATGACCTGGACAAGGGGACAGAGTGTATCCTCAGCAAGTTTGCTGATGATACCAAACTGGGAGGGCTGGCCAACTCTCCAGAGTGCAGTGCCACCATCCAGCGTGACCTGAACAGGCTGGAGAGCTGGGCAGAGAAGAACCTAATGAGATTCAACAAGGGCAAATGTAGGGTCCTGCACCTGGGGAGGAAGAACCCCCGGCACCAATATAGGTTAGGGATGGATCTTCCGGAAAGCACTACTGAGGAGAAGGATCTGGGAGTCCTGGTGGATAGCAAACTTTCCATGAGCCAGCAATGTGCCCTTGTCACCAAGAGGGCCAATGGGATCCTGGGCTGCATAGGGAAGAGTGTGGCCAGTAGGTCAAAGGAGGTCATTCTCCCCCTCTACTCTGCACTGGTGAGGCCACAACTGGAATACTGCGTCCAGATCTGGGCTCCCCAGTTCAAGAGAGACAGGGTACTACTGGAGAGAGTCCAACGTAGGGCAACTAAGATGATTAAGGGATTGGAACATCTCCCTTATGAGGAAAGGCTGAGAGAGCTGGGACTCTTTAGCCTGGAGAAGAGAAGGCTGAGGGGAGACCTTATCTGTGTTTACAATTACCTAAAGGGTGGGTTGAAGAATGATGGAGCTGGACTCTTTTCAGTGGTTCCCAGCGATAGGACAAGGGGCAACAGGTACAAGCTGGAACATAGGAAGTTCCATTTAAATATGAGGAGAAACTTCTTTAGGGTGAGGGTGACAGAGCCCTGGAACAGGCTGCCCAGGGAGGTCGTGGAGTCCCCTTCTCTGGAGATTTTCAAGACCCGCCTGGATGCAGTCCTGAGTGATGTGCTCTGGGCAATCCTGCTTTAGCAGGGGAGTTAGATTAGATGATCTCTAGAGCTCCCTTCCAACTCTGACAATTCCGTGATTCTGTGATTCCGTGAAACTTGTTATATCCATTTGCATCTGCTGGGAGTGTAAGTTAGAGTATCGATAAAGTCATGGTCCTATAGTATGGCAGCTCTCTAGGGTTTCATCACACCAACTGACTATCAATGCTGGATCCACCCTAGCATAAATTTAAATCACCACTTTTGCTCTCTATCATCATCAGTCAGAGATTCTAGGAATGAAAAGTAGCTGAAAATTTTGAGGGAGAGTCATAAACAGAAGTAGAATAGAGTTTGTTATTTCTAGTAGTCTGTTACTTTTCAGGTTAATATCATAGAAAAATTCATGTTGGAAGGGACCTTAACAGGTTTCTATTCCAATCTTCTGCTTGAGGCAGGGTCACCCTGAATTCATACTAGGTTGCTGTGGGCTGTCTCCAGTTCAGTCTCCTCCTGGGCGAAAGATTTCACAGCCTTCCTGGGCAACCTGTTCTAGTACCTGACTGTCCTCATGCTGAGAAATATTGCTATACACCAAATTGTAGCCCCCTCCTTTTTAGTTTATGCCTTGAACTTCAATAAAGAGGCTCCATCTACTAAGAAACCTCCTTGCAGGCAGAGGAAGAATGCTGACACTTTCCCCCAAAGCCATCTCTGCTCATGGCTGAATAAGCTCAACTCCCTCAGCTTCTCCTCACAGGGCTTATGCTCTGACGCCCAAATATTTTGTTGGCCCTTGCCAGGCTCACTGCAGCTTATCAATGTCTTTCTTGTATTGAAGTGTCCAAAACTGGATCACCTTACATTAAAAAACTGATTATCTGTAACTCTGCACAAGACAGACAATTTAAACTACAGTCTTAGCTATCTTTCTAGAACTCAGCACTTTGAGGACTTTTAGCAATATATGATGAATGAAAATATTTTTTACATGAATTTATTTAATTTTGGTATAGAAATTGTTCTCTGGTTAAAGTCAGCAAGTTTCATGTTACCCAGTAATTACATTTCACACAAATCTATACCAAAACCACAGTACATCAACTTTTATAGCAAAAGCCGGCTCAGGTATCTCTGGACACATTAGCGAACTCTATGCATTTGTTACATGGTTACTTGTTGTCAGAAAGATACATGGAAACAATTTCTTTTTAAATCTTCCATTCATATGAAAGGTGAAACCTTGCTCCCTACCAACATCTGTGGGAGATTTTCCATGAACTTCACCGAACTGACCACGCGGAGAGCGGCAGCGGTGAGCGCTGCGGCTTTAAATTTGATTTAGATGGAGACGCAGAGGAGGCTTCCCGGAGACGGAGGAGCCGAAGGAGAGCGGAGAGACCCGAAACGAGTCGGGAATCTCGCGAGGGAGCCGCGAGGCTGACGTGGCTGTGGGCGGGCCGGGCGAGCCGCGGCAGATTTAAAAGCGGCTACGGCCGCGGCAGGTTCAGAGCGCGTGCCGGGCGCACGTGAGCGCAAGGGCGGGTACGTTAGCGCGCAGGCGCACGTGCGCAGAGCGTGTGGGGCTCGTGCACAGGACAAAGAGGGAGAGTCTGAGGGCGAACGGTCCGTTCAGGCTCAGGAGAGGAAATGGCAACGAAACGCCCCAAAGCCCCTGTGAAGGAGAATGTGGGAACTTAGACCGAGCTCCCACGCCAAGACGCGGCCGTACAGGGCCCTGGCTGCACCGAATGCCTGAGCCTGGCTGTGGTACCACAGGGACCCAGAGACACCCATTGTGTGCGATGTGAGCAGATAAACGACCTGCTCAGGCAGGGGGTGGAACTGAGAGAAGAGGTGGAAAGGTTAAGAAGCATTAGGGAATGCGAAAGTGAAATAGACTGGTGGAGCCGTACCCTGAGGCAAAGGCAGCAAGAAGAGGCTCTAATAAAAGCAGATGATCCCCTCCTGCCCTGTCACCAGGCAGAGAGAGGGGACTTAATAGAAAGGGGGGAATGGAAGCTGGTCCTTCATCGGAGAGGCAGGTGGAACCCCCAACAGCCTCCCTCACCTTCCCAGTTACATCTGCATAATAGGTTTGGAGTTCTGGATTTTGGGGATGAGATAGATGAGAACGAACAGGATGATCTACCCAGTGAGGCACCCAGGACTAGTCACCCACCCCCATGCCTCAGGACCTCACCAACCAAGAAAAAAAGAAAGGTGATTGTAATAGGTGACTCCCTTCTGAGTGGAACAGAGGGCCCAATCTGTAGACCAGACCCGTCCCACAGGGAAGTCACCTGCCTCCCTGGGGCCAGGATTAAGGATATACAGAGGGAAATTCACTCCCTGGTTCAGCCCTCAGATTATTACCCGCTATTGATATTTCAAGTGGGCGATGATGAGGTAGCCACCAGAAGCCTAAAGGCAATGAAAAGGGACTTCAGAGTGCTGGGACGACTGGTCAAGGGATCAGGAGCACAAGTGGTGTTCTCTTCTATCCCACCAGTCACAGGGATGGATGGGGGGATAAATAGGAAGAATCAAAAGATCAACTCATGGCTGAAAGACTGGTGTAAATGGCAGGACTTTGGATTCTTTGATCATGGGCTGATCTACAGCTCACCAGGCATACTGGCAGCAGGTGGGGGAAGCCTAACCCAAAGGGAAAAAAGGATATTGGGACAAGAATTAGCAGGGCTCATTGAGAGAGCTTTAAACTAGTTTTGAAGGGGGACGGGGTTGGAACCAGGGTTACTAAAGTGGTGCCCGGGAGTAGCGTGCCAGTGCTAGTAGGTAAAGGTGCCAGCATGGCCTTGCAGTCTGTTGTGGCAGCTGATGAGGGAGAGAAGGACACATGTGGCAGTGAAGACATGAGTAGTGATAAGATGGTAACTGCAGAAATGTCTGCACATGGACAGGTGGGAATTAGTGCTTGCCCTCCCAGAAAAATAGTGGGACGATTAGCCCACCTGAAGTGCACCTACATGAATGCACGCAGCATGGGTAACAAACAGGAGGAGCTGGAGGCCATCGTACAGCAAGAAAACTATGATCTGGTTGCCATCACAGAAATGTGGTGGGAGGACTCGCATAACTGGAATGCTGTGATTGATGGTTACCAACTTTTCAGAAGGGACAGGCAAGGAAAGAGAGGTGGTGGGGTGGCCCTTTATGTTAAGAGCAGTATTGTATGCCTTGAACTTAGCAATATGCACGATGACAGTGTTGAGTGTCTATGGATAAGAATTAAGGGGAAGACCAATAAGGCAGACATCGTGGTGGGAGTTTGTTATAGACCCCCAAACCAGGATATAAAGGCAGATGAAATATTCTATAAGCAGCTGGCAGAGGCCTCACGATCACTCCCCCTTGTACTCATGGGGAACTTCAACTTCCCAGATATCTGCTGGAAATACAACACAGCAGAGAGGCAACAGTCCTGGAGATTCTTGGAGTGCATGGAAGACAACTTCCTAACACAGCTGGTGAGGGAATCGACTAGGGAAAGTGCCCTACTGGACCTGCTGATAGTTAACAGAGAAGGTCTTGTGGGGGACGTAAACGTTGGAGGTCGTCTTGGACAGAGTGATCATGAAATGATACAATTTTCAATTCTTGCTGAAGCGAGGAGGGGGGCCAGCAAAACTGCCACCTTGGACTTCTGAAGGGCAGACTTTGGCCTCTTCAGGAGCATGGTTGAAAGTGTCCCTTGGGAGACAGTCCTGAAGGGCAAAGGTGCCCAGGAAGTCTGGTCGTACTTCAAGGAGGCACTCTTAAAAGCGCAGGAAAGAGCCATACCCAAGTCCCAAAAAACAAGTAGGAAGCCTGGCTAAATAGAGAGCTTTGGCTGGAGCTCAGGAACAAAAAGAAGGTTTATGATCTTTGGAAAAGGGGCCTGGCATGCAAGGAGAAATACCAGGAAGCGGTGAAGATATGCAGGGGGAAAATTAGAAGGGCCAAGGCTCAAGCTGAACTCATCTTGGCCACTACAGTTAAGAATAACAAAAAGGGTTTTTTTCGGCATGTAAACAGAAAAAGGAAGATTAGGGATAATGTGGGCCCACTGATGAATGAGATGGGCACCCTAGTGGTGGAAGACACAGAGAAAGCAGAGTTGCTGAATGCCTTCTTTTCTTCAGTCTTCACTGCTAAGGCTGTCCCTCATGAATCTCTGGCCTTGGAGGCAAGGGGGAGGGTATGGAGAGAGGAAGTTTTTCCTCCAGTAGAGGAGGACCAGGTTCGAGCCCACTTGGCCAAACTAGACATTCATAAGTCCATGGGCTCTGATGGGATGCACCCACGAGTGCTGAGAGAGCTGGCAGATGTTATCGCTGGGCCACCCTCTATCATCTTTGAAAGGTCATGGAGAACAGGAGAGGTGCCTGAAGACTGGAGGAAGGCCAACATCACTCCAGTCTTCAAAAAGGGCAAGAAGGAGGACCCTGGGAACTACAGACCAGTTAGTCTCACCTCCATCCCTGGGAAGGTAATGGAGAGACTCATTCTAGATGTCATCTCCAAACAGGTTGAAGAGCAGGGGGTTATTGGAAGTGGGAAACATGGGTTTACCAAGGGTAAATCATGTTTGACCAATCTGATAGCTTTCTACGGTGCTATAACTGGTTGGTTGGATGAGGGGAGGGCAGCAGATGTCATCTACCTTGACTTCAGCAAGGCTTTTGACTGTCTCCCATAGCATCCTCATTGGGAAACTAAGGAAGTGTGGGCTGGATGAGGGGACAGTGAGGTGGATTGAGAACTGGCTGTGTGACAGGACCCAAAGGGTAATGATTAATGGAACAGGTTCAAGCTGGAGGCCTGTAACCAGTGGTGTCCCCCAGGGGTCAATACTTGGTCCAGTCCTGTTCAACATATTCATCAGCGACCTGGATGAGGGGACCGAGTGTATCCTCAGCAAGTTTGCTGATGATACCAAACTGGGAGGGGTGGCTGACACTCCGGAGGGCCGTGCTGCCATCCAGCGAGACCTGGACAGGCTGGAGAGCTGGGCAAAGAAGAACCTCATGAGGTTCAACAGGGAAAAGTGTAGGGTCCTGCACCTGGGGAAGAAGAATGTCAGGCACCAATACAGGTTAGGTGTGGACCTGCTGGAGTCAAGTTCTGAAGAGAAAGATCTGGGGGTCCTGGTAGACAGCAAAATGACAATGAGCAAGCAATGTGCTCTTGTGGCCAGGAAGGCCAATGGAATCCTGGGCTGCATAGGGAAGAGTGTGGCTAGTAGGTCGAGGGAAGTCATTCTCCCCCTCTATTCGGCACTGGTGAGGCCACAACTGGAATACTGCATCCAGTTCTGGGCTCCCCAATTCAAGAGGGATAGGGAACTACTGGAAAGAGTCCAGCGAAGGGCAACAAGGATGATTCAAGGATTGGAGCATCTCCCTTATGAAGAAAGGCTGAGAGAGCTGGGACTCTTTAGCCTGGAGAAGAGAAGGCTGAGGGGAGACCTTATCAATGCTTATAAGTATCTGAAGGGTGGGTTGAAGGAGGAGGGAGCCAGACTCTTTTCAGTGGTTGACAGTGAGAGGATGAGGGGCAACGGGCACAAGCTGGAACATAGGAGGTTCCACTCAAATATGAGAAGAAACTTCTTTATGGTGAGGGTGACAGAGCCCTGGAAGAGGCTGCCCAGGGAGGTCGTGGAGTCCCCTTCTCCGGAGATTTTCAAGACCTGCCTGGATGCAGTCCTGAGTAACATGCTCTGACATGCTCTGGGCAATCCTGCTTTGGCAGGGGAGTTGGACTAGATGATCTTTATGGTCCCTTCCAACTCTAAAAAAATTCAGTGAAATTCAGTGAAATTCAATAGGAGTCATAATTCATCCAGACTGCACAAACAGTGCCTCTGTCTGAATATGAATCCAAGCACCAAACTATAAATAATAAATGTGGAATTTGAATTGAAAACTAGGCAAATGTTTTACAAAATGTGGTGCCTGGATTACTTTCTAGAAACTGTACCAAATAGCTCAGGGTGACTTAAAAACCATGAGTTACTTTAGGAGCTTCTTTATTTCTGTAGGACGTGCTGTAGGTCATGCCCAGAATCCAGGCATCCCACTCGCATCCTTGTTTCACATGTTTTCTAACATCACCTCTCCCGCAATAAGAAAGCGGAAAGCGTATGATTAACACTGCTGATAGCTGCTTCTGATTTACACTTTTATTTCTCTTCCTAATTACTGAACACTATTCAAAATGCTGAGAGCAAAGGCATTGGGTTAAGCCTTTCTTGCAAATGAAAATCAGACAGCAGGCTTGTTAGAGACCTGAAAATTTTGCAAAATCACATTGAAATGAAACAAGACTGCTAGAGTTGATAGAAACAAAAAGCTGAAGTTTTAGCTGAAGGGACAAAACCAGCTATTCCCAGTTCTTGTGTCCATCATCTATGCCAGTTCATGAAGAGGTATATGTACTTTCATTCAACACTTACGTGCTGAATTCCCAAGTATCAGCTACCAGGTTTTTTATGATGATTATTATTAATTATTATTATTATTATTACAGATTATCAGAAAACAAAGCAGAAATCTGATTTTCTGTGGGTGTTCAGTGCTATTTGGACAAGAGCTCCTCAGCTTTGGATTCCAGAATCTGTTTTTCCCTGTTCCTATCTACACATGGAATTTTGGATCCCCACATGTCAGATGGGTGCCTACTGGACTTCATTTTTTCTCTTTCTGGATTTTTTTCAGTCTGGATTTTTTCTCAAGGCATCATGCCAGAGATTACAGTTCACCCAGGAGCAGGTCTCCCATTGACACTTGGCCATCCCTGAAATCAGTGTATCTGAGTGAAAACAAAACATTGTCAGTGCAGTGTTGTCAGCAGAAGGCACGCTGCTAGGGCTGAAAAAAGTGATGGATTCTTTCTTGAAATGATACAGTAAAAAGAAAATTCAGTAAAAACTTTATAGCTAACTCTAGCTATAGCTAACTCTTAGCTTTATAGCTAACTTCTGAAGGAGACCCATGTGAGCCTCTCAGCTCACTTCCCAAACAATGAAGACCAGAGAGCTGCAGATGGCTCTGCCATAGAGGGTATGACAAAGCACTTTGTTCTGCAGCTCCCTGATGCTTTAAGACTCACCCTGCCCCATCCAGGCAGAGGAAAATTGTTCATCATTGCATGCCACTGCAGGCTATAGTTAAAAGGCAAAGCTCAGCCTCAAACTTACACAGAGCCACTGTCCCATATACATCTGTTCTTCTTCCTGTACATAAGAGAGAATTGTCTCTTGCTAGTCAGACACACCTTTAACAGCAGCTGAACAACAAAAGAAAGAAGCTGTATCTTTCTTGATAAACCAGTGCATGCATCCCACTTGTTCTTGGCTGCTTCCCAGAAGCACCATTAAATGTCTGTCTTGTAGGAGCAACATAACTTCTTCCATTTAAAGGCACAGAATGTGAGAAGTTGTAACCGGTAAGTATGTTATACTTTTTGCAAGAGTGATGGAGTAGAGACATCAGGGTAATGGGTAATAATGAAAAGCAAAATCAGCAAGCAAGTCTCTATAGTCACATAGACTAAACTGTGTGACATTTTAATTTTGAGTGAATGCCATAAACTGTAGAAAATACAGGTTTAATGAATATATCTACATAAAAGCATAAACAAGACAAACCTTTTCAGTGCAGTGTTTATATTTACAGCACATAAGTTACAAATTAAATTTACTCTGGGATGTACTTCTGATACAAATGACTTTTCTTTAGAGAAATATTATCCATAATCATCAGATCACTGAGAGGAAAAAGGATCCATTAGTGATGTTGTGGATGATGAACTGAAGTACTGTTTAGTGGGTTTTAATTATGCTAAAAGATAAAAGTGCTTGGGGAAGGGTATAAGTCTCACCTAGAGGAAGGAAAATGAACTGACTTCATTTAAGCAAGTAGACATGTTTATTTCAAATAATTTTGAGCTGATTGCTTAGTACATTAATATATTTTCAGTACTCTGTAGTTATATTGTTTTATATCACCAGTCAAACCACTGAAAAACTATGAGTCTTGGCCATAAAGACTTTAAGTTATGAGATTTGAAAATATGTACAAGATTTCTTCATCTTTTTGCTCCAAAGATATGCAAAATTCTCTCTGCAATCAGAATATTGCTACTATCATTATTTATAAGAGGAGGATTCCTCAAGTGCTCACAAGCTCAGACTTTAAAAGGGGTACCAGGAGTGAGATATGACTTCACTGAAGTCAACAGAAGTATATCATTGATTTCAAGAGGACAGGATTTCAATAAAGCGAACTTCATAATTAAATGGTAGCATGTGGCATATCTACTGCCTTTAAATTAACAGAATCCCTCCAGAAATACATTGTAGCCGGGAGTTTCATTTAAAACTGCTTAGGACAGAGGGAATTTGCAAAGAGCCGTGCCTGGTTTCATTACCCTGTAGTTCTTTAAACTGGTAGTCATTCTATTAAAATGACTTAGCATTTTACCAGTGCCAGAGGAAATGAACTCAGGTTCCTTGTCGGGCTACTGTGAATCTGTATGTTCCTCCACTCCTCTTTCTAAGGACACAACTGCTGTGTGTCACAGTGACAGTAACATCCGTTGAACATCCTAGTTACAAAATAGCATCTAGTTATTGTTAGGAAGGAGAAGAGAGGTGATAGACGTCCTGTTGCTGCTTCAAAATGTTCTTCACTCCCCAAGACAGAGAGTGTGTGGGCTGGTGTAGACACGCAAGGGGACACACACACCAAGTTCAACTTCAATGTGCAGCAACTATTTTTAAATTCTATACCAGGAAAACAAGCATTTCATTGCTACTTTCCACATTGGCTAATGCTGTAGCTATGACCTCCTTTTTCTGAGATCTTATGGTGCTTACATGAAGCAGGTATGGTAATAAGTCAGATACAGTGATAACAGAGGCACTTGTAGCCACTATTTGACTGATAAGCACTATTATATTGTTTGGTGTTCTTGTGTCACGATGAGGGTGGCAAGACACTGGAAGAGGTTGCCCAGAGAATTTGTGGATGCTCCATCCCTGGAGGTGTTCAAGGCCAGGCTGGATGGGGCTTTGGACCTGGTCTAGTGGGAGGTATCCCTGCTGATGGCAGGGGGGTGGGGACTAGATGATCTTCAAGGCCCCTTCTAACGTAAACCATTCTGGGATTCTATGATTCTATGAGGCTATGATTAGGGTATCTGACTTCAGTTTTTAGTTCTTGTTCCTCTTTCATGTTTTAGTCTCTGTTAAACCACCTCCAGACCTGTACCACCACCCTAATCAATTGTCTTCCATGCTTCATGGCCTGAACTCCCTCAGAAATGGAAATTACAGAGGAATGCTGGCATGAAACATGACAAAGAAAACCAGCCCTTTTGATTTCTAGAACATAGCAGATCATTCCACTCCATTACTTTTATCCATATACCTTGATAATATACAGTTGGGAATTTGCACTACTTTTTTAGGTTATCGGTTGCTAGCATTAATATGTTCTGTTACTAGCCTGGTTCAGCCCTTCTCTAAAGCTTCCATTCAAATGTTTTAGTGCATTGTCCCAGTATGTTCTAATACATTAATAGACATTTTATTGTGGGCTGTGTAAACAAGGATTCTTGCTGGGCCATTCATACTAATGTATGCCTAAACATTATCAGGTAATATAAAGAATAAAAACGTAGTGTCCGAGATATCTGTGAAATAGAGTATCCACCCCTGGGCTGCAGAGTCATCATGGCTCTAATAAGACAACTTCCTAATTGAACATTAGGCATCATTTACCAGTCATCCGCTAACTGTATCTCATTTAAGGTTTTTCATTTGGGAAAAAAAAAGCACATATGTTTTCAACAGAAAAAGCTCACCCTGCTTTCCACCTACTTTTCAGCTTAACACCTCAGTAGGTTTTGTTGTCTGTAACATTGAATTTCTGATTACGGATGAGATGTTTACAACACATGATAGTTATGAGAAGTGCACCTCAGAGCAAATTTAATTTGTTTCTGCTGTGCTGTAAAAAAAAATAAAGTATAAATCCAATCTTGTTTATGGTTTTAGAAAGTCATATTCATTAAATCCATATGCTTGGCATTTCATGTAATTTGCTCCATAAAAATTAAAAATGTTATTTTTGTTTAAGCCTGTTTGACTGCAGGGATTTGCCTCCCAGTTGTTGCTCTTCATTATGAACAGTTACGCAGGACAGATCCTAATATTCAGAGTTGTGTCCTGCTCAAATCCCTGCTGAATGTAAGAAAAAGGTACTTAGCTGGAGTAATACCAGGATGGTACTAGGGCTAGGGTACGTATCTGGTTTAATAGGACTGACGTACATGGTTTAATATTAAGACCTAATCTAATCCTGCTAATGGAAAAATTTAATATTCTGATAGGATCACTTAGTGAAATAGAATATTACAGCCTGTGTTAAGAAGAAGGGAAAAAAAGAACCTGATTTGCACATGCTTGTTAACTCAGTATGTATTTTTCATTAGCAATCATATGATTCTAATCCTTAACCCAATACCAGTTTTTTCTTTTATTTGGTGGCTTCAGATAAAGCCCCGGTAAAGCTTTTTGTAAAATAAAGTCATATTTCACTTCAACGTGGTAAATTAAATGTGGTATTATTTTCTTCCTGGTGGCTTTTCTGGTTAAGGTGGTGCTGCAGCATCTTGTATTCAACTGTTCTGTGGGGGTCAAACATACCTACCATGTCACAGAGTGGTGGGTTAAAAGTTATTGGATCCTACACTTCATTTCTGGTAGGTTAGTCCTGCTATGGACACTACTCTGATTGTCTCCTAATAGTTCTAAAGGAGCTGATCAGTCCTCGATGCATAGAAATATAAATAAATAAATGCTAACTGTTGAAGTATTGACTTGAATATAAGCAACCAGGAGCTGAAATGGGGTAGAAATTGTGGATTTTGTTGCCATCACTTTGAGTCACGCATACACACAGAAGAGACAATAGTCATATCTTCAGAGAATATCAGCCAGGGTCAAGGCCATACCTTTTCATTTCTGTAGGTCACAGCTGGTGAGGGCTGTGGATATGTCTGGGAGACAACAGTTATTCTCATTTCTCAAGTCCAGGAACAGCTCTCATGTATGGCTCACTTTAATTTGGAGATGAGACTAGGGAAAGCACAGTGCTCCTGACCCTCCTGCTAATATGAAAGGCAAATTCAGTTTAGTATAGGCATAGGCAAATTCAGCCTATGGTCAACATAAAAGGAAAACCAAAATCCCAAAGATTTCAGATAGTTCTGGGACAACCTTCTTCTGCAAAACTACTCCGAACAACTGAAGACCTTTAATATAAAATTGAGGTAAAGACACAAAATCTTTAACCTATTTCCAAAGAAATGTGGCCAAAGAAACCCTGTTGAGTGAGCACATTTTCTGTGCTCTAAACTGCTACTTGGACTGTGTCTACAACAATAATTAGGTCCAAACCTTAAATCATCCTCAGGCCTACTCCTCCTGATCATCTAATACAGTAATCATGTAATTTAAATTCAGTAGCAGCCTAGACACCTTGGGAAGGTTTCTTATATTTCTGTTAGGTTTTCTTCCAGGCAGTTCCACCAGATAATGTCAAGATATTCAGGTCTGAAGTTCAGAAAGTCAGCCAACAACCATCCTTTGATCCTGTCAGTCAGTTCTTCCATGTCTCCTTTCCCCTCCTCTGTTGCAACACAGATACAAGCTTGTCAGGTACCCCAGAATACTGCAGATTGCATAATAGATGGTCATATTCACAGTTGAGGAAATCTGTGATACATTTGAATGCCACCAATGGTAGCTAAAAAGCAGTACAAGTGAACGGTTTCTGTGTTTTAAGATGTATAGTAAAGGTAGAAACAGTAAGAGCAGTTTTGGTGGAAGCATGCATGTCGACAGTGCCGGTGGTTTTTAGCTAGCAGAGATCTCACAGGCAGGTGCAGGTTACAGCTCCAGTGTCTGCTTCTGTTTGTGGTTTGTTGTGTACTGGGGCATGCACCGTTTGTGGTTAGCACAAAACAATAGTTTACCTATGGTTAAAGGTTTTGTGGGAATGATCCCGCTACTACCAAGGTAAGAATTACCTGTGAGCACAGCCATAATGCATTGGGAAGGGAGCTTCCATTATTTGTTCCCTTCCTAATGAGACTTGGTTACTCTCTTGCATGGATCTTGAGAAAGGAGGGGTTTTATACTTATTCTCTTCAATGATGCTGTAACTTTAGTGTGAATGCTACTGGATTTAAGAATTACTGGACAGAAGTAATTACCATCTGTTAGCATAACAAGAAAAAAACCCAGAATGGAATGATCACATCAGTGTTTTTCAGATATGTCCAAATGTTCTGATTAATTTATGTTAAAAAACCCTAGCCTACTGAATATTAAGTCTTAAATTCCCAATTTTCTTTTTCCAGATTTCATGATCATGAAAATTCTATTATCCTACTCTATGTATACAGTTGAATGAATATTTCCTACCAAAATGACTTTTCAAAGGCCTCATATCCCATTTCACTCCTAGCCTAATCTATCTTGAACAAGTCTTTCATGTACACAGCTATTTTGGAAGTTCTAAGTCATACATATTCATAGGCCAGTTATTACAGATACAGTAATTGCTGCTTTACATGCTCCACAAGGTTTTATAAAATATTAATTGCTTATTATTTGTATTGCAGGTGGAAACACTGGAAAGATGGCTCTCTCCTGCAATATAATAAACTAATTTTGAAGCTATTTTACTGTACTCCGACACAGAGATATGTCCACTGAAACTTTTGTCTCAAGCTTCATGATGCCATTCTGGATTTCAGTTGCCTCAGACTTTAGATATTGACACCTTTACAGATAAGATTCTTGTAACAGTGAGGCTTCATTCCTCAGGTGTGTCTAGACTGTGAGACGGGCACATGACATCAGATTCCTCAGGGCTGGTGCACCGATTTTTGAGATAAGAGAAGATGATCATGTGCATACATCTTCTTTTCATGGTAACAAGGCCATAAAAGAACTCATAATACATTCAAAGTCTTCTTCTGATATATAACTAAGACATGTCCAGGGCATTCATTTTCTGAATTGGGTTAACTTTAAAAACTATATGGATAAAGACAGTCAGAGCACCCCTGCACTAAGGGACTCCATTCATATAGACTGTATACAGTCTGGTGGTTTATCAGACATGTGGGACGAGAAGACGGTGCTCATTCTGAAGAAGGTAAGCTAGCAGAAAAGAAAAGAAGTGGTTGCATCCCTGTTTGATGGTTAATGCAAAGACTTGAAAGAATAGTTTGGAGGGTGAAGACTCTGGGCAGATTAATCTGACACTGACATTACAGATTAAGTGCTTGATTTATTTCGAACTGCTTTAGGTTGGGTTTGATAGGAAGTAATTTAATCTATGAAAAAAATGTACCTACTTAACTCATTTCTGCTGCACGTGGGCACTCAGCCCCTTGGACTGGACTACGGTTATTCCAAAGTAAAAATCTCCTAAAATGTGTGTAGTGTGAGCATCAGATCTCCAGGACGAACAATTTCATTCTTCTAATGCTATCCTTTCAATCTGTACTACTTTTGAATGTGTCACAGCCATGTGGCATGTTCCTTGTGGAGATTCTTGATTATGGAGTTTAGTTCTTTCTGGAACAATAAAGTGGACTGGCAATCTGCTGATATCTTTAGGTGTCATGCATTAAGGGTTGGACTCCTTCAGGTAGCTTCTGTCACAAAGGTGTGAAACATCGGTAGTTCAAGAATCTCAGATGAAGACTGCAAAGATCTCAAAAAAGAGAATCCAGAGTTCAGAAAAGTCAAGCACCCTAAATTTTCAAATGGGTGTTATCCTCTGAAATCATACCCCTGTTGAACAGATAACTTGCACAGTGTACTTCAGTGAGGTATAGAAGTATAGAGATTTATAATTACCTAGTCTGGCTCCTGGAAACAGTGCAAGCACAGTGAAATGTGGGTTATGTGGGATCATTCGGCAACCAAGCTCTCCCTTCTTCCGCAATTACAGAAAATTACATTATATTGTAGTGTGCAGTATGCCAGTGGGGATCTTGAGCAGCCCAGAAATATACAGTCCATTATTTCAGCATTGCAAACACAATCATGAACAACACCAAGAAAACAATACCAGAAATAAATCTCTATTCTTAACATATATTTTATTTTTTCTGTGAAACGAATTCTATTAAAACAGAAAAAAACAGACAAAATTCTGACTATAATTCAAATTCATAGAGAGAGATAAAATATATCCCCATATAGGTTGCAAGTATAAAAGCATCTTTTGTTTTCTCATTTTTAATTGGAGGTCTGATATCTAAAATGAAAGAAATGTTTAGTTCTGCAAAACTCCTGAAGGCAACGTATAAGTAATCTATTGAATCATTATTAACCCACTGGTCAACAATATTTATGAAAAATCAAAAGCTAAAGAAGTAACTAGAAAAGTGTAGTTGTGTTTAGGAGTTAAGGGCTTTTGTTTACCCAGGGTTGCTGGAGGCCAGAAAAATATCAGCACCGCTGACCTTTCAGCTATTGCTGCTTTTCAGGTGTTGCATTCTTGAATCGCCATGCAGGCCTTGGTACAGATGTCAGTTGCTGTAATCTAGCAGAATCTGACTTTGTCAGTGCAACAGAGATCAAAGTCTGATTGGTACATTTACTGGATTTGAATATATTTACCTTGTAGAGCTGTTAAATTTCTCTGGGGATAAGATCATACACTTTTCCAGTTAATGTGGAAGCACACTACATGTTTAGCAAACAGGGAAATTTATAAACCCTAATTTATTTCTCTTCCACAGGCCTGATCAAAACTATTGGAAAGTCCTTTATACTTACATAAAGTAAATTTGCCTGAGTTTCATTTAGGTTTTTTTAGGCTATTAATTCTTTTATTAATTCAGGAAATTTCAATGGGTTGGTTGTGCCCAGGACATAGAAGCTGCCTCAACAAAAGGGTAGATTTTGTGAGGTCTTTTTCTAGTCCAAATTTTACATGACTGTGATCTACCTAATCAGCTGTATTGATCTAGCACTTTGGTAGAATAGCTGTAGTGGAATAAGTGCTCCAACATGGTCTTAAATGGTATTCAAATTTAAGACAATTTACATCACCGAGGTACTCTTAATGGTAAAGAAATAATTCAACACGGTGTTACAAAGGCTTGAAGATTTAGCATTAAAAAAAGCTTTCCTGAAATTATATTCTGGGAACATCATGTAAATCTTGGACAACATGAGAAATCCTTTCCAAATTCATGCCAAAAGAAGCTGTCAAATTACATGCCACCTATTTGAAAGTTAAATGAGACAGTTTTCTCACGAAATATGCTGATTATCCCTATGAATACAGCTCGCTTCTGTTAGCAAGAAGTCTGTTAATAGGTTTTCTCACTGTCATCGAGCAGCAGAATTCTCAGTGTGTAAGAGTTAACAAAACTGTGTATATTATGAACTAAAGACATGCATAAAATAGAGGAAGAAAACCTTGAATACCGTGATGAAGCAATTCAAGGAGGACTTAGAAATTTCCCCAGCATATATTTCCTCCATAATCACAGTCATCATCCAATTCTATCGTCCCTGAACACTTTAAATTACATAAATGCTTATTCAGTCATGAAGACTAAAATGTGGCTAAAAAAAAAGGTCTGAGCAAGCTTTGGGATGCATTTTATAAAGACTTTTTAGTTATGTTTTTTCCAAAGTATTTTGTGGGGTTTTGTTTGTTTGTTTGTTGGGTTTTTTTTGTAGTTGATGGTTTTTTGCTTTTGTTTTTTGCTGTTTGTTTGTTTGGGTTTCAGGGGTTTTTTTATTTCATTTCTTTGGAATATGAGCTCTGTGGGGCTTTTGAGCTTGTTTTTTTGGCAGGAACAAAATATGAAATCTCTTCTACCTTTAAGTTCTGATATGACGTTTTCTATGACATTATGACCACATAAAATACTGACTTCTGAAATCTTTGTTTAGCAATGATCTATTTTTAAAAAGTTAGAGAGAAACTCATTCTGTGTTGGAAATAAGGTAAGCATTATTGTTTTTCTAAGGTTAATTTATTGTATTTATCATCTCCTGGAGAAAAAAATTGTCTGCCTCAGCCAGAGACTTAATGACTGGTGAAAAGCAACATAATAGATAGTCTAATTTTTGCTTCTTAGAAAATCTGGATTTTAGATTTGATAATGGATATGGATTTTATTTATTTATTAAAAATAAATTACAAAGAGCATTAATATTGCCCCTTCCTCCTGTTGTGTCAAGAGGCAAAATAGTTTTGGCAGAAAATAAACCCCCTTGCGTTCTAACACTCCTCACCGAGGTGGGAGGCTAGGGGCAGCTGGGTTTAAATTCTGAGTGATGCCCAATTCACCACTATCAGTCCAGTCACATTTAATATATTAAACTATCACAATTATGGATACACTGACAGTGGACTGCACCTTCAGTCTAGTCGTGCTCACGAACTAGCACGGCTGCACTTCAGTGTCTGGTTCCGTTCAGTGAGAAACCGAAATGGCTAGCTACTTAAACAGTGCAGTTTATTTAAGCAACAGATGTAAAGGTTCTTATGGTTTGTCGGTGATAAGTACAGTCTGCAAAGCACATGCAAGTAAAAGAAAAAATGTTAATGGTACAAAGCGCGTGACAAAGTTACAAACAATACAGCCTGACTATAAATGTAAAAAGGTAACCCTCTAGAGAGATTTCTAAGTTTCCCGAGGAAGCACTTGGTATAGGCTAAGTCTCACCCAACGGCGTCCCTATAGGGGGGAAGAAAGGCTCAGCCTGGTGACTGGTCCTGGAAGTCAAAGGCAGTCTGTGATGGGGTCCTCCCTGACTTGTTCACGATGGTGTCTTCCCTAGCATCCCCCCTTTCTTGGGCTATTTTTATACCATTTATTACCTTCAAGGTGGAGTTTGAGTGATTCTAGTCATAAATACCTTTATTATGATTGGTGTAAAATTCTTTTGCCTCGCATTTACAGGTATAGTTTACGAAAAATTCAGGGCGCAGACTCAAGGAGGAGTGGTCACACCTTGGAGGCGGGTAGCTTTCGGGCTGGAGGTGTGTTTTGGTATATAATGACATTATATTGAACAAAGTTCGCACAAAGGACAGCATTTCATCAAAATTTGACAGACTTGGCTCAGGGTAGCAAGTATGCAGTTTATCAGTTCCATAGGATCACCTTGTTCCCACATCTGCTATATAATCACAGAGCTTGGCCATGGCTTCACTCCACTCCATCCTCCGTGTTGCTTTGCAAGCAATATTTTTCAGGGAGTCATAGGTGTAGTGGATTCCTCGCATACCAGCCGCCGCTGCGTTCTACCCTGGAAACATTTTGATTTTATACCTTTCCTTAATGTGTGAACAATGCTATATTTTTAATATAATTTTATTTTAGGAATTATTCCACACCTCCCAACTATATTGACTCTTTTGGGTTGCCTTTGAGAAAATAACAGCTCTAAGAAACAATCTCCACCAGCTCACCAGTCCTAAAATTTTAATACATCTTCTATTTCCTTGCTAACCTGCTTTGTTGGACAGAAACTTGGGTCACACTTTCTCAGATGATGTTTCTCTTGATCCAAGAACTCTTCCCTGTGTCATTGTCTGCAAGAAAGCTTATCACAGGGAGATACTCCATTTTTTTTCTGCAGAGTTCAGACCAGGAAGACAATACCATTTTGCAGTGTATTAGAAGACCCTTTTCCCTATTCAGGTGGATGAGCACATTATGGTCATTCACCACTCCCCTGCCTTCTTAGAAAAGCATTTCCCATTCTCTATATGGTCTTTCTTCAGCTGACCTACTGAACCTCTCTTTCCTTTTACTCTACAAGAGCTAATGTCCTAAGAGCTAATCATTAGTGGTTCAAGGTCTTTCCTAATATCACCCAGCCCTTTCATTTACCTCTTCATTTTATCTTTCTCTTTCTTTCTGAAATTACCCATACCTAATTGCTATTTAACCCAGCAATGCACTCTGGATTCAAAACCAAAGAACAATTCTTGTACATTTTATCTTATGCCTCAGTTGTTACTTCTTAATACTGTTCCTTTTTTTCCCAGTCCCACCTGTGGTACAAAAATATACTCCTGTCTAATGTTTAGCCATTTTGGTATCCCTCCTATACAATTTTTTTAATTTAGTTTTCCTTTCCTAAATAAAACCAATATAGGATAAAGGGGAAGATGTTGTTAATAAAAACCACAACTGACGAAACCAACACAAAGTACCTCCTCATTCACTTATTAATTTCCCTCTTAATATTCCAAGGCATATAAAGAAAAATAGGTAGGAAATGAATGTATTAAGATTCTAATCATGCTTGTTAATCTATTTTTTTTAATACCAGATAATTCCCAGGTGCTTCTCATAATTACCTATCATCATTTATTGGTAGCAGAGGAAAAAGACTTGCAAATTTTCTTGTATTCACATCCAATTGGAACAAGGTCACTGGCTAGACCCAAGGACAACAGCTAACAGTAAAATCTTTCTTCATTCCACTTATCTATTTCTAGCAAAAAATAATACTAGCATTTTTGTCTTTGTGAGACAGGACTGAAAATTATGATATTGTATTACATTAGGCTTCCAACAGGATATTTAAAACCTAGAGGTTTGATTTTATTCTTTTTTTTTCCCAAAGTCTGAGTGTAGCATTTTCATAGCCTTAATGGCAGATGTAATTCTCTATATCGTTAGAGACTTGAACTCTACGAAGTAGGCCAAGTATGCAGAAACTGAAATGCATCAAGACAGAAAATAAAGCTAGATAATAAACCTTTTTTTAAAACACACATACATAAACAGAGCTGCTATGATTCTAAAAAAAAAAAAAAGATAAATAACATAAAGGTTATATCCCAGACCTATCTTCTGCAAGATATTCCATTTTATTTCAGTAAAGAATTGGCCATCAAACTTCTAAACCTTAAATAAGTCACAGAAATTTAACCGGATTTTTTTCTGATCATTGTTTTAACTTGACAGCACTTTAAACAACGAAGCTGTGCAGTTCATTAATTCTTGCAAATGGTCATTCATATGACTTATTAGTATAGGTTGGAGGATATATGCTCTTCTTTATATTTGGAGATGTACAAGAATCAGCTTCATCAGGACTAATGGCAATTATGAAGGCATATATTCTACACTCCCTGTTTTAACCTGGGTGAGAATAACAGCCTATTAATATTATAAGATAAGCACCATGCAGATTAATGAAGACAATTAATATGGAAAAAATGTGGCTGCCTTTTGACCTTAAAACAATATTTAGTTTTAAAGTACTTAGCAGTTTAAATACTTTAGATGGTCAGAATTTTATATAAAGCATTAGTTTAAATTCTTAATTCCTTGCTATTGTAATCAATGAGATTCTACTCATCTGATTTTTCTTTGGAGAATAAAATATTTTAAGATCAGGAGAGGGAAGTGGTGGGGAGAATTCTTGAAAGACCAGATAAATTCAAGGAAACATTAAGGAGAAAATGAGCAGAAAACATAAGATCCAAAAGTGAGAATGAGTTGTAGATTGTCCATAGAAGGGGAAAAATAATAAAAAAAAAAGTGTAGTCATGTATAGGAGGAAGATATGAAATAATGTTGTATGAAGAGGTCAAGTGTGGGGTCCTGCACTTGGGTCAAAACAACCCCATGAACGCTCTACAGACTTGGGGAAGAGTGGCTGGAGCCGCCTGGCAGAAAAGGACCTGGGTTTCTTGGTTGACAGACGGCTGAATGTGTGCCCAGGTGGCCAAGAAGGCCAAGATCATCCTGGCCTGTATCAGGTACAGTGTGGCCTGCAGGACTTGCAAAGTGATTGTCCCGCTTGTCACTGGTGAGGCCCCATCTTGAATATTGTGTTCAAGAAAGACATTGAGGTGCTGGAGCATGTCCAGAGAAGGGCAGCGAAGCTGGTGATGGGTCTGGAGCACAAACATTATGAGGACCGGTTGAGGAGCTGGGATTGTTCAGCCTGGAGAAAAGGAGGCTGAGGGGAGACCTTCTCGCTCTCTACAACTCCCTGAAACAAGGGTGTAGCGAGGTGTGTGTGGGGAAGGGTGTCTTTTCTCCCAAGTAACAAGTGATCGGACAATCAGGCTCAAGTTACACCAGGTGAGGTTTGGATTGGACACTAAGAAACATTTCTACACTGAAAGGGTTACTAATCATTGGAACAGGCTGCCCAGGGAAGTGGTAAATACCCTGGGGGTATTTAAAAGATAAGCAGATATGGTGCTAAGAGACGTTGTTTGGTGGTGGACTTGGCAGTGCTAGGTTAATGGTTGGACTAAGATCTAAGATCTAAAGGTCTTCTCTAATTGAAACGATTCTATGAACATCTATGAACTTCTATGACTATGAAAACTTCAGAATCAGAAAAAATATTTTGAGGTAAAGCAAATGTTTTGAGAATTGCACATTTTCTTAAAAGGTAAATTGGTTAATGTCTCATTAATCCTTTTTTTGCTCATGACCTGCCTTCTCCTGAGTTTTCTTTGCCAAGTCAACTGATGACAGAAGGATTTTCAACATCTTGACCATTTAGTGTTGTCTCCGTATATCTGGGTGTGCCATTTCTCTGCTGGTATTCTGTGTTTGCACTTATTTTACTACTGTGCCTGATTAACAGTTGCCTTGTGAGACCCATGATGTTGTTGAAGAGAATTTTGCCATTTCTATATGTGATTTTTTGATAGTCTGAGCCACACCTGCTCACCTGAACATCGTAAACTCACGCTTTTGGTTCCTTCACCACATCTTCTTTTACATCCTTTATTGAGTCTTCTGCTAGGGCTGAAGTTCTCAGATCCCCTTTTTACACTGTTCATTCACTGGCAAGCATGCTGAGACAAAAGGGACAGCCTAATAACAAAGGACTACCTGAACCCAGACTGAAACTTGAGACAGTTTAAAATTTAAAATTTAATACACTTTAAAAAGTGATGGTGGGAAGATAAAGAACAGAGCTGAGACACTCAGATAAAGAAACAAAACACAGTGGGATAACCCTAACAACCTGCAGAAGTGTGACAGGGTGGAGAGGTAAAATGTCACGCTCTGACAGCTTCTTAAGATATAAAACACACATCCAAAACAGGCAGGTGGATGCCAACCAAAGAAGAACCTATGAGATGTGAAAAAATATACTGTCCCCTGTTTTCCATGCTGTTGCAATAAATTTAGACCAGGTTATCTTGTGTTTGGGGTATGTGGCTACAAGACGTTGGGAGCAAAATCGTTTTAATTAAAAAAAAAAACAAATCACCTTTCCATTCTATAGTGTTGCATTGATCATTGCTGTATTGTTGCCACAGTGCTTAAGCCTTATTTCCTATGCTTCCTCCTACTGTTAATCAAATTATTTCCACAAGTTTTTCCAGGTATACTCTAATAAATATGTAATGTGCACAAAGAAAGTTGAGGCAGATTTTCAGAGTCCACAGCTGGTGGCATACCTTGACTTCAAAATTACATTGAGAGGGAGGGGAAATAAAAATCAAAGAAAAAGCAAGTGAGCAAGTGAGGAGCAAGTGGAGCAAGTTTCCACCAGGACCGGCTTATTAGTTGTTCCTGCGTAAGGTGCTATTAGGACTAATTAGGCCACACTTGATCACGTCTATGTGTTGCATAATGATTGTTTGTTGGGCTTTGTGCATGCATATTGTTCAATAATATTTAATGGGGATGTATATGATTCTGTGATTCTACACGACATCTATCATGTCATCTAGTAGGTTCTAATATTATAAACTAGCTGCTACGAGGAAGAGAGTCAATAGACCTTAATATTCTGTTGTAAAATGCTACAAAGCAAAGCATGAGGAGATAGAAAGAAAAGGGCAACTCACATCTAAGTGGGAACCACTTTCATAACAACTGTTCAGTGCAAGACAGCGTAGATTATGGCACTTGGGACACCAAGCTCAAAGTAGCCTCGGGGTGTGTAGTTAAAAGACTAGCAGGTTGCAAGTGAAAGGCAGGTTACAGAATTTCAGATAGAGGGCCATTAGCAATGGCAATTAGCATTGCAATGGTTAGGGCACCTAAGGCACCACTCACCAGTTGTAAATCCTGGGCTGTCTCACACTTGTGTTGTTCCCTGGCTGGATGAGTGTGTATCAGCTCTCTGCACCCTGACCTATCTTACTGCCAATAGCATGACATCTGTAGAGTGCTCTGCCTATTTCCTTGACCCTTACACAGCTACAGAAATATTACGACATGTTGAGAGGAATCCCTCTCCTTCTCCAAACAGCCATCTGTGTTGTATCCTGGAAAATATGCCTTGGTAATGTCTCATCTGGACAGCTTTTTAGTCCCGCATCATAGTATTAGAGCATCAGCAGCATGTTACTGACCACTTGGGTGCATTTAGAATGTTCAGTATCTTCTTTTGCGTCCTTTCTGAAGCTGATGCTCAGACTGCGCATCTATTTTTGGTCTAAAGGTCAAGCAAATTGCTCTTTTTCAAAGTCCCCAATGTTACCTTAATTTTGCATACTTCTCTGACATGTTTTTCAGGGCTCTATGAAAAAAACTAACACACCTTTGTCTGCAGTCTAGACTTTAGAGGCCTACAGCTCTACAGCAGCCTACAGCAGCTGATCTGCAAGACAAAAATTATTTAGAGGTTTATGTTTTCTTTGCATCCTGGAAAGTTCTCAAGTTTCTATTCACATGCTGTAGCACTGTGTACCACTGTCTGGGATTCACAGGCTTCAGAGTGGATGAGTGTCCATATCCAATGTGAGACCCTTTGCACATTTGTGATACTGCTAAGTCCATGATGGATCTTAAGAGTATTTGAGAAATCAAGAGATACTAGATAAAGTGTGCTCTCTTCCTGACCATTCTCATCACATGCCTGATTTCCATTTTTCTTTCTTGTTCTCCTCTTCTTGTTCTGAAATCAAACTAAATGCTTAATGTTGACATGTTATAGACATAGTTTACATGGGAATAGGCACTATACAGCAGAGGCTGTACTCCTGTGTTCTTGTGCATATGAACCATATACACATGAAATCATATTTCATATTTCATATGAATATGAATAATATGTATATGAAAGAGTGGTGTTCTTGTGTTTATGAATTGACTGCTTTTCTGATGCCCCATCCCAAGCTGAAACCAAACCAATAAAGGTATCCACCATCATTTTGGGCTGTTGCTCCTCTTCAATTCCCTTACCTCAAGCTCATGCAAATTCCTGAACTATATTACTGATCTGGTTTTTCTATTGTCATTTCACCACTGATCTCCTCAGAGAAACTTGCAGTGAATATAGGAATACCTCTTTTTTGCAGGATTTATTAATTTCTTCTTCTATGGACCCATTAGGATTAATGGGAATTGGTGTAATATAGACCACTGGTCTACACGGGAGAGTTCTCCGAGCTTCAGCTTGTCCTTGTCACACTAAATATTACCTTCTGTGCCATTACAGTGCTTGTTAGTACTAATACTGCTTTCTTTTCTCTCCCTCATCACCCCAGCGCAGGCTATCAACACAGCTTTCCTATCAATAGTCCTAATTTGCCTACTCAGCTCAGAATATGTAATGTATAGACACAATATATGTGGAATGCCTACACTGCATAACAGAGGGACGCAGCGATGCCTGCACTGGGTTGTTTCCTATAACCCCACATTGTTGTTAGTAACTGCCTGCAGTGTTACTTGTAGGCTAAAAAGTGATTTCAGTGGGGTTCCTGTTAAGCCACCTATATTGCTCCTAGATTTTCTCTCTCTCTCCTAGTCCTGCAGAACAAGATTATTTTCTCTGTCTTCCTTTCCCAGGACAAATCAGCTTCTCTTAGGCTTTGGATCCATTTTTTCCTGGGTTTGAGTAATTTCCTTACTGACATCTCCCATAAACCAAACTTAGGGAAAGACTCTGATAAGTTATTTTGCCTTTCATTTAGGAGTTTTCAATGTTTTCCAATTACAAGTGCAGGCCAACGTTCATGGTATGTCTTGAAATTCTCATCTCGTCTGGTTAATAGGACCCAGATACCTTTCTCAAGGTCCAATGTATTACTTCTAACAACTGAGTCTCTCTGTTCTCATCTGAGTTTTCCCAGTGAGAACTAATAAAGGTTTCATTAGTTTCTGTTCCTCCTAAATGGAAATTTAGGTCAGCACTAAATATAATTTACATTCTTGCTTCTGTTTACATGTGCTTTGTTTACTTTAGGAATCCCATTTTCCCTATTATCTTAATCTGGCGTGATGTTTTCGTTTCTATGTACAGCCTTTTTGGCTCATAATCACACTGCCTTCTCTACTAAAAGTCTTGTGTAAATGATTAGTTTTCACAACATTATGTGCAACTGCCAATGGGTAGCAACAGGAGATAAATCCATTATGTCTAAATTACATTGCTTCTTTGGTGAGAGAACTATTCCTGGAGAGACTGCAACCATAGGTAGCAATGTTGGTATGTAATTAGTGATTCGCCTCTTATTGCTGTCACTAGAAGCTCTTCTTTCCTATATCATGTGTTCCCTCCTAGAGCTGACTGCAAGCTGTTGCCTCCAAGGTTTTACCATTCCCCTAGTCATTCCTTCTGCAATTCTGTCATAAAACAGACTTCAGCTAAAACAGGATGTGGTCTCTCCAGGGATGAAGTTTTACAAAAGAAGGAAATGGGAGTAAAGATTATGGTTCCCACGTACAATTTATGCTTTTGACATTCCATCTCCCATTCATGATCTTACTGATTAATTTATATGGACAGAATGCTGTACCTATGCAGATGTCAGCAGAAGGTCATGTGTGGGTAGAAACTGTCTGTGGGAATAATTCAAGATTGGGATTGTATACAAGACCTTTACATTGCAACTTGTGTTTTACAACAGTTTTTTTAAAATATGAAAATCACCTGGGATGTGTCTGGTGACCGGTGCTGTAAACTAATGCAAAACATCACTTACTGAAAGGACAAGGTTATGCTAGGACTAAGTCACGATCATACAGATGGGGCCTATGTGCCTATGCCTTATGTATTTTCACTGACAGATTTGCTACTTCTCAGATAGTTTTTCCCCTAGTATAAGAAATGGTTTATTTCAAGAACAGATATAACCTCATTTTCACGTTTTCATCATATAAGATTTCATCAGGTTTCTTCCTTCCACCAGTAAGAAAATATTTTTTTACCTGTATGACAAAAAAAACCCCAAAACCCAAAACAACAAAAAATCCCCTACTAACAGCTGAAGACGATTGCTTGTTTTCCAGACATTGACCATAGTAAACTGAGCAGTGAAAATTAAGCACATTGCAATTGCTGGTAATAACTGAATGGCTTCTCTACTCCCTACATTACTCTTTCAAATGAACAGAAAATGTGATTGTAATGGATATATTCTCGCTCCAGTGAGCTAGGTAACAATATCAAACTTAGATTGCCTAATGCAAGTAGTCCCTGGATCTTAAAAATGCTGTAAATTGTTGGGATAATTTCTTCTGCTGAGAAGCTCAGACTTGCTGATACAGACAGACTAACATAGAAATTTAGCAAGCGCTAAATTAGTGAAATTTTTTGAAAGGTGTTATCCATAGGTTGGGAAAAAAAAAAAAGACAGTCAGAGTTTAGTATTTCCTGCTTGCAAGCATGAACACAGGGTACCTAAACGTAACTTTCCTGTGTGATTTGAGATGCTTTAGGGTAACAAAAAGATCTGCTTGGGTTAAGAACATCTACTAAGAGTGTCCAAGAGTCCCCCAGACTTGTGCACAGCCATCTGAAGGTGCAATACCCTATTACTCTCTGTATACACTACATACTGTTGATAGGCAATCCAATCTAACACATAGATAACATGGCAACAGAATCACAGAATCACAGAATGATATGGGGTTGGAAGAGACCTCTGGAGATCATCTAGTCCAACTCCCCTGCCAAAGCAGGTCCTCCTAGAGCAGGTTGCACAGGAACTTGTCCAGGCGGGTTTTGAATGTCTCTTGAGACAGAGACTCCGCCACCTCTCTGGGCAGCCTGTTCCAGGGCTCTGCCACCCTCAAAGGGAAGAAGTTCCTCCTCATGTTTAGATAGAACTTCTTATGTACAAGTTTGTCCCCATTTCCTCTTGTCCTGTCACTGGACACCACCAGAAAAATACTTGCCCCATCCTCTTGACACCTACCCTTTAAGTACTTATAAGTGTTGATCAGAACCCCCCTCAGCCTTCTCTTCTCCAGTCAAAAGAATCTAGAGAGCCATCTCGCTCTCCTTAAAGCAGATACATGGGTTTGTTCAGCTGAACAGCTTTCTGTGCCCTACTGATCTAAACTTAGGTATTTTAACCTGTAGTTCAGTCTCAGCCTAGAATCCCATCCCCAGGCCTGACACGGGTCTACTGTGGCAGCCTTTCAGAATAGTGATGTCTGTCCAGAGATGAGTGACAACTGCATCCTTGGGCATACTAAATGGAGCAACACCTGAAAGAAGTGGAATTTCAAAAATGATGCCAAGGAACTCAAAAAGCTTAATCTAATATTCATGAGAAAAATCCCTAGTGGCTGATAGTACCAAAAGCAACCTATTTACCCTTACCAGAATTCGCAAATATCAGCAGCTGAGCAAAAATACAGACGACGTCAAGAATAGATCTTATATGAATCACTATACCTTTCCTCTGCTACCATCACCTCTACCACGCTCTCTCGACTGCAAAGTCTTAGGAGGTGAACTGTCCATTAATGTGTATTTTCCCAGAAACTCTTCCCTACCTTCTGGGACCTCTTGTGCCAGTGGACTGGAAACTATGTATAAAGTGGCATGCATTAGCAAAACTCAGCAATGTCTTTCACACAGAGGAAAATACTACATAAGAAAACAGAGCTAGAAAGTCCTGAGTCTAAGGACATAAGTGTATTAATAAGTTTCTCAGACTTGACTCTCCATCACAAACATGGCAGATTTTTGTTAACCTTTGTGGAGAAAGAGATGCAGGATCTAATAAATAACATTTATAGGATTTAGTCCCATGTTTACAGACTCTTTCTTTGATGCATTCTGGTGATCTTCCACTGCCTGTCACTGTGTTCTCATGCTAGGCTAGTTTTTTTCTGAAGAATGGTAAGACTGTATTATGCAGACCGTCTCTTTAAGGTATCCTTGTTGTTTTTTGCATTAAAATGGATCATGCAAGTTGGAGAAGAATGATAACCCATATCACATAACTGCCAAAGGCTTGAGAAAAAAAATGTGCTTAAATAAGAGCTTGAAATATGATCATTAAACTAATTTCAGTGGTGGTGCTGCTGGTTCTTAAAAAAAATCTGCAGGCAGGACAAATGAATTGCATTTTAATGTCATTCAACAGATACCAGCTGAAAAGGTTATCTCAATACCATATTGTGAAATACTTCTCCCAAAACTCTTAGAGGATTTAAGCTCTAACACTTTTAGGACTTTTAGACAGAAATAATATTACTGTGAGGAAGGATCATAGCTATTATGGCTATCCATTTCTCACCCACACCATTCAATGTTTGGAGCTTTTCCTGAGTGATATCCCATATTATTCCACATTTGCCATGAGGAACTGTCAGTTAAAAGTAAAGACAGACAGAAAACGAGCACAGATGGTAACTTCTATCCTGTTCAAAGTTGTTTGTAATTCAACAGAAATACTTGGATTCTTCAACATTTTCCCCCCATTCTCCACATCACTGTTGTATTGTATTTTAAGATAAAATTTGGTATTATTTTTAAGCAGTTGTTATTTATTGTATATCCTATTAATTTAAACATTTAGAACATTCAGTTGTCTTCATAATTTACCCTGTAAATTTGCAACCTCTTTGCAAAACTTTTGATGTTCTGAAATGCTGTTGGTGAGAACATAATGATGTAGAATTAAAGTGTAAGCAGGCAATTCATAGATTCATAGATTCATAGATTGGTCCAGGCCGGAAGGGACCTCCAAAGGTCATCTAGTCCGACCTCCCCGCAGTCAGCAGGGACACCCCCAACTAGACCAGGTTGCCCAGGGCCTCGTTGAGCTTCACCTTGAATATCTCAAGGGAAGGGGCCTCAACCACCTCCCTGGGCAACCTGTTCCAGTGTTCCACCACCCTCACGGTAAAGAATTTTTTCCTAATATCCAATCTAAATCTCCCCTTCTCCAGCTTAAAACCATTGCCCCTCGTCCTGTCACTGCCGGCCTTTGTAAACAGACCCTCCCCAGCCTTCCTGTAGGCCCCCCTCAGGTACTGGAAGGCCACTGTGAGGTCTCCCCGGAGCCTCCTTTTCTCCAAGCTAAACAACCCCAGCTCCCTCAGCCTGTCCTCATAGGAGAGGTGCTCCAGCCCCCTGATCATTTTTGTGGCCCTCCTCTGGACCCGCTTCATCAGGTCCATGTCCTTTCTATATTGAGGGCTCCAGACCTGCACACAGTGCTCCAGGTGAGGTCTCACCAGAGCAGAGTAAAGTGGCAGAATTGTTTCATCTGAAATCTAAGAAATGATATGGACAATTACAAGGAGCTGGCAGATATGACAAATCACCTGGAAGAGACTTGAATCCTATCTGAATGTCAGGCAGGATACCTAGAACATCTCAAATATCTTTGTGCATCTACATTCAACCAAATGACTCTCATCCTTAAATTGCACATGCAGTGATTTATGGTACATTGAGGAGACTGAGTGTTCACAGATACTGGACAAGAGAAAGATGCTGATCCTTCTCACATATGTACTATACTGTTATCCCATCAACTCAGTATGTTTTCAGTAACCTAATTAATGCAGCTACCAGGACAAACATCTAATTTTCCATTTACATAAGTACTTGTAGAAGACTTTGAAGAAAGAAATAGGAATTTCTGTAAGTAAATTCCCATTATACTGTATCATTTCCCGCTCCCTTCCTGCCCAACTCCATTAAACCTAAAGACACCTACAATACTGTATTCTGACTGAAATTTTACCAACTAATGCATTTTGCCACTGGTTATTTTTATGGCACTTTCTTAAACATCGGAGCTATATTTTTGGTTCAATAATTATTCTCAAAGCAAATCTTACCCAAAACATAGCAAGGAGCTGCTCCCTTTTTATTCAGTATCTACATTAAGACCATTTCAAATAGCAATGCACAGACAGATGCAGAATGTGTGTGTCTGTGTTTGTGTGTGGTTTTGTGTGTATGTTTTTGTGTATCCCATCCAGCCCATCAACTTCCCTATTATGGCTGCAACACGTAAAAGTCCACCTTTCAATGAGTTTAAGTGAAACTAATTGTAGGCTGCCCCAGAGAAGATCTTTCTTCTCTTCTAACTCTGCCTCTCCACATGTTCATATGGAGGCCCTGTGGATGATGTGACTGTACACGTGGTTAGTCACACCAGTTCCTTGCTTTAACTGAAAATTAACTCACTGAACTCACTTTCTGGCTGAAAATTAATCTGGGTAACAATGCAGTTGCATAGTGGCAGATGCATACTCAAAGGAAAAAAGTAGAGAAGCAAAATGTATTTTATGCCCTTAATCAGCAGCTGCAAAGGCAATAAACCATCTTTTCAGCTCTACCCTCTGATCTTTTCTTAGACATTCCATATTCTCTTTTGTCTTCATTCAGATATTTGGAAAATAAATAAAACCAAAAATAAAAAACAATCAAAAACGAAACACAAAACTGCAGTCAGAAAAGCAAGGATTAGCAATTTACTCATATTTAAATATCTACCTCTTCTCCATATTTTCTTCATATTGAAGCAGCTATTTTTTTAAAGGCCTATTCTACATTTTTAAAGACCTACTCTGCAGGCACTAAACACTGAAGTGGTCCTTCATTTGCTTTTTTTTAACCATCAAATGAAGAGCCTAAGGATTATTTCCTAGCTCTTCCTGAATTCTGGTTAGCAACTTTATCAGTTTGTTATCTCTGAGCAGTGATAGATGTGGGTGGTTATTTGCTTTATGGATTCTCATTTGATTAATGGGTCTTTCTTCTGCTTAAAAATACATGTCTTTTATAATCTGCAAACAAGAAGTCCTGAATGGCCATCTGCATTCGGTTTTCATCAACATTCTCAGCAGTTAGTTAAATTTCCCATGACGTAGTCTGTCTGTCTGTGTGTTTTATGGAGAGGCATAGAAGGGCCACACTTAGCGTCAGTGGAAGACAAAACCTCAGGCACGAAGCCTTCTCTGTATTTCAGCTAATCTAGAATAAAATACTTTTATTAGGGACTGTCTGCTGAATGCATACTGGTGATTAAATGGAATTTTTAAATTAGATGGAGAATGTGAAGGTAAACAGCTCTTTTAGTTGCACATTTCCAAGCAACATTGCAAAAAGTTGCTTCATGGATCAATAAAGACATGTAGAAAACAGCATCTAGTTCTGGCCAGAACAGGCACTGGTGATGTCTCACATACCTGCCAGCACAGGGGTCACAACAGATGTTGTGCAGTAGCATTGCACTGTGAACCTAAGGCTCCGTTGGCAAGGAAGCACAAAAGGTTTGCTGAACCTTGAACCTTGGGGTTCAAGATCTCTTTTTGCTCCCAGACATGAATTTAGAAGAATATGAAGAATCACAGCAGCAGTAAATGACTTTTCCATGTGTTACTTTCATTACACCTTACTGACTTGAATAATAATTAAAAAAGTTAAAACATGCAGTTTCTTCCCACCCAGTCCCATAAAAACATCACGAGTTCACAAAGACAATAAAAAATGCAGGAATTGCTTTTTTATATTGGCATTTAGGGAAATGCTAATAATATGGGGTTTGTTTTAATTTATAGATCAAGGAAGAAAGGAAAATGCACAAATAAACACAGCTAAAGTTAGCAAAGGTTATTAAAAATTTATACCCTGTGACAATGCTTTTAATACTGTAACCATCTGCGCTTGTCAGCCTAAGAGTTTAGGTAGACTTCAGCAGTTTTAAGAAATGGAGCTACTTTTATGTGTTTCAAAATATAAAACAAACAAACAAACAAACAAACAAGCAAAACCAACCAAAAAATCTAAATCCAGACATAAGAATTTAGAATTAACATGGCTGAAATAATTAATATAGCTTTCACATGAGATACACATCAAAAGCATTATCATAATAAAGACTTATAAGCTCTGAAAAGATTAGAGATATCTAGTTAAGATAATTTACATAAATATTCCATTATCTTTGGTCTTCATTAATTCACTTAATGGCAATATTGACATGTGGAAATTCTGGCAAAAAACCTGTGATTAATAAAGTTGTACATGCAGGCTCTTTTGACATTGCTGGACATATTTTCTAATAACAGCTAATGCTGTCATGTAAGATGTATAAAGTCATTTTTTTTAGATGCATTTGGAGTTAGATTTTGTAGTGTTTACATACTGGTTTTGCATGGATCTTCAAAAATAGAAAACCACACAGCAAATTGGTTGTTGGCTTTCCAGAAGTCAACCCTACTAACCCTCTAAAAGAAACAGAATATTTTAGGCACTGGATTGAAATGCTGTTTAAATATTTAAACCCTTTCTGCAAGTCCTCCCTTTCCAGTCCTAAGGTAGTCCAGTGTATAATTGATCTCTATAAAAACATCCTGAGCCACACTGAGTCCTATCTGCAGTTACATTAATATTCAAAGGGGAAGAGATTAGGTGGGTGGGTCCCTTGCTGTCCAACAGATATACATCACCTCTGTTTCTGAGCAAGAGTTTCACTGCAATCTCTCTCCTCCAAGCAGCTGTTCTGTTTCTGTGTGCATCCCAGCAGAGCACATCAGCCGTCATCGCTTTATTTGTCACAGCTTCTGCTTAGAGTAGCATAGGATGCCTCAATTTTTCTGAGGCTGTCGCTTTTTTAGATATGCCTGGCCCACAAAGCTCCCTCTCATTTAGTTTTGCTTTTTGTGAGGCATTCCCAGCAACAAAATCTCAGTGTGTCTTTTTTATTTGAGTGGGTTTGGAACTTTGGATTTGCAATGCATCTAATGGCACCTGAAAAGCTAGAGCAGGCCATTAAAGTGCTGCTGGTTTAGGCCTAGACACATAAGATGATGTCAGGAACCCATATACCTCCATAGAGGTTTAACATTAAGGTCCCACAGGCACACACAGCAACTGCAGTGAGCAGTTTAAATTCCCACTGCTGGGTATTCACGAGGACATTTACTTCTCACTGGCAGTACTGAGGAAATAAACCCTGGCTCACACTTCAAGTCCCATCTGGAGCCTCTAAACAGCGAGTTCCTGGCTTCTGCAGTTACTGGAGTCTGGTGCCATCAGCATACCCAGAGCATACCTGCACCATGCAGTGAAGGAGGTGGGATCCTCCTTTTTCCCCCTTTGCTTACAATTAACCTCATGGTCAAAGTTCTCACACAGCATTTGTAAGACCAACAGCCCAGTCTGCCTCACACCCCTGAGAATCCGACTCTGTTTCCTACTTCCCATCTGTTTGCTTTAGCCTATGGGAACAGTGGCCTGAAAAAGAGCATATTTTCAGTCAATTTGTAACTGAAATTTGGATGGTAGTCAGCATTTTGATAGCGTAGAAAAATGAGTGTTAATTTACTGGGTTGAAAACATACATGTCCGCTGTCTTCATGCAGATCTTTGTATGCCTTCTGCTCCTCTTTCTGGAAACAGCAGATCATCTTTATTTTACTTCATGACCAGAAGGGGGCAAAGCTGCCTCTACTTCTCTTCCCACCATCTCACAAAGATGCTTACAGATGATGCAGCATTGTTCTGCTCATCATTTTTCCTCAATAGCACTTGTTAAGAATTAGGAATAAATTTATTGTCTTAACTGTCACCTGATACACACGGGCCTGCATTTGCCTGGTGATTTTCTTATGTTGTCACTAAGATGTTTGCCTTTCATCAAACTTCTCTGCCTTTCTACAAGCCGATTTTGTCCCCATGGGCTACCTGTTTGCTCCTCAAAGATGCCTCCTTTGGTTGCCTATGTATACGAGTGGAGTAAAAATAATAATAATAAAAAAATAGTTAAAAATGGAAATGGATTTAAAGACTCAATAAATTAAGATGGAAAGAGAAGAAATATATCAGGAGTGAGCAGTGTAAAGCTAGAATGGGAAGACCTCTTAGGAACACAGCAAACCATGACCAAAGCCATTTACAGATGACATTTGAGTGATACCCCACAGCTGCTCCACGGGCACCTCCCAAGCCCCGTGGTGAGGGTCATACAAGAGCCCAGAGTTTTATACATCTTGTGCTCCATTTGTAGGATGGATGATCCTTTTCCTCTTGAGACTTGTTCCACCTTTCAGTACCCTGTCTGTTTTCCCATGCCACACAATGCTAATGCTGTGGCCCCTGTTGCACAAGGTTCAGTTTGTTTTCTCTGAAAAGAAAACCCATTACTATGTGCCAAGATAGTGTAAAGTGTGGCCTAACAAGCATCAAGTGCAGAAGTTAAACATTTACATCAAAAAAGTGTTTGTGTTGCATATTGAGCCACTAATGTATATGCATGCTCAGGGGATCAGGTGTCAAGAGTTAAGCACTGGAGGGACTATGTTTTATTGAATTTGTTTCTTAGCCTCCATCAGTCTAAGGGACAGAGCTTGGGACAGAGCTTGGAAACAGAGTCTAAGAGAAAGGCAGGAAGCTTTTCTACCACTAGCAGCAGCCCGCAAAATTATGCAGCTTTCTTTGAGACCTATTTTTCAGGACTCAGTATTGTTTAGGGGAGTTTATATACTTAATTCAGGATTGTGAAATGATGCAGACAGTAAAAACCACTGGGGCTTAGAAAGGAGAATCTGTCCCTGCAACTATTGCTGATCCAAGAAGATATCCATGCACATATCACACAGATTTTGGTAGCTGAACTAATGTCTAGAGGAGAAAGCAGTAATACATCCATGACATACATTAACTCCTCTTACAGTATACAAGTAGCATTGTATTTTTTCTTCCCTGAAAGCACTTTTTCATCTAACAGGGAATAAATAGTAATAGTATGGTGACTTTTTTAGAAAGAACAGACGCAAGCCTCTAAATTCGTTTAATTCTCCTGAGATTTACAGAGCATTAGAGGATTTTATTACTATTGATTTCTTTTTCAACCTGACTTAGTTCAGGACCTATAATTTTCGGGTATGATTGAACCGATGAGATCCTGTTAAGTACCTCTTTTTGCAGGGACATACAGATATATATATATTTTTTTTGATATCTTAACATAGCTATACTGCTTGTACTGTTGTGCAAACACCTTATATAGCTCTAAACATATTGTTTTGAGTAAGGAACTGGTGTAGCAGAGTAACCTAAACAGATTAAGCTGACTGGCAACTCAGAAGAGGCGTAGGTGACAGCTCAACTCCACCTCCTTACTCAGGGTGGGAAGGAAGTGTCATTTACAACTCAGGCATTGCCTGTAAACCAATCCCTTGTGGGATCGAAGTCCTTTGTCCTTTTCCTCTACATTCCCTTTTCAGTTACTCATAATTAAACAGGTGTATTGATTAGGGTGAATCTTTACAGTGGCCATACTGAAGACAGCATGTGGTCCTTCGTCAAGTAAGAGAGACATCAATCGTTCATTAATCTGCATTCAAAATATGCATCAATTAAGTAAATAATGAGAATGTTAGTTTCGTGTGAGAAGGCAGGAAACAAACACGTTTGCTGGCTTTTTCCCTTCTTCCTATTCACCGATAGATGGTGGCAAAACTCCTTCCTTACGGTTGTCATAGGCTTGTGATTGTATCAAGACCATGCATCATATCACTGCTTCAAGCACTTTTCACCCTCATTCTGTTTTCTGAACATCATCAAAATCTTTTCCTCCCAAACACTAGTCTCACTTCTTTCCAGTTTTTCTTAGCAAAAGCTGTGGGAAATTTCAACTTCATTTTAATCTTCTTTGCACACAATGCTCTGCCTCATCTCCTTTTCAAGCAAAGCAGGGAAAAGGGTGCAGTGATCAATCCCTTTATGGAGTTCCCCATGTCTGAAGCCTGTGGGGGATTAATCATTTTAAAAACTGATGTAGATATCTGTCTTTAAAACAAATCTAGAAGATAAACTGCAGCTCAGCCAGAAGACACAGCCATTCCCTGGGGATCAGAAACACAAATACCTTGGGCTAAATATGCAAGGAATCAGGATGGATAATCTGAATATCTGTGGGCCTCAAAAAAATCTTGGACAACAGCTACTGCCCTTTAAAAAGAAAACATTTTGAATAAGGGGAGTGAGTAGAAGCCCATGTAAGAGTATATCAGCATCACACAGCTCACTCTTTTTTCCCAATTAAAGTGTTTACACTACAGTATGGACAGAGCTTTAAAGGATGATGCTGGCATTACCAAGCACTATCTTATATTGTGGTTCAGCTGTATCAAGCTGTTGCAACCATCATGTGTGAAAGTTTATTATGGAAAATTTTGATATACAAAAATACTGGCCTGTTTCACAAAGAAATTCAAAACAACGTATCTTCAGAAAGGAAAGTGGTTCCATAGACCATATATGAATCTGCTTTTCCCTCAAACTGGCTCCTTTTTCTGGTACAGAGTGTTCAAGAAACACCATGCAAAGTTTTACAGCCATCTGTTTGGAATACACCGGTTTTCATTTTTTGGAATTAGTCTCTTGTAATCTGTTTCCCTTTACCTCTAATCTTGTTTTAATTTCACTGGGCCAACACAATGAAAAATAGCAAAAATGAATCTTCACTGTAGCAGGGTAACAGTTGCTCAGTAAATAATACTTAGAGACAAGAATTTTGATTTATTCTGTAATCTCAGAGGCTGGGCAGATTTGCTACATTTTGTCGAACCAAGAAAGAACAGCACTGAAGATGGGGAAACAAATGTTTGAAACACGTAGTCAAACACAGCAATTGGAATGGGATGGAGAATAACAGGAACAACAACAATGGCTTGATAAATATATTACGTTGAAATGGTAACATCATAACTGTCACAGGGCCTTGTACAAACCTGAATCCTCAAAATAATCCAGTCTGGAGGCCAGTCATAGAGCTCTGAAGTCATCCTCTGGGCAGAGCTGCACTCTCAAGTGAAGCCCCTGAGGGTCTGCAGGCACATGAGAGCATATAACACCTTTTTTTTTCAATGGGTTGCTACTGGCACAGTCCCTATGTAAATCTTCAGAAGACTGTTCATTTGGACACTATCCTATTAAACGATAATGCAGAATCAGAAGCCCTTCATTTTCTTAGTGTAAGGGGAACCAGGAAAATTAGGACTGATTTATGAATTTATGGAGAAGACCTATCAGTAGGAGTGCCATTAGATCTACCAATTAATGAGCACTCAAGAAAATAGATATGTCAGGACATTCCATTATTAACAGGAAAAAAAAACAAATAGGTAGAATGATTTGAAATATTATCTTTCCAACTTTTACCTCACTTTTTTTCTCTTTATGGCAGAATTATTACATATTAGTTTTTGCTAGTAAAGAAAAAAGGCATTTGGAGTTATATAGGAATAAGATAGGTGGAGGTTTATAGCCTTGGTAAAAAGCAGAGATTTTAGACTAAAAGTTGGTCCAAAACTTTGTCCTGCTGCTAACAAACAGGAAAGAAGCATGGAGAATGTAGCCACAGCTGGCAGTCTGGGCTGCAGGGCCTGTAAGGTGACAAAACTCAGCATCCAGAGGACAGCAAGAGGAGCGAGGACACCAGACTTCAGGAAAACAGGCTTTGGCTTGTGAAGAGACTTTGTAGGCAAGGAAAAAAGCAACCCATTCTTCTTGCAGACTGAGAATATTTACAGAAACCTCTTTGGCTAAGCAGAGAGTTTCTTAATTAATTAATAGGGAAATGTAGGTGGAAATAAGAACATAAAGGAGGAATATAAAAGCATTGTTCAGGTAAAAGAGGGTGAGATAGGGAGGCCAACACCAAAATTAACTGAAACTACGAAGACAATTCAAGGGGGACAGGAAGAACTGTGTAAGTGGGCTAGCGTTTACAGGAGTGGGATATTCTCAGACATGGCCTGATGGGAATTAAGTCAGTGCACTGATCTAATTGCAAGATCACTATCTCCTGTCTTCAAAAAATATGCTTATTAGGGGCAGTCCCTGATGGCAGGGAGAATGCTGATGCTATGTCTGTCCTTTTAAAAGGTAAGGAAAGGATCTGAGGAACTGTAGACCATGGACAGAAAGAATGTATCTGACGGCACTGAGAAATCTGGCTGATGTCCTTATGAGGCCACACTACATAATTTTTCAAAGATCACAGAGATCAAAGGAAGTCCCTGAAGACTGGAGAAAAGCAAATGTTGAACCCACTTTCGAAGGGGGCAAGAGTGATGATTTGAGGAGCTATAGGCATGACAACCTCACCTTGGTCTCCAAGAAGCTCATGGAGCAAGTTCTCCAAGGAGAATGAGAATAGGAATAGACAGATTTCACAATCTAGTGAGTTATGTTTGACCAATCTGATTGTTTTCAATGACAAAAGACTGCCTATGATTCACTTCATGGATGAGTGTTGTGAAAGGAATGATGCACTTCACTCATAAAAGAGAAGCAGCAATATATTTATTGACATAAAACAGTGATTTAACAAAGTTTGATGGTAAATACAACAGTGGCTTAAGAAGATTTGATGGCAAGGTACACTTCATTATTTACTGCATAGAGGACAGGGTCAGATTAAACTGTCAGGGAGACTCTCCCATTGAGTCAAGGTTCAGAGAGGATCCCCTTGCTTTCTAAACTCCTTCTCAGAGGAGAATCTGGGTGCAGCTCGATCCAGTTCCAGACTTGGTCAACAGTTTATGTCTAAAGGATCATATGCACACAGTCACTCCAAGATATAATCTTAGTGAAACTTTGAAGTTTAACATGCTATTATCACTACCAAGGATCTTTTGTGGCAAAGAATCTACGAACCTCAAGGAGTAGCTTTGAGAGGTATCCCTACTCAGGGGGACATCCTGGTGTGCAGCCTCCTGTCACGCAGGAAAGCTCAAAGGGGTCTTGGGCTGTTCACTACTTATGGAGGTAAGATGATTGACTTGTAGTCGTATTTGCATATCAGTCACAGTACCAGTATTGTGGTTATATGGGCACATTGCTCAAGTTAGCCCTTGGTTATCGTGTTGTTATCTGTCTCCCTGAAACCACTTTGACCTGGATGCAGCCACCACGACCAGATGTATCTATTATGATCACCACATGTAGTTGTCACTTGGGCAGGGTTATGGGAGATGATGCTAAGGTTGAGGGTCTAGGGGGTGAACACACCATTAGAGTGAGAGGAGCTGAGATATATCTTTGCTTTGCTAAAACTTTACGTAAAACTTTCCCACCACAGCCTCATTGATAAACTGAAGAAGTACAGATTGGCTGACTCTTAGATGAGCTGACAATTGTCCAGACTGCTGGTCTCACTGAGTAGTGATCAATGACTTGATGTCAGTTTGGCAGCTGGTAACAAGTGGAGCATGACAGATATCAATACTCGGGCCAATACTATTCAATATCTTCATCAACTGCCTAGATGTTGAGAAAGTGTGATTCCTCAGCAGATTTCTAAATTATTTGAAACTAGGGGAGAAGGAGATGGTAAATGAACAGTAGACCTTCCTTTGAGTGAGGCCTGACTAAAATTAAAGAGCAGATCATCCCGGAACCCTTGACGTTCCACAAGGACAGATCAGACCTACCTATGCATTGGTACAGGCCAGGAACAAACTGGCAGCTCTCCTGAAAAGGACCTGGAATAACAGCGGGTGCCAACACACACATGAGCCAAAAGTATGTTTTCACTGTGAATGATGCAAACTGCAGCCTGGGCTGCACTAGAAGAAGCACAGCCATCAGATCAAGGAGGGTTTCAACCACTCCTTGCTCAGCATTGGTAACACCACTCCAGGAATACTGTGTTTGTTTTGGGCGTACCAGTTCCAGTGAGATGTTGAGAAACTGGAGACAGTTCAGTAACACTGAGGACCTATTCCAGGGAGATGCAGAGGAGAATTTTCCCCTCCTGGTTGATGCCTGCCTAGAGAGCAAAGACTTTTTGGATGCCTTATAGAACAGTGAGCACACTAATGCTTAGCCTAATAGCTTGTTAAATCCTTACTATCTTGCTTATGTTAGCTACTAAATGAGTGCTTTTTACTTATAAGCAGTGTATATCCTGTTGCAGAGTGTCTTTGAGCCCAGTTAAAGATTCCTGAACAAAAAGACTCAAATGAGGGGCTGTAGCAGAGTGCAGAAATTATTTGAGAGACTATAGCTTGTGAAAAACCATGTCTCTCTTGGTGAGAGGGCCTAGAAGAAGGGTTGAGTAATAAACTATGAACCCTATGTGAGAAAGGAGAAAATCAAATTCCTGATGTCCAGCATTGGTTTTTTCAGACTGCCTGACCCTAGCTGTATGCATAACTCTTTGCTACAAGTTACTCTTTCCATTACAACTACTGAAAGGAACGCAAATTTCAAAATTTTTTATACATGCCACAGAATCAAATTCTTCAGATTCTGCAGTGGAGTGAGGGGTAAAACACATCCAAAGTATCACAATTTTCCCAGGACAGACAAGATTGAGTCGCAAAGCTCTTTAACTGACAAGCTTTGACTGTGTTCATCAATACCTTGATATTTATAGGACAGAACAACAAGGACAAGGACTGAAGGAATTGAAGGGTTCTGTTTTGCTCATGACAGCATCACCACAGAGCTTGAATTGGGTTGGATGGGCCATGTTTAATGACCCATGTTTGCTTTGTAATTGAACCTTTAGTTTACTGAATCACGTTACTAGGAAAATTTGCTAATGTTCTAAGGTCTGAAGTCTCTGGGTATGCTCCACTTACTCTGACTCTGCTCCATTTAGAGTAATATCCTGTTATTGAATAACATACGTACTTCCCTCCCCCCTATCTTCTATATCTGTCTTTCTGCTTCTGATTTTATGTGGACTCATTATAAATTGTGGTTATCTGAAGACTTTCTTCAAGGTGCTGTACTTACCTTCATAAGGCTACATATTCTCCATGTTTTCCCTTGTATAAGAAATACCAAATTATATGATTGCTTTTGATCCCTACTTTTTTAATCTAGCTAGATTGAACGTCTCTATTATAACAAGCTATAAAGAAAGTATGCTGTCTCTTGCCTGTAGTAGTTACTGCAACATTTATGTAAGAATATCTCATTGGAAGTCAACACTTGGAAGGAGAATAAAGCCTATATGGGAGTAAGGTCAGAGGTATGACGAAAAGAAAGGAGGGTTGAGAGCTGTTACAAGAATATCTTCTCCTTTAAACATCTGAACACAACTGAATTAACAAAAATAAGGTGCTGTATATTTGCATGGTTAGGAAAACATACATGATTCAAAGAGCCATTGGCTATTTCACATAATCTGTCACAATAAGAAAATTTTAAAAGCATCAAAATTATGCAGTAGCAGATGTGCCACATGAAATCACTGCCTTTAGGTACCCTGAAATGTTTTGCAGCTTTCTTCCCCAGACCCTGATGTGAACTACTTAACCTAAGGTTCACAGTATTTAATTACTGCTCTCACCTCAAGTAGCTCTAAAAGCAGTCCTCTGAGAGCCCTACCTGCACATTGGAGACGTGATAAGAAAGAAAAGATAAGCAATTTGCATTTCAAATGAGGAACAACCTGTCCCATGTTATTTTTGCAATCATCTTTTTTCTCTCTCCCCCCAATAATTTAAAAAAGCTTACAGTATGATATTGTTTGTCTGTAAGCAAATCATTTCAAGGTCCAATTCTGATTAATTAAAGAAATTTGGAAAAAGCAGCACTAAGCTCATATAGAAAGGTGTACATTTTGGTATGTATTGGTATATGTGATGACAATCAAATTTTCATTAGACATCAAAGAACAGGCATTATTAAGTTAAGAACTGAAGAAATCAGATACTCTATGACTGTATTTTCTTTTTGAGTTCATTTAAGCACTATGAAACAAATACCAGGACAAATCTGAATATTTATCAACTGTACACTTAATTTCTCTTTTAGAGTCATCTTCATAATGTTTCTCTATAGAAAATATAGATAAGTGTCTTAAACGCAACTTTTCAATTCTTATCTCTGATACAGATGACAAAAATAGAAAAGGCAGAGTCAAAGATGGGAGTCAATGAGACTTTATAAAATGTATTTTACAGAGCACCTGAATTTCTCTCTTTCATGTATTTAGTAAAAAATATGGGATGAATCCCATGGAAATAGGAAGCATAAGGTTAAAGTCCTGGGTCACTGGCCTTAAGTCATTCACTCCCGTACCTTGATACAAAAAGAACTTTATTACATAATCCTGTTCAGATTTTTTTTTTTTTTTTTTTTTTTGTTCTAGTTCAACCCTTCAGTCTGAAAGCTGCTTGAAAACCTCAGGTCTTGATGTTTATAAACATTTAAAATTTCCATTCTATCTATGTTTGAAGTCATCTGGTCCAAGCTCTCACTCAAACCAGAGTTAACTTTAACATTAAATCCAATTTCAATATCAGATGAGGCTTCTCAGCATCATAGCTGTTCAGTGTTTGAATACCTGGGTAGCCTTCATTGAGAAGAATTTTTTCCTTAACACTCAACCAGAATTTCCTTTCTTTGCAATATCTGTCTGTTGCCTCTTATCATAGAATCAAAGAATCATAGAATCAGAGAATGGTTTGGGTTGGAAAGGACCTTAAAGATCATCTTGTTCCAACCCCTATTCCATGGGCAGGGACACTTCCCATTAGAACAGGTTGCTCAAAGCTCCTTCCAGCCTGGCCTTGAACACCTCCAGGGATGGGGCTTCCGTAGCTCCTCTGGGCAACCTGTTCCAGTGCCTCACCACCCTCACAGGAAAGAATTTCTTCCTAATAACTAATCTAAATGTCCCCTCTTTCAGTTTAAAACCATTATCCCTCAGCCTACGGCTCCACTCCCTCATAAAGAGTCCCTCCCCACCTCTCCTGTAACCCCCTTTAAGCACTGGAAGGCATTTATAAGGTCTCCCTGCAGCCTTCTCTTCTGCAGGCTGAACAACCTCAATTCTCTCAGCCTGTCCTCAAAGCAGAGGTTCTCCAGTCCTCAGAGCATCTTCGTGGCCCTCTTCTCAACCCATTTCAACAGGATCCTTCTTATGCTGGGGGCCAGAGCTGCACACAGTAAATGAGGTGGGGTCTCACCAGAGCACAGTAGAGGGGTAGAATTACATCCACCTGTTGGCCATGCTTCTTTTGATGCAGCCCAGGATGTGGTTGGCTTTCTGGGCTGCATATGCACATTGCAGGTTCATGTTGAGCTTCCCATCCACCAACACCTGCAAGCCTTTCTCCTCAGGGCTGCCTTCAATCCATTCTCTGCCCAACCTGTATTTGTGCTTGGGGTTGCCTTGACTCAGGTGCAGGACCTTGCACTTGGCCTGGTTGAACTTCATGAGTTTTGCACAGGCCCACCTGTTAAGCCTGTTCAGGTCCCTCTGGATGACATCCCTTCCCTCCACTGTGTCAACCACACCACACAGCTTGCTGTCATCAGCAAACTTGCTGAGGGTGCACTCAATCCCACTGTCCATGTCACCGACAAAGATATTAACACTGGGCCCAGTACTGACTCCTCAGGAATGCCACTTGTCACTCATCTCCACTTGGACATTGAGTCATTGACAGCAACTCTTTGAGTGCAACTATCCAGCCAATTTCTTATCCACTGAGCGGTCCATCTGTCAAATCAACGTCTCTCCAATTTAGAGATAAGGAAATCATGCAGGATAGTGTCAAATGCTTTGCACAAGTACAGGTAGATGATGTCAGTTGCTCTTCCCTTGTCCATCAACATTGTAACCCTGTCGTAGAAGGCCATCAAATTTGTCAGGCATGATTTGCCCTTAGTGAAGGGTAAACCCATGCTGCCTGTCACCGATCACCTCCTTATTTCCCATGTACCTTAGTATAGCTTCCAGGATTTTCTGCTCCATGGTCTTGCTGGGCACAGAAGTGAGAGTGACTGGTCTGTAGTTCCTTAGGTCTTCTTTTTTTCCCTTTTTAAAAATGGGGGTTACATTTCCTCTTTTCCAGTCAGTGGGAACTTCTCTGGGCTGCCATGACTTATTAAATGTAGAGGATAGTGCCATGGTAACTTCACCTACCAGTTCCCTTCAGACCCGCAGATCTCATCAGGTCCCATGGATTTGTACAGGTTCCTTAGATAGTCTCGAACCTAATCTTCTCCTACAGTGGGTGGTATCTCATTCTCACAGTCCCTGCCTTTGCCTTCTGCAACTTGGGTAGTGTGGCTAGAGAACTTACTTCTGAAGACTGATGAAAAAAAGTAATTGAATACCTTTTCCATTCCTGGGTGACCAGGTCACCTGTTTCCTTCTGCAGAGGGCCCACATTTTCCCTAGTCTTCCTTTTATCACTGATGTACCTGTAGAAGTTTTTCTTACTACCCTTGAAGTCTCCGGTCAGATTTAACTTTATCTGGGCTTTAGCTTTCCTAATCACATCCCTGGCTGCTCAGACAATTTCTCTGTATTCCTCCCAGGCTACCTGTCCTTGCTTCCAACCTCTGTAGGCTTTCTTTTTTCTGTTTGAGTTTCTCCAAGAGCTCCTTGTTCATCCATGCAGGCCTTCTGATGTTTTTGCCAACTTTCTCTTTGTTGGGATGCGTTGATCCTGAGCTAGGAGGATCCTTGAGTATTAACCAGCATTCTTGGACCCCTTTTCCCTCCAAGGCTTTATCCCATGGTACTCTACCAAGCAGGTCCCAGAAAAGGCCAAAGGCTGCTCCCCTGAGTCCAAGGTGTGCACCCTTCTTGCTGCCTTAAGGTTCTTGAACTCCACCATTTCATGGTAACTGCAGTCAAGGCTCCCCCTGAGCTTCGCATTTCCCACCAGCCCCTTCTTGTTGGTGAGAACAAGGTCCAACATAGCACTTCTCTACATTGGCTCCTCTATCACTTTAAGAAGGAACCTCCTGGACTGCTTATGCCCTGCTGTGTTATCCCTCCAACAGATACCAGAGTGGCTGAAGTCCCCCATGAGGACCAGAGTTTGTGATCTTGAGGCTGCTCCTATCTGTCTATAAAGGGTCTCATCTGCTCAGTCTTCCTGGTCAGGTGGCCTGTAGCAGATCCCCCTGTAATGTTACCTGTCCCTGCCCTCCCTTTATTCCTGATCCATAAGTTCTTGGTTGGTTCCTTATCCATTCCCAGGTGGAGCTTCATGCTTTTCAGCTGGTCATTGACATAAAGGACAATACCCCTGCCCTTGTCTCCCCTGCCTGTCCCTCCCAAAGAGCCTATATCTTTCCATTCCAACACTGCAGTCATAGGAGCCATCCCACCTCATCTCCACGATGCCAGTAAGATCATATCCCTGCAGGCATATGCACATATCTAGTTCTTGTTTATTCCCTATGTTACTTGCATTTGTGTAGATGCATTTAAGTTGGGCCCCCAATGAAGCCAATTTACTGACTTACAGTTTTATCTTACTTATCTTTTAGTCTACTACTACGAAATGCTAACCAAAATAATTACAATGATGAGTTCTGTCTAGATTTCTGACTTCTCTCATGATTGAAGTTAATACATAATATTACAGCATGAAACACAGTCATTCTTCAATGACAACAAAATAAGAGATATTAGGTGGGTTTTTGTGATGTTACACACTGTGTTTGCTAATACCTGAAAAGATACTTGGTACATCAAGCCCCTCTGCTGGGGACAATCTATTGGAGTTTAAGAAGCTGAGAATCACAAACCTGGTAGTAAATAATATAAGTCATGGTTACAAACTGTATCTTGCAGTAACGAGAGTTTTAGAAGTACTGAATATTCACAGGAGAGAAGATGAGTGCTCAGCATGTTCTAAAAATCAAATGTATGTATGCCTCAATAAAGAGGTAGGCACGCTGCAAACACCTCATTTGAACGTTTGCCCACTGTGTTTTCAAGTAAGATGCACTCTTGTCTTCTTAATAACATTTACAGGACGAGTGAATGGGTGTCAGGCTTGTCTCAGTGTCTTGCTACTGAAAGTTTATGCAGGAGAAAAAAGGTCAGTGTATTCACCTCTGATTCACAGCAGTGGAAAGGAAAAAAAAAAAGCAGGGATTTTCTTGTACTGCTGGATTTACATATGTCCTTAGGGAACAGACATCCATGCACCAGCTGTAGACTTGTCTGCTGAAACCAGCTAGCTTTGCCTGTTAATACACAGCTTGCTTATAGGAAAAGGTCAAGGCAACTTGTATTAATTACAACTTGTATTAATTACATATTTCAAGTTGCACAGTAGCCATTCAAAAGAACCTGTCCATAACAAAGGCTGTGGTTTCTGAAAAAACAGTTTTCCAGGCAAAGACAATTATAATAAATACCTTTTAAATTAATGCTGATGTGACAGTAATGAGATATACTGTCAGTATTGTTACTACTTTTGGTTTGTTTAGCTTTCTTAGCACAGTTTATCTGAGAATCTCAAAGAGATTAAGGTCATTAATCACTTAGACTTCACAGAAACTCTTATATTTTTCTTTTGTTTAAAATTCAAACTACTGAAAATTGCTGAAGGTTGAATTAGTGGCAGAGCTAGAAAAATCAACTATAATCCTTACATCAATATTTCCAATTGGTCAGTAGTACCTACTTTTGCACCCAGTGTTGGTACCCATTTTCGTTTCTCTGAGTTCTAGCTGTGTTTATTTTTGTCACCATGGAGTAAGGGAGAGGATTCTGTGGAACAGATGCAGTCATCAACAGCTAGCCAGAAATATGCAAACCAGATCACTGAAAAAAACCACACACACACACAAAAAAAAAAACCAAATGAAAATGAGGCATTTGAGTCTTATTTACTTCACACTGTTTTTTATAATTAATATGTAACTTAAATTAAAAACAAACAAAAATCTCTCCTTTGGGTTCATTATATCCTATTTTTGTTAAGAAAGTGTTTCTTCTAGACTCTGATGAAGAAAACAAATATACTAAGGATTACATATTAATGCAAGGCACTCAGCTAGGCTAAAAACATTCTCTCTAACATGATTACATTGATTTCTTCCTGTTTGTCCTTTATAACTACACTGAAACTATTTTCCAACCATGGTGTATAAATATTTTTATAGTACAGAAAGCTTTACATATCTAAATAGAAAGTCTTAAATATATAGTTAAAGGTCACTATTTTCATTATAGGTAAAAAAGCCTTTTCAAAGAAGCTAAAAATACAACACAGAATGACTGAAAGCTTAATGAATTAATCTGAATTTTATACAATGCATATATCTAATTTCCAGAATGAAGTATTGTGTTTCCTCTGATATACCACAGGCCACAGCATTTCGTTCTAGAAATCTAGACACACGTTCTAGCACAGAAATCAAAGACCAGAAAGAACTGGTCTTTGGCTGAGGAACGCCTAATGTGAAGACAAGCAATCACTCCAGATTCATATTTTGTTTCAAAAGGTAATCTGACTGTAAAATCTTATGCTTTAATCTTAATTTGAAATTATTCTACTTTTTTACTCCCAGTACGATTGGCTGGGATATTTTCAGCAAGGCAGCTTAAACTGGCAGTTCTGTCAACACAGAAGTAGGTCATAAGCTCTGGTGGAACATGTCCTGAAGTTCTGCCTTCTCATTTTTTTTTGATGTAGGGAAATGCAACTTAAAAATCCCTTGAACTTTTAATAAGAGTACAACATTTCAATAACTTTCTACTTAGAAAAGTGTTCTGATGTCTACTGATTCCTACAGAATTTGATAACTACAGAGTGACAACTCTTGCTCTGAATAACTGAGTTCTACTCAACATGTCTACTTTCAGGTATGAGTTTTTGTCATTTTCTCTCCTTGGGACACTCCACCCTAGAACAGTGGATCTCAAATTTTCTTCACATAAAGGAGTTTACATGAGTGGGAATCATCTCTCCTTTAACGATTGAAAAGTCAACCATTTATTTTAAGTTTGGCTTCTAATGTAGTGAGTAGAGAAAATCAAGAGACTCTAATGAGAGAAATTTCTTATCTTTTTCTTGCCTCTAACAGTGAAAGCTGTCACAAGCAGTTTAGGAAAAACACCTAAATTTAGATGACTCTAGCTACATGAACTGAGACAGATCATAGAATCATAGAATCATAGAATCATAGAATGGCTAGAGTTGGAAAGGACCTTAAAGATCATCTAGTTCCAACCCCCCTGCCATGGGCAGGGACACCTCTCACTAGAGCAGGTTGCTCAAAGCCCCATCCAGCCTGGCCTTGAACACTTCCAGGGATGGGGCATCCACAACTTCCCTGGGAAACCTGTTCCAGTGCCTCACCACCCTCACTGTAAAGAATTTCTTCCTTATATCTAATCTAAATCTCTTCTCTTCCAATTTAAAACCATTGCCCCTTGTCCTGTCACCACTCTTCCTGACAGTCCCTCTTCAGCTCTTCTGTAGGCTCCCTTCAGGTATTGATAGGCTGTTATAAGGTCTCCCCGGAGCCTTCTCTTCTCCAGGCTGAACAACCCCAGCTCTCTCAGTCTGTCCTCATAGGAGAGGTGCTCCATCCCTCTGATCATCTTCGTGGCCCTCCGCTGGACCCGTTCCAACAGGTCCATGTCCCTTCTGTGTTGAGGACTCCAAAGCTGGACACAGTACTCCAGGAGGGGTCTCACGAGCGCAGAGTAGAGGGGCAGAATCACCTCGCGAGACCTGCTGGCCACACTTCTCCTGATGCAGCCCAGGACACGGTTGGCTCTCTGGGCTGCCAGTGCACACTGCCTGCTCATGTTGAGCTTCTCATCCATAAGCACTCCCAAGTCCTTCTCCTCGGGGCTGCTCTCCAGCCATTCTCCACCCAACTTGTATTTGTGCCTGGGGTTGCCACGTCCCAGGTGCAGGACCCTGCACTTGGCTTGGTTGAACTTCATGCAATTTGCATGAGCCCACCTCTCCAGCCTGTCTAGGTCCCTCTGGATGGCATCCCTTCCCTCCAGCGTGTCAACTGCGCCACCGAGCTTGGTGTCATCAGCAAACTTGCCGAGAGTGCACTCTATCCCACTGTCCATGTCACCGACAAAGATGTTAAATAGTATTGGTCCCAGTACCGACCCCTGCGGAACACCACTCGTTACTGGCCGCCACCTGGACATTGAGCCATTGATTGTAACCCTTTGGATGTGGCCATCCAGCCAGTTCCTTATCCACCGAGTGGTCCATCCATCGAATCCATGAGTTTCCAATTTTGAGACCAGGATGTCGTGCGGGACAGTGTCAAATGCTTTGCATAAGTCCAGGTAAATGACGTCAGTCGCTCTGCCCTTGTCTACCAAGTCTGTGGCAGTATCGTAAAAGGCCACCAAATTTGTCAGGCACGATTTGCCCTTGGTGAAGCCATGTTGGCTGTTTCCAATAACTTCTTTATTCTCCATGTGCCTTAGCAAGGATTTCAGGAGGATCTGCTCCATGATCTTGCCAGGCACAGAGGTGAGACTGACCGGCCTGTAGTTTCCCGGGTCTTCTTTGTTTCCTTTTTTGAATATTGGAGTTATGTTCCCTTTTTTCCAGTCAGTGGGAACTTCACCAGACTGCCACGATTTCTCAAATATGATGGAGAGGGGCTTAGCAACTTCGTCCGCCAGTTCTCTCAGGACCCGTGGATGGATTTCATCAGGTCCCATGGACTTATGCACCTTCAGGTTCTTTAAGAGGTCTCGAACCTCGTCTTCTTGTACTGTGGGTGGTACAGTTGTACACCCACAGATATTGGTACAGATGTTATGTCAGCCCTGGGTATTTCCTGATAAAAGACAGGAGAAATCTCTTTGTCTCTTAGATTGTCATATAGTGGGGTTTTGGTTTTTTTTATCCTCAAGATTTTTCCTTTGAAGAGCTGTATAATTAAATTTAGGCTTCACAGACAAAGCCAACAGCAGAGAAAAAGTGCAGTGTCTATATCTGCAGGATCAATGTATTATACAGTAATGTAATCCTGGTATTTTACCCAGATACTTTACTTCTCAAACTGAATTAGAGCAGTACACACACTTTCCCTATTACCACATTTTGATTAAGCATGAAAAGGTCTCGCATCCTGCATACATGTATTTCCACATGCAATTGGGCTAACCATTCATAGGGGAAGCAAGAAAACCAGAAAAAGTTAGCAAATGCCAGATTATCTTCTTACAATCAACTGGCTGAAAGGCTTGGAGCAGGCTAAGACTTCCTTTTCCCAAAAACCAGCAAACTTGTGCACTGGTTGGTGACTGTGAAGAAGCCACAATGTTTCCCTATTTACTTAATTCCTTTATTTGGATGCGGGACAAGAAGGCAGTTCATCCCGTGACATTGCACAGTCAGTAGAATGATCAAGTTGAAACAACAGTTTTAAACCTATATTACTAGACTATTTTATGAACCCCTACTCCTCTCCCCACTTCCGCAAGTCTCACTAATAAACTGGCATTCCAAGTATGAAAGACAAAGATAGTAAGAGAAGCAAAAAAGTCTAGACTCAAGGAATAGGTTAACATTTGTTGTTTTAAGTAGTTTCATCTGTCAATTTCTCCCTATCATTCTGACACCACAGAATGATGCAACTGAAGGCCAAGGAGCAGACTCCAGCATCACTGAAATCAAATTCTATACAGAGAAATATTGTAATGCACTTAAGCACATTCTGCACAAAGATGAGCTGACGAGATGAGCACAAGGCGTAAGTAACATGACCTAAATCTATAATGAAAGCCTGCACATCTACAATGTTAAAAACTTTCAGTGAGTATGACATGAATTCTAGGGCAACCGAATTACATCATCTCTCCACATTGTTTTTTAGTAAGACTTGAAGTAAGTTTCCATTAAATGGAAGAAAATTACTGCATCATGTTGCACCCCAGCAATTGCTGATATATTGTAGCAGCCTGCCAAATAGTCAAAATTTTAAGTCAAAAAGTGTGGGACAGGATGTCTCTCAATCGCGGCAGAAAAGGGTGCATGGATAAATTCTGTAATGAAAAACATAAAGTGGCATTTGGAAGGTTTAAAATTCTACTTTTTAAGTATAATAAATGAATATAATTTCTTTTGTGTTTATATGATTTGTTTGGTTGTGGACAGCAGTAGAAGTCACATAGGCCATTAATTGACTTAAATATCCCTTTAATGCTATGCCAGTTTGAATCAGCTATATATTATCAAGAAGACCAAAAGGGATTTTTTTCTCTCCTTTGTTAATAAGAGCTGGCAGGTTTGTGTTTCTCATGTCATTCGAGACTGGTGGAGCAGTACAGTTCCTCTACCCATTATTTGAGACAGGATACTGCAACTTTTGCACTGGTTCTGCTCGTCTGAGACTTGAAAGGACAGACTTTAGTCTGCATTTGCATCAGGACTAATTGCGGGAATTGCATGTTTTTGCATCAGGCATTTGGCTTCAAATTAGAACCAGTCCATCTCCCTCAAGTTTATGTATCAAGAATGCTAATAGCTCCACCTTAAGCCAGTTTCTTTAACGTTTCAGGGAATAAAGAATGGCGTACATGTAGGTAATGGAAAAGGATTTGGGAAACAATGAATTTTCTTGAGGCTGTGCTGGAATGAACACAAAACATTTACAGAGCTGCAGATAAGCCTGAAGAGTCAGATAAAGCTAGGAACAAACACAGAGAACAAGATTCAATTAGCAGTAATTTGGAGTAGAAACTAATCTTCAGTTGTTACCATTAAACAAGTCTTGAGTGAATAGCAAGAATCCATTTAGCTTTTCTGAATTATTACCTGCAAAGTCAATAGGTGTTTATTATCTTAGCGAGAGCAGCCTTGTTATCAGTCCTCTTTCTTAACTCCTAATGGAGCCAGCTGTTTATTTTGGATAATGGTGAACTTCACAGCATATACCAAAGCCTCATGCTGCGTTGCAGTTACACCGATCACATGTCCCCTTGTTCAACCAAGAACTGAGTTTGTTTAGATGCGGTGAATGATTTCACACATAGCCTCAGGAATGAAAAATCAGCAGGTGATAAATCAGTTCTTTCTCAAACTTTACAACTGTCAAAGTAACAAGCTGTGAAGGTTTTTCTGTTTATTGTTTGTTTGTTTGCTTGTTTTTCTTTTTTTTCTTTTTTTTTTTTCTGTGTTGTTTGTTTGCTTGTTTGTTTGTTTGTGTGGGTTTTCTTTTTTTTATCTTGGAGAGCAAAATGGTACCCAATTTAAATCACACATCAGATGGGGATACTGAACATAAAGAGATAAGCTGTTCAACAAGGGAGTTCTCTAATTAGTTGTCATACATTCCCCTAATATTACAAGGTATATGCAAACAGCTTATCAGGTTACCCTCTAACCACCTTTCTTACATGATACACTTGGAACTCCAGAGACCCCCATTAAAGAGTAGGTAAAATTTTTGACACTTTGCCTAATGACAGACAGTTCCCTCATTCCCAGAGGGGAACCTGAAATCCCCTGTAAGGGATCCCCTGATGGTCAGAAGAGCGTGTCTGACATCTCAGAAGTACCCAGGTCATTCTGGACCAGTTCCCACTTCCGTGGCTTCAGTGTGCTGCTGCAGCGAACAGGGACAAGTGGGGATGAACTGAGTCTGACAGGATTTTCCTTATTCAACAATAGATGAAAGCAGGTCATTTCATAAACAAGAAGTTTCTGAAGTTAAAACAGGCAATATGTTATTGCTGTTACACAATCGAGAAGGTTTGGTCTGTAATGGTGAAGGAAAATAGTGTTTTCCCAATACTTCTCTTTATTTTTTTGGTGATATACTCAGAATGCATGTTATGGGTATAGTTTCAACTTTTTTACTCTTCCCCCTGGATTATTTGCTAATCTAGAAAAAGGTTAATCTGGAGACTCTTTTTCATAGGCCTTACTTTGGAAACCGCCAGTGCACAAAAGGAGCTAACAATTGGAGAAAGAAGAGAGAACTTCGTGTTAAGAGTCTCATGGCAGGAGAAGAAAGCCTTCTTTAAACCTCTTTTTGCACTTTATGTGATTCAGCCAGCAGAGACGATGCAAATGGGAGCGAGCTAGTGATGTTAGTTAATTCCCTACCGAAAGCTGTGGACTGGTTCAAATCTCACCTAAACTAAAACAAGTCTCAAATAGAGCTTAAAAGACCCCTTTGTTTCCCCCCCAGAAGATTATATAGAATATTTAATTCAGCACTCTTAAGTAAATAGAATTGTGTATGCAGATTAGTTGGCTAGCTCTTGTTGCTAATTATGTTCCCATAAAATAGAGTAAGGCAGCCAAGATAAATACAGGGGTTTAAATGAAAGAGAAAAATACATAAACAAATTTGGGTTATACAACTGACCTATCTATGTTATTTAATTTTGTTAAGTAACAAACCAAATTCAAATCAAGCAAAACCAAGAGTTGCTCCAGCAACAGAAAATGTTTTGAAGTCAGATACTACCACTTCTAATTAGTGTAAAGGAAGTCGTCTAAAACATGGTAAGTTAATCGCAACCACCTCTATCCAAGTGTATAAATTACAGCACATGTAAACCTTCAAATACATTAAAAAATATAAATTCACTTCTATATAACTTTTCTGAAGCAACCAAAGTACCCAGAATACGTGTATGCTTGTGTAGTGCCTACCTTAAATTTATATTTTGAGCAGATGAAAACATTCAGCATTGTTTGGCTCACATTCACCAGAAGTTAGTTCTAAATGTGAGAATACTTGAAGTAGGTCCTTACTGTCTGTTAGTAAAGTTTGAAATAGTTTATAAAAATATACTCGTGTGACTGTATTTTATGATAAGGGGACAACCTTCATCTCTTCTAACCATTCTGACATCGTGAATCCTCCAAGAGGTAACTGGAGAGATCAGGGAGTTTAAAACTTTCTCTGAGTGAGATATCTAGTACAGGAACATCTTGTTTGGAGCTGATCTGAAGATCCTGAAGTTTACCTAAAAATCTGCATGTTATTCTATAACAGGATCTGCTGTTCCTCTTGTATCTCAGATAGGAGACAAAATCCTCTTGTAGCATATCTAGTTAGGTTCATTGCTTATACATTTGGATTCACCTCCATTTTACCATCCTTAGTTGTACACAGCCTATGAACATTAGTAAGGGGTGCTGCTGCTTCATGCAGTTCTTGTAGTCAAAGGTTTCAACAGGTTGCAAGTGCCACCTTCCTCATGGCTTCTTCTCAAGCCACAAAAGTCCGGAATTTAAGTCCTTGTAAGTAGGACAACTGGGAGATGGAGTAGATTGTTATCCCCAAAGCTTTGCTGTCTAGTTGGATAAATGAGTTTGGAGGAAAATAAAATTTTGGAGAAACTATGTGGTGTCACACTTGATCCAGCTGAAGATGCTGTTGCAAGAATCCTTGCAACAGAAACTTCTGTCACTGTCTGGACATGGATTGACCACCCTATTGGAAAGACTGTATACCCCAAGTCAACATTGCCCTATGCCAAGATCCCAATAGTTTATTTAAGAAAAAAAAAAAAAAAAAAGGAAAAATTCCTGTCCATGAATGTCTGTGCAGCATCTGTACATTCATAATGACTCTTCAGGCTCTATTTGTTGCAGCACATGTGCAGATCTACTGGCTGGTGGACAAACAGGAGATCCAACTGGCTTCACAACAAACCTACTGTGTACTGGTGCTTCCTCCACTTCCCATCCTGAAATCAGATAGGACACAGGGTGTCCTATATTAACATGTCTTTGAACTTTATGACAGGTTTCAGCACAGCAGAGTGAGATTTTTAGAAACACCTGCATGCTTACTAGTTTATTTGACAAGTATTTTCACAAATACCACAAGCCATTTCTCATGATGAAAACAGATTCTGGGGGTTATTACATGAAGCTTTCTACTGTTAAAGAAACATCTCCACTTAAACTTAATGTTCTCATTTTCTGATAGGCTGTACTCAAAAAAGTCAAGTTGATGATCTTTTGCCAATGAAAAGCAGGTATCAATAGGTCTATCTAATAGGTATCATTTGAGCATTATAATATTTATATTATAATAAATGAAATGCAAGTTCTCATAGCAAAGTCTCAAAGTATGATGTTTCATGAGGACAGAGGAATGATGAAACTTCACTTCAATTTCATTCTGACTATAGTCTCTGACTTGGCAATCAATCATCACATCAACTTAGCAATGTTTTTCCGAGACCTCATTCATTGCAAGGGAAAGCTAAGCTGCACACCTTAAACATAAAAAAGCATTTTTCTGTTGCCTCTCCACAATAAAATACATTCACAAATCACCTAGATTGCTGGCTATAACATGACAACTCATATCAGAATTCACTGTATGAAAAAGAGATTGCTTTGGAAATATGCTCTATTGAATCCCTGCTTTCTGAAATGTGTGTAACATCTACAGGGATTTCACATCATGTTTAATGACTGCTATCTGCTGGTATCAAATGCCTTGTCTTGGACAGGTGGCTCCAATCTCCATATGCAGATGAATTTCCATCTCATGCCATTGTTGAAGTACTGGCTAAACACTGTGAAGGGAATTAAAATAAAGAAGAAAAACGTATTCACTATGCAGTAACTATGATTTTTTTGAGATAGTCTGTAGATGTGGATTCTTCAGCTAAATCACATTGCAAGGACTTGTGGAAAAAAAAGCTGCAACACATTGTGTGATTCTGCTCTTAAGTCTTAAAGAAAGATCGCCAAAATTGTGCAGGTACTCCTAGACATCAAAGCCATGACGTATATATACTAAGAGTGATCTCTGTATGTTCAATGTCTTTTGGCTAACTCTTGACAACAAATTAAGCAAGTTTTTCCCCTAGCCTATCTGTAAATCCAAAATTTCTTGCCCAAAGTCAAATTGTGTATCCATCGCGTAACACCGAATTTTACAAGTTATCAAAAACCTTGAAAAAACATTGTCAAAAAAACCCTCTCGTGTTTTAGAAAGGAAAATCACTCTAAGAGTTATTAACATCTTACAATATTCACTACCTTTAAAAATGCATGTCTTCAAGTCTGCTTTTGAAGGCATTCAGACATGTACCTATATTTTTCAGAAACAGGAGTCTATGGAAGGCACCAAGATTTCCACCCTTGACCAAATGAAAAGCTGCTTAAGCAGTGAGGCTGGCAACTAACGAGCTGATCACTAGCCAGAAAGCAAGACGTAGAACAGTATTTGGAAATTTATGTTTTTCTCACAACTTTGCCTTTGATTGTACATATCCACTGACACATTTGAGTGTATTTATCAGATGCTACAGACAAGCAGAGAATAAATAGGCTTACAATATTTCTTTAAAAGAACATGTATGGGTATAACTATGGCACAGTGCCATAAATATATCTCTTGCAATCCTGCCTGCTGAAAATAATTATTCAGAGACAATTCTATGTTTATGAGAAACCTCATAATGTCTTTCTCCTCTCATTTCTTGCTCTAAGAACTTGGCTAACTTTATGGGAAGGGCCTTTTCTGTCTCGTTCTGAGACAAACATACACTTTCATATTCATAGGTTGCATCTTCACTTTATAAATCACAGAATCACAGGATCTTCATGGTTGGAAGGGACCTTTGAGACCATCGAGTCCAACCCCAAAAAAAAAAAAAGAGTACCAGAGCATGCCCTGCAGTGCCACATCTACACATTCGTTACATAGCTACAGGGATGGCGACTCCGCCACCTCCCTGGGCAGGCTGTTCCAGTGCCTGACCACTCTCTCAGGAAAGTAATTCTTCCTAACATCTAATCTAAACCTCCCCTGCCGCAACTTCACACCATTTCCTCTGGTCCTGTCATTATTCACTTGGGAGAAGAGGCCAACATCCACCTCTCTACAACCTCCTTTCAGGTAGTTGTAGAGGGCAATGAGGTCTCCCCTCAGCCTCCTCTTCTCCAAACTAAACATGCCCAGTTCCCTCAGCCTCTCCTCGTATGACTTGTTCTCTAGACCCCTCACCAGCTTGGTGGCTCTCCTCTGGACACGCTCCAGCAGCTCAACGTCCTTCCTGTAGTGAGGGGCCCAGAACTGAACACAGTACTCAAGGTGAGGCCTCACCAGGGCCGAGTACAGAGACACCATCACTGCCTTACTCCTGCTGGCCACGCTATTCCTGATACAGGCCAGGATGCCGTTGGCCTTCTTGGCCACCTGGGCACACTGCTGGCTCATGTTAAGCTGGCTGTCCACCAACACCCCCAGGTCCTTTTCTGCTGGGCAGCTTTCCAGCCACTCTTCCCCAAGCCTGTAGCGTTGCCTGGGGTTGTTGTGACCGAAATGCAGGACCCGGCACTTGGCCTTATTAAACCTCATCCCATTGGCCTTGGCCCATTGATCCAACCTGTCCAGGTCCCACTGTAGAGCCTTCCAACCCTCAAGCAGATCAACACTCCCACCTAGTTTGGTGTCATCTGCAAACTTACTGAGGGTGCACTCAATCCCCTTATCCAGATCATCAATAAAGATATTAAACAAGACCAGCCCCAAAACTGAGCCCTGAGGGACACCACTGGTGACCATCTGCTAACAAGATTTCACCTCATTAACCACAACATTCTGGGCACAGCCATCCAGCCAGTTTTTTACCTAGTGAAGGGTACACTTGTCTATGCCATGATTCGCCAGCTTCTACAGGAGAACACTGTGGGGGACAGTGTCAAAGGCCTTACCAAAGTCCAGGTAGACAATGTCCACAGCCTTCCCTGCATCAAGGAGGCGGGTCACATGGTCATACAAAGAGATCAAGTTGGTTAAGCAGGACCTCCCTTTCATAAAGCCATGCTGGCTGGCCCTGATCCCTTGGCTACCCTGCACTTGCCATGAGAGCTCACTCAAGATGATCCTCTCCGTGATCTTTCCCGGTACCGAGGTCAGGCTGACAGGCCTATAGATCCCCGGATCCTCCTTTCGGCCCTTCTTGTAGATGGGCGTCACATTGGCCACCCACCAGTCATCTGGTACCTCTCCTGTTGACCAGGATTGTTGATAGATAATGGAGAGAGGCTTGGTGAGCTCTCCCGCCAGCTCCCTGAGTACCCTTGGGTGAATCCCATCCGGCCCCATGGACTTATGCCTGTCCAGGTGCATAAGCAAATCATTAACTACTTCCTCCTGGATTATGGGGAGGGTTGTTCTGCTCTCCATCCTTATCTTCCAGCCCAGGAGACTGAACACCCTGGGGGTAGCTGGTCCAACTATTGAAGACAGAGGCAAAGAAGGCATTCAGTATCTCAGCCTTCTCCTCATCCTTGGTCACAATGTTTCCCCCCCATCCAGTAAGGGATGGAGATTCTCCCTGACTCTCTTTTTGTTGACGTATTTATAAAACCTTTTTTTGTTGTCCCTTACATTAATGGCCAGGTTGAGTTCCAGTTGGGCTTTTGTCTTCCTAATTTTTTCTCTGTATAACCTAATAAGATCTCTGTACTCCTCCTGAGTTGCCTGTCCCTTCATCCAAAGATGGTAAACCTTCCTTTTTTCCCTAAGTCCCATCAAAAGCTTTTTGTTCAACCAGGCCAGCCATTTTCCTTGCCCTTTAACTTTGCACCTCATGGGGTCAGCCTACTCCTGGGCCTTTAGGATTTCCTTCTTGAAGAGCGTCCAGCCTTCCTGGACCCCTTTGCCCCACAGGACTATCTCCCAAGGGACTCTCCCAACCAGGGTTCCAAACAGGCTAAAGTCTGCATCCAGAAGTCCAAGGTGCAGGTTTTGCTAACCCCCTTCCTTAACTCACTAAGAATTGAAAACTTGACCATTTCATGATCAATAAGCCCAAGACGACCTCTGACCTCCACATCTCCCACTAGTTCTTCTTTGTTTGTGAACAGTAGGTCTAGTGAGGCGCCTCCCCTGGTATGCTCTCCTACCAGTTGTGTCAGGAAGTTATCTTCCATATACTCAAGGAACCTCCTAGCCTGCCTGCTCTCTGCTGTGTTATATTTCCAGTAGATGTCTGGTAGGTTGAAGTCCCCAACCAGAATAAGGGCTGGCGATTGCGAGACTTCAGCCAGCTGCTTATATAATACTTCATCAACCTGCTCATCCTGGTTGGGTGGTCTATAGCAGACTCCCAGCACAAAATCACTCTTGTTATCCTTCCCCTTCATCCTTACCCATAAACATTCAACTTCATCATCACTGGAATCTAGCTCTATACAGTCAAAACACTCACGAATGTACGGAGCCACACCCCTGCCTCTCCTTCCTTGCCTATTCCTTCTGAGGAGCTTATAGCCACTCATCGCAGCATTCCAGTCGTGACCGTCATCCCACCATGTTTCCGTGGTGGTGACTATGGCATAGCTGTCCTGCTGCAAAACGTCTTCTAGCCCATCCTGTTTGTTGCCTATGCTGTATGCATTAGTGTAGATGCACTTGAGCTGGGCTCCCAATTTCACCCTCATCCTTGGCCCTTTACCCCCAGGCTCATTACCAGTGGGCCTGGTTTTATCCCTTCCCCCTTCACTTCTAGTTTAAAGCTCTGTCCATGAGCTTTGTTAACTCCTGGCCTAGTACCCTTGCCGCCTTTTGGGATAGGGTTTTCCCATTGTTCACAATCAGAAATTTCTAAACGTCTATCCCTTTTCTCAAATGAAATGACAGAACGAGAGTCCTCACTAATCCAGCATCCTTCAAGTCCTGACATACTCCCTTGGGTTTAATCCTGACAGGCCCAGTTAACTCCCCTTCGCCCCTCATATCTAGTTTAAAGCCCTGTCAATGAGCCCTGTTAACTCCTGCCCCAAAAATCTTTCCCCCCTCTGGGACAGGTACATCCCACCTGCCACCAGCAGGCCAGGTGTCTCGTATTGCTGCCTATGATCAAAAAACCCAAAGCCCTGCAGATAACACCAGACCTGCAGCCACAAGTTGACCTCTTGCCTCTTCCTATTAATTTCCTCATTCATGGTTGCCACTGAAGGGATAGAGAAGAACACAACTTGCGTTCCTGATCCCTTAAGTAGACATCCCAAGGCTCTAAAATCTCTTTTAATTGATTTTGGCCTCCTTCTACCCACTTCATCACTACCCACCTGAAATACTAACAGGAGGTAATAATCAGAGGGGTTTACTAGGGCAGGAAGTTTGTCCAACACATTCCTAACCCGTGCCCCAGGGAGGCAGCAGACTTCCCTGTGAAGTGGGTCAGGGCAGCATATCGGTCCCTCTGCCTCCCTCAGTAGGGAGTCACCCACAACAATGACCCGTCTGCTTTTCTTTTTGGAGCTAGTAGTGATGCCGGGTCTATGGTGACTTGGTCTTTTTGACTTTTCTAGCCTGGGTGTACCATCCTCCTCTCCAACAGCCAATTCATCCTGCAGGACTCCATACCTGTTCTGCAAGGGTAGCTGGGAAGGTGGTAGGGGCTGGGAGGGGATTCTCCTGCTTCCCCAAACAGGGACGTGTTTCCATTCCCCCCCCTCTCTGAGATCCCCTCCTATTGCTTGGTGACTGAATTAAATTGTCTGTCTAGATATCAGGAGCAAAACCTCTCAAAAACTCGGAGTCTAGACTACTCTAGCAGAGTCTAGACCCTCCTCTGCATGTGACACAAAAAGCTCCATCGCTCCTCCCGTAGCATTGTGACTTTCCTTTCTGGTGTTTTGCCCTGACTCCTGCCAGCCTCCCCTGTGCTGGTGACACAGTAGGCCCCATTTCTTCTCCTTTACCACACCTGCAATTTTGAGAGCTTTTTCTCCTTCAACCTGATGACACGGACAGCCTTACTTTCCCTCTGCTACAAGGACTGTCTGTGTGTCACATCAAACTGCTCTGCAGCGTGTGTGCAGGCTGTGATGGGTCATTTGTAGCAGATGAAGTACTGCTAGGGGCATTCTTTCAGAAGTAAAATGTGTATATTTTTATACAGTTATGGAAAACAGATGGGTCAGACATAACCATCAAGTTTATTTCTCTGTGTGATTTCTTAATTTTAAGCAGGTATTTGTGGGCTGCATCCTCCTTCTTCCATCACTGGTAATATAAGGTGGGTTTTTTTCCCTAAAAAATAAAATCCATCTGTTCTAAAATGCGGGATTTTATTATGCATGAACAACACAAGCCAGTGCAGTTTCTTAAACAAAGAATCACAGAAATGGGAAGATATAACCAGAGCATTAATAATTGTTTCCTTAGTATTTGCATATTTTCCCCAAAGCAGTGTACTATATTTATTTCTTATAAATTCAAATTTTAAAATGCTCATGAATATTTATTTACTTTTTTCTATCTGGTGTCACAATTTATTTGAGTTATTTTTTTTCTACCAACAGATAACTTGGCATTTCATTTTAGATTATAACACTATCTAAAGACAAGCTAAAACATCTAGACAATATACTATGATATCATAAAAGGAAGAGAAAACTCTTAAATAGAAAAATTCATTAAAGGACTGGTAGGGGGTGGAATACAAAGATCAACCAGTTTTGAATGTTTTTAATTTCAGAGTTGTCCATCCGCTTGACACAAAGAGTGCAAACTTGAGAAACTGAAAGAGTTGGCCCATGTATGGGGAGCTTGTTTGGTCTACTTGGAGGTACTGCCAGATTCTACTTCCTGACACCATTCAAAGGACTTGGAAAGAACAGGGACTGAATGAGAGTTCTGTACTACTTGCTTCATCTGGTAGGGCAGATTACACTCAACTGTACCCAACAGTTCCTATAGCATTGTATGTGTGCCCCATATTTATGCAGCTGCTTAATGAAAAGAATATAGCTACGCTGAAAGGAACTAGAAATAAAAATGGGAAATCAGAGATCTGCCCAGCTTTTTTTTTTCTTTTGGAAGCTAGGAAGAGGCTTTCCATGTTTGCATAGCTGTGACGACACCCTCTCACCATGCCTTGCAAGCCCATGTCCCATCATAACCCCAAGGATGTTCTTCCTGTTTTCAAAGTTACTCCTCCTGTGTGTGAAGTCACACATAGAAGTGAAGCCAAGATGAAAAAATGTGGATCTCTTGAGTCTTCAGTCCTGTTGCAGGAGCCCAGATTGTCTTTAGGCTTGGAAAAGGAGGCAACAACTTATCACAGCTACTGTTAAGCTAAGTAAGGAGTTTTCTACACCTATACCAGAGGAATCAGCAACCAACCACATCAGTTCTCCAGACAGCTGGCTGTGTGTTAAGGAAACCTTGCTTGAAGGCAGGTCACAGCAGCTTTGGTAGGGAACAATAGAGATGTAGTGGCTGGCTTCGTTTAGCCTTTGGGATATGAAGTTCCTCCTGTGTCTGGAGTTTCTATAGATTTTGTAAACCTGTGTGTACCCCCATGCCATATTCTGGTGTAACTTCTCACATGTAATAAACAAACAAAGATAACAAAGGAACAAAGATAAAGTATGAACAAAGGAGAAAGTATGATGACAAAGTGAAACTGTATACAGTTTTAGAGCTGTCTAAAATTAATATGAGGTAAAACAATTGTTCTTAAAATGGGGCATGCCACTTTGGTAGAAGACAATTTGGAGAGAGTAGGTATTCAATCTAAGCAAAGGGAGGAAAATATAAGAAGCTGCTAGGAAACTCTGTCTCTCCCTTTTAAATCCCCTTGCATGTCTTTATCCTTCTGCCCTCTTCCCCTCCCCTTCTCCTGAGAAATGAGCTCTCTTTTCAGTCAGGCATGTGAAGTGGAACACTGACTTTGAGCTAAGAGGACTAGAGAAACAGGAAAATGGAAAGGGAAGAGGTGAAGGAAACAACGGCTGAGATTTGAGGTGAAGCACTGATTGACTTCCAGAGCACCTTGTTTCTCACCCTTATCTGTAATTAAGTAAGGTGACTAGCTCAAACACAGAGGTCTATGTTTAGTCAAGTGAATCTTCTCCTGCCAAACCATAGTGCCTAAATGTCAACAAAAAGCAACATCTAGAAAGGAAAATATGTAGTTTACTGACATTTGCTGTCTTGATTTCTAAAATCCTTGCCATCCTTTTCAGTTACAAGGAATCTCATTTTTATTTGCCAGCTATAACAAAGACACATTGCATAAATCTTGCCTGAGCTGTTTGACTGGACAGCTTCACTGACAGTTTGAGAAGGTTCAGTTTAGTTGTTGAATGTAAAAGTGGAACAAAAAGTTCAAATAAGTGGTAGGAGCCTAAATACAGCTTGAAGGATATTGAGTGGTCAGACATCTTCATATCTGATCTTTGCATTTCCTATTCAGAAACTAGTAATATATAAAAATGAGTAAAAAATAAATCTGTCTTACTCACATAATTCAGATGTTAGAGGTGACTTTTAGCTGTAATTGTCCTTTGGTCTGCTTCAAATTTCTAAGTTAGAAAATTATCTAAATTATATAATAGTAGATCAATCCCATCACATTCCAAGTGTTATCTGTGCCAATAAGAGCATCCACAAAAGGACATAGGAATTCATAACCATAATCTTTTAAATCCTGTTCAGTTACAATCTCAGAACTGTTTTTTGTTTAAATTTTTTTTCTAGCGTTTGCTTCAGAGTTGAGATTCAGAGCTCTAAACTATGTCAAAGAAGGTAGAAGAGGCAATGTTATGGTTTGAGCACTAGCCCCAGCCATGCACACCACTTAGCATGATGTTAACACATTACCTAGCACATTCTTCTGGACAATCCCAAATATGACTCAGGGACTAGAGTTAAACAGGCTCTGTTTCCAGTAAGCAGCAGAGATGATATTGTGCCATATTTGTCTTGCTTTCCCCAAAAGCATCCCAGTTGCCTTTGCACCTCCTGAGCATATTTCAGTCACTTACTGAAATAAAAACATTTTTTTCCTGATAAAATATTCAAGAGGGAATGCATATTAAGGCTGAAGGTAAAGCTTGGGAAGTCCCAAATATCTTGTGAGGTTATAGCTCCAGATACTGCATCCAAGAGGCAACCAGCAAGTAGTTTTTAACCTTAAGCCTTCTATTTATCTATGATTCTCATTCCTCTTATCAAACAACCACATTCGTTTCATTTGTTGTTCTCGTTCTTAGACACTCCCTGTTTAATTTTCAAGTCTCCTACATTGATGGCTAATGTCCTGTTTTCCAACCTGCTGACATCTGGATATATCTTATCAGCTCTCCAACAAATTTTTGAACTGTTCATCTTTGCAGATTTAAGTGGTCATCCTGGTTAAGAAATTTTCATTTTATGGGTTGAACAAGCTGCTTCCTCTGTGTCGCTTTATTAAGCCAACATCATCAGCCCTTTCTTAAATTAAGTGTCTTGATGATACCATTTGGAGAAAGTTTCTTTCTGGTTTGTTTTTTTTTTTTTTTTTTAATAAGAAATTTATTATTCCTTTGTCCAACTCAAATTGCTGAGGAATAGTTGCCATGCAATGAAACATTCAAGCATTAAAAAAATAAGAAAAACCCTATACCTCCTTATTGATTGACTCGTTGATCACATGTAAGGCATAGCAGAAAGCTCAGTGTTTCAGCGTGAACAAAGAGTAAACAGTTGGGCATATAGGTCAATCAGGCTAACAAAGTAAACATTTGAGTGCAATGAAAGCACCTTTTATGCAGCTGTAACAAATAATAATAATGAGGTGAATAAAATAAATTCAATATGATAGCTGCTGAATGCTTAGAAACACACGTAGCTATCTAGTGAATAAAGAGTCATACTCACAATGAATAGCAATACAATATGCAGCACAACACTTAAACTAGATGAAGCAGTGCTATTACCCAGTTCCTGCCTTTAACAAGTGGGGGCCCTTAATGACTTCCAGCAAACAGAATCATGCTAGATATTAATGGGTTGTAGTCACCTTTTGGAGAGAAGGCACTGTTTCTCACTAAGACAGGTATTTAATGTGCATGGAAAATACTGAAGACAGTATATATCATCATAAAAGGAATCCTAAATGCTAGCAATTTGTTTTCTTAAATAATAATGTTAGCATTTTTTTTTCTTAAGTAATGGGCAGTCTTTTGGTGTTCTTCAAGCAGAGTCTTCCATTTTGTTACTGTTACAGATAACAACATGAAGTTAGATATATAATTTAAAGCCATATTTGAACTTCTGAATTCTGATTCAGCTGCACAAACTTATTTATACTGAATGTTTATCCTGAATGCTTGAAAAAGTGGCTGAATTTTAGCCACGGTTAATGCCTCTAATTCCAGTAAATCAATAGTCTAGGCTCCACATAGGAGCTTTCCAGACTTAGCATTTAAGAGTTACAAGGAAGGTAGTAATGTCAAGGGCCTCTTCAGTCAAATCTATTCTGCTGTTTCTTCCACTGCTTTAAATCTTGTTCAGACTCCCAGTTAATTATTGATAGTACCATGGCTTACAATGCTTCATAACTCCTTGTCCTGGTTTCAGCTAGGATAGAGTTAATTGTCTTTCTAGTGGCTGCTGTGTTTCAGATTTGCTATGAAAGGAATGTTGATAATGCATATTGTTCTTGTTGTTGCCAGGGGATGTTTATGTTAGTCAAGGACTTTTTTAGCTTCCCATAGAAGCTGAGAGGGAACACAGACAGAACAAGCTGGCCAAGGAAATATTCCATACCATACAAGTCATGCTCAGCATATAAATGGGGACTAGTGGGAGGGCAGGAATCCGTGACCACTGCTGAGGTTGGGCTGAACAACTAATACGCTGGGTGGTGAGAGTGATTTGTGTTGTATTACTTTATCTTGTATATTCTTTTACCTTTATTGTTGTTATTTTTATTTTCCTTTTTCGTTATTGTCCTATTAAACTGTCTTTATCTCAATGCACGAGGTTGGGTTGTGGGTTTTTTTTTTTCCCCTTCCCCTCCTTTTCTCCCTCTTCTCCCTATCTTTCTAGGGGAGTAGGGGGAGAACTGAGTGACCAGCTGTGGGTTCCTTGCTGCTGGCTGGGGTTAAAGCATGACAGTCATGTTTCATTGAATATTGGTCTCAAAATTGTGCTCAAGTAATTTGAGATTTTTTCTCGCACATCACAGACATGTATTTGATTGTTCAGGGCTCCTGTCCAGATACTAATAGACTCCTGATGGCATTTAAGTTTCTAAAAAGGGCTTACTATGTGGTCCCTCTCCAGACAACAGAAATACCCTAGAATCTGGAAAACACAAGCTTACAAGAAGACGTCAGCTTCACAAGACTCAGGAACGGCTTTTTTCAACCTACATTGAATGGAGTTTGTAAGCACAGGGTCATTTTGAAGATGTTAATGTGGAGTTAAGTGTCTAACAGGTCAGATGTCTTGACGTGGTATAATATTTCTGTGTCTGTAGTCCTAGACCTCTAATCTTTATACTATTCTGGTTTGAAACTCCTCAGACTAAGGAACGTAGCAAAGAATCAAGAGTAACTCCTGTAACTTAGACTAGTGCTGTAGACCATGGAAATGCCATTCTTACCCATGTCTTTCAAAATTAAGGATGAGGTCATTTCATATATCTGTTTACTTTGTTTCCCAAATCCAATAACTTAGTGTGAAGGGCTTCAAAGCACAAGATAGATGTGCCTGGGCCACAGAACTAATCATGTCAACTGGAAAATAACTGTAACTGCATCATTACCACTTAATGTGTTGGGTAACTCCGAATGTACCTGAAAGATAATAAAGAGGTGTCAGTATTATTCATATATTTTAATTGCTTCCATTAGCATTTCTCTTTTTTTATCCTGAGGGCAAAATAGTATCACCTCATTGATTATGCAGTGGATACAGAAGAAATAATAGTACAGAATCAAATATACTTTTAACCACCCGTTGCCATCTTATAGCTATAAGCAAAAGCATAACTTGGCAATAAAACCTATTTACTGTTAAAATTAAAATTGCTTTTAACAGTTTTATAGCATGCAAACAATTAAAATAATTATATGAGGCAGCAGCTGTTCTCTCACACTTGTGGAAAAGGAAAGAAGAGGAAAAGACTGTCGGGAAATTTAAAGTCAGGTAGCTTCTTCCTCCAATAAGTGGGATGAGAATGCCAAGAAATGGGTAGGTTCTCCGTAAAGGGCAGTTTTAATAACAATGTAGCTAAATAATTTAATCACTTCTGTAATGTATGTATTTTTATTCTAGGCAAATAAGTTTTGTGGTATCATCAAGAATATGGTTTATTTTACTATTATTGTAGTATTGCTATTCTCACAACATAAAATTGGCTCCTAAGAACTCCAGCATTGGGCACAGGATCAGAACAGAGCCTCATTTCTTCAAGTATCTTGTCTGCCAGGAGAAATACACAATAAAATACCTACAGCAACCGGATAAAGATTAGCAATGTACACCAACCATGATGCTATAACAAAAGCACAAGTCACACTAAGTGGTTCAAGTAGCTTTTTCCCACTGAAGAACAACTGTGAACATTTATCCAAAGTAAGATAATTCAATACAAGCAGAATGAGCAGGGTACTGGGGAATTGAAATACTGCAACTCTATATTTCTTAGAGGAATGCCAAGTGATTTCACCTACTACTTGAAAACACTCAAGTTAATGAACATGTGACATATACTTTTAGAGTAAGACTGATAGTACCATTCTGGATTCTTCCAGCCCTCCCTTTGTTTGTTTGGGGTTTTTTGTTTGTTTCTTTGGTTTTTTGTTTTTTCCCTAAATGCTTAGGAAGAAGCCAAATAGATCAAGCTTACTGGCTGAACCTGAGTTTAGTCCTTAACCCATTTAAACAACCATTTGCTGTCATTTGCGTTGCTTCTATAAGCAGACCTGATGAAAGCTGATGGCTGAAAAGTTGATTGAGTCAGCCCTAACCCTGGTATAGAGTTTCAATATTTTACCTGACCGAGCTTGTATTAGGAAGATGGCATTGTTATCTTCTGAAAGCCAATACATTGGTTTCCTATTTTCTTCCTCTGACTCATTCCGGAGAGGTTAGGTTCTGTAGACATTGTATGTCCCTGCAGCAGGGAGATGCATTCACTTTGAAACCTAGTACCATTGCTGTTACAAGTCTCCAGTTGGTACAGGAGCCCCTCAGATTAATGCATAACAAAGGGAGAAATTTCCATCCTCCTGCATGTACAATGGGAAAGGGCTGAGAGATGCTGCTCCTGGGCAGAATCTCAGGAAAACTGTAAATGGGCTAGTCTTACTCAAAGCTGTGTCAAGCAACCAATTTCTTGTGCCATCAGTCAGCTATCCTTGAGACAATGCTTCAGATATTGCTTTGGGAAACTGGGCAAAAGCAACCGCCTTAGGAAGGTGCAACTTGATCAGTTTTACTGGTGTAGCGTGTGCTTACGTCAATGCTGACTTGGTGCTCTCTGGTTTTATTGATTATCCATAGTAAGAAAGACTGAAACTCAGGATCAGTTTGAATCTGAGTCTGTATAAAATCACCCTTTTTGCTTTCAGCTAAGGCTCACTCCAAAAATTATTTGCATTAAAATGTGCATTCAGTCTGTCCTAACGGTAGACCTATTAAACATAACTAAATTCGTATTCCTTTGTTTTTCTGTTAAACTGATTATCTGCACCTGAGCATATCTTGAAATTAATACCTATGTATTAGTTTGTGTTTGGTTTTTTTTTTTTTTTTTTTTTCACACAGTAGGATAAAACAGTTTGAATTATGTGAAATAAATGTATGGCCATAAAATGTAATAATGCATTACCAAACACTTTCATTTTTCATTTTATTACCATGTTCAAAAATTATCGACTTTTTGCTAACCTAAACAAATAGATATTCATTGAATTATTGTATTCCCTTTTTATTATGATTACAATAATGAAGATGGGTAAATCATCTTCCTTATATTGTATTTGCATTAAATATTGCATTTTGATAAGATTAAAGATGCAACCAGAAATCCTATTTCGGATACCCCTATTTTATGAATTACTGCACTTACCAATATGGAACTTCAGTTGTAGGGAGCATACGCTACAGTTGTTCAGTGCTATTTTTGTATGTGACCAACAGAAAAAGACTACAACAAATAAATGTGTGTGTCTTTCAGAGACATTTTGAGAAATGCGGATGTGTGTTCAAACACCTCAAACCCAACATTTTCTGATTATAAGCTATACAACTATGGGTCTGTGATTGATTCGTGTATCAAACTGAATTTCTTCATATAGCTTCTGCTTTTGCCTTCTCTTTAATTTTCATTGTATTAGTTGGCTTAGTTGGTACATCCTTTCAACCTCAGATTACAAAAAAATTCAGGGAAGAGTATTATCCTCTTTACCCTTGTATCACGGAATCACGGAATGGTCAGAGTTGGAAGGGACCTCTAGAGATCATCTAGTCCAACTGCCCTGCTAAAGCAGGGTTGCCTAGAGCACATTACTCAGGACTGCATCCAGGCGGGTCTTGAAGATCTCCAGAGAAGGGGACTCCACAACCTCCCTGGGCAGCCTGTTCCAGGGCTCTGTCACCCTCACCATAAAGAAGTTTTTCCTCCTATTTGAATGGAACTTCCTATGTTCCAGCTTGTGCCCGTTGCCCCTCATCCTCTCACTGTCAACCACTGAAAAGAGTCTGGTTCCCTCCTCCTTCAACCCACCCTTTAGATACTTATAAGCATTGATAAGGTCTCCCCTCAGCCTTCTCTTCTCCAGGCTAAAGAGTCCCAGCTCTCTCAGCCTTTCCTCATAAGGGAGGTGCTCTAATCCCTTAATCATCTTAGTTGCCCTACGTTGGACTCTCTCCAGTAGTACCCTGTCTCTCTTGAACTGGGGAGCCCAGAACTGGACGCAGTATTCGAGTTGTGGCCTCACCAGTGCCGAGTAGAGGGGGAGAATGACCTCCCTTGACCTACTGGCCACACTCTTCCTTGTGCAGCCCAGGATTCCATTGGCCCTCTTGGTGACAAGGGCACGTTGCTGGCTCACGGATAGTTTACCATCTACCAGGACCCCCAGATCCTTCTCCTCAGAACTCCAGCAGGTCCAACCCTAACCTATATTGGTGCCTGGCATTCTTCCTTTCCAGGTGCCCTTGTTGTACCTCATTAGGTTCTTCTCTGCCCAGCTCTTTAGCCTGTCCAGGTCGTGGGGAAGAGAGCATTTTATTGCACTGCAGTTGCATAGGTGTAACTATTTCTCTTTCCAAAAGCTTTTGAACTGTATATTTTCTAATCAAGCTATTTTAATAAATGGAGGTTTCTAAATAAATGAAATTTCTACCTTTCCAATGAAAATTTTAAAGTCTAGTAAAGAAAAGATTAAAGCTTGACACTCTGTGTTAGTTATCAATGTGCAGAAGAGCAATAACAATGTCTTTATTGGCTCTGTTCTGCAACAAAGTGCTGTGCTGTGTGTCTCAGTGATTCCTTAGCCACCAGTCATGATAACACTTTAAAAATTACACAAATAGGTATTGTTTAAATTGCTATCAGATTAAGCAAGAATTAAAACAAAGTAACTTTACATGTCAGACCAACTATCTGCCTATCTCAAAATCTGATGATAGCCAGTAACAGGTAATTGGAAAAAAGAAGAATATAGTAAGTTTGTAGCAGTGCTCCAATCAATACAGCCTCCTAAATTTTAAAAACTGCATTTGCTTTCATTCAATATTGTCATTACAAAATCATCTGTGATTGTCTGTAGAACTGCTATAAAGAGAAAAATTTTTTAGGCTGATAGATCTTAGTACATTTCATTTTCCTGTTTCTGAAGTACTTAGAGAAATCTTCAAAATTCTATCTTGAGTTTATTTATGGTTACTACTGAACTATTTTCTTCTACACTGCTCTTCAGTTATAAGGCTGACCTGCCAACTGAGCTTTATTCTGGCTATCCATATTCAGCTTCAGCTTTTGTTAGCTAAACAAACCACATTGTCTTAGTCTATACCAGCAAGATGGAATTTTCACTCCTCTCACCTTCTGTTCCTGTCTTACCTTAAGAGGGATGTACAGAGTGTATCAGAGCAGGACTTACCAGTCCTTTGTGCAAAGTAACACTTTCTCTTTCATTGGGAAGGTTTCCCTTGAGCCACGGATCAACACTGCACAAGATTAACTGCTTTATTGAATTACGGTAAAAATCCTCTCTGTCAAAATTAATGAAAAAATAACTAGTGTCCTTAATGCTAATACATGTGCACATCGATCATGCCAGCTAGAATTACAGAGGAGACCAGGAGAGAATTACAGGGGGACCTTAGAGCCCCTTCCAGTCCCTAAAGGGGCTACAGGAAGGATGGGGGGGACCCTTTTATCAGGGAGGGGAGTGATAGGATGAGGGGTGATGGTTTTAAACTGAGAGAGGGTAGGTTTAGGTTAGCTATTAGGAAGAAATTCTTTAGTGTGAGAGTGGTGAGGCACTGGAACAGGTTACCCAGAGAAGTTGTGGATGCCCAATCGCTAGAAGTGTTCAAGAGCAGGCTGGATGGGGCTTTGACAAACCTGGTCTAGTGGGAGCTGTCCCTGCCCATGGCAGGGGCATTGGAACTAAATAACCTTTAAGTTCCCTTTCAACCCAAACCATGCTATGATTCATGCTGTGCTATACAGACATAAAAGTAATAATAAAAGAATCAGCATCAAACTGAGGGCAGATGCCCAGCATATTCTCCTCTTTCAGGGATCCATGTCTAGAAATGTAAACACTTAAATGAAATTTTTGCATTATATTAAAATGGAAATCATTGGCAGTGAGAACTAAAAGGAAAAAATGCAACATAGATAAGACAAATTACAGGTAGAAGAATGATATAATGAAGTTGATATTGAAAAAAAATTATGTCAACAGATATAGGAACTGGAAAGAGGAAATGTGTGAATTAAAAGCAGTGATGTAGCATGCATATCTTAGTTGAATGGAGAAGTTTTTTCCCTTTATGCAGCTGTAATTGTGTATATGCCTTGCACTACCCCAGTTCAAGTATTTCAACTACCCAAATCCAATCTGAGATACAATCCATAAGCACACTGATACCTCTCAGTATACATATATATGTTTCAACAATTAAACAGGAAGAATCTTTGTATGAGACCCTGCCAGAGTACCTGTACTGCAAGCCTACAGCAACAGGATCTTCTTTTTGTGTAGCAGCTCATAAGGTTTTTATATAAAGAGAAGAATGGGCTCATCAAGAGAAAAAGAATTTACCACTACACCAAACTTAAAAATTAAGAATTTTCCTAAGAATTAAGAGTTAAAAGAAACTGATCTCTATACTACCAGAATCTCCTCCGTGGATAGCTATGTAGATAGATACCATTCATAGAGGGGAAAGAAGGCTCTTCACAAGGGACACCTGCCCAACCACCATGAATAAAGGTGATGAGCCAACAATGCAGAAAACAGAAATACCTCTTCAAGAACATGCCACAACTCCTTCAGCATTTATCACTATTAGAGAATAAGAGTTTCACATAGCTCTTATTTATTTTTCAGCTGTGTCACCTCTACCTATGCACTCCATAAGAAAGTGCAGTAGAGATGTCTTTATAAAGCCCCTAGATAATTTTAATTGGGTTTAATCGATTTTATAGATTTTTAATAGATTTTTATTTAATAGGTTTTACTCAGATGCCAGAACTCAGAACACAGCAAATAACACCTGAAAGACCTGAGACATTAAGTAAAGGTGTTACCACTAAAAACACTCCTCTTTCATTGAATAAAGTGACTAGAACATTAGATTTAACTGCATCAATGTTATTTGAAAACGTTTGGTCAGTGGACTTGCCTACTGCTCTTACCAAAAACCTTAATTATAACTTCAGATTAGCATCCTTTTAACTCAAGCCCTGAAATTCCCACAGTCTTTACTCTGATGACTCTACTTCTCTCCTTAGGTTAACTAAAATATTTGTACAGTAATACAAAGTAACCAGGAATGCAAGGGCTGGTTCATACAGCTTCTGCAAACCACCTCTTAGGTTTTGGCAGGTTCTCTTGATTTGATGCTGGTGCCTGACAGAAGGATAAAAATTCAAGTCTCTAATTGTTCTTGTTCTTTCTTTCTCTTTGCATGAAAGTTTGAAAAGTATTTATGTCTTAGTATTTCTCATTCTGTGTCTTTAGGGGGCTGGGTGTCCTACTGAGCACTACTTTTGGTAAATGACATTGGGACCTCCATAAGGAGGAGTGGGATTCTATAAGTGATGAACTCTTGGTTGCTATCTTTTAGCTGCTTTCTGTGACAGTAGATTTCCTATGGTAGTGGGCTTAACACAAATGAATCAATACAGCTACCTGGTGGCTTTGTGCGGGTTTTTTTTTTGTGGGGTTGGGTTTGGGTTTTTTTGTGGATTGTTGATATATTTTTTTTTTCCCAGTTATTAATCTGAAAGAATTGTTAGAAGGTACTCAAAAGAAATTAAACTACTGAGATTATAAAGAGATTTTAAAATAATAAGGATTGATTAGAGAATACTAATTAAGTTCAGTATGTCCTTCAAACCCACTAAATTACCTGCCTTTAAACTAGCCCTTTCTCTGCTTTAACAAAGGAGAAATATGCCTGGCTCTCTTTATCTTCTTTGTTTTATCATCCATTGCTGACAGGAATCATAAAATCACTGAGCTGATAGCAGTAGCAGAGTAGTGCTTGAACATCACTCAAAATTAATGTTCATACCACTTTTATACAATTAATTACTTATCATTTTGCTATAGTATTAATTAGAGGTTTTCTATCAAAATATGTCAAACCTGAAGAAAAAAGAAGTAAAGGAAGCTCTTCTACTGTCCTTTGAGAGGGAGTTATGGCCTCGTGGAATGAAATAAGAGCGCTGTTATTCTTGTCCATTAGTACTCTGCAGGTTTTGAATTTTTATGTGAAATTTCTGTATTAAAAATAAAATGGATATTTGCCTTACACACAACAGCCATTAGGAATGTAAACAATTGAAATTAATTATGCACAAGAAAAGGCTTACAGGCTGAAAAAAGCAATGGAAAGACAAAACCTTAACTTTTTAGAAAATTATTTGACGACCTTAACCTATTCTGTTCTAAAAACTGTTATTCATCTAATAATACCAGTCTCTCTAGAAAAAGGGCTACTACATATTACCTTCTCTCAGACAAGTTACAAGGCTTTCTTAGACTTTTTAGTATTTCTAATTTTAGCTTTAGCAATAAGTTCCAAGAACATTTTTTGACCGCTGCTACCCACTTCTTTCTAATAGAAAACAGTCAATTAGGTGTCATTTGGTAAATTCATTCCAGACATTTCTAGACTTCTTTTAATCTACTAATTAACAACGTTACATTTAAACCATTGCATATGTTTGAAAGATATACAAAAAAATGGTTAATTCAGAGCTTTGAAATAATATCAGACCAGATCTGGCTAAGGATGCGTCTTTTTCCTGGACAGTTAAGATTTACTGTCCCACATGTGTTTATGCTTAAAAGACCTGAATCCTTCTATATTGTTGTTTTTCTGTTCTTTTTTTCTCCTGTAACCTGCTCACTTCTTTCTTGGTAGATTAAATTTTAGAAGTGAAAATCTCTCTTTGAGATGTATTTGCATATTAATATAAATTGAGAAACACTAGTCTGTTAGCTGTCAGTTTAGGTCCATTAGCCATGTAATGCCTCATCTGTTGTAGGTAGATTAATGCTTCATACATTATTGAAAACTTAATATTTTATTGTTGCAAATAAAATAGAAGCTTTTTTCCTGACCCAGCATACTTTCATAAACACATTTTTTTTTTCTTTTTTTTTTTTTTTTTAAATCAACCAGTATCCATGGGTTGAATTAGAAAGTTTGATATGGGAAAACTGGCAGAAAATATACTAGAAAAACTGCTTAAGGTCCCTAGAGAAAAGCCTATATTGCAATGCATTTTAAGATCTAAAAGTTTAACCAAACTGTTTTCATAATCTCTTAACGTTTTGAGACCTGAAAGTGGAGAACAGAAATAACTGAATATTGTGATGAATACTTCAAAACTTCCCCCATCTTTCTGGAAGCCAGACTCCTTCCAGAATACAAAGGATTTTGACAACCATAATCACTGAAACACAGCCTTACTTTCCTGATATTGGCCATTGATTCTTTTGTGACTCTGATTTAATTTGTCACCCATTTCTTATTTCATATGAAATATAGTACAAAGGCTTATAGACGTGATATATTCAATAAAAATCTCCTGACATATGTATATCATTAAATTAAAATGTGGCACTTTGGCATTGGTAAATCATCTTAGTTCTAATGCAGATACAGATCACTCATTCGTGGAAGTTCTCTTGGATAACCATAGCCATTACTCTTTATATTTATCAACCCATAACTCAAAATGTTTATGGTGTCAGATTTTCAATCTGAGTTGTGACTTCTGCACTTCCAACAGTTGTGAAGCAGTCAATGACTTGCTGAATTAGTTACAGTATGGTTCAGATCTTTAGGCTGATTTCTTTCCCTATCTTTTCAACTGACCTACATATGTCTCCTAGAAATAGCTCAATATTGACTGTCTTAAACCTACTGAAGTTATACCCTCAATTATATTTAATTTAAAAGTAACACAGATTAAGACTTTTAAAAGTGTTAGAGGTTTAAAAGTAAACAAGATTAAGACTTCCTGATTTGTCACCTAAATTAGTATTAATTCAAAATCCAGTCTCCACGCTCCTGAGAAGCATATATCTATATTTTGCCACCATCTGATTAACAAAATATCTGGTCTTCTAGACAGTTAAGCACATGTAAATGGTTATGTAATGTGCGAGTTCAAAGAAGAAGGACCAATAGCTCTTATCAGAAAGAAAAAGGTAAGTTCCAGTTAGATATAAACACAAAAAGTTTACCATGAGGGTGGTTAATATTCCAACAGGGGCTCAGAGAAGCTGTGGGATCTCGGTCCTTGAAAATGTTCAAAAGTTGACTAAACAAAGCCCTGAGCAGTCCACTGTAATTGGACCTGCTCTGGGCAGCAGGTTGGAACAGATGACCTCTGGAGGTCCTTCCGGCCTTCCAGATTGTGTGATGCTGCTGGAAGTTTCTGTACCAGTGACTGCAAGATGCTGAGAGGGCATGCCAGAGAAATGATCACTGTAGAACAGTCATGTTCATACACTTGTTAACAGTGGTTTTCCTTCTACCCACTTGAAAGAAGCTTGTTTTGTCCTAACCCTTCATGTCTTTACCTCTTTGTCTTGTATTATCTTTGATCTAGCAGAATTCATGTTTAGTCCCCATATATGCTTGTGTTTTTTTCTTTGCCTTTCATTTCTATGAAAAGAGTACACAGCCTGACATATATTTAAAAGGAAGCTATTCAAGCAGTTATAACTTAAATTTAAAACCATGTTACAAACAACTAAACATGGTGATGAATCCTTTTTGTGTCAGAAACAAGAAACCACAGTGACTTTAATTACTTTAATTCTGAGATATTTCTCTGAGCTTCTGTTTTACTGTATCTAAATAGGTTTAAATCTGTGACATTTAGTACCAATTTTGTAAGCACCTCCATTCATTTTGTACTATAAGGATAAAAAGAGATGCACTTTAATATCTCAAGGGATTTCAAAGTCATGCCTGACTTAACAAAGGAACTTTCTTATTCTCATTTGTTTATCTGGAGTATTCCTGTGGCAGTCAGTGTAGTTACAACTACAGAAAAAATATGTGTATATATTCCACCTAAATTGTTTCAGCCCATTATGTTTCAGAATGGAGAAAGCACTTACACACTAAACTGCAGGAAACAAAGGGGAAGCAGGGAAGCAGGGAATTGTAGCAGGTTATGACACTTTCTGCTTTATAGCCAAACAAATAAGGAACTTAGTCAGGAATACAGGATATGTACTTTAAACTCTCCCACCTTCTTATGTATAACATCCAAAGACTAAGAGAAATAACTGATATGTGGCTATTCCCATGCCTCTTAAACCATTACAAAGAGATGTAGAAAAATCATGGGACAGGGGGAAAATCTTGACGGATATCTTTCTCTAATTCCATGAACACAGCACCATCCCGAGATATAGTAATTTTAGTTATGATCCGTGGTGCCAAATTTATCCATTTCATTGCCAAATTCTAATAAAAAGTCATAAGTAATATCTAGAACACAAAACAGAACTTAAAACTGAGTCATACAAAAATATTGACTAAATAATCTGGATTGTAGTTATTTTTAGTCTGCGTTTCTCTTGTATGCAACTAGAAGTGAGTATTCCCCATCACCTTCCAGCTAGAAGCAATGACAGGTTTGTAAGGGTTTTGTTTTATTTTCCTGTTGTGGGCTCAAAGTTCACAGTATGTAGTTATTTACAGTATTAATGCATCTTTTCCTCGTTTGCACTTGGACTCATATTTCTACCTTTCCCTACATTTTTATTGGATATCAGCAGGTCTCATTAAAAATGACAGGAGATTAATAGGGTGAGATAGTGTTATTTTCCAACACTACCTAGGGAAAACATGCATTGATTTCAGTTTCTTTGTTTTTCCAGATGCATTACTAATTACAAAGACTGTTCACAGAAACCATTGCTTTTTAATAAACTGCTTGAAATTGTGCAGCTAATTGCTACAGAGGCAGAGGCATTCACTAAGGTGTCTAATGACTCAGGTTGAGAGTGAAATATTATACACTAGGTTCTTAACAGTGCCTAATTTTCTACTACAATCAGTGAGTATCAGGAGTCTGAACACCTTTATAAATTAAATATACTTAGGCCACACACGATAATAACTCCTGATGAGGGACTACACAGGATTGGGCAAACTTTCATGTATTCCTCACTCCAGCACAAAGTGACAGTCCCTTTCCATCATCTCTACCACTCTCCCCACCAAAGCAGCCACAACTAATTTGGTACACTGATGTACTGAAATTTGTTACATAGTGAATGTTAATTTTTTAAGCAAAAGAAAACATTGTGAAATTATGACTCTGGGACACTGGATTGTGAACTCTAGGCAAACCTGTTAGCCAGAAGGGCAGCACATTGAGAAAAGGGATATGACACACGACAGTCCTCGGACCTGTTGTCCATTTGGTAGGTGACCAGAACCATGCATTTCTACTACACCTGCAATGTAATGTGTCCCTTAGCGTGGTTTTCCCAGAAAGTTTCTCTGAGTGGTAGGTAAGCTGATATTTTGTCATGGTTTGAGACCAAACTGACAGTGCAGAGACCTAATGGATAACAAAATGCTTTAGTTATAGTTATGTGCAGTTTTTATAACCTATAAAGCTTTTCCATCTGCAGGATAGGTGACACTGTCCAGAAGTCATGTGGGTCAGCACAACAAATCCAGCTGTGTAGTGCATCATCCAGGTCCAGGTTCCTGGGGTCTCTCTCTCTTCACTTCTCTTTTCTTGAGTCTCCTGGAGTGTCTCCTGGGCTTTTTCTGGACCTTCTCCCCTTTGTATCTCCAGAGTCTTTTTTTCAGTCCCTGGTGTCTATCCCTAGTGACCCTGGACACCATCTGTCTCTGCCCAGTTACAGGACTGGGCAAGGAGTATCCAATTCCTCTTCATTCAAATTCCCTCATTGGCTAAAAACTATTTGTCACCATCATTGGTGCTCACGATATGCTCCTCTGGAAGGCTCTCCATAGTTTGCAACTCTCACAACAATTAATAGGTTGTTTATGCATGAGTTATTCCTCTATTCTTATAAGAAAGCTGCTCCCTTATCCTATAAGGTAACTAAAGCTTGTATGGTAACACTATTGTGAGTGAGGCCCAGTCCATGCCAACTACCACACTTTCTGAAGAAGACCTCTCTGAAAAGTGTGTTGCTGTAATTTTTTTCATTAATTGTTCCTCTCTGTGCTGCATAACTGACCCCTTGCTATGGTGAAAGACGCATTATTTTACAAGAATATTTTTATATTGTTTCTATTTCCCCACTCTGTATCTCCTTGATTCCTGATCCACATCATCTACAGCCTTAATAGTAACTCTGTGCTGCTTCTAACTGAGGTATAGACATCAAGATCTTTGTATGCTTTGTTTCAAGGCTTCATCATCTCTTGATGACACTGTGTTTGGATGTCTGGCCCCACAGACACGTATTTAAATACAAAAGTGGTTGCCTAGTAAAGATCAGTGAACATTTGTCATGGCAGAGGCACTTTGTGCCTACAAATATGGCACGGAAAACCAGATTTTGCAGAAGCAGTAATTGTGGTAGTCAAGAAAACATAAGGAAAGAATACATGACTGTCCACATTGTCTCCAGATGTGCCATTAAATTTAAAAAAAAAAAACACCTCACCAAACCACAGCATCAGCAGTAACCAGCCAACACATTTTAGCACATCATAGGATTGGGTAGCATTTTGTTATTAAAATGTCGTTTGTGTTCCTATCCTCTCCAAGAGAAAAGGTTTTCTGCCTACGTTTTGAATGACCCTACCCAATCTGTGCATAGTAATAAAGTTCTAAACACAGCTTTGCATCAACACCTTTATACAGCACCATTAACACATGCTTTAATACCGTTTATGAAGATCCTGATAAGATGACTTCCCCCTTCTCACTGGGAACAAAGGGTACCCAACTACATGGTAACACTCACTTCAATGCACGAGATCAGTAAACAATTTGTCCTTTAATGTCCTTTCAGCTACTTTTAATATTACTTTAGTATAAACTAGTATCAGTAACAATTGGTTATTGATGAAGACAATAGTATTAGCAAGTCATATAATTAAAGAGAAGTAAATGATATTGCCAGATGCTTTCAAACAAATGTGTTCATACGGACAGTGGTTTTTGCAGGGCTGTTGGGAGTGCTTGGATACATCCATTTCCACTGTGACTGATTGCAGAGTGAAATGAGCAAAGTTCAGTTCCTAAGGGTGTGGTCTCCGTCTAATAGAAGTGGAGATTAATGCAGAAAATTGGATGGAGGTCTTCAAAGCATGGAGACGTGGCACTTCGGGGCATGCTCTGGTGCCCGAGATTGTTGATTGGGTGTTTTGTTTTGTGTTTGTTTGGGGTTTTGTTTTGTTTTGTTTTGTTATGTGTATAGTTGGACTCGATGATCTCAAAGGTCCCTTCCAACCATGAAGATTCTGTGATTCTGTGATTATTAAGCATTGGAATGGTCTTCCCAGGGAAGTGGTGGAGGCACCATCCCTGGAGGTATTTAAAAGATGGGTTGACATAGTGCTTAGTGACATGGTTTAGTGGTGGGTTTTTATCAGAGTTAGGTTGATGGTTGGACTAGATGATCTTAAAGGTCCCTTCCAACCTAGACAATTCTATTATTCTATGATTTTATGATTCTAAAGAGTGCTGTTTAGAAGTCTGTGGACCAACACTATAAAGAACGAAAGAGCTCTTCTGGAAACTGGCCTGTTTGGAGAGGAGCAAACCTTCTATGGGCAGAAGGCAGTAGAGAAAGCACTGTATTGTCCCAAAATAGGAGACCCTTGGAGAGTGGGTGTGATATCATTGGAAGCAGGATTCCTGCTTTGTTTTCCTGCTCTCCTGAGTAGCAAGTGTATTAGGAAGCAGCAAGAGGTTCAGGTGCGTCCAGTGGTTTGTGGATGTTGGTTCTGCCAGATTACGGTAACACTGTGTCGTTAACTTGGAACCTTCTCTATGTTGTGTGCAGAAACGCAAAATGGGGAAGCAGTCTGTGATAGACGTTGTACTGCTCGTATGGTTACCAATGTGGTTATTATGAACTTTTGATGTATTTACACATAAATTTACATACAACTGAATGGGATCACCCAGCCAAGCCAGTTTCAGAGCACAAAAGGTGAAATGTAGGGAATTGTCATTCTACTCAGCTTCATCTTTCCTTGACAGATCCTTATCTATGGAGAGATGACTTGGGGGGAGCTGCAGAAGTAGCTCAGCCTGGTGTTGCCTCAACACTACATAACAATAAGAACCCAAATCTGAATGGAGCCTTGAATAGTTCCATAACAAAATGCCCTGAGTCCCAACCCACCACTATTCAGTGACTTTGTGTGGTAGACATCACAAAATTAGCAATACAAACTGAGTGGCCATCATACCACCAAAGATAAACATTCAAGATAGCTAATCCACTCAGGCATAATCCTGCCCACCCATCAAATCAGGAAATATCAATCATGAGATTTGGGGAAAAAAAAGGGGAGTCTTCAGGTGATGCAGCTGGCCTGTTGGAGATTCTTCCCCTCTTCTCCAGTATGCTGTACAGGGTAACTTCCTAGGGATTAAGCAGCCTTACTTGAGAGAGAGGTAAGTGATTAAGAAACATATGTATGGTATTTGGCATGCTTTAAGGTCATGATTAGCGCACTCTTCCAAAGTATTAATATCTAGCGCGTTTGTGGTTTGTGTTGGTACTTTTTGGGATCACTTGTAGGTTGCAATAGGGTATTCTATTAATTGTTTTTTAAATTGCAATAACAACCTAGTCAGCTGTACTGGCAGCTTTTAACTCCATGTTCAAGCAGTTTAGCCCCTTCATTCCCACCTCAACAGTCCTCTCTCCATTCCCACCTGCATGCCAGAGAGGGGCAGACAGAGATCACCAATACATCCTCCTCCAACCCCCTACCTGTTCGCAAACTACAGTTCTTTTTGGTTTTATTAACAGAATAAAATCCTCCTCACTAAACACACTTCTAATGGCCTTATGGAGACAAGTAGGGAAAAACTGGGCATCTGTGATACTTTAAACTGAGCTCTTTGCTGTAGCAGGGTTAAAAATGCTGTAGGTGGTGCAAGAGTGGCATTCTGCATAGGTGTCTGCAGTGGAGAGTGTAAGCACAAAACATTGCATACAGCAATTTTGTGGGTCCTACACAGAAAGGAGAGAACAACTCTGATCATAGAGGTCTGTAAACCCATCAGTTGCTATGCAGAAGACAGCTTCCGCAAACCATGGTTTCAAATCCAATGCCTTGATTAGTGCTACCATGCTATATTCCAAGCACAGGTTGTTGTTTATTTCCTACTCCATAAAAAAAAAAAATAAAGCCATCTGACGAATCACACTATGATCACACCAACAAGCATGAGTTCATCTAAATTCTACAGGCTACAGTTCTTCATGAACTGCTCCAGCATAGGCTCCTTCCACGAGATTCAGTCCTTCAGGAACAGACTGCTCCAGCATGGGTCCCCCATGGGTTCACAAGTCCTACCAGCAAACCTCTCTGGTGTGAGCTTGTCTTCCTATGAGTTCACAGGTACTTCCAGGAGCCTGTTCCAGTGTGGGCTTCCTACAGTGTCACAGCCTCCTTCGGGCATCCACCTGCTCCAATGTGGGATCCTCCAAGGGCTGCAAGTGGATATCTGCTCCGCTGTTAGCCTCCATGGGCTGCAGGGGGAGAGTCTGCCTCACCATGGTCTTCACCATGGGCTGCAGGGGAATCTCTGCTCTAGCGCCTGGAGCACAAGAGGTCCCTCGCCTTCTTCGCCAAACTTGGTGTCTGCAGAGTTGTTTCTTTCACATAGTCTCATTCCTCTATCTGGTTACAGTTGCTGTTCCACTCAGGTTTTTTTTCGCTCCCTTCTTAAACATGTTATGCCAGAGGTGCTACCACCATTGCTGATGGGCTTGGCCTTGGCCAACAACAGGTCCATCTTGCAGCCAGCTCACGTTGACTCTATCGGACACAGGGGAAGCTTCTATCAGCTTCTCACAGAAGCCACTCCTGTAGTCCCCCTGCTACCAAAACTTTGCCACATAAACCAAATACAGTATTGCAGTTTGAACTCTTGAAGACCTAACAGGCATCTTTTAGAGTGAGAAAACAACTTTTCCAAGGATTCTTTCATGTGCAAAAGGGTTGCACCTACTATCCAAGTGCTTTCCATAAAATGTGCATAGCACGCTATCTTTGGAATTTCCAGTCCAACCAACTCCACTGGTTTTTGAGAGCTAGCTACCTAACCTTTACACATGTTTTCATAAACAATAGATGATTGGTTGGATTTCTGGGAATCCTAAATCCATATGTAGACTTTGCCTAGAAGACCTGTACGGAGACATGTGTTATACAAATCTGTCTTAATTTATGCTCTTTTTATCTTCATGTGTTTTTAACTTTTTGAAAAGTTATGCATCTCTAATATACAAACATCACATTTTCTTTCCCTCAGCTCCCATCCTCCCAAATGCAGTAGTGAACATTTTTGACATACAAATTAGAGCACTGTAATTATATTTTCGCTGAACAAATGGCAGCTGATGAACTACAAGCAGGTGTACATTAGAAGATGCAGAAAATAAATCTCCACTGTGCTGTTGTTATTTTTAGTTGTATAAATTGTAGGAGTGTGTGCAAGGGATAAGAAAGAATGAATAAAAATAAAAAAAAAAATAACGATGTGTCCTTCTGGGCCCCTATTCTGTAAGTTGATGGACAACCTTACTTTCCATCAGTGCCAAAGTGAGTGTCCCTGAGGGGACAGTACTGGAACCAGTACTGCTTAGTATCTTCATCAGTGATATAAACAATGGGATTGAGTGCACCCTCAGCAAGTTTGACAATGACACTAAGCTGCGCGGTGTGGTTCACATGCATGAGGGACCAGATGCCACCCAGAGGGACTTGGATAAGCTTGAGAAGTGGGCCTGCGTGAACCTCCTGACGTTCAGCAAGGCCAAGTGCCAGGTCCTGCACCTAGGTCAGGACAACCCCCAGTATCAATACAAACTGGGGGATGAAGGGATTGAGAGCAGCTCTGCCAAGAAGGACTTGCAGGTACTGGTGGATGAAAAGCTAGACATGAGACAACAATACGCACTCACAGTCCAGAAGGCCCAGAAGGCCAACTGTATTCTGTGCTACACCAAAAGTAATGTGGCCAGCAGGTCAAGGGAGGTGATTCTGCACCTCTGCTCCACTCTTGTGAGACCCTACCTGCAGTACTTCCTCCAGCTCTGGAGCCTTCAGAACAGAAAAGACATGGATCTGTTGGAGCAAGTCCAGAGGAGGGCCACAAAAATGATCAGAGGGCTGGAATGCCTCTCCTATGAGGACAGGCAGAGATAGTTGGGGTTGTTCAGCCTGGAGAGGTGAAGGCTCTAGGAAGACCTTATTGTGGCCTTTCAGTACTTAAAGGGGGCTTATAAGAAAGATGGGGACAAACTTTTTAGCAGAGCCTGTTGCAATAGGACAAGGGGTAATGGTTTTAAACTAAAAGAGAGTAGATTTAGGCTAGATGTAAGGAAGAAAAGTTGTGAGACTGTGGAATAATTCCTGAAATATAATTTTTATTAAAAATATATAGCATTGTTCACACATTAAGGAAAGGTATAAAATCGTAACGTTTCCAGGGTGGAACACAGCAGCAGCTGGTATGCAAGGAATCCGCTACATCTATGACTCCCTGAACAATATTGCTTGCAAAAGCAACACGGAGGATGGAGTGGAGTGAAGATTCCACGGCCAAGCTCTGCAATTACACAGCAGAATGGGAACAAGGTGATCCTATGGAAGTGATAAGCGGCATGCATGCTACCCTGAGCCAACAGTCTGTCAAATTTTGATGAAATGCTGTCCTTTGTGCGAACTTTGCTCATTATAATGTCATTACAATACCAAAACACACATCCAGCCCGAAGGCTACCCACCTCCAAGGTGCGACCACTCCTCCTTGAGTCTGCGCCCTGAATTTTTCGTAAACTATACCTTTAAATGTGAGGCAAGAGAATTTTACACCAATCATAATAAAGGTATTTATGACTAAAGTCACTCAAACTCCACCTTGAAGGTAAAAAATAATATAAAAATAACCCGAGAAAGGGGTGATGCTAGGGAAGACACCATCGTGAACAAGTCAGGGAGGACCCCATCACAGACTGCCTTTGACTTCCAGGACCAGTCACCAGGCTGAGCCTTTCTTCCCCCCCATAGGGACGCCTTTGGGTGAGACTTAGACTATACCAAGTGCTTCCTCGGGAAACTTAGAAATCTCTCTAGAGGGTTACCTTTTTACATTTATAGCCAGGCTGTATTGTTTGTAACTTTGTCGCGCGCTTTGTACCATTAACATTTTTTCTTTTACTTGCATGTGCTTTGCAGACTGTACTTATCACCGGCAAACCATAAGAACCTTTATATCTGTTGCTTAAATAAACTGCACTGTTTAAGTAGCTATCCGTTTCGGTTTCTCACTGAACGTGACCAGACACTGAAGTGCAGCTGTGCTAGTTCGTGAGCACGACTAGACTGAAGGTGCAGTCCACTGTCAGTGTATCCAGAATTGTGATAGTTTAATATATTAAATGTGACTGGACTGATAGTGGTGAATTGGGCATCACTCAGAATTTAAACCCAGCTGCCCCTAGCCTCCCACCTCGGTGAGGAGTGTTAGAACGCAAGGGGGTTTATTTTCTGCCAAAACTATTTTGCCTCTTCACGCAACAGAGACTCCCATGGCCCAGGTTGCCTAGAGAGGTGGTAGATGCCCCATCCCTGAAAACATTCAAGGTCACGTTGGACAGGGCTCTGAGCAACCGGTTCTGGTTGAAGATGTCCCCGTTCATTGCAGCAGAGGTTGGACTAGATAACCTTTTAAGGTCCATTCCAACCCAAACTATTCTATGATTCTAAGAGAATGCTTTGCACTTCACAGGTTCTAAAGGCAAACCAAAGAGATTGTTTTGAATTTACAAATCATCCTCCTTAATCAAGTTATATTCTAAATCTTTTGCTTGTTTGGATTTCCTACATACTTGTTACAATGCTAGACTGACAAGTAGTCAGATGTTCTGGAACCCCCCTCATTCCAGAACAAAGAATGAGGATTATGTTTCCTAGTTCTTATTTTCTTTCTAGTTTGGAGAAGCTCAATACTTTTTTTTTTCCCTGGTTTTCAGAATAAGCAGAAATTTTAGTAAAGTAATAACAGTGTCATAAACTTCAATGAAAATATTTTAAAGATTTCATTGCTGAATATGCCTGTAAACGTGTCTATATTTTTAAGATGGTGAGGAGTCAGCAGTACATGCTGACTTCATTAGTCATGTGGGAGTACATCTTCTTTCATAGAATTTTAGTCCAAAGTAGCTTTATGGAGTTAAATAACAGAAGACCACATATGCCATAAATCACAGGAAGCAGTAGTGTGTAAACATTATATGGGGAATAAATTAAGGCATTCAGTCATAAAGGTAATAACTTATGGAGAGAGAAATTAAGAAACAGTCAATAGGTTTCAAAATGAGAAAAGGAAGTCAATGAAGCAGGATGCTCAATGAAGCCTCCTTTGGGTGATGAGAGCTGAGGAGAAGACTTCTACATCAATAGCCTGCAGAAGGGTAAAGAAGAGACCCTTGTTAAACAAGGAAAATGAAGGCAAAGGAGGAGAAAAATAAATAAAGTCAGAGCTCTTACAATTCCTGAAACTCTTAAAAATTTTTGGGACTGAAAAATTTTATAATACTTGCCTTCTGATATATATCTGATGTAGAAATACCTAGTAACTCTACTCTGTAGTGATACTCAGTTTATTTAGAGCTGGTTGACATACTAGGAGCAATTGAGTTTTTTTCAGTATGTCTCTGCCCAGACTGATTCATTCTATCAGTTTACAAAATGCCTCTGGATGTGATAAAACTTCTAAATATTTGAGGGGAGTAAAAAAGAAAAGAATGACAAACTTTCAACAGTATGCTGTTTTGATCCTACTAAAAGGAAGGGATCCCATGGGAGTAAGTATACCACAGTTCAAAAAATCAGGACAAGTCATTCCTCATCAACAACTCGCAAGTTCCAATCTGAACAAATGTGTAGTACTAGGTCTTGAATTTCACCTCCAGTCTGGAGTGAAGTTCTCCCTATCAGCATACCTCATTTATAGAGAATTTGCCTATCCATCAACTGAGTTTTGTCACATTATACATTGACAAGGGATTAGATAATTTGATTATGTGGACAATTCTCCTTTTAAGTGTATTAAAGGACAAAGTGATTCCCCAGTAAGAATAAATTCAGTTGTGTGAAGTAGGTGTTTGAGAGACTTGGATTACATTACTTTTTCTGTTGTGCTGCTTTAGCCAAGTTGATTGGTTAATAAGACTGTTTTTAATTTTCCTTTTTCTGCAAAATGAGTTACTGTAATTATCTTCCTAAAGTACTCTTTTTAGAATATACAGAGAAATGTTCAGGTAATACATTACAGAGGATCAAATGGGATCTAAAAGTTTTTAATTCTGTTCTAGCAGTGCAAGTGTGAAATAAGTGTCACTAAGTCCACTGATATTGTGGATTTACATTAACTTGTAATTGTTCAAATCTTCTTCTGAAACATTCTGATCTAATATACTATTTCTGTCATCATTTTTCATCAAAGGACAATGTGTACCACTTATACAGCATTACTGAATTAACCATTCAAGACCATGTCTGGGTTATGAAGAATCAAGTAATTGCCTATTAAAAATTATGCATTACGCCTAAAAGACACAATGACACCAGCAACGAAATTACTGGCAACCCATTTACAAGTGCATGTTGATTTAATTAGGAAATTAGCTGATTTTTTTTTAATACTTGTTTCTTAATTAAAGTCTTCACGGTGAAGTGAAGTGCTTATTACATCCATTTGGGATGGATGTACTAACCACATTTTGGGATACGTTTAAAATTGCCTGAAGACCTTCCCCTCTCCCCCATGCTTTCATTCATATTTATTACATAAATATAGAAAACTCATTCCATTTATTTCAGATTCCTATTTCAACAAAAGGAAAATTAAGTGAAGAGATGTATGTCTTCTGCAATAAGACATAGAGGAAGAAGGAAAAAGATATTTCCTGGCAATTGTTTATGATAGTATGTACTTATCATCACTTTGCAAAGGTGTAACCTCAACTCTTTTTCAGATGAACAGTATTTCCATTGTTGAACAGTTTCATGCCTAACACGAACAGCAACTCCTGCACTGATTTAATCTGACTTCCTTTGACTTTGACTGAATATCCCTGTTCCCTGAGTAAGTTCTTGTTTGAACCAGGGTAATATTTAGCCAGACATCTAATTTTGAGTTTCAGATCAAGCCCAAAACTACCACAGTAACATAATGGACACAGAGCCACAGATGTGGCTACTTCTATGTGCCACATTACTGTCATGGTTCTATTTAAAAATAAATGTTGTGCCAAGTTGCATAACTTCGGGTGATCATCTGAAAATCCATGCTTACCAAGTGAAAACAGCTGTTACAGCTAAATATAGGTAGCATATTCCCTACAAAGGATTAGTAGCATAATCTTAGTATCCTTAGACAGACCTCTAAGATTGACTTTTGAGATACCCATGTGTAACAAAAATATATCTAGTAGGAAGTCTATATACTGTACAGAGTAAGAAGCATGATATTTCTGACTATTGCATCCTAGCACATGAAAATCTGTTTCCTGAATTTCTTTGTGCTAATAGCTGTGTAGAGTGTATGGTTAAGACAAATCTCTAATTATAAAATTATTTTCCCTATTTAGAGTTGCAATCAGGTCAATTTTTTGTTTATTGGGCCAATAGTGACTGAAGTAAAGTATTGGTGATAAATTACTGATCTTACACTGTGATAATGATAAAGTAAATTATTTTGGAAAACTAATTTAGTATTTTAATAGTAACATAACTGAGATTTATATGAACAATTTTTACACTCTTGACTAGTAACCCTTTTATTGATGAGTTAATGGCCAGCTAGATAAATTAAGCTCTGTCAGCTTCACCCAATGCCTTATAACAACTCACATTGGTCATTAACTGGTTGATTGGTAAAGTATTTTATTATTGCTTTGGAAATATTACCTAAAATGAAGCACATTAATTTCTGATTCTTTATCATTTTTATTTTGATGGCTTGACTTTTTTAATCAAAAAATGTGATGCACATTGAGAACCCAAAATCTAAGCAGTTAATGTGATTTAAACCGAGACCATCAAAGTTACTTTTCAAATACAGACATTTGCACTTGAAATAGTAGTCCATTTATGCCCTGTAAAAACATCAGGGTCTATAGAGAGACTAAATCCATTCTAAAGAATTCCACATGTACTCAGTTATAAAAAGCCTGAATACATTTGATAAAGTAGTGATTCTATGCAATATTTTCTAATTAAGCTGTATGAAACTTTTTTTCTGTAGCATCCACACAAGTTCAGGTAGGGTTTTTTTTCCTTAACCCAGTTTAATATGTGCTTATCCAAGATACATGATGGGTATACTGAGTGACTGTTACCTACTCAAATTTTTTGATTTTTTCAAGTAATATTTTACTTTCCATGGATGTTCCCACATGCACCCTTTATTGTAGCCAACTTCATGAGTCAGAATGAATTACTGTTCTTTGAATTAAGTGAATAACTTACAGAGAACAACATACTCTTGCAATTAAGAGAAGCACAGTGTGAGTTTTCACAATGTATCGTATGTTAATCATTTGTCAACAGCCTTTTATTAATTTTGGGACGTTGTCAGGTTCTCTTACCAAGTACTAAAACCAGTACTTCCCTAAAATCAAGTAACTGTTTTGATCTGTAACTCATTAAAGTCACGTCTGCTATGATTGTTTAATTGTGAATGTTAACATTCACAACCTCTTGTTGCAGTTGGATAGAATCAAATGAAGAGACGAAAAGGTAATAAGAAAAACCAAGAATTTGGAATTTCCTAACGAATAACTTAAAATGCTGTAAAAGAACAGCAATGACATAGGATCTACTAAATTTTTTTAAATGTTTTTGTCTGTGTGATGCAGATATTCCCCCCGTAAAACATAATGAAGAAATATCAAAGATACTATCTGACTGACTAGAGAAAGCCAAGCTCAGTTGTCTTTTCTGTCATAAACTGGTGCGGTAGTGTGTCTGATCTTTCTTGCAGGGTTCAGGAGAATCATGGCAGAACTCATTAAGTTATGACTGTAGAAATTCTGCCCTCCCTCTTAAATTAAATAGCACCCGTCCCTAATTAAGTATTTTCATGCGTCATATGGGGTGATTTACAGCTCTTTACATGCTTTCCCTAAGGACCTCTACAGCTCTCATCACCAAACTATTTGATCACTTCAAGCTTTAACACATCCACTCCCAGTACAATTCATACCAACTGTGACTGAATCTAGGTGATGGGCTGATACTGCTCAGGGACCAACCGTTAGGGATTTAATTTTTCCTTTAATGGGAATCTGACAGCAGAGTAGGGGATTCCTCTTATTTCTCATCATGCCAGTTAGCGTTCAATCCCTTGAAAAGCTTTCAAGCATGAACGCACATCTATAAAAGATCAGATCTAGTTTTGCAAGGGTTCTCAGGAATGAGATTAGTTTGCTATCTGCAAGCACTCACGCAGAGAAAATTTGGTGGCTCAAATATCTTGAGGTGAGAAAGTAAGGACAGTTTGAAAAAAAAAAAAATTTTTTTTTTAATTGAGAAAAATAAAAAAGCAACAGGCTGAGCCTAATTGCTATCAGTCCAAGTCTGTTAGTTTTGTCTATGGATAGCTTCCCCTTTGATTCCACAATTAAAATACTAGAAATGGAAGAGGGTTCATGAAAGCCTGTAGATTTAAAAAGACAAAGGAAGGTCACCTAATGCACGAAGCATGAGGTGTGAGTAAAATGGGTTTCTCAGGGCCTTGACCACATAGATTTTTTAATGTTTTCAAGGATAGAGATCCCACAGGCTCACTGGGTATCTGTTCCAGTATTTAACCTCCTTTGTATTAAATACTGGCTTAGACTCCTGGCTCTTTATGGTTTCTGCAAAGATACTGTTGATCTCCTTTTGACCCTTCCTGATGGCAGAGAGTCTGCTTACCACTTCTGATAGTTATTTACCTGGCAAATCAGCATCTCAGCCAAAGTACACCTCCCACAGAGGAGACCAACAGCATTTCCAAATTGTGGGAGGAACACCAGCGACTCCTGACAGCCTGCATGGCAGCCTTCTCCCTCGGGAGCTCTCTCTTGGAAGAGGCTTCTGATGTGCTGTGGTAGTTTTTCCAGCTGGTGCTGGTTAATGTATTGCGGTGCATCACCACCTTCATCGCACAGGCTTAGCAGGGATCCTGTCCCCCCCTTGTCCTCTTTCTGCAAACACTGGTGCATTTCTGTGAGCTCCCTTACACTTCCTGATCTTCTGTCAGTTGAAAACAAAAGGTGTGGGCTCTATTACTAGTCAGGAAACAACCAGCAGAAGCGGATTGTTAAAGCTGGCAGAAACGAAGGCCTATAGAAACCTTCAGAATGCAACCTTCATTGTCATCAGCAAACCACTAAAAGTTCCCAGAAAATGATCCCCAAAGAAATTCCTACAATTTTCATGCTCTCTGAAAAAACTGTTAAAGTCTTTTCAGACAGGTAAGTTAACAAAGCAAACTACAGGTGTTTCTCTATTGCACTGTATGTCAGAGTCCACATTCACAGCTGGGACTGAGCCAATCCTTAGCTCCAAAACCAGTGGTATTTAATTCATGGAGTAAAATAGATTCATTTTCCTTAACTCTGTCCATCTCCACTGGTTTATTCGAAATAGTTTCCTTATACAAGCTACACACATAAACAGCATTGTTCACCTTTTCTCTCTCAGTTTAAAGTCTAAAAAAGTTCTCTGAATGATAAGTTTAGACTAGGTGGCTCAACGATATTTAAAGATGGTGGAGATGAGTCTGTCTCATATGTAACATCAGTAAACCCAGCAGAATCCAGCCCTTGCCTCTGAACAGGTATTAATGTGCTTCTGTCCCAGGACAGTTTGCAGCAAGAGAGAATACAAATGTGCTATCTCTGTATAGGTCTAAATGGTTTTATTCAGGTTAATGAAAGAGACCCTGAAAAATACTCATGGCTTATTGAGTGGGATAGTAGGTATGTTCATATGTAAATAGGTTCTGGCAGGATTTTTTTTTTCCTTTTTCTTTTTTTTTTTTTTTTTCTTTTTTTCTACACTCATTAACTTAGAAAAATTGTATTCAATGTTAGCTGACCTAAGGAGCACATTTATATTTGCTCAGGCAGCAAAAATGTAGACAAGAAAATGTCTTTTTCAGCAACATAAAGACAGATGAGGCATACAAGGAGAGTCTTTAGAATAATAATTATATAACTAACTTAATTAGTCTCTGCTTCAATCAAAAGACAGTATGATAACACCAGCAAGTTGGTTTATATCCATAGAGACTAAAACATTAAAAATATACACAAAGGGTTCTCCAGGGTGTTGTGTTATGTTTATGGCCCTTGGAACAGAGCAGAATCTATCCAACTGGTTGAAATAGGAAAATATGGCCAAAAGTAAGGCAGATCTTATAAAGCAGATCAGAAATGGAACAGAAATATAACACCTACCCCACCCCAGCAATCCAGTCAAACATAAAAGTCAAGAAAGGCACCATGTTGTTTATATTGTAGCAGTACTTAGACTGGCACAGGTTCCCTAATGTATGAAGTGTTTTCGAAGACCTAGGTCAACCCTCTGTTGCAACACAGCCAGACAAGATAAAGAAGGGGAGTAACTATGTTACAAGCAGAAAAATGAGGTTTCCCCAAAGTGACACGGACAATCTGTGAAAGCAGCCAACTGAAACTTGAGTCTGGCACTTTGCAATTCGTTAAAAATAGGATGTGAACATAGGACACATTTAATTTAAATGAGCATGCAAAGGTACTCTGGAAACCTCAGAGAAATGCAGGCAAACATTCACAGCTGGCCACATAAATTGGCTAGTTCCTGCAACTATTGATTTACTCACATTAGTCTCAGAAGGTTCCCAGAAGCTACAGGATTTTTCCTGCATTTCTTTGCACGGTATGTGTTGTCACTGAAATGATTTCAAACTCAGTCTAACTGGTCAGGATACAGAATGCCTATAGCAGCTTTTGTGAATTCTGGCAAAAATATTACTCCATGCATTCTGGGATATCTTACTGCAAAACTCTCTGAAATATAAAGGGACAGTGAATAAAAGTGATCATAGAATTGGCAGGATAGTGCCTTTTCTTTCTATCTCTGCTAAGTGAAGATAAAGTCTGATGTTCAGCAGAAAACTATAAACACCATGTGGTTGTCTTTGTCTGAAATATCAGCAGAAGAGTCTGAGGTATCTGTTACATTAATTGTACCAAAATTTACTCACCAGGGAGGAATATCAGTGAGCAAAGAATCCCTAATGGCAACACTGTGTTATGAGTGAAACTGTACTCGTGAACTCTCTGTTAACCTGAAAGAATATGTATCTTCAGAAAATAAAATATAGCTAACCAGCAATGTTAGAGGGTCATATGGACAAATATATCATCCCTTTGGGAAGGAAAAAAGATCTATTTGTTTATTTATTTGGCTTTGATGTGCCTTTCTTCTGTCTCTTATTTTTCTTTAACATCCATAACACTTCTAAAATAACCTCAAGAAGAAAAGAAAGTTTCCTTTTCTCCCCCTAAATATTTTAATGTAGCTATTCTCTCACTGAGAAAAACTGTGATCTCCTTTTTTTTTCCCCTGACAACTCAAGATGTTCCACCCACACAGAACTTAGAGGGTAACGAAATTAAAATTATGTGGCATTTTCTTCCATTCTTGCATTATAGAAGAGTGAAAATGGGAGCAGAAAGGAAAAAGATTACATCAGAACTTAGTCTTAACTGATGATTAACTAATTAATGTGATTGTCTTAATTTAAAAAATAAATTAAATATTACAACAGTAGTATTAGAAAAGTGTCTGTGAAAACAGGTGAATAAGTAACATATGCCTTGACCTGTGTTAATAATCAATGTATTGCAAAAAAGCATCCAAAGAGCATATGATAAAACAGGTCTCTTCCCCATCTCTCTTCCTCCCTCTTTCTCACACAAACCTTCACACACCACTACAGTTAACACATTAACTGTCTCTGTGGAAGAAAAAAAGTTATATTTAAATTTCATTTGGATGGTTTGTGTCTTTTTTTTCCAGAAAATACAGGAAAAGAAAGGGTGTAAGCTGTTACATTCATCCATTTCCTTCCACATTCCCCTCACCTTACCCAGGAAAAATAGTGAAAAAGAGCTCTTCAGTGAAAGGAATTTTTTACAACATATATACATGTGAAAATCCATACCTAAATTGCTTCTGTCACAAATTAGGAAAATAAATATTTGCTTTTTTAATTGGGAAGTATTTTTCAAATTGTGATTGAAGCTATTTTTTTTATTATTATTCTTTTTTTCTTTACATAGATACATTGTGATCAACTAATTTTTTTAATGTTAACATGTTGGCATATTGGTGCATGCTGAAGGGTAGAACTGTCCCCTGATGTGTGTCACCTATCCCATGAACATGAATGTGCCCCATTAGCGTCTCTGAGGTGTAAGCAACACTGTCACCTTAGAACCTTATGCGCTTCTGCCATAAGATTCACCTGTTGCTAGGTGGGTAATAAATTTGAATGTTATGTCTATATTTTCTCTGCACTTCACCGATCAATTGTTAAAAAAAAAAAAACACTCACCCCAACACATTATTTTTTAAGATTTCTGGTATATAAACATTTTTCCCTGACTTCAGTAGGGCCTGTTGCAAATAAATTCCCACAGAGAGATCACAGTAGATGTTACTTGGATGTTACCAAGGAAATCAAGTGGATCATCCATGCCAGCATGATTTTTCGCTCCAGATTTTAAGCTGAATCAGTGGAGAAAATTAATCTCCATTGGATATTCTAATTAATAGAGGTTTCTGAGAAATGAATATGGCTCAATATATTTAGCAAGCTAACTAGTAGACATCTCAGTTTCGGACTTAATTAGTAATATCAGAATAGCTGTAACCTCAGTATTTAATGAGGCCCTAAACCAATAAAGTTTACTTGTTACTGCTTAAATTCATTTCTTAACAAAATATTAGCTAGCATCAATAAAGATGTGTTTTATAATGTAAAATAAACAGTATGTGAAGATGATTAAAGAGTATGATGTTAGGTAGAACTATGAGCAAGTGAAAAGTAAATTTTCAATAACCAATAAGTGAAGCACTGAATGGGATCAGTCTGAAGATTTCCCATATGTTTTGGGACTTCTCCAGTTATTGAAAATCAGGATTTATTGGTAAATAGTCTTGTTTTTTGTTTGTTTCTTTGTTTGTTTTCCCATAAGTTTCTCAGCATGAAAGAACCTGAGGAGAAGTGAGGAAGAAAGTTTTCTTGTTGAACATAACATTTCTAAGTTATTGACAAAGGCTGATGTTTTGAAATCTATTTTAAAGACTAGAGATTATTTTCCTTTAAAATATCTATTTATAGAAATTTGGAACTCTTATTTCCACTCAAAAAAAAAGGTAACAGAGAGAAAAAAAAATTTAAAACAAAGAAAACTTTATCACAGAATCACAGAATCACAGAACCTTCATAGTTGGAAGGGACTTTTGAGATCATCGAGTCCAACCACAAAAAAAAAAAAAAAACAAAAAAAAAACAAAAACAAAACCAAACAACAACAACAAAAAAACCCCAGCCACAGCCACACACCACACCCACCCACAGACACAAACCAACAATCTGTCATTATTCACTTGGGAGAAGAGGCCAACATCCACCTCTCTACAACCTCCTTTCAGGTAGTTGTAGAGGGCAATGAGGTCTCCCCTCAGCCTCCTCTTCTCCAAACTAAACATGCCCAGTTCCCTCAGCCTCTCCTCGTATGACTTGTTCTCTAGACCCCTCACCAGCTTGGTGGCTCTCCTCTGGACACGCTCCAGCAGCTCAACGTCCTTCCTGTAGTGAGGGGCCCAGAACTGAACACAGTACTCAAGGTGAGGCCTCACCAGGGCCGAGTACAGAGGCACCATTACTTCCCTACTCCCGCTGGCCACGCTATTCCTGATACAGGCCAGGATGCTGTTGGCCTTCTTGGCCACCTGGGCACACTGCTGGCTCATGTTAAGCTGGCTGTCCACCAACACCCCCAGGTCCTTTTCTGCTGGGCAGCTTTCCAGCCACTCTTCCCCAAGCCTGTAGCGTTGCCTGGGGTTGTTGTGACCGAAATGCAGGACCCGGCACTTGGCCTTATTAAACCTCATCCCATTGGCCTTGGCCCATTGATCCAACCTGTCCAGGTCCCACTGTAGAGCCTTCCAACCCTCAAGCAGATAAACACTCCCACCTAGTTTGGTGTCATCTGCAAACTTACTGAGGGTGCACTCAATCCCCTTATCCAGATCATCAATAAAGATATTAAACAAGACTGACCCCAAGACTGAGCCCTGAGGGACACCACTGGTGACCATCTGCCAAGAAGATTTCACCCCATTAATCACAACTCTCTGGGCACGGCCATCCAGCCAGTTTTTTACCTAGTGAAGAGTACATGTGTCTATGCCATGATTCGCCAGCTTCTACAGGAGGACATTGTGGGGGACAGTGTCAAAGGCCTTACCAAAGTCCAGGTAGACAATGTGCACAGCCTTCCCTGCATCGAGAAGGCAGGTCACGTGGTCATAGAAAGAGATCAAGTTGGTTAAGCAGGACCTCCCTTTCATAAAGCCATGCTGGCTGGCCTTGATCCCTTGGCTGCCCTGCACTTGCCATGAGATGGCAAGATGACTCAAGATGATACTCTCCACGATCTTTCCTGGTCAGTCTGACAGGCCTATAGTTTATATCGTATACAGGTTTTCTTCTTCACAAAGAATTGGTTTTTGCCTAACTGCAGGCACTTTACTGTACCAGTTGCTTCAGCATTCCCTATTTGAAGTGGCATATAACCCCTCCATGAACAGAATTTCCTGTATAAAGGAGAAAGGTTGGTTTTCAGTGCATTTCAGTTATACCTCAACCTAATCTTATCTTATTGCTCAAATGCTTAATATGCTTTTAATGATAGAAACATGAGAACTGCTGTGTCTCTGCCTACTTTCCCCCTATTAAATGCATGCTTTATTTATAGACCATATCTTTAAGTTACTGGAAGCACATTATCATTATATGCCTGAAGTTGCCAATATGGAAAACATTAATTGCTCTTTTAGCTTCATGTAAAGTGTTTCAGGCAGTGTAATAAGATATGAGTTCACCATTTATTTAAATAGAATTAAGAACTAGGAAATTGTATTGTTATCATTGCTCAGAGTACTTGTGAAAGAAATAGATATGACTCTGGAAGTGACAAGCTTCAGTGTTCAGTAAGACCTCAAGAGATGTCATTGTTTTCTCATAGTATATTTAATTAATGCACAACTACAGGGTTAACATGTTAAATTTTACAATCTGTAATTGGGAAATGGCTTCGCAAATGGTAAGTTCAGTCCCTATTTAGGACTTGGATACACAGCAACTAAGTTGACTCTAGTTAAACAATCTGTTTAGAAACTCAGTTAGAGGCTGCTTTTACCCAAATTGTACAGTAGATCACTTGCACATTCACACAATTCTCCAATAATGTCCAGATGAATCTTAATAAAACTGCAGAGCGAAAATTCAATCCAAATGAATTTATTCATAAATCTACATGCTGAAGTTCTCAAAATAACAGTTTTCCAACCTTTTCCTTCATTTTCACATAACAGTTCATGTTTTTATTCAAATATTTGACATTTAAGATATGGAATAACATTTTAAAAAAGAAAAAGCTTTTTTTTTTTCCCCCTTTTATCTGAAAAGCTTATTTTCAGTTTTGCTAATTCTACCAACATCAGTGGAAAATGAAAAATATACACATTTCATATATTCTCATAAAGAGCTTTTGTGTGGCCAAGGGACACTCTATAGTGGATAGGATTGTGGGTATTGTGGGTAAAAGGACAGCAGCCCTGTGGAAGGAGATCTTGGGATTTGGGTTGATGGCAAGTTGAATATGAGTAAATAGTGTGCCCTCGCAGCCAAAGGGCCAACCGTGTCCTGGGGTGCATAAAGCATAGCATAACTAGCTGCTCAAGGGAGGTGATCATCCCACTCTACATTTCTCTGGTGTGGTCCCACCTCGAGTTCTGTGTGCAGTTTTGGGTGCCTCAATATAAGAAGGACATCAAGCTATTAGAGTGTGTCTAGAGGAACACAACGAAGATGGTGAAAGGTCTTGAGGGCAAGACTTACAAGGAGTGGCTGAGGTCACTTGGCTCATTCAGCTTGGAGAAAAGAAGGCTAAGGGATGCCTCCACTACAGTCTACAACTTCCTCAAGATGGGCAGTGGAGATGGCGGTGCTCTCTCTCTGGTGACCAGTGATAAGGAAATAAAATGAAGCTGCACCAGGGGAAGTTCAGACTGGACATTAGTAAAAGATTCTTTACTGAGAGAATGGTCAGTCCCTGGAACAGGCTCCCCACGGAATTGGTCAAGACACCAAGCCCGTCAGAGTTCAAGGAGTATCTGGATGACGTTCCCAGTCATATGATTTAGTTTCAGGTAGTCCTTCAAGGAGCAGGCAGTTGGACTTGATAATCATTATGTGTCCCTTCCAATTCGAGATATTCTGTGATTCTGTGATAAGAAATCCCTCCAAGCGATTTAGACAAACAGCTTTTCTGTAAACACATTGCAGTCTGCCTTTAAGGCATTGTAGTCCAGCTGGAGTAACATTAGATTCACGAATTTCACCAACATTATTAATTTCTGTTGATGTCAACATTGGAAATTAGATAATAAAAGCAATTAATAAAGGAAGAACTACTTTACAAACAGGAATGCTCTGTGTTCTGGCATCCATAATAATGCTTCAAGCAGAGGTAGGAACTTATTCAGAAATATCCTAGGTGGACTGCAACTTTATTGTACTCTTGTGAGTAAAACTGCATAATGAATCTTTCTTCAATTAAAAAAAAACCAAGACATTTAGACCACAATGTCCTGATTTGTTTGGCATTGGAAAATTTAGTGTGTTTAGGGGATAGTGCACTAATGGAGTCCTCTATCAAAACATCATCAACTATGCATTCTTTGTATTTAATTTTATATTTCAGCTTGCATGGTATATCAAATACAAACAGGAATATAGTGCATGTTCTTCCATTCATTTGCTCCAGATAAACATTTTATCATTCTCTTGTTCATCATTTAAGCATAGAAAAGAACAAATATTTGCTGGAAATAAGAATAGTCAGGGAAGTGGGTCAAGAAGAGACAATAAGCAGCAGGCTTTGGATTATACTGACATTTATAGGTGGCCTAATATGCAAGTAGTAGACAGCAATGTAGTTGTAATTTCTCCGTGTAGGTTATTATGGTTTTAGACCATCTGTCTTACTAAGCCATTTCTGCATGCAAGGAGCTAATTAAACATAAGATAGGACTCTATACAGGGGTAATTGAGTTAAGCATTTAGTGGCCAGTGACATTCAAGCAATAAAATAAAGAAATTTGTAGTGACACCAAATATAGGATCAAAACATAAAGTACGGGTGCTTTTTTTGCTACCTGAGCATTTACTAAGAATATTGAATGTGGCAGTGATGATTTTTTTTTTCTTTAAACACTAAATGATTAATTTTTATAGAATTAGACTATAAAATACCAGGCTTGGAAGATAGTTCTAAATACTCCACTCCCCAAGATCCAGATCATTAATTCCAGATGTTTGTAAAACTACTTAAACCTCCTGTATGCTCTTGCGAGCTCTATAATTGGATGATTGAGACCTTAAAGACAAATTAAAACATTAGTTTTCATCACTGTTCAAGTAACTTTACTTTTCAGAACTCAGGGCACTTCCTTGACTCCATATAGCAAGGAACTTCTATGATGAATAATTTCCTGCAATGGGTCGATAAGGTAAAGACCATAGAGATTCTCACTTAATGGGAAAATATTAACTGACTTGAAAATATTGTATTTCTTACAAAAGGAAAAATGAACCAAATAAAACTAATTCTGTGTATCATCCTACACAAAGGGACACAAAAGAGAAGGTTTTAAATACAAAAATTAACAATTTGTAATCACGGTCTAAATGCCATACATAAGCCTGCAGTGACATTAGCATAAAAAGCATTGAAATGGCTGTCTCTTGTGAAACAAATATTGCCTAGGGATGTCATCGGGGTGGATATGATTGCAGATAATTAAACCCAATATCATGCGAAGAAGATCTGAAGAATTGTTATGAAATAAAAGTAGGGCGTGAATGTATGCTTTCCTGTACGTTTTGCAAACTTCTAACAATTTCAAGCCTGCATCACTATCCTGCCTTACCAAGTGCTCTTTTTCTTCTTTGTGTCTCTGTATGTGTGTACAAAAAAATTTACACAAGGTGTGATGAATACCTCTGGTGCCAAATATATTCAAAATGATCAGATTTTTAAAAAGTCAGATACTCCCATTCTTTACATAAGATGTCGACCTGTAGCTAGAGTATTAACTAGGTATACAGAGGTAGTACAGGGTGAAGGAATGCGTGAATGGTACATCCAGCACTACCTAATTTTTCTTAAAGACGCAGAATGATAGTGGCTACAGTATGTTAAAGAGAAGAGAACTGAAAGGAGCAGTAGATGTGCTGAAACTGAAAGGAGCAGTAGAAGTGAAAACAGGTCACGTAAGAGAGCTTCTGCCTTCCTCCATCACAGCATGCTTGAGCTGTGCCCTCCACTGCTAAACTCCAGCTCAATAACACATGGAGAGGAATATAGTCCTTTCTCTGACAAAAGCATGAGTATGATAGTAACTTCATTATCTTGACTGATTGATTCCTAAGCAGATAAGAAGTAACTAAAAACAGACAAGCAGCAACTGAGGACAACTGTGGATAGAAGAGAGTCCATGTAGATAATCCCAATATCTAGTAGATCAGTGATCAGATTCGAATTTGTGCAAAACATCTTGGAACAGTTGCCCAGTGGAACATCTTGGTCTGAGTTGCCCAGATAAACCTCTACAAGGTAAGAAGCTTTCCAACCTGACTGTACTATAATCATCATATGCCTTGCACATATAAGAACTTCTTCCCCTTCAGGAGACTTAAAAAGCAGTGAACACTTTCTCTTTTGATTGAATTATAGGCTTTTGTACTCTTTCAAGTGAACCACTCTGAAAATACTGGTTTTTGAACAGTGCCTAATCCATATTGTTGCTTCTGTTGTTTGATTGCCATCTGGATAATTGTTCTGTTTCAAATCTTAGCCCTCGTCATCCATCTACATTTAGCTTGTGTGTCTTCTCCCCCTCATTCTGTACTAAGGGCAGGTGTTGACAATGCCATGCTGTGGTGTGAGCTCTGAGTTTGTAGGAGGTCTGTGCTAACAGCTTTTCAAGCTTTTCCTTTCAGGTTAGCAGTCTGTGAACTTCCTCCTACGTCTGAGGAATTTGATTTCTCCATTGAGTTGACAGAAGCTATTGATGGTTTGTGTGTATGCTATTTCACCGTCTTTTTGAAGAGCTTGAAGTTGAAGGAAATGCTTTGTGTAACTAACACTTTTTGGGGTTTCCTTCTCAGCTGAGAATAGCAGATAGGCAAATGATTACAGTAGCAGATGTGACTTGTGACGTCAATGCTATTTCTGGCCCACTTAATGGAATAATCCATCAGAGTGAGAGCATAATGACAGAAAGTGATGCATAAGCAAACAACCCTTGTGATGCCAATCCAACTTCTCCTGGTTTGTACCAGGTAAATGTTACTGTGGCAATGAATGAGTCACTTCTGTCCTGTCATTAGCCTGTTCAGTAGTAAAGGCTTGTTGAGTACCTTCAACCAAAGTACCTAGTCCTTGCTGTCTTCTCAGAACTTACACTTCATGCTTCCTGGCAATTTCATGACATGTATCATGAGAGGGACCTACATACTCTGCCTGAAGTTCCTCTAGGATCAGAGGTCAAAGGCTGTCTTGCATGACATATCCCTCCCGTAGGAAAAGTTCATGTTGTAGTCTAAAATTTGTCTGTAATGCTAGAATAAGATTTTTCTTTTTTAAAATTAGGTGTAAAGTTGTTTTCAAGGAGCCATGTGTGGATTTGGATTGTTTTTCTTAGTTAAAAGTTGTAAGAAACAGCTTTAATTTGTTCTCCTGTTACTACAGGGGCTTGTACTCCAAGCAATTACTTCTGCATCAGCACCTATTTGGATGTCTGGTGAAGACAAGAGCTTTCCTTTTTTCAGCTTCTGGTTTGTACCTCACATATATAAATTAGAGTAATTCAGGTAACACTACTGCATTTCACTCATGCAAGTCTTCCATTTCGGCCAACGTTGCTGCATCAAGTACTAATTCAAGTCTGCACAGCATGTATTTGAAGCAGGAAAGTCCACTGTATAGAAGAAGTGCTGGGAGGTCTTTGCATTCAAAAGGTGCTTATTGTTTTGGCTGGTGGTTATAAATAATGAAGGAGTCCAGACTCATGCATGAAACATTTTGTCTTGATCTGACAGAAGCAGGAACATCTGATCTTTAATTGACCTTTTCTGGCCTCACCACTTGATATTAAATGCTGAAGATGCAAAATATTTTTAAGGTTCTCTGTGTGACCCAATGACTGTATGTGTGTTTTCTTGCAGCACACAGCAAGCTCCTGGTCACAGTCATGTACACTGACCAGTACCTACTTGGGTGTATTGTGCTTCATTTTTGGGTACGTGCCTTCATTTCCTTTGTATGTAGTAGTGAATGGGGAAAGGGGCTAGTCTGCACCCAGAATCTCCCCAAAACACAGCTGTGTTGTAGATAATATGTGCATCCAACTGGAAAATTCAAAATCAGTCTGCTAATCCTGATTTAAGCATTAGTTTTGTGATGCCATATAGAGTCGATAACTCCTGCACTTAAACACTGATTTTGACAACATCTATGTCAGTTATCTTTAATTAGAGTGGTGTTGTTCATTATATGAATCCATACTGTTTAGACAACCCTAGCCAGGTTACTGTTAATTTTGACATAAACGTCTAGAAAAAAGAACACAGAAGTTTTGCTCATGTGTTTTAGTTGATGTAACTTCAAATACTGAAAAAAGAGGAAAAGCAGTAGAATTAAAACTGTCCTGAAATGCTGAAGTGATAGCTGCAACTTCCATCTCTCAAAAATGCTCGCTTTTAATGCTTATCCTCCTAGTTGAATGATGTGGAGATCAGATGAAGAGATAGACATTCACCAGACATTTACTTACACTGCTCCATCAGGACTCAGGAGTCTTTGCAAGTAAATTTATAAAGCCAATGGATTGGCCTGAAACCATATTTTTAAACCACTTCAGCTTTGGAAAGAGGGGCTTCCTGCAAGTTTTGTTGCATCCACTGGGCTCTCTGGCCTGTGCTAAGTCTCAAACATACCAGGAAATTCTTCAGGATGATGCCAGTCAGCATAAGCCAAAAGTCTGCCAGGGACTGCTCTAAAATAATATTTTTTTTAATAATATAGATGAATATTCCCAGACATTGTTTAATATACTACTGCAGACCTGTTAGGTCAGTTCTGTACACATCCAGCAGCAGATGTGAGTCCTCTCTCTGTCAATGTCTGTACAACTTTCAGGACTAATTCTTGCAAATGGGTAGTTTACATCACTTAAAGAACCACTACCAAAGGTGTCAGCAGAAGTGATTTTACTGAACTACGATGTTGTAAAAGTGAGATTTAACAAAGTTTGATGGCAAGGTTCACTCTCTTACTCCACAAAGGATATAACGATTCAAAACTACCAAGACAGAATCAAAGTTATCAAGAAACAAATCATAGTTATCATAACACAAGGTTATGCATGATATTGGTCATTTTCGAAAGATCTTCCATTTGTGAAAGGTCTCTCTGCCTCAAGGAGCAACCTTGAGAGGTGTCCCATCTCAAGGGGAGATCACCACCACGCAGGCAACTGCTCAGCAGAGGGAGCTCAAAGAAGGCTCACGTAAGTTGTCATATGTACGGAATAAAGTGGCTGGCTTGTAGTCAAATTACATGTGATGGAAAAGGTGTCATGAGACACCTTGTACCCACAACTTCCGTTGTTCCTTGATAAATGGATCTTGGAAAAACCACTTGCTATTTATGTGTTAATTACATGATCGGTGTTCCAAGCCTATATGCATCGATGCTCACTGTATCTTTCTGTTCCTTTGTGGGTTTTCAGAGAACAGATTCGAACTAGAGAAGTTCTTAACCTAGATATAACTTAGGCATTTACCTGCTTTGAAGCACCACTAGTGCTGCTTTGGTTAAGAGGTCAAGTGCATCCGTCACACTGGTGATTAATGCTAACATATTATCCTCTTATCAGAAGATCATAACCTATTATTTTGGTGCCTCTGATTCATAAAAGGGAAATGATAATGCCCCTCTTTCTCAGATTATGCAATCATTGGCCATAGACTTGAGAGTCTGCAGGTATGAAATTCTTGGTCCTGCTGTGGGCCTTTAGATCATACTTCTTTGTGAAGTAAATAGAATTATTTCCCCTTCTTGTAAAATCTTCAGAGTTACAGAGTTGTCCCCTCCAAAAAAAATCCATGACAGAGATTACTGATTTCAAATTTTCAATTGTATAAGAATTAAAAAATTTGGAGAATATTGCAGTTGGTTAAACTAAGCTTTAATAATTTATTTGAATTTGTTAATTTCCTTTCTACTTTTCTACCATTTATTGTTTTATTTCTGAACTTTGAATCCTGAATATTTTTGAAAGTACAAAATGGGACGTTTGAACATTTTCAGAATACTCTTTTTCCAAAAGAGAGTGAAAAGGGTATTTAAAATTAAATGCAACACTTCTCAGATCAATAGATAGCAACAAACCCACATGGAATGCAAATGTTTTGGCTGCATTGAGTCATTTGTGAAGTCTTTTTACAGACCATGATGAATATTCATGTTAGTTAAAATTTCTCTTTGACTTTTTGGAAAAAGAAAGGCTTGTTACAATGAAAACTTGCATTTAATTTATTTAAATGTGGGGTCTTTTTCCTTTTATCCTTCTTCAGTGCATTCAATGCCACTCCTGCAAGACGCTGAAGTCAGTAGGCATTGGTAGTCTATGGAGAAAATGGCATCCTTTCTCTGAGAGGGTGAGCTTTTTTTGTTCAAACCTTTCTTCATCTGCTCTAATAGCAGTTACTGCACAAGTTTGGAATTAATTGCCACAGAACATTGGTGAAAAGGTCGTCTCAGCCTCTGCTTTGTTGCTCCATTTTCCTATCATTTGTAAACTGTACTACCTTTTAGTAACATGTTCCAAGTTTCAACACATCTGATATTTCATGAAATAAAAATATTGCATAAGGAATATAATAATACTTTTATGTTGCAGGCATCCTAAAAAATGTCAGGAAATTGCAAGTGAGTTTCCATGTGAATAGTCAGGGAAAAAAAATTCTTTGCATTACATGAGCCATTCAATTATGTTGTTCATTGACTTTAAATGGATTACTGCCATGATGTGGTAAATAGAAACTGCATAAAGTATTTATATTTTATTTAAATGTCAGTTACTTAATTTACTTTCTCATTATACATTAAAGTAATGATCATCCTGTTTATTAGTTTTAAATATTTCATGGCCTTCACAACACTGTATAACTTGCAATAAATGAATAGAGGTCATTACATTACCCATTGTCTAAGATTGTATCAGCAACAGTACACGTGGAGAGAAAGCAGGAGAAAAATCGTCATGGAAAAAAGAGGCCTGGATGGTTTAATCTCTTTGAGGAATCAGTGTGCTGTACCTCTGTTGTCCAATAAAAAAAAAAAAAAAAAAAAAAGTGCTAAAATAAAATAGGAATTGCACCGTAATTATTATGACCTATATTTAGAGAACTTGTATCTGGAAATATCCTAAAGCAATTTACAAATGGATTTGAAACCTATACGCAGACTAAAGAAACCATTAAAATTACTAGCAAAATAAAGATAACTGTGTGATGAAATGTGATAGCATTTTTAAAGAGAAGAGACCAATATTATGCAGCAGTTAGGAAAACATATTGATCTATGATGTAATGTCACAAAGAAATATAGTAATAAATTTAAAAATCCGGATCAAATTTAAATTAAGATTGAAAAGAAACAATGAATAAGGAGAGCTAAGATGTAAGTTATTTTTGACACACTACTGAATTGTGAAGACGTACATTTTCCACATCAGTTCTTTCAACTAGTCCAAGCCGGAGATTAAAAAAACCCAATAAATTCAACCAAAAAACCAAAAACAAACAAAAAAAACCACCCCAAAACCAAACCCTTAAAAAAATGATGTTAATTCTCTTCTTGAAAGACAAATCAAATCAAAGTCCCTCCCCACACGAAAACACCAGAGATGACCCTGCTTCCCTTATCGTCTAGTGTCAAAATTAGCTTTTGAATACTCTGGTGAAGCACATGCTGAAGTGGTAATGGTCACTAGCATTGCTGTAACTGAGTACATTTTGCATGCAATTGAGAATTAAACAACTCCTAGTGACATTAATGGATATTTATATATAACGAATTAGGAAAAGATATTGAGGTATATACGTTGATTTCCTGGAATGTCTTGCTTTGCCTGAGTACACTAGAGAACTTGCCAATGCATTGTGAGCATTTAAACTGAAAGGGATCTCATAGGTCATTGAATCTAATTTCTTACTGCTGCATGATATCTCAGTGTATGCCTTTTTTTGTAAGCTTGTTCCGCAGCTGTTTTTAAGAGAGATATATTTTCTGGGTGATTAGTTTTGGTTTTTTTCCCTTCACCATTTCAGTCACTCATACAGGGAAGCTACTGACATGGAGAAACGGGATTGAATAAAGTCTCAGACTGTTTCAGTCACTGTGAAGATTTGGGATGACACCTGTATATGAAATATTACTTATTACTTTTCTCTTACAGAGAGTACTTTCAACGACAAGAGTGAAAACAGATAACAAGCTCTATGTCGGATGGGAAATCCATTGACCTCTTGGAAAGGAGGAGAAAGGGTTGAGTTAAAGACTAATAGTTCAGTGGTCAACACAATAAAGAGAAAGGAACATATGCCAAATCCTTTTTCACAAGACATGAGCTGTACACGGTATCTCTGGAAGCTCCCTCCACTCATCTGTTTGTTTTTTCCAAGCTTTTATAATGAGCAATTATAACCACTTTATCTGCTGTCTCTCTACGCTCAGTTCCACATAACCCTCACCCATTTGCTCATCTTCTTCATTCTCCTGTCAAGGAAGAGCTCCAAAACCATAATAGCCATTAAACTGGGAATTAATATCCTCTCAAATTCATTGTGATGTGTCAAAAAACCCCAAACAAAGGTGATCTCTGAAGAATTCCTTAGAAGAGCAGCAGCAGAAGAGGACCAATTTGAATCAATACCAGAAATGCAAAGGAAATTGGCTCCCAAGTTGCTGAAGTGTTTTGTTTTTTCAGCTTTGTACAGGTGGAGCACAGCAGTAAGCAATAGCAGAGCCCCTTAGTATCACATCCCCAAACATCCATTTAGCTCTGAGTCAGTGAGACCTTGGAAGAAATGAAGTTGTGCTTGTTTCTGCTCTGTGTATCTGTCAGATGCATGGGAGAAAATAAACAAAAAAAAGTTGTAGGATAAGAGAATCTCAGAAAGAGCCACGCTACACTAAATATACCATGTTTGTAGCCATTTGTGCAACAGAAATATGTACCATAACTCTGAACGGGGGCTTAAGACTTTGTATCCAAGGTGAGTTAAGTATGGCATAGCTGCTTGAAACAAGAAAGAAATGGCTTCTAATCTCTAACAATCTGTGGTAAACATTTTCTTCATGGAAAATATGTGCGTAGCTGAGTATTTGCAAATGTAAGCAGGAATTTGCGTAGGCTTGCATGAGTTAGTTAGTGTGGATTATCATGCACAGATTGCAACTTCATTTGTACACCAGTTCTTTTTCAAAATCATTTAACTGATAAGATTTTCAGTCCTAGCCACCCTTAATACAAATCCGCTGAATGACAAGGTATAATGTCAGGAATATCTTCAACAGCCTTTTTCATTCTCCCCAGCATAGTATATTTCTGCAAATTACATTTTTCTTGTTTTTTAAAGTACTCTTAAAAAAAAATCATCTTATTTGTTCCTGTTTTGAGAGCAGACTAATGGTCTTTTGTACAAAACCCCAAGCTGAGAACTCAGGGTTTGATCCCAAGCAATGCCCCTGGCCTCCTGCAAGGTTGTGGTGATGCTTAAGTGGGATTCTTCTGGACAAAGCTTATCATGTAAACACCTGATGAGTTTTAGATGTCTTCTGTAGAAGATGAGATGAATCATAGTTTAGATTATAAAGGGAGTCTCTATGACCACCCCATGATTCGATACCTGTGCTGTGGTCACAGAAGTTAGCCATCTCTGAATTTACTTGATTTCACATACATATTTCATTTCACACACCATGTGTCTCTGTGCTGCTGCACAGTCAGGGAAGCACAGCCAGCTTGTTTCAGGTTATTGGAACATGAGTTTCATGGGCTACTTGAGCTGTGTTTGCTGCACAGAATTTATTCCTTGTGTGTAAAACAGGGGCTCATCTCTTCAGATAGCAGTTCTTTTCCCGTGTGCCAAGGTTGATAGTATATTATCACTTGATGGAATATTAAGTATCAACTACAGATTACGCAACACAAATAAATACAAAATAATGTAAGAGATATTTTTAATTCGAAATGTTACAGTGCTCTCCTGTCAGCTAATGTAGGTGGTATTTGTATTGCAGGCACTGCTGACTGTATTCGTATTCTAGGTATCTTCACCCCACTAAACTAAACTAATGGATATTACTAGATTTCATCTCCTGCTAACTCTGTTTCATATACAATTTAGTACAGATTGTTACCCTAGAAAAGTCTCACAGGTACCTTAAGTTACATTTCTTTGAAATTCAGTGTCAAGTAAATTTTTTTTAGCTGGAGACTAGAAGCTTGAAAATGCTGATAAATTCACACAAGAAAACTTTTCAGCTTGGTGTTTAGATGTCATTGGACATTTCTGGCTGTCACTGATGGCTCTTCCAGTGATGTGTTTAATGCACTGGAATATCAGTACCTTGAAAAACAATTAAGGCTAACAAACAGGATCAGAAACACATGTTCTGCGGACGCCAAATATTCATGGTTGTCCGCTTTATCTCTATTTCCAATTTTAAGGTAAGGAAAAGTCTGTGAAAAAATAAAGGTAACAGCAATGACAAGAAAGGCTATTAAAGAAAAAAATATTTTATTAGGTACACTTATAAACGGAACAATGACAGGTTATAAATAGCATGGTGTTATACTTTGACACTACTAACAAGGTAAACAAATCACATTGGGTTCCCCCTAATTCCAGCCACCTTGAATGGCTAACTACAAGAGTGCATGAAATAAGCATATCTGTTAAAAATAGAGAGCAGCTCACTATTCACCGTCATCGGGAAAGCAGACACCTGGCTTCCCCTCTCCTTTGGCACTTTCCTGGCAGAAGTTATGAATGACTATTTGCAACTACTTGCTGTAAACAGCCTGGGACAAATTAACTCTTAATTGGTTTTCACTTACACTCTAATGTTAGAAAAAGAAAAACAACTTTTACCTGACTAGCTAGCATGTTTCTTCTCTTCAAGTTTGCTATCAGTCTGAAACCGACATTGCTACAATAAAAGCAGCTATTTTCTGTCTTTGTAGTTTGCTTTTGATGTAGTAATTTTCTTCCTTCTCACAGATTATACAGGCATGACCAGAAAAGACAACATTCCCTTTGCAAAAAATGACCTATTTCAATTAGTCCTCTCTTTGCTTGCATTTTAAATGATTCAAAGCTGCTGAGTATGACTTTAGGAAAGAGAAGTGAGGCATAAGCAAGTTATTTCTAGTTGTTTGTCTGGTCTTTACCAGGAGCTCGCAATGGTGAACGTGTGCTACACACCCATGTTTGCACACTGCTGTGGAAGACTGTCTCTTAAATTTTCATAGGACTTAAGAGCTGGGACCACTCTGCAGTGCCGTTAGCACAGCCAGCTGATCCCACTGCCAGATCGCATCCGCTTGATGCTGGCCAGGTGCCTCTTCATTGTCATCTGAAACCTCTTCTTCTCACATTTCACAGGGTATGTCTCACAGTCTGATTTGCAGTGCAGAGGAGAAAGCTGGCTGGTGCAGACTTCCTCCCAGGAAACGGCCTGCCTGGTCTTAAAAGGAGTGGCTGAAGGCTTTATGCACTCAATGGTCTGCTGAAGTTCGCTGAAAGGTATGGATGAGTTCCTTACTAGAGACGTGGTCTTCTTCCTGTGGGACAAGAGGATTTTAAGCTCTTCAGAGTCTTGTTGAAAGAAGAGAGACTCCTTCCTTCTGGTATTGGGACTCTCCCCCAGTGTGAGAAACCCGTAGGGAGTGGTGATTTTGGAGAGGTGGGGCAAAGAGAGGGCAGCTCTGGTTGCTGGGTCAGAATGATGTGCAGCTCTCTCCAGGTCTCCAGGGAAAATGATCCGGTCTGTAAAGCACAGGGTTCCTCTTCTGTCCAGATTCTCTCCTTTGCACAATGCATCTTTCCTGATGTAAGATTCAGATTTGCTTCTAGTTGTTCTGCGCTTTTGAACAACTTCATCAGAGACTCCTCTCTCAGGAGAATTCTCCACAGTATCTTCCTCTGGCTCCGGTTGGAAGGAAATGTGCTCTATGTCCAGAGAAGGGATGAAAAATTTAGGGATGCGATCGGGAGTCATGACAATGTTGAAAATGTCCTTGTTTTTCTGAGCAACTTTATCTTCAGGAGGTGGCTTACTGATTTTAAAACTTGTCCAAGTCAGCAAGCTTTCTATAGCACCTTTTATGGAGAGCTGAGATGTACCACCAGGCACCATTATTGCAGCTAGCAGTGCTTTCTTAAAAAAACACAATACTGCCTGCTGATTGAATTCTCACAGGAGTGATTGCAGATGGGGAACTCATTCCTGCTTATAAAACAAAGCAAATGACGTCATCTGATAGCTAGATGTCATTGGCATGGTAACCAAAGATAAGAAGGCTTTTACACTCCTACTTATATACTTACAGCCTGATTCATGCTGCACCATTACCCTAAATAAGCTTAAATATTTGACTTAATTATTTTTAAATACCAGTTTTGGTGCTAGTGCCCTAGCTATTTTCAGAAAAATAATGGCTACAAACATACCTGTAACTTTCAGACTATTTGGGTTGTGTTACCTGCATTATTACACAAAAGATTATTTTTTTTTTTCTTTTTTTTTGAAGGACTGTGTCACTAAATGAATGATGTACAAGAAGCTGTAAAAAGCACAGTCCACGTACGATTCCTTAGTTCAGCCTTCAGCAAATCATACTACTTAGTGTATTTCATGTTGAAGATTGTGAGAGGAAAGGGTAGGAAATGAGTGATCAAACAATTATTGGACTAGTACATAGAAATGCATCCCAAGGGGTCTCAAATTACCTTACTTTTCATGGATGCTGTATGTACATAGCATATAATGAGGAAAAAATGAGCAGCTCTTCAGAGGATACTCAGATTAGATATCTCAGTATCTGAGGGTTGCATCAAAAGAAGCGTGGGAAGGAGGTTGGGGGAGGTGATTCTGCCCCTCTATTCTGCTCTCGTGAGACCCCACCTGCAGCGCTGCATCCAGCTCTGGGGCCATAACATAAGAAGGACATGGACCTGCTGGAATGGGTCCAGAGGAGGCCGTGAAGCTTATCAGGGGGGTGAAGTAGCCCTCCTATGAAGACAGGCTGAGAGAGCTGGGGTTGTTCAGCCTGGAGAAGAGACCTTACTGTGGCCTTTCAGTACCTAAAGGGGGGCCTATGGGAAAGATGGGGAGGGACTCTTTATCAGGGGCATGTAATGATAGTATGAGGGATAGTGGTTTTAAACTGAAGGAGGTTAGATTTAGATTGGATATTTGAAAGAAAAGGTTTACCATGAGGGTGGTGAGACAATGGCCCAGGTTGCCCAGAGAAGTTGTGGATGCCCCATCCCTGGAAGTGTTCAAGGCCAGGCTGGACGGGGCTTTGACACTTACCTCTCTCAATCCTATGTCCAGACAATATTTCTGCAAAATCTTTCTTCAAATCTCCAAGGAATAAAGAAATCAGGGGAGTTTGATATATCCCACAATGCAATGCGGAGTTTAGTTCACTATTATTTTGACTATTATTTGATCCAGGATAAGCCTAGTTTTGATTTACAAAGCCAGTGAAAAGATGTACATTAGAAGACTTCATTCTAACCCAAAAAAGTCCAAATTCTTCCAGTTGATTTTGACCACAACCATGCAGTTTGTCATCAGAAAAACTTGTACCTTTGAATAATTATTCTTCTTTTCACTAGGAAACATTTAGTATTGTTATATAGAATAACAACTTTGAGAACAGTGACTTACCTGGACTCCCCACTCCCATGAGGCTGCAACAGCTAACAGCTCTTCTTCCAAGCAATTTCAATGATAAAAACGCCAGAAACCTCTGGAAATCTTGTATCTGAATTGGCTTTGTATTATGAGGCAGAACAAGTATTTGAGACTATATCCCTTGCACCTAGCACAGAGATTATCTTTTGCTTTATACATTTTGACTTAGGGAGTAGGGCTTAAGGTTAGAAACCTTTCTTCAAGTTTCTCCTCTCTTAGGAAGCTTGCTTCCCAAAGACACCCAGGTATGTCTTCTATTTTCCTTCACATTTTTAAGTGCAATGAACTTAAGTTTTGATCGCTCATACATACAAACATACACATATATAAAACTAAGACTCATATACATACATACACCTATACACACATGCATATATATATGTAAATGTATATTTGTCTATATATGTGAATCTTAGGTTCATATATATGTACATGTGTGTGTGTATGTATGTATGACCCATATATATATATATGCGTACAGTGGTATATATATTGATTTATGTGAATGTATAAATAATGTGGTGACGCTTTCCTGAAAATAAACCAAGTACCCACTTCAGAATAACTTTTGAAGAAGTAAATATTGGAAGAGGAATTCCCAGATCATTTGTTTTAAGGCTGTCAGAACCACAGTTGACGGCAGTGCAAAATAAACTTAATTTTATCTTCATCATTTCACACAGTAATATAGTTTAACATTTATTTTTAATTCTCTGTTATTGGTCTTCAGTGTGAGAAAAATGTCCAAGTGTGCTCTTTTTCCTTCAGGCAAAATAAAGTTTTAACTGCAAATAACTGCAACCAGTAGAAAGATCCAGTGCCTTTACTAAGGTTTAGATCCAGACCTACTACACAAAATGAACAGCAGAAAACAAGATAAGTGGCAGGCTTCTAGGGGGAGATTTAAGATATAAACACATTAAATACTCTTTGCATTATAAACTCCAAGTACAACATTTTCTTCCACTCATTTCCATTATAATCTCACTAACCAACATAACTCACCTTTTCTTTCTTTTCTCCTAATGGAATCAGGAGCTTTTCAATGATTTCTTCATCCAGGTTCAAAAGCAAAAATAGACATTTGTATGTTTTATACAATATTTTCTCTAAATAGCTCAACTATTAAAATGTAATTTTGCAGGCTTTCTATAGAATAAGAGTTTCACCTCTGGAAATTGGGCCCAGCTAGAAAACAGTTTTACCTTTCATCTTTCCTGTAGAGAGTGCATATTTCTGGTGTCTACGAATACACAAATGCTTAGTACTTACACTGAGCTTTTCATCTTTGACGTGCATGGAGAACATTAACTAATTAATCTTCACACACACCCTGAGGGGTAAGTAAGCATTATCACTGTGATGTTTGCTGTGCACACAATAAGGAGAGAAGAATGGAAATTGCTAGTGCTCATGCTGAAAAAACGAGTTGTAGAGATGAAGAAATAGCACTTTTCTAGCATGCAGAAGTACCCAATTTCAAGGAACTTTTGTCTTTGGCTGTCCTTCCATTAGGTTTTGGCTCATAACTGCACTTCATTCCTGTGCAAGCCCTAAAAAAAAGTGCTGCAATGTAGGCATATATTTTTCACAAGATGCAGCGGGGAAGTAGAATATATAGCAACCCTTGGTAATGGATTTTAGCTGGATACCAAATGCTAGAGCTGTGAACAGCTCGGATGCTGCTTTTCTTCTTTTAATCTTAATGCCTGTGGTCCATTGGAGGATATACCCATTTTTCAGAATGTTGCAGAGGTTCAGACTTTTTCACTTGTCTACTGTTCTCTCCACTCATTCATATGAAAGTGTCTGGGCTACAGTCATGACCCAACCTTAATGTCCAGGCTTGTTTGCTTTGAGATTGAGCAAGTATAGCACTATTTATTGATTGCTCTTGCTTTCCCTAACAAGATTTCACTCATTTGTCTTCAGTTAATGACAATTCCTGCTCACTGTATGATTTTGGCGTGGATTCACTTGCCTAATTTTAGGAATTTAACTGACATTAAGGTCAGTGTTGTGTCATTTGGGAATTTGGCATTGCTGTCACCTTTGAAGGTAGCTACCTCCTTTTGAAATCTATAGAGAGTCTGTTTGTGAGAAGATCCCCAGCCTAAGTGACATGGTCTAGCATCAAAGTGGGTGGGAATGAGCCAGAGCTTTTAACTAAAATTTCCAAGCCGTATGTTGCATTTGCATATGTCTCACAGCTTCCTACTGAGAAGGGACTTCATCCAAGCTGGGGTTACTACTTATTGTAAATGTTACATAAGAACGTAAATATTACATAAGAAATTAAGAAGTATTACATAAGAATTTCTTTGGTAAAACTTAACTATACAATTGTAACCAAAGGCTATCAGGTCAATTGATCTCACAGAATTAGTCCTTGTTTCCAGATGAAATGACTGTAGTAAAGAAATATACCATATCCCACATGGTATGAATACCCAGTGAAGAGATATGACTGATAATTTTTCACAGCAAATTCATGTGTACTTGAAATTGAGATTATACAGAGAACCAATGGAGAGTAATGCAAATAAATTAGATTATTTTATTTTCTAGCAGGTAAATCTGAAACCCTCGGAAAAAAACTAACTCACTTGATTTAGAGATTGAACTCCACACCCCTATAATTGAAAACCTTGGCTCAAGGCTTATGCTATTACAACAGTAAACATCATCAGCATATCAGCTCGTATAACAAACTTTTAGGTCTGTTGTTTGACAGAGGACAATTGTAACAATAAGGATAGATAAGTAGCCAACCAAGCACTCAGATTAAGTACTAGAGAAATTGTTTTCTCCTGTAGTTAAATATAACGGCACACCCCAGCTGAAGCAAAGAAGTCCAAAGCTGTGCAAAGGTACTATTTCAGCAGCCTTTGCTTTGTTGCTCTCAGTCATTGTCAGTCATTTCCAATTGCCTATTTAATAACAAGGAGACAGCAGACAGTAGCTTTCCTAAATTATTCATTTCAGCCCTACAAAGTGACTCTCAAGATTTCATTGCTTCTGCTTTGTGGTGTTAATAATTCAGAGCTGTTAGAGAAGCAAAACCTGCCAGTTTAGTGCTTATCTTTTCTTTCCTTAACAATATTACGCTTCTCAGTCTTCTCCTGATAGCTCATACGATCTGAACCTCAGCTTTCTCACGTACTTACCAATAGAAGTATGCTGGAATATACTACATTTTACAGAGAGGAATTTAAGTGTTCTCTTATATCCTTCTGGATTCAGCAGCCAGAGTGCTCTACTGTTTCCAAATATCTTGGAAAATAAATAAATACTACCCTCTGGTGTTTTCCATTTGTAAAAATTGTTATGTTTTCCACCCTTTTGCAAAAAAAAAACAAAAAAAAAGTGTTTTTTGCCTTCATTTATATATGCTAAAGGACTTACATATTGCTGAAGATCGCTGATTTTCATTCAGTCTTGGAATAGTTAATATAGCAAAGAAACATAAAAGGGAAACCTGAGCTGCAGTGTACTGAACACAAAGCATCTCAAACTCACACTAAAATTTCTAAACCCTGCTTTTAAACGTTCTGTATGAATAATATATTAATACTGCCACATTCAATACATATTTTGGTACTTCTGCTGCTCACATATATTAAAAGAATATGTTATATGCTCATATTCTCTAATGTGTCATGTGCAACATATATCAGAGCCTAATGCACTATTAAAAAAGACGATCTCAGCTCCCTTAGCACCACCCAGTATAACAGTTCCACAAATTACTGAAAACAGCCATTCAAACAGTGGTTAGCCAAGGGCTAGGTAATAAAACTTGCATGTTAAACCACACCCTGATGCGTTCCTATAAACAGAAAGAGTGCTTTTTACATCTGTACACATGGATCCACACGTCTACATCTAGAGTATATGGTCATGTCTACATGATGACATTTAGTGGAGTTAACGTGCAGATAGTCTTGAACTCATCAGCTGATATAGTCAAGTGGGATCCCCTCTTGTCCATCCAGTCCCACTTCCCACACACAGGGTTACCCTAAGGTCAGTGATATGTGTCTGATCTAAAGAACATCTTTCCAAAATGTATGTTGAGTCTTAAACTAAAGACTCAGAGTGATAGAAACCACCGTATTCTGTAAACAGTTCCAGTTTCATTTGCAATTATGATGAGGAAGATACACTTTTTTGCTTTTTGATTCATGTGGTCTTAGCCTTCCAGCTTTTGAACTACTCCTTTGTGGGAGCATAATCATCAACAAGGACTCTGTCCTCCTGACAATCTCTTGTCATTTGTCATAGTAGATATTTAACAGAATTAACATGTGACTTTGATTTTTGATCATCACACTGGGCTCACAGGGGGAGAAAAATGAAATAAGGAATGTAAAATAAAACTAATTAGAGCAGAGTCTTTATTGCTTGGGGTAGAATTTGATCAATATGTCAAAAATTTCTCATGTCTACAAAATATATTTTTTTCTTTCTCCCAATAGAAAATTTGGACTTTGTATACCACTTATGTGCAATTGCCATTCTTTGTCCTGGAACAGGGAACCTGAGCTTTATTAACATCATCTCCAACATGAAACATCAGAAATTCAGTCAGATTCCTTACAAAATCTTGAGATTAGTTTGTAAAGCCATGGGGAAACCATAACTGGAACAACCTAAGTTGCATTTACTTACCTTTCAATTTCAATACCTCCATGCCCTGCTCTTGACTGTTTCCTGGCATTGTTATGCACTCAGAAGGTTTATAAAATCTGTATTTATAAATTCCATTAAAAATAATAGTATACTGAATCTTGATTCTGAGTTTTTAAAGAAAAAATACAGAATAAGACACAAGAAAGCTACCAACATAAGAGCATTTTACAAGCTTTCTCACGAAGGCTTGTGTTGAAGACAGTTAGATTCAAAATGACTTGAACCTAGAAAAAAGGAAACAGAATGAAAGGACATAGCCTCCTTCCCCCAACCTAGATTATTATCCCAAACTCTAATTTTAAAATTTTACATGCCTAACACCATATCTGAAATCAGATTAATTAAACATATATATATACACTGTAGTTTTCTCACTGACTGCATAAGTGCACAGGACTGCTTACGTACAGCATATCTAAAGTGTGAAATGGTTTCCAGTAATGTCTCACCTACACATAAATAACAAAGATAGGAAAGCAGAATCACCAATTTTCTCTCTCCCTTGATTAATCTTATTGACCATTTTAGACTGACAAATGTATTTTGGATAGATAAATAAGGTGAGATGGATGACACTCTATATGACTTGGTGAAGAGAGTATGCTGGAAGCAGTGGCAGAGAAAGGCCTGAGTGTCCCCAGCACTTTTCCTCTCATCCTGCCAGCTTACGTCCAAGCCAGTAATGTCTTCTGTCTGGTAAGAACTTACCATGGAGACGGCTGCTTAGTTAGGTTTCAAGTAGAGTCATTTAGGGAGAATGCAAATTTTGACAAAATGAAGAAAAAGGACCTGTGGAGAGGTAAATTCAGCTCCAGCCTTTAGGCTGCAACTGTTCAGTCAATCTCATTTAAGTACAGTTTTCTCCCTCAGCTGTGCATCTGCTCTGATGTCTCTAATTCGTACTCCCTATGGTGCCCCAACACTTGCTCAGATTTATGGAGCACAGTCCCAATAATCTTCATCGCTGGGGCACTGATGGTATCAACGGGGCTGTGGCACTCAGCGTCTGATACGCTTTTGTCTTAATGTCAGAGTACACATCTCTAGGCATCACACTGCAAATGGCCAGTTCATCTGTTGTCTTCTTTCTCCTTTTAAAATAATCTGTCATATCTGGTTATTAGATTGTACGATGTACAAGATTAGCTGCATTATAAAGACTCCAGCAATACACATGAGGAAGGGAGTTTCCACTTTCACTCTGAATTTCTTTGCTGCCTTTTTGTTTTGCATTTGTGGTAAAAATTCTTAAGGCATATTTTCAAAGAGAGTACAAGACATTTTAATCTTGAAGCTGATGGGAGCTGTGCGACTAAATTCCCAGGAGACATGGAAGCTGCAGCCATTAATGTTTTTCTCATTCATTGAGCTATTTGAAAATGGAACTCTTTCCTCCTGGTTGCGCTATAGGGTTTGTATAGAGTGAGAAGATTCCCTGAAAATTCCCCGCAAATTAATTGCCTGCAAAGTAGAAGGACCACATTCTAAGTGAAGTGTCCAGAACTGAAAACTGTGGTATCCACATATAGGAGGATTTTGGCCAGGGCAGTGTCCTTACGTTAGTCGAGATGCTCAGTAGATTCAGAAGCACAAGGTCTGATTTTGTCACAGTCCCAGTTTCATTATTATTCAGAACATACCAGCATTCAACACCACTTTGAATAGTTCTCTCCATACAGACTTCCCAGGTAAATTAACCAGTGGAAGCTTTATAACTGTCAGGTGTCCAGCAATTCTCCAAGCAAAGCAATTCCCTTGCTTTCTGCTACGAATGAAAATGGCCTCGTACTATATCTCAGCCAAGGTGAACATATAGCCCCATTTGCTTTCCAACACTGGAACCTAATATAAATTCTGTGTAGAAGAAGTTTTATTCCCAGTCTGATAACCAAAATAAATGTCATATAAGTTGTATTAAATTACAAACCCTGCAACCATCGTAAAAATATTGTAAGTTAGTGGCATCGTTAAAATTAATACAACTAAATGGAGTGGCCTAGTTATGAGACAGAAGGTAAAGAAACAGGGGAAGTCTCTGTGTTTGTCTTTTAATGCCAGTTTTGGTGTTGATGAGTGTGGACTGAAAAGCAGTGGAGCACACTGGAGTTGACTATTCAGTGCTGGCAAAGCTCCCACATCCAAGTATTGTCAGATCATACACAAGAGTGAATTTTAAGCCATGGAAAAGTGGAGGTGGTGACAAGGAGGTTAATGTAGAGAAAGGGGTGATAACATAAGCCAAATTACAGCTGAAACAAGCAGTATTTCACAAGTATTGAAGCATAATTGTATAATAGCACAATTAACCTGTGGAACTGCCCAACAAAGAGTAGAAGTAGGATTAATTATGTCCGAACAGTAATAGACTGCATAATTTCACAGAAGAACAAACACATAGATGAAAATCACAAATAGGTTGAAGCACTCAGTAGCCACTAGATGGGATAATGAAGGAATTTCTCCCTTAATATGACAGAACAACTGGCTAGATGTTAATATGAGAGAGACTGTTAAAAAGAATTTAACAAAGGCAAAGAAATTAACATGATCCTTCTTACAGCAAGATAAGCTACTTTCAAACAGCTTTGTAGACCTCACTGAAACAGTTGGGCTTTACAGAAAAGCAGGGCAAATTTGGGTCTAGGAAAGTAGTTTGTGGTAATCAAGCTGTACTGTAGGTATGCTGAGATATAAAATTCACTGTATTGAGGACTGTGTTTGTTGAGGTTAAGAAGAAAAATAAAGGCAAGCCATTTTTTTATAAATTGTAACACTAAGCTGTTTGTAAAACCTAGTTTTGGTTAAGTGTGAAATGTACAATGAAGTAACAATAATAGGACTGTGGTTATATACTAAGTGCTGGAAGAGGTATGAAAAATGGGATTTTAATCTCTCAGGAAAACGGTATTCTAATGTATTCACTAGAGGTAGTTACAAAACTAGTATGTAAAGTAGATTAAATAAGACACCCATGTTTATAGGATTTTTCCCTAGTTTGGATAATGAGTCATCCTGCTCCTACAAGTTTATGATGAAGTAAACTATGCTGCTATAATCGCAGCAGCATAACTTTTGTCTCTTTTTTTTCCTCTAAGTGCAGCCTAGGAATTTACCTCTTTAGTGTAAATGGCCATGCCAGGAAAGGTAAAAAGTGCTAATTGAGCCTTACCTAATCTGCTGATCCAGAGCAGATTGTTATAGAAAAATACCTGATTATTGTTTAAGTACTCCAAACAAAGATTTTTCTGAGGTGTTTGACATGAAAAATTAGCTAAATCCTTTACAGGAAGACATGGCAAGGGCAAAGAACAATGACTGTGCTCTGCAGCACAGCCTGATGTTCACATCATAGATGTTTTCGTGAGATAGCGGGAATGCTATCTTTCATAATTTTGAAACCAGTTATTTCTAATGAAAGCGGGGTGGGTTTTTAAAGAAGAAGGGAAAGAAAAAAGAGACAAGAAATGGTTGTCAGTTTAGAGCCTTAGCAGAAGAAGTGGAACTTGAGGAATGATGATATCTTCCTGTTTCATTCCAAAACTACCGGCAGCAGATTCCTGCATACACAGCAGTGTAGCAATACCAGTTTGTGTCTTTGGATGGCAGCAGCATTCTAAGGACATGATTCAACCCGAAATATCCTGGTTTATAGCAATTTCACACTGCCCAGATGCCACTGGCCCTGATGCTGAGCTCAAATCTAGTGCTGTACGTTGAGAACTGATTTTGCTGACCTTTACTGTGTTGTTTGGGAGTCATGGCAGGGACGTGGACCATGTTATATGAGACTCTGTAGAACAAGGAATCAGGTCTTGTCCAGTTATCAATCCTATTTCCAAAGCTCCAAAGAGCTGTGTAGTGATTATCTGCAGCTTCAACCTGCCAAATGTATTCAGTCAAAAGCAATCAAAATATTCTTGCCACCTTCTGTTCTGCCTGCAGCATGAAATGTGTTAATAAGATTTAAAAAAAGATATGTTCAAAGTACTAAAAGATATTGTTAAAGAAACAGAAAATATTACTGAAAATGTTACAGAAAAGATGTTTTGTACAGCTTTTTTTTTTTCTTCCCTTGCTCAAAGAATTGTTTTTGTAGCTTGTCTCCCTCAGCTCTAATTATCATATTTCCTCCACTTCCACTTCACTTCTTACCCGCGGTGTTACAGTATCAGAGGTTTAAAAGGTCTTCTCAAAATTAGTTCTGACCTGAGTCTAACAGGGAAATAATAGTAAGCTTTTAACACATTTCAAGAAAACCTTGAAGAGATTTGTCCACTTGCATTTGAACCCCTAGGGTTTACAAGCTAGCTGCAGATCTGATAAAGAGCTCATTGTAAAATAAGCTCTAATAAAATAGGCTTATCCCAGCAGCTAGAAAATCTCAAAGTAAAAACAAAGTTTGAAAGGTCTGTTTGCTTCAAAAAAAGGATTATATATATTTATATATATGTAATTTAATGTTTAATTGGAAGTTTATGAGAAATACGTGATAGCAATGGTCCTAAAATCTACATTTTTCAGAAGCTACTTTCCGAACAAAGTATTTCAGCGTATCATTTTTATATAGCCAGAGTGTGTTATGTCTCATTATGGCAGAATGGAGCTTTGCTTTCATGCATTTTTAAAAGAGCTTATGGTAAGCATAAAGAAGGTACAATAATATTTGTATTGGCTCTCTAAATCAAAACAAGGTCCGTAAAATTAAATCAATTCTCTGCAATCTTTAAATCTCCTCCAGTCTCTGAGCTATAGCATCACAGCAGATAAATGTGGGTGTCAAGCCACTTGAGGAATTTCAAGTGAGCAATTTATTTCAGTTAGCTTAGATCTTCTTAACTAAACAACTGCAAATACTACCATGGGTTGACTTGGCCAAGCAAACACATATGCTGTAATCTCTAAGAGGGTTTATTTTATTCCTTGTAGGAATAAAATCACAGACCCTGAGACCAAAATTCCTTCCACTACGTTAATGCAGATCAAAAACAAGAAGGTTAAGATTTTAGTCTTTTAACTTCCCGGCAAAGCAGGCTAGTAGCTGAAGGAAAAGCTTTCCCTCTGGCTCAGGCTAATGTCTTTTAGAAATTATTAAACTAGCAGCAAGAGGGAGACTATGAGGAAAGGAACACAAATGCTATTTTGAATGATGATGAAGTATGATTGGAAAACTTCTACTCATACAGACCTTGCTGTTTCCATGATGTAAGACAACCCTCATTTCCTCACCCTAGAGAACACAGCAAGGACAATAAATACACTTATACTTAAGAGAAGTGATGTACAGTAATTTCCCAGTTGCCATGGTGAGGAACAGATGACCTAAGCAGATGAACAAGCGATGTCAGGCCACAACTCTCAAGTAAAAAAGTTGAAAATGGCTAAAAGAATGCTAATGGCATTATCAGGAGTGTTTGTGTACCAGTATTCATCACTGAAACTATTATGATTTAATGGGAAATCCTGATATCTTTAAAGACTTTCCTGAAAAACATTATTTATCTATCTATTTATTTATTTATTTTTCCTTAGATCAGACTTTTCAGAAAATACTTGTTTTCCCTTTGAGCTTTCTTTTCAAGAGGACTGGTAGCCTGCCCTTTTCAAAGCTGTTAGAATGCAATGCATGTCCATAGCTTTTGCAAACTTAAACTCATCATTAAGCTGACACATTTAAGATACATCAGGCTAGGATTCAGAGCTAGATTAGGAGGTAAATGTAGTCATCTTCTTACAAGTCAGTCTTAGCTCCCACTGATTTAGTGGAGATATTGTTAATATACACATAAATGTGTTGTAATTCCAAGGTTAATCACACCCACCGGAGCCTGGTTCAGCAGTCTCTTCATAGACTTCCAGCATGCTTCAAGCATAAGGTAACCCAGCAAATTTCTGCAATTGCTCCAGAAGGAGATAGGTATTAGGTTCTGTGTTGGAAATCTCTGTTCTATGTGAATGCCTTAGGCACCCTGGGAAATTTAAAAAAAAATCCTTAGGAGTTTCTTTGTGGTCAGGTAGCCAGACCCCAGATGAAGAAGGGATGCAGAAGTCATTCCCACTGGCCATGTTTGGCTCCGACTGTGCTGAATGGTGTCCACTCGCATTGGACAAACTGTAATCCACCATTGGTCAGAGTCCAGAAAGATCCAGTTTAAGTCATCAGAAACTTATCTGCTTTGCTAGCACCTCTCTGTAAACCCCTCTAAACAGCTGGTTGCCAGCTTATACATAGACCAAAGGAAAACTATTGCTGCAGATATGGCTTTTCTCACACATGTACAATCCCTACCCCAACACCAAGCCCACCCCATGCATCATTTTAGTCAGAGTCCCCTTCTCACTCTGTTTTATGGTTATACTATCAAATTTTGGCTTTTGGGGTTTTTTTGGCTTGGTTTGGTTTGATTTGTTTTGTCTTATGGGTTTGGTTTTTCTTTGGTTTTTTTGTTTTTTTTTTTTTTTTTTCCAGTTTCGGTTTGTTTTGGTTTTGGTTTTGTTGGGGTTTTTTTGTTTTATTTTTGTTGTTTTTTGGTTTTGATTTCTTTCTTTTTTTTTTTTTTTTTTTTGTTTTGTTTTAAGAACAACTGTTTGTTTCCCTGCATGTTTTATTTTTCAGAATGCAATGTGAAAGACCCAAACAAAATTAGACTGACAGGAAAACAATATAACTCAGTCTGTATAAAAGAATGTCAAGTATGTGGGGAATCACCTGAAGAAATAACTTTTTGAAAATGTGTTTTGCTCCTTGGGAGAAATCTATAATCCTTGCAGCTCTTTTAAGCAATGAGGTAGTATGTGGGTTTGTAGTGCTTTCTGTTATAGTAAGATTTACCACACAATACTATTTAGTACACTTTCTTTTTCTGCTAGAGAGAAACTAGTATAAATTTGAAAACATCCATGCAAATAAAAAAAAAATAATAATCTCACTTTTGAAAGGTTTCTTAAAAAAATGTTTCATTTACACGCATCATTTAGCAACATAACCTACAGAGTCAGTTTAACAGGTGAGAACTAAGGTGGATAAGGGTTAATGAGATAATATTTCTGCACTATGTAAGTGTAAATGTGCACCATTAAGTGGGGGACATCAAATCACGTCCTTAACAATTCATAACTCTCTGTAACTTAAACATACCTAGCAACATCCTGATGTTAGAAACAGATAATACTAAAGGTTACCTGATCTCAATTTAATTGTAAATAACAGTCATTTGCCTTGATGAAATCAGCCACAAGAGGGAGAGATGTTCGCAAAATTAGCCATCAATTGATTTTTACAAATTTGAGGTTGCTAAAATAAATATTGTGGTAGATTTAAGTATAGGACATTGGTGCTGTTTGGAAAGACTGCCTTTAAAAAGAAAATAAAAAAACAGCATTTTGGTTTTGCAATGTAGTAATTTAAAACAACCCATAAGGATATTGCACATCATCCTAACTTGCTGTGCCCCTCTAAAAAATGAAGTGCTTTTTCTGAGGGCATGATAATTGCACACTCACAGGGCGCAGGATTTCACTCAGTGTCCTACCAGCAGTGCTGTGGATTATGCTTCAGGAAACACAGGGTCATATACATTTCTTCTTCTTTATCTTCCTCTGGCAAATAAAGATGGGACCGCACAACATTTAAAAGGATGGGGCAAAAACTTGAATTGACTGCATCCTTGAAAACAGAAGGCATTTTCTTCTGCTTAAGTATATGTACACTGTAATCATCAGGCTCTGTCAATAGAAAGAAATTGGAATAAAATTCAGACTTTCTGAAGTGGAAGTCTAGATAATGTGAAAGAAACTATTGCTTTTACCCCAAAAAAGTGAAAGAATATAAAAAAAATTATGAGAAGATGCATTACTATGCTCTGCCCTTACGCTTATAGACTTATTTCATAAGCTGTTTCTTGCTAAGACCTTCACTGGAGCTCAGTGACCAAAAGGGGACAAAGTAGACCTCTTCAGAGGAGTAGGAGTAATTCTTTAGAAAAAACTGAAATGAACTGAAGACAGTGAGAAAACATCAGAGAGAGACAACAGGTGAATTTGCCAGAGAAAGTTGCCAGGGTGGGCCATGGTTCATTGAACAGGTTCACATTATATGTCCATTTTAAAGCACTTCTACTCACATTTATTCAGTTATATTCCCTGTATCAAGATCCTCACTCTGTCTCTGTAAATCAAAGTTAATCTTTCCATCAGCTTTATAGGATACTGGATTCAGGAGCAAAAGATGCGCACTAATGGTTATTTTTTATTATTAATTCTACGTGATGAGTATACTCAGAATACATCCTGTTACAGGCTAAGCACATTGCAACTATAAAAAAGGAACACTTGCCAGTCTTTTTACTGAGGTCCAATCAGCCATATAATTTATCCAGAAACAGTTGCATGCCCTCCAATGCTCACTTTTTGACCGCAGCTGTTGGTGAACCCTTAGAGGTCTGAAGCAGCAGTGTGACAAATACTTAGTTTGAGAACAAAACCAGCTTGAACAAAGCCAGGACTCTGAAGTAGTCCTGCTCTTCAGTCATAGTGAGAGAGGTCTGGACTCCTTTCTGCTGTTACCTCCAAAACCGTAGGTGCTACCAAAGTACAGTAAGCAGCAAGGGTGTTGTCCTGATGTACTGGTCCACCTGTGACAGAGTAAACTGGGAGACAGTCACAAAAAAATTTTGTGATTTAGCCTCTTCTGCAGCTGCCACCATTAGAAGTTCCATTTTCTGGAAGAAAAAGATATTTTTAAAATTTTCCTAATATCTTAACACAGTGGTAAATACTTGACCCACCACAGGTTCTCTTTTTCTAGTCACAGCAACCCCATTTTCCATGGACACTGGTGCCTGTTTAAAGAAGCAGTCTTTATTATTTTCATAACGGCAGAAAATAATGCATTTTTTTCTACTGAAATCCTTTTAGTTGTTGCTTTGCTAAATTATTTGATTTTGTTATTTTGAAAGGAAATACTTGAGCAACAACACACACATGTTAAATCCTTGACTATTGCTCCCTGACTGTATTTTATTTTCATCATCTTCAAATAAACATTCTGTCATTTGCAGGTTTCCTCACACCCTGTTACACAGCCGTCAGGCTGAGCCTTTGTTTCCTTTGCTATCATGTTTGTTTCTGTAGTAAGACTTTTCTATAATTGGCAACAAAACTTCAGTAATCCTCAACTAAAAGCCTATTCCTCCATTCTCAGTCCATTCAAATAATCTTCAGTTTGCTGCAATCTGCCTTTGTTTAAGTAGACTCAGTGAACGATACATAATGGGAATTGGTATTCTTGTAAAAATCAGAATCACTTAAAGTACCACATGCTTTTATGTCTATTCACTGCAGATATACAGTCAGTCCAAGACCTCCAGTCACTTCAAATTGTGCTGATAATTACCACTCAATACCTAATATTAAATGTCTATGCATTTAATACTGGAAGAGCTTTGGTGAATTCTGGTGAACAAGGATGCAAGTATTGACTAAATGTAGTGAACTGTTTCTTTGCAAAGCCCTATTAAGGTAGTTAAATATATTGCTTATTAGTGCAATATATAGGCTTTATCACAATACAGGAGGACTGTAACAAATACAGGTATTTTGTTTCCCTGGGACTTGTTTCTTTCATTGAGCTTAAACTTGTTTCACAAAATGTTATGTGGGATACCTTTTGACTCTACTTTGTTTCAAATCACTATTTATTAGCCTTATTTCTGGTCTAATGCAGTCTATGTAAAGACAAGTAAGAAATTACCTAATATGGCTGTTGATATTAGAAATTCTTATTAGGCTAAATACATTTTATATTGCTGTTTACACATGGGATTGATTTAAACAGATGATAAATAAAACATATATAGTTTTTAAATCAGCAAAGGACTGGTTTTTTTCTCTGTGTGTACCTATATGTTTACTTTAAGCTATATGTAATTTCTAAAATATAGAGGAATTTTATAGTTACAGGAAGTTTTTTTTTATTATTAGCTAATACAGAAAAGTTAAATGATGTACAAGTAAAGTAAAATACATCTTCTGACTTTTCATTGCTAAAAATAAAGGTGAGAGAGGAAAAACCTTTAAGTTAATAATATTAATTTTTTTTATAAAAGAAATATAATTTTAGGAAATTCTTTATTTTAATTCATTGAAACAAATTCTGCAGAAATTTACACTGCAGATGTGTAGGGGCATAGAAAAGGATAAAGTAGGATGGACTATATCACCTGAAATTAATATCTTGCAAATTTTCCTATAATACCATCATTTGCTTCAGCTATCATTATGGTACTAAAGGAATGTAGAATTTAGTCCATGACTGTGGCCAAGCAGATTCTGCTTTCCTATGAACGGCAGAAGCTGAAGGGCCATGAAATATGCTGTCTTACCACAAAATTTACTTATTGGTCCAAGATATCCCCAAGAGCTCTGCTCCTATGTTACTTCAAATACCCTGGCTTAGATCATTTACAATTTCCTTGAGGATAAAAAATAATATTAAAAATACACAAACGCAGCATTGAGCTGTAAAATGTTCACTTTCAAGCAATGTGTCTTATCTCTACCAAATCTAAAGGTCTAAATCCAGAAAGGCAAAGTAGGGATAAAGGGCAGCAGGGAGGGAGAAAATGTTTCTGTAGAGAGTAACACTGCACTGAAGGAACTTAAATGGATGATGGAATGTCATGAGGCAATATGGCCCTGGAGGAAACTGTAGATTGAAATTTCAGATTTAAAACAGAAAGTTAGTTTGTAGTACTTGTGCATATTCAACTATAGTTCTGAGAATTATTTTTTCATTCATTTTTTAAATTTGAGCAATTTTGTGAAAAGTATATCATACTTTGAAACAAAATAGCCATATTTCAGCTTTACCGTTTGCATAATGGTTGCCCTACACATATTAGTATGTGATAGAAATCAAACTGTCAAGTGAGCGAAACAGTAGCATACAGGTTACATAAAACAGTAAACACGGAGTAAAGTAAAGATACTGAGTTTTTTCCAACAAATTAATATTTAATATTCTATTTACATTGATTATGAATGAGTTGCAAAGTTTGCAATTTGTAAACTAACTTTCGTTTTGCAAATCAGGAAAGAAAAATTTAAAGTGTTCATTGTGTGGTGACACAATGACATGTAAGAAAAAGAAGTAGCTTAAAAAGAATAAAAATAATATCTACATCTTCAGCACACTACTTTTTGCCAAAACACTCATATTCCTGTATTTTCTTTATTATAGATTATATACAAGTCTTAAAGAAATTCTTACTGAAAGAGAAGTATGATTGTAGTTGCTATATCTGGGCCTATTACATTTGTTACAAGAGCTTTGAAAGGCTCACATAATTAGTGTTTGTAAATCATCTTCATGTAATCAGAGTACAATTACAGAATTGCAAAGTGTTATTCTTATTATTACTATTATTATTATTGTCATTATATCAACGTACCCACTAAAGACATGTGAAATTAAATTGTAATTTGATATCAAGGTTTCTGACATATAAGCAAACCAATTCAACTTTTGCTCTTTCAGTTTATGACAAGACCAGACATGGACAATGAAATGGCTGGTGAAACATTGTGTTGCATATTGTCACGGAACTTTCTCTCATATTGAGTGGAAAAGTGGTTGTAGTTTATTTGTGTACTCTACTGACAGAAAAATGGACTTGTCATCCGAGTTTGTGAAAAATCTCGTATCCACACCTGTTTTATATAGGCAAAAGCACTATTACCATCTTATCAGCCCCACATTATTTGTCTGCATCTAATTGTGTAAACAGTTTATAGTAGACTATTTAACTGTGGTTAGTTATATACAATTTTTTAGAATGTAAAAGTTCAATGTATGTGCCATATGACAGAAAGAGAAAAGATTAAGTTGTCTGTAGAATCTGAGTCTAATTCTGCATTTTTCAGTCTTTGGTCTTTAAAGAGATTGTGTCTTTGGCCAGATTAGACTAACTGCAACAGCAATATTTCAGCACATCTCTGTTTTCAGTCTATCAGGAGTAGAAGTCAACACAATCAGATATACATGAAAGTATCAGTGCTTAAGGCACAGAATTGATTGGTATCATAGGTGTCTCCAATGTATTTCCCTTCCCTAAGGCAAGATCAGCTATTTCTATGTAATTTCTGATGGATGTTTGTCTAATTTGTTCTTAAAGACCTCTGGTGTTGGAGGAACCATAGCCACCCTGTGCAATCGGTTTCAATACTTCATGATCTCTGTAATTTAGAAAGTTGTACCTATTGAAGCAGTCTTATCCTTGCTGTAATTTGTCTACTGCTACTTCACTAGGCACACTCTAAGCATTTATCTAGAGCATAAACTCTAGAGCATTTTCTACAGAATTGCTCTCTAGTCAATTGTGACCCATCTGTCTACTGCATGTAGTGTCTTCTTCCCACCAGTCTTTATTGAACAACATCATGTTTTTTGCCTCAGTTTGACAGCTAAATTCTGATATGATCTTCTGACATACTAACTTTTTAACTCAGTGTGATCATTACTTTTAAGACACAAGCTCTCTCACATCCATCAACTATTTAAGCTGTCTGGAGTAATGTACATTGCTTTGACTTGCTTGTTTTTGACAAGTTTGGGATGGATGCTGATCATCTTATTCTTTTATGTTTTTTTATGTCACTGGTTATGCACTCCATCATTTTTCTCAGAATCAAAATTACAGTGACTGACCCACAATACCCAGTTTACCAATTTTTTCTTATATATAAGGAAAAATATATTTTAAAATAAATATAGATATATGTATTTATATTTCCAGACATTCTCAAACCTAATGACAGAAAGATTTCTTACATAATGACTTAGACACATTTGATTTGATTTTTATTAAGTAGTCTAACTTCTGTCCCTTGGTTATTATTCCATTGATGCTCTTATGAAATGTAACAGCTTCCTAAAATTTAATCAAATGACTGAATTTTTTTTTTTTTAGTGAAGCCTTTTTCCATGAAGCTTTTTTTTAAAAAATGACATTATGTATCCTGGCTGTCTAAATCTGTCAATAGTTTCTTTCCCTAACAGAAGAATTGTCCGTGATATGCTCTTTTTAGCTCGGTAGTAATAAACTAATTTATTTTGCTTTTGTGGTCTTCATTTGTTTTTGCTTTTTATTTCTCTCCACATGGTCATGAAATAATTTGTCTTGGCCAAGTTTTTGTTTCCTACATATTTAGTTTATTCTTATATTTAAGATTACTAATGACCCAAATGTAGGTTCATTTTTCTAAATTAGTCCTCAATTCCACAATAATTTCTGTTTATATCTGTATTGTTCTTCTTCACAGAATTACATCTTGCTTTAACATCTTTTGCCCATTTTCTCAGCCTCTCCATAATCTTATCTACAAAGTTTATTAAAGTCTGTTGGTTTGATGGGATCTCTCTTGATAAGATCGCAACCTCATACTTGAAGCAGAATCAACACTAGACAGGGCCAGCTGTGACTTTGTTTAGCTGAATCTCGAAAAACTCAAATGATGAAAATTCAACAAGTTATCTGGGAGATGCTAGTGAGGATGATTTTCTTCATGTTCAGCCTGAACATACTAAGCCACACTTTGTTGTTGTTTGATGTTGTTTTACCGTCTTTGCTAAAACAGAAGAGCTTGGCTCTGTAGTCTCTCTAACTGCCTTTCAAGTATCTGTAGGGTCCTGTACACGTTGGTTGTGACTGTGGAATGTGTAACTTTTTGTTACTGGTGCTGGATCCTTACAGGCAACCAGGACAATATTGCTGATTTTGATCTCAAATCCTGCCCTATGAATTATCTTTGTTGAACATGCAGGCAGATGGGAATTAGCATACGTTAAATAACCTTGAAAGGAAAGAAATGTTGTTGCTAGACCAAATTCTCATAATCTAAATGTGCTCTGTATGAGATGTTTCTGTCAATCTACTGATATTTAAAGCCATTCAAGTATTAAAACTACTTCAGTATCAGTTACAAAACTCCGGAGTCATTAGCTGCTACTACTCTTCAGGTGCACGTGCAACAGCTGTTTAAGATATTTTGCATGTCTGCTTAAATAGACAAACTAAAAATAACAAGGAATGATCCAGTGAAACTCCTCAGTATACATTAAGTTATAAAATTAATAATTAAACAATATGGATAGCTGGCCTGTGGTCAACCTTTTTGCATATGGATGCAAGGTGACCCAAAAGTACAACTTAACCATCAGCAATCATCAAGTCATAAAATACTAATGTTATGTTCATTTTTTTTCTGTATGTATCAAAGACTCTTCTGTCATAGTTATCAGACAGTCTAATCTTAAGAAAATCAGATGTTCCTTTATAATAAATGAAATATGAGTCCCTTTGGAGGCAAACTGATACTCACTGTTAATTGTTAAATCACTGAAACACACTAATGATTAAACATTTAAGGCAAATGAGTCTTTCATTTTCTCTTCCCCACAAAATCATGTTCCTATGAAGTTAAAGGACAACATTCAAAGACCATGATAATATTGCTGATACAGTCACTGATGCAGACACACACAATTGAACCAGACAATGTGGAATGAAAAGAATAATTTGCTTACTGGTTTCTGCATCAACTGTAACCACTGAGGAAAAAAATTGACAAGAGATACCACCCAGAAAAACTACGGTCCTCACAGTGCACAGTTCACTAAATCACTGGTTTCAACATGAAATTATTTTTCTTATTTTTAAAGAAAAAAAATACATAAAATGTTAGGCTATATAAGGAATGAGATGAAAAAATGGCTGAAAGCTATATACAGTCATTGTCTAAGCTGATGGTACATCAGTGGGCAAAATATGTTAAATTCCAAAATGTATACAAAAAATTAATATCTGAAAGGTCTGTTCATGTCATTAGGACCTCTTTAGTCAGGAAGGAACCATGATATAAAATACCATATAGGCTGATAATACACACTGGAGTGTTGACTTCATTTCATTAAGGAAAAACAAGAGCTTTTCAAAAAAGCTGATCTTTAAATATAGTTCAAAACTGATATGTCAGTACTTTTAAAGTCATGTTTATCATCTCTCTGTGAAGTTCCTTACCTCTTAGTTCCATTGGAAATGAAACTGAGAGATTTCAAAATATTATCAAGCAAAAAGTGATGCAATAGAGAAGTACATTTAGAATTACAACCAACTCATATGGGTCACCTTCAGAGAAGTTAATGATTTAGTGACCACCAGGTTTGATCTAGCAGAAGCATTTCTCTCTGTTTAGAAAGCCTGGATATATGGCGAAACACCAGAATAAGTATCGAGGAATGCAAGTTTGGTTCTTAATTCAGTCATCTCCTTACAACACGCTTTGGAAAATGAACTGCCAAATAGTTTTTCGGCAAAGGCAAGTGTAAAATAGAGTAACTGTAATTTATTGACTAGGAAATATGAAGAGAAATGCTTTTGTATTTGTAAACTAAGTAAAAATGTTTCAATGAAACAGGTATTGAAATAAAAGTAACACTGCATGTTAAATGTTCTACTAATTTTTTTCTTTAATCTTAATCAGTTTGGCAGTGTTGTACATGGAAATTTTTAAATGATTAATTTTTTTATTTTTAAAATTTTATTTTTTTTTTTTATCAAACTCATTTAATAAATAAAGGAGGAAAGGAGAATAATAGTAACAGTGTACTGGGAAATACAAAAATAAGTGCAAATTCCTTAAGTTAATTTTTATATTAATACTGTTAAATTGGCATCCATCTGTCTTTAGTCCTCTCATTTAATTTAGAAGTGTTGTATTTTGTTAATCTGTTTCTAATTGGAGTAGAGAAACAAATAAAAAGCTGATTCTGCCAAAATGAATGGAAGAGTTTGGATCAATATAGCTATATTGGTTTATAATCAGATCCTAGACTACATTGGTGTAAATTTCCTGTATAAAGGAGCTCTTTTTATGGATTTGTGGACGTGTAAGTCTCAGGCTGCAACATTTCTAGTGTTGTGATATGAATTCTTTTAACAATCTGATTTATGTCTACCTCTTAAGATTTGTGATCTGTCAAAGTCATCTGAGCAAAGCACCCAGGGCTTTTCAGAGGACCGTGGATTATTAATAATCTTCTAACACCCTCCCTCCCCCTTATTTCAAACAGAATACAAAGAAACTTCCTTTCATAGAAGACCACCAACTTTGGTAGCAGGTAAATAACTTCTAAAAAATGCCCCAGTTCTGTCAAAAAGGTGTATTACAAACTGACCATATTTATTAGTTAACTAATAAACACAATATCTAGAGCAGAGATATAGTGCTTGAAGCCCTCCTTTAAAGTACAGTGCAACTTCAGAAAGTGTTTCCATTTTATTTTGTAACTACTATGATATTTTTATTACAGAGGAGTGAACACTCATGAAAGATGTCAGACTGGCAGTACTGGAAATGAGAAGCTTTCAGTTTAATCCAGGGAAGACTCGGAGTGAAGGAAAAGGCAAAAGCCAGTCTTCCCAGAGGGATGCATCTCTGGTTCTTACTCTTGTCTCTGGAGGTGGGGCAATCTCCCCACCACTGCTTTCAGTGGCTGTAGTGGACTGAATTATTTTGCATTTTGCAGCTATGAGAGGAACAGTCATGTGCACTTAGTTTCTACTCTCTCTTTAAAAATTACCATAGCTAGAAACTGTGGTAAATTGCATATATTTGCTGAACTTTCTCCAGATTTTTTCATCCCCATTCTACTGATTTGTGGTTCTCCCAGTCCACAAAGACTACTGTCTAAATCAATGTAATAATACTGACTCTGTCCCTTGAACAATGATCTTCAATTATAGTCACGCCTCAGAAAAAGTCCAAAGAACATTTCAGAAATACATAACAAAGATGAGCAGACATTTAGCTACATAAAAGGAGAAGCATAAAAGGAGAAGTACACATGGTAGAAAAATGTACAATAATTAAGAAGAGAAAACAGAAAGTACATCGTCAGAAATCTCATAACCTATTTTCAGTTAATGCTTCACTCACCATCATGAATTAACAAATTTGCCTAGGGATACAAATATCATAGTAGGCTGAACTCAGAAGTGATATTTAAGGGTGTTAAGTCATTACAAACTCTTATGCAGAGCACAACCAACACTAGGAAAGGTAACAGTGATGTGACTCATAACCAAATTTACTTTCAATACCACATGGTATTGGGAGTGTCTGAGTCAGAATTTACCAACTTTAGTTGGTTAACGTTAGGCTGACAATCTAAAAGATGGTACAGATTATACGGCTTTTCCCATTTATTTAGATTGCTGTTTCAGTTTGTCTCAGTGAGATTATCCATGTAAACATGAAACTGGTTATGAGAAACAGACCAGTGTAAACAAATGACCACAGATGTCAAGGTTAGAAACCTCATTTTTTAAATTCCATTCCTAAGAATATCTCTGCTGATTCTTTTCTTATTTCATGAGAAAATGTATTTCTGGAAACATCCATGTAGGCTAGTGACAACTAGGCTAGGGACTGAGCTGGGAGCTAGAGTCAAGTTGCAAGGAGTTCCTTTTTCTCTGTGTTGATACATCATGGTGTAATTTTGATCCATGACTTCAACATTTCTTCTCATTTCTCCCTTCTTCTGTGAAAAAGCTACCAGATTTGAAGAGCTGCTCACTTTACACTCTGTATATGTATTTGAAAATGAAAGAGAAAACAATTATTGTTGAAGGGGAAAATAGAAGTTTGTTGTACGGTCTCCTCACATGTGAAATACTGTAAATCCAGCTCTGGAGCCAGCAGAGTGCAGGGACTCAGCAGGGCTGGAATGTCAGTAAGCATTAGTGTTTCTGGTGTTGGACCAACAAATGTTCACCTCTCAGCTGCACAAATGTAGACTGTTCACTGGAAAGACTCCCATCAAAGGTAGACTGGTAGCAAGAGCTATACAATTATCAGGTGGTTACTCTCCTGGAGCACCGACGACAGCTCTCCTTTCGGCACTATCAAGCGGTGACACCCTCGGTCTGACAGGACAGATGGATGTTCTTGCAGATGGAGCTCCTGGGTATGCCATGCTGGAGGAGGAAATTCCCATGGTGCCATGTGCACTGCAATGTAAGCAGGCTGGAAATCAATTATGAGAGACTGCAAATCACCTGCATTCTTTAGCATATATACAAGCTTTATTTCCAGAAGGTATTGTATTGTCTCCCAGATTACGTTTGCACCAGTAAATATGACACCATCAAAAACTTCTTTATTAATCCCTCTATAGAGATAACATAGCAGGCAGTATAGCTGGAGAGAGAAACCTCAGCTACTTAAAAATAATAAAAAAAATCAATATTCAGTAACCGAATTTAAAGAAATAATACGTAAAGACTCTATTGTGGTTAGATCATGTAGCATTTCTGTGCTTTAATCTGTGTGCTGCAGTATTCTGTTTGTTTCTTTGTTGGTGGTTTTTCCCCTTAGATGCTTAAATTATACCTGATTCTTTTCATATTAGGGCCTCAAAGCATAAATGTAAGATCACAACACCTCTGTTGTGCAGGGAAGTATCAGTCATATCAATTTTTTCCCAAGGCAAGCAGAAGCAGAGCCTTCAAAGGAATTGTCCAAGGTCTGCCACCAAATTGACTACATTCTTACTAAATTAAGAATTGTTACTTGCCAGAGTAACAACTCCTCTTTATCTAACAGTCTCAAACAGAAAGTACGATGATGGTGTCAGTGGAATTGTGTGATGTCTAAACTGCAAAAATTTTTCAATAAATTACCAGGAGCACACTAGATTGTAGAATCCTACAAACATAACTCTTTTTATGAATATATGCCTATATGTAATGGATAATTTAATTTATATATACATATATAAAATGAATAATTTAAAGTAAGGACAAAAATTTGAACAAGCTCTGTGGAATAAAATTCTAAGTTAATTATTTTGGAGTGGAAACAGAAATAATCTCACTGTGTAAATCACCTTCTCATTTTCACTACAATGTCTGTTTCCAATGATTCATTTTGAAGTGTTCTGGATACTTCGTATTCTATTTAAATTCTATATCATGCTTAAAATGAGATCTGGAGGGAAGGTGTCAGAGAAGAGCTTTTAAATAACCATATGGAAATACATACGTACCCAGCTGCAAATAGAGGTACAAGATGATACAGACTGTCTGGAGCTCAGGAAGAAATGGGAGTCTGGGGAACAGAGCTGCCCAGGTACCTGGTATCATTAAGAAGACATCTTTCTATACATGATGAGCTTGTATTCCTTACAGTAGACCTACAGTTGAACAGAACTGTTCACAAACAGAAAGACTGTGACATTAGTTTTGTTGGGAGTAGACAAACAGCAGTACACGAACTGAGTTGACATATGAATACCCTTCTTATGTATGCATATAGTTTAACTGCCACCAAAATGATTGTGGAGTTAAGAAATTGTGTATGGTAGCAGTGACATAAAATTTAAAAAGAGGAAATAGAAGATAATGATACATATTCACAGACTGCATCTCATAATGATGATTCCTTCCTGGTTAACCAAGCAAGTAAAAGATAAAGAGAACATAGCCTTAATCTATCTTTTCCATTCAGCCTTTTTTATTTTGGTTAATTACTACTTCAGTGTATATGTTGTATATTATTTTTATTGCAGTGGTTTTCTGTATTGTAGTCGTGGAATGGTACAGTTCTACAAAGATGTGTTGTACAGTGCTAAAATGCAATGTTTAAATCACTGTCCCTGTGAAACCAGATTCCAAATGCAACCCTTTGGAAGCACCACTCCAATGTTACTGGAGCAGCAAGAGCTGCAATCTTGCAAACATGTTTTTAGCATTTCCTCTCAAGGAACGAAGGGACCTTGCTGTTCCAATGGCCTGTGCATCATCTTTGTGTGAAACGTGGTATAGGTCAATAAAGGTTACCTGTTCTCCAAACTCCACACAGAAACAAATGGACCAGATCTGCATCTGAAATCATTCGCCGTAGTTCTTTCAATGAAAAATATTTCAGTGAAGCCACACAGCTTCTAAACTATCTGAAGATAGGTTTAATCTGCTGATAGACCCGAATAGGATCTACCTTCAATATCAGTTGAATACAGCCTTTACTAAAGACCAGAAGAAAGTTTATTCATAACTTCTTCTGAGCTTTAGAGGATATAATTTTAAGTAAAGCTAAATACAAGGATGATTTTTATCTCCCACATTCATTTAATTAAACATGGTTCATAAACTGCCATCATCAATACTAAATCACCATTAAAAATCTCTGTAACATTAAATTAACCTTTGATTCTACATTTTTCCTTTTCTGTCATACTTGATAAACCTTGCAAGGGGATTACTGGATATGATTTAACTAGAGACAAACAGCCATATGCAAAGTACAACAGGAAGTACAATTTCTTCCTATATGATTCTGAAAAGAGTCAGCATTACGAATTCAATGCAGTTGCTAGAAGCATGCTGATTTTGAGATGTATGCTGAGCTTCTTATAGCATGCTATTTCTGTGATGTTCAAATAATGGAATGCTAAGACAGATACTAGTTCAAATCAAGCCGAATCCCTCAATGTTTAACTACGAATAGTTTCATCTTACTCTCTGTGTATCACTGACTTATTCGTTCTGTGTCAATCACATTACCCTTCGTCATTGATCACTAATGATCATTGATCATCATTACCCTTCAAGATGGAAATTACTCACAATTTTTAAAGTGAAATTCCCCAATTTTTGTCTAGCCACTCTTTCTTGCTATGACTCTGACTAAGCAAAGGAGTGTCCTGGTATGCACTATGCTTTCTTGACAAATTATTATGCTTTCTTGCTTACAAATTGTAAATGTCATCTTTCTCAATCTTATTTTGATAAAATAGGTCATCTAAACCCTTACACTTTCCATTGCAAGACATATTTTGTAGATTTTCTGGTTTGTTCCTTTTTATTTCATCACCTGCTTATAACTTCCTCTGTAAGATATAAGCACAACATCTCCATCCAATATTCCATCACCTGTTTCAATACTGTCATATGCAAAGGTGGTATAATTACCATTTATCTGCATTATTGTTAGGAATTTTTGCCACAAGCTGGCAGGTGAAGCTAGAGACAAGAGTTTGTTTTTGACTACTCTTAGTGGTATCTGACTCAAATGCACCTCACTAATCAACCAATTCTGATCACTCTGCTGGCTAGCCTGGCCTTTATGTGCCATCCCACCTTTACTAAGGGTTTTTTCTGTCGCAATTCCATTTTCCAGCAGTGAACATGAAATAAGTATATGGAATGCTGTCCTATACAGCGATGATTTTCCATTAACAAACACTTAATAGGTTTTGATTAGCAAATTCACAACCCATTTAACATGTGAACTATAGATATCTGCAATTTGTAAAAAAATCATCTCCTTATCTGATACAAGCCAAATGCCACACCAAAGTCTACATGTATTACATACACACAGCTACCTTTATCAACCAAATTTGTAATCTTATCAAATAATGAAATCTAAACTATTTGAAAAAAACCTATTTTCCATAAAACCACATTGACTGGCATGAATTACAGTATTTTTTTTTTTTTCTGATTCTCTATTAATGGAAAATCATATTGAGTTTTCCATTATATTGTCTGAGTTTGATGTCTGGGTAACTGGCCTATAATTACTAGGACTATTTAGCTCATCCTTTATGAATATAACTACTACACTAGCACTCTTTCAGAAATCTAGGTTTTCCTAGAATTAAAAGTTTTCTTAGAAGTTATTATTTATTTCTTTATTATTTATTTCAGTTAAATACTCAAATATTCCTGGTTGAAATTTATCTTAGTATGCAGATTTTAAATGTCTATATTTCAGATGTAAACTGTGAAGCTAGTAATTAGCCTCATGTGATACAGGAATCTCATTCTCTGCAGTGATGTTGTTGAACAAACAAGTATCTATTTTGTCATTTCTTTGTATTTGTCAGATTTTTATTTCACGTTTTTTGAGTTCTATTTCCCACCATCACTGAATCAGGGTGGTTCTGTAACAAGGGTTATAATTTTTCTTGATAGTGAACGACTCCGTGTTTTCTAAATAACTATCACTTTAATAAATACTTCTATTTCTATACCTTTTCTTGCCATCAATTTCATATGGACTTTTCATGTTTATGTTTGTGTGTATGTTCATTCAGTGTTAAATAACATAATAATCACAAAGTTTTGGGTTTGCAGTAGAATACTCTGATGGCTGAATATTTTTGCCAAGTCTTGCAAATGCTTAACTGGGAAGTGACTTTTCCGTGAACAACTTGAGGTGACAACTTTTTCCTTTCATCATTGATCTGTGTTACTTCTTCATGGGGAGAGAAACTATTTGTAGGAGTAATCAGGCAGCAACAATAGATATTCTGATGCTATTAGACCTAGGAAGGGCATGCTGTGTTACCTGAGAGTGTTTCTCCCATTTCTGTATAATTTTAGTCAGAGAACTTGTTCAAATTATGATGAGGAAACATGGATGCAAAACTTCAACACATTATATTGCATCTAAACTCAGGAACTATAAACACACAGTTCATCTCTAAAAGCTTTTGTAATTGTCTACTCCTTTTGAAAGAAGGATAATTGATCTCATGTTTGTTAAATGGAAACACTACATAAACATTCAGTTACTATAACAACAGCTGCATCGCAAATGCATACTCTGATTTACCCCAGTAAGGTGCTTATTAACCACCTTTTGTTATAGTAGGCTGGGGATTATGATTGTATTTTCAAATGTCTGGAATGTGTAGCTATTCACAGGCCATACATGAGACTATGCAAGGACACTGTTTCAGCACATGAAAAAACAGAAGTAAGACCCTTTCTCTGTTCTCCTTCACTGTTTGATGCAAATAGAGCTTCCTGCCTCAACACCATCCCTTTTTCATATCTTTAATCCCTTGCTATATTCAAATCCATTAACAAAGTCTTGCTTTCTATTGTGTTTGACAGCTGGTTTTTTTGCACTCATATACTACTTGCTTAAGCTGGTTGAGTGTGTTCTCTGTTACGAAGTTTGGTTTTCTGCATGGACCACCTGCAACAACCCTGTACTTCTTTCCCACCTGCACAGCTGGGTTGCATGGCCTTGTTTTACACTGGACACTCTGGACGTATCCTTCTCCTTACTGCGTGTTGTCTCCCTCATGTTGCTGCTGTCTCCTTTTTCACCTCTTGGACTTCTTGTGAATATGCCTTCCATCACCCTAAGCCATGGTAGTTTATGTAAGAGAAAGGATTGCTGATTGGTGCAGAGAGAAGGAAGCTGTCCTGGCAAGGGGAAGAGCTTTAGCTAGAGAGGCTATCGTGATCCACCATAAAATATCTTATCTTAGGCACTTGCACCTTAAGGGGTAGCAGCTCTGGCTTTTCTTTTCTTCCATGGCTCTGTTCTAGATGTAACCTATCTTTGTTGATGACAGGTCAGGCTCAGCAGCTGCATCTGACACACGCAGAGGTTCCCTGGAGTCTAGGGAGAAAAGTTTGTTCTTCCTTATTTTAAAAGGATCTTGGCTCACCGGGGTATTAGATGCAGTAACTCAGATATTCCAATGACCAGTGGTACCTACTGTGGATACAAGCACACTAAGCAAAGGAAAGACTGTGGTCCAGAAAGCCCTGCCAAATTTTCACTCAGTCATCCATACCCAAATGCTGTTCCCATGGTCCAACCTTGCTTCTCAGCTTCTTGTACCTACTTTCCCCCACATGCTATGATGCTCCTTCCCCTCTGACGCAGTGTTTGTCTCTTCAGAGTCCACCCTATCATTTTCTACTATTTGGTCTCCGATCCTTCTCTTAATCATTCTTACATGTTTTTTTTTTTTTTTTTTGTGTTTTAATACTCCAATTGTGTTGATTTGCTGATGTGTTCAGATTACAGTTCCACAAAATAGGAGTCCTCTGACACAGGCAAATTGTAGTATGACACAAAAAAATGATACAGCCTTTTAAGAGCCAAACATGATGTGGCTTCAGCTAAGCATCGAAGGCTAAGAGCTACTACACAAACTTTCTCCTGTCTGCCTTGGATTAGAATCTCACATCTTCAGAAAGTCTCTACCTACACAGTCCTTGTATACAACCCAAGTCCTTTTTTTTTTTAATTTATTTTTACTTCCCCCAAAGGATAGGAAATACACACGTAAGATGTACTAGCAATAGTGAGAAGTAATAGTGACCAGTATAACAATTTGAAGTGTAATTCAGAGCTGGGAAAACAGAAGTAGTTAGAAATTGTCAACTTTTTTAGACACTTTTTCTGGGGGAAGATAAAATCTTGGGATCTGCAGTATTATCCATCCTCTGTTCCCCTGTTTATAACCACTCAAACAAGCATTTTGATGTTGGTGTATTTAGTAAGTAAGCTGAGATGAGAAATGGGTAAGATTCTTCCCCACAGCCCTTTCTGCTAGTACTGGCACTTGTTCTAGTGCCATTGTCCATTAACTGGGTCTTTTCTGGGAAATAAAATGAGGCAAGGACTTTATGAAGTGGCACAGATTGCATTTATATAGCTAAACTGTCTTTTCCAAATGCCCTATCCCACAAAAGAAAAGCCTCCTCCATGACAACTGCTGGGAAAAATCTCTGTCCCGTTCTATTTTGCAGGTTGTGCTTGAGCACTGGCTGGAAAAGCACTAACTGGCACAGGCTAAAACTATGCTGGCATGGTAGCAATTTTTAGTTAACCTCACTGAAGCATAAGCACAGGGATTTTCACCAGTATCTCTATGGGTACAGAAACATTCATTTGGAAAAAGAAGCATTAAAGAGATTTTACTGGAAAATTTAGCTAGTTTCTCTGTGAGTGAACAGGATTGTGGAAGAAGCAAGGCCAGAGGAAGGAACAGAAGCAGCAGGAACACTGGCAGGGGACGACCCACAAACAGTGCCTACCGACCCTACTGATTGAGGGGAATTCCACCCGTCTGGCAGCTGGGGGTTGCAGGGGCGTCTTGTCTGGGAAAGGAGATATTTGGTACTATATAAGCTGCATGTTTGTTGTAATAAACTATTCTGGTTGCACCGGGGTCCGTGCCTTCATACGCTACATTTCTCATCTGTCACTCAGGTCTCAGCAAGGGGAACTGCCGTCACTTGGTACCAGCAGGGCTTCACAGTTTTTGAAAATGTTTAACATTTTCAGGTAATGTTAACAAGACCTGGATGAGCACCTCATCCCTCTTCTCACTCTTAACAGAAATTGTCACCCTGAGAGTTATACATTTAAATACCCTTTATCCAACAACGAGGGTATTTTTATTGTAATTTGGGCATCATTGAAAAGTAATTTGAAAAGCTGCTTGAATACCTTCAGTGTTGTGGAGAGTTAGTATTTTCTAGGTTTCCTAAGCATCTGAACTCCAACAAATCTCAGTTTTGGCCACTTACTCATTTTTCTTAGCCTGCTTTTACATTTCCAGATCCTTTCATATTGCCATGATCTGACAATATGCAGGGGTTTTTTTGTTTTTGTTTTTGTTTTTGTTTTTTTTTTTTGTATGCATAATAACCTGCAGGCAGCAGCCTTGCATCTAATAAAGGATTCTGTCAAAGAGAGACTTGGACAAAACAGACTTTATTGGTGATATTCATTGCCTGTAAAAAAGAATTACACAACAAACAGACATTTATTCCAGATCTAACTGCCTATTCATAGAGTTCAACAGACTGTCAGATTAACTGTAATGGTGCCTTCTGGTGACTTTGAATAATACAACAGTCTCTGCCCTCTCAGATTTTTTTTCCCTGTTTCTGTTTAAAGTAGATGTATTATTGTGTTTGTTTGTGGGTGGTGTGGTGTGTGGTTGTGGGTGTTTGTTTTGGTTTGGTTTTGGTGTTTGGTGTTCTAGGATTTTTGTGTGTGTGTGTTTTTTGGTTTTTTTTTTGGTTTTTTTTGTTTATTGTTGGTTGGACTGGACGATCGCAAAGGTCCCATCCAACCAAAAATATTCTGTGATTCTGTGATTCTATTGGATGTCCATGTCCAGGTTTTGGAAGTGGGGGGCTGCATCACCACCTGTGTGAGAAGAGTTTGAGGTTTCTCCCTGCCCAAATCTGTTTTAATTGGCAATAAATTAATTTTCCCCAAGCAGAGTCTGTTTTGTTTATGATGGTTAGTGGTAAGCGGTTTCACTGCCTTTATCTTGACCCCTGAGCTTTCTTATTTTTTTTTTTCCCTTGTCCCACTGAGGAGAGGGAGGGAAGGAGCAGCTTGTTGGGTTCCTGGCTGTTTGCCAAGGCTAATCCACCTCAGTGGAATTAAGGGATAGCACTTGAAAGCAGAACGCATACCTTTTCCTCATACAGAGATGTAAATTTAGCCCGTTCAGTTTAAATTTAAACTTCTGCATGTAAGCTTTAAGACTCCCTGAAACTCAAAATCCCCTGAATGCTCAAGTGGAAAAACAAGCATAGAAATACCTTGTTTGAAGAGACATATAACTGTACACTATGTACCTACTTGAATAATACATACGCATTTTCTATATGATGCTTTTTAAGTGCAGGAGAATTTATCTTCACAAAACTTTTGGACAAAAAAGACAAATCTGACTGTCATTAAACAGTTTAAAAGCAAAAAGTAACAGTCTATACAAAGAAAACGTTGCAAAACCCTCTACTAGGTAAGAGTAAAGAACACAGCCAAGTGAGCAACAAATTCAACCAACCCAAATGTTCCCTGGATTGTTCCACTGTGAACAACTTGCCCTCTGGCTTCTAGTAATCACATTGCATATAATTTGGCAAGTGGCGTTTTTTCTTTTACTGAAACCTAGGGAAAGCCAGTGCAAACTCTTATATACCACATAATCCCTGGGAGTAAGAAGTTAATAGTACAAGAGAAATCTTACCTTGTGTACATAATAAAATGAGAATACATTATTAGCTTGAAAATATACAAGTTTCAGAAGAACACAAATGATTTAGGAAAACTTAGAAATACAAGAAAATGTAAACCTACATTTTAGGTGTCTAAATATAAAAATGACCTTATTAAACTCATGTTCGGTTGAAATCCCAGAGTAGCCAAGGGTATAACTCAATGGATACTCATTTGGCAATCACTTTCCCAAGGCCTCTGAGCCATTGGTCCCTTAGGTATTCACTGTTGGGCACAGATGTACCAGCTGCAATGTTTGTTGGGTAGTTTATATTAACCAGAGCTCTGAAATTATCAGGGAGAAAAAACATCTCTTTTTGTAGGATTTTGAGATATGAAATAATTCTTTTTAAACAGTGATTGTCACTTAAACAGAGTATTGTGAAACTATGTACTAACTACTAACACAGCTCCTTGGAGAATTCTCCTCCAATGAAAACTGTTCAGTCTTTCCCCTTTTGTGACAGAGGAGAGACTTTGTCACCAGGGTCTCCGTATTAAACCTTTCAGTCACGTCTTCTGCTATCTCTTTGTTATCTCTATTAGTCTTTTCAAGTTCGCTAGTTATTCAAGCAGCTAAGTAAAGGACTTTTTTTTTTTTTTTAAAGTTTCTGGGATTAAAAAAAGGTGACCATCTAGCTTTCCACAGGAGTCAATGAGGACTTGACTTAAACTAGGGACTTTCATGATTTAAATGGAGAGACCTGGTTATGGTTTTCTGGTAATGATCAAGTTGCTTATGTGTGATTCCTGTTCTTTCATTTTAGCTGTCTGAAAGGAGGATATTTAGTGTAAATTAGTTAATATTGAAGCTCTTATCACAGTAGACAGAGAAAGGGATTCTCCTACAGAGGGCAAAGTATTCCTTCGAAGGCTCTCCAACCAACAGCATGATGTACGTTCTAGAAGTATTTCTGTAGATGTCTTAGACTAAGCACCTAACTTTAGATGCCAGAGTTACATGCAATGATCCCTTGACTTCAGTGCCTTTTTTTTGACTCTAGTACCTTTCTGGGCCAAAAGGTACTAACACCCATGTCTGAACACACCCACGACTACCAAACATACTTTTCAAACCAGCTGTCTCAACTTCTTCAACAGAAATTTGTTTCCCTTTTATTCCATCCTTATTTTGTCCTGTGGCCTTTTACTGTTGCTAAGAGTTCTTCCCACACTACGACATTAGTCAAACAGGTGGCTCGAGGTTCATTTAATAAAGTTTTGAGCCTGGCCTCTGTAGATATGAGGTATGACCTGGAGCTTGCAGCCAGAACTCCCAATCAGATGTTTTAAAATGAAAAACCTTTTCACAGGAGGTGTAAATTTTTCACAGGAAAGTATGCTATGGTTTTGAGAAGAAAGGTTCTCAAATCCAGGATAAAACCTCTAGTGTATGGAGAGACAGATCCATCTATCCCAGAATGGTTTTTGATTTTGGTTACAAGATATTTCCATTCTCAAAGTTCCATTTTGCGTTAATGCTGATTCACAGTTTAGTTACTGCTTTAGTCGCTTGACCTTACCAATGAGCTTGCTTTGGTGATTGCGGTTGCCCTTCTTCCCCTTACTTTCAGTAAGTTCTCCTTCAGTGAATACCGTGGCACTACTTATCTCTGTATTTCAAAGACAATATTAAAATTATGGCTGGCCCAAGTACAGACAAGGTCACTGAATCCCCCATCTAATCACAAGTGACCAGTACCTCTACAGTGTTTTGTCTATAGTAGCTGTTATATAGTACCTGTTCCCTATTAACTCTGTTTTCAAGTTAAGTCTACTCCTACATTCAGCTTTCTCTCTAGAGGTTAATCTTCATGAAGTATGTTCTCATATTCTCTTTGAATGCTGAAGAGTCCACACTGACAGCTCTCTCATGTTGAGGATATTCAGGTACTGACTGTCAGCGTCAAACAAAAAACTCAGCAGTAGTAGATCTTGCACTGATATACAGTGATAACATCCAAAGAACAAGATGAAAAAACAGGATCTCAGGAGCAGCACAATTTTTTTTTTTGTCATTTTGCCATTCTAATATTGCTACTTAACAGTGCTGCTGGTACTGTATGGTGGCTGGCAACACAATTCAGCTGGAGTAGAAAGGGATGTTGGCCCCATGAGCACATAAAAATTCCTGTGTGACTGGCAGCTTTCTTTTGCAGGAGGTGCATGAGAGGAATCTCTGGATCTACCAAGATTGTGCTGCAACTGTTCTTCCTTCCCTGGAAGCTTTTGCATTTCACTTTTTCAGGGCACAGAGAGCAGTGCATGTAACAGAAGTTCCCAAAATTTCATCTCTCACCACATTTCAGAGTCATGACTCTATTCCTATGCCTTCTTTGTGACTATATTTGGAAACAGATGAACTGCACCTGTTTTGAGTATCCTTTTTCTTTCTGCTTTTATGCAGTCTTTCACTTGACTGTGATGTTTGCTTTTCCATCTTTGCCTTAGGCACTTACAAGAAAGAAGGAACAGATCTTAATTTATCATCTACATCTTATTTTTCTACACAAGCAAGATTATCAGTATACATGTTGTTTCTTTTTGTGTAATCTATTTTCAGAGGTCTCCAGTGAGGAAGGTGTCACTGACTCCTAGGTAATCTTTGTCAAGATTTCAAAATTATCACCTTATTATGATCTCTGACACCATGAATAAATAATTTCTTTCACTTTTGCAACACTCTAAGTAGTTGAAGGCTGCCGTCAGCCCTTTCTCCTGTTACTCTTCCAGCAAACCAACTGCAAACTGCTCACTCTTTCCTCCTAGCAAAGGTTTTCTGAAATTGTGATTGGTTTCTTGGGTCTCTTCAGCTGTTCAACATTTCTTTTCAAATTCAATGTCCCAAAGTGGATGTGTTTGCCCTCCCTTCTTAACTTCCCTGCCTTTGTTCCCAGTCTTGGGTATCTCCAAACAAGAGATATTATTGAGGTAAATTAACCCTGCTGGGACTGAAGCTGAAAAGCTGTTTTTAAAGGTTGTCTATTCTCTGACCTTTATAATAGAAAAGACTGCTTATACACCATTGAAATTTTGTGTTCCTTTATAGTGGGAAAGGAAGACTTGTGGTTCAGTTCTGCAGTTGTTTGAGCAAGAAGTTCCTAAGATAGCTCTCCCCTCTCTGAATAGAGCACTTCTTATTTTAGCAAATTGTAAGATCTATTCTAATTATCTTGGAGCTTAAAATAATGCTCCGATTGTTTTGCATACTCAACTTTTAACCAAGCCAGAGTGTAGAAACAAGCATTCAATTGATGGGGCCAGACTCTTTTCAGTGGTCCTGGCAACAGGACAAGGGGCAATGGGCACAAGCTGGCACACAGGAAATTCCATCTCAACGTGGCCAGCAGGAGTAGGGAAGTCATCATGCCTCTGTATTCGGCACTGGTGAGGCCTCATCTCGAATACTGTGTTCAGTTCTGGGCCCCTCACTACAGGAAGGACATTGAGCTGCTGGAGCGTGTCCAGAGGAGAGCCACCAAGCTGGTGAGGGGTCTAGAGAACAAGTCATATGAGGAGAGGCTGAGGGAACTGGGCATGTTTAGTTTGGAGGAGGCTGAGGGGGGACCTCGTTGCCCTCTACAGCTACCTGAAAGGAGGTTATAGAGAGGTGAGTGTTGGCCTCTTCTCCCAAGTGAATAATGACAGGACCAGAGGAAATGGTCTGAAGTTGCGGCAGGGGAGGTTTAGATTAGATGTTAGGAAGAATTACTTTCCTGAGAGAGTGGTCAGGCACTGGAACAGCCTGCCCAGGGAGGTAGTGGAGTCACCATCCCCGGAGGCATTTAAGGAACGTGTAGACGTGGCACTTCAGGGCATGCTGTAGTGCCCGAGATTGTTGGTTTGTGTCTGTTTGTGGGTGGGTGTGGTGTGTGGTTGTGGGTGTTTGTTTTGGTTTGGACTCGATGTCAACCAAACAAATGTTGGTTGGACTCGATGATCTCAAAGGTCCCTTCCAACCAAGTAGATGCTGTGATTCTGTGATAAGGAAAAACTTCTTTACTTTGAGGGTGCAAGAGCCCTGGACAGGCTGTCCAGAGAGGGTGTGGAGTTTCCTTCTCTGGAGATATTTAAAACCCACCTGAATGTGTTCCTGTCCAACCTGCTCTCGGTGACCCTGTTTTGGCAGGGGTTTGGACTAGATGATCTCTGAAGGTCCCTTCCAACCCCTACAATTCTGTGATTCTGTGACACTGGAGAGAATCTTGGAAATGTTGTTTAGAAGAATAGATTGTTTTTGATGTGTTTGTCTCAGATATTCAATATACTGAACAGAGTAAGGTTCACAAAAGTAGAATTTCTGACTAAGAGTCACTCAGTTTCAGTTTGATGTTTCTGGCTTAAGAGGACTTGGTTTGGTCATTTATCATTACTGTATGCTCATGGATGATAATTTTAATGTCTATTTCTAACATAAATGCTACAAGAATGACTTACTTGAGTGACTGTTTCTGGGTAGCATGTGTATCTGTAGTGAGAATATATTAGGAGTATTGCAGATACTTATCACATTGCTATGGAAATGTGCCATGTGATCAGGAGCAGAAAAGAAGGAATGATCGGGGATGAAAAAAATGGATTTTCAGTCTCAGGTTGGGGGAAGGAACAGGGACAGGAAAAAGAAAAAGAGGGGAAGTGTGATAGTGAGCTTTAAACTAAGCATTTTAGGGAAATTAATATGAATCTGTCACTGTATGCATGATCCTTGTTGGTTTCAACTCCTTCATGGACCATGAGTTTGTGAATTCCTCCTTCTCTGAAGATAACTAATTTCCTTGGTTTCCCTATTCCACCACAGTACTGAATTCCAGCTGGCTTCAGGGCATCTTTCGCCTCTGAAAGGGATCTGAGCGCTCCTAGTTTCTCCATACACTGTATCCCAGGTAGAAGACAAAACCCACTTCTCTGGACTGAAACTTCGTCCATCAAGGATCCCACATTCAGACAGGAGCAGGGTGAAGAGGGCATGTGCAAGGTGCATACCATATGAACAGAAGCATTGATGCTTCTGAGGCAGCAATAATAGAACCAGTTCAGGTGACTGAAGCAGTTCACACATTGAAAAGCTGGCAATGTCACTATGGCAAAAACAGTATTTTGTGATTAATTCTGTATAACAGTACAGTACAGTGGAGAACTAGACTTCCTATAGCTAGGCTGAAGAAGAATTTCTGTCTTCTGGGAACCTTTGGAGGTATTTTTCAGTCTGGATGACTGATGGGATTGTCTTAAAACTTGATAGAAATGCAAGCAGAATTAAGAGTTTAGAAGAAGGGTTCCTGAAGCAAAGTCCTCCAAAAGTGAAAGATATATACTGTATAGTATAAACATATTTATTTTCTATATTTTTATACATATGAATATGTGCATGTACATGAATATACATGATATAGGATTTTAATAGGTATGTCTGTGCTTATACAAAATGGTTAATAAATTTTGATGTTTTTACTCTTTTTAACAGCTCAGAGGCTCTGTCTGCCTCCTTCCCAATGTATACCAGTTCATACAGTCTTTCAGAAAGACAGTTTGGAAACATGTTTTAAAAACTGTTTTGGCTAATGACTTATCATTACTTTGGGTGGGAGGAAGGAGAAAGTCAAATCAATCAGTTCTGTTGTGTTCCATGTAGTTCAATAGGACACGGAACCTGGGCTTTACTGCATGTGGGCAGCATATGGTCCAACTCTACATATTGCACGTCTTTGGGGAAAAAGGGAAAGTTGTTCAAGAAGTTGTTGGTGTCTTGCTAAAATCAGTTCTGCTTTTTATTTCTGGAGAATACAACTGGAGAGAAATGTAGAATGAAGGAAAGAAAACAAAAAAAATGTGTACAAAAGATAGATTTGGCAAGGTGGAAGTGAGGTAATTAAGGCTACATTAATGTATTGGTTGTTTACAGGAATGACACTAAGTAGAAATAACTGCGAAGGGAGAGAAGCATGTAAAGGTGTCAAATGGAGGAACTGGAATGGGTAAGACCAGTTAGTTATGGAAGAGAGAAAATAGATTGCATGTCACGGGTCATAGAAGGTCAAGGAAGCTTCCCATCACTACTTCCCTTACACTTTTTGGGATCTTCAGGAATGTAAGAATGAAGTACAGCTAGTTGAGGGAAGTATCTAGAACTTCAGAAGGCAGTTCTGGAACTCCAAAGGTACATTCCAGGTCTTTACACTCTCCCAGCAATGGAGAGCAAGATCTTGAGCCGAGGCTGAACTTCAAATTGGGGTGAATGTCCCAAGAAATACAACTGATGAACATGCCGGTACAGAAAGTATCATCTTCATGAACTCAAAAAGCAATGGGAGTATTTTCTGGTGAACAAGTTGACCTTATATAAGAAAAATCAAAAGCAGAGAAACAAAACCTAAGTATGTCTAATTTATATCTGCTGTGTTACAGTTCAAGGTAAAAAGCCAGCCCTGGAGACATGGATGCTGGTTGGCTGGGAAATTTTTTTACATGAGATACACTACTTGCTTATATCCTAATACCAGAAGGAGGTGGTTTTCATTATTTAGAGCAGTGTAGGCTGTCCACAGTGAAAATTATTATCTGACCCAGAAGGATTATTAAATAAAACAATGTTTCCAATAAAGTGTATTGTAATAATTATATATATCATTTTATCATGGGCTACTTCTGGAAAGTGTATTTTCCAAATCAAGGCATTTAGCAGCATTCAGAAAATAACCTGTCTACTCTAGAAAAAATTATTTAATCAAAACCTTCATATACGGAAGCAGCATGAGTACAGAATCAAATTTTAGTTTGCTTAACAAATAAGTCAATTTTATTCAGAGAATGTTGCATAGGGAATCCTATAGCTTGTCCTCATCACTGCAGGAAATAGCATAATATGAGAACACTCACTAATGTTTTCTTGCAGGAGAGAATCTAAAGTTCTATTAACTTGTTGACTAATAGGGTTGTTGGGGTTTTGGGTTTTTTTTGTTTGTTTGTTTGTTTTTGTTTTTTTTTTTAATGTGGTAGATATTGTTTGAGACATTTCTTTTAAAATGGCATAAGCCATAAAATGTACAGAATATGGGAAACTCAGTTGTCCAACACCTTTAATACAAAAGAAAAGTCACACAAACCACATTTCCCAGTGTGCATTTCTCCATCTTTCATGTGTGGTCAGGCCTAACTTTTTTCTTTCTCTCCTCTCAACCCAGAAATATCAGCTCTTTTGTCCATACATCCATCTGTTAGCAATTTGTATGAAATAACCCTTCTTTGCTCCCTCAAGCCCTCACACATTTATACAACAGAGAGCAGTGTGAAGCACAGGATTGCTCAGTTAGAAGGCTGTCTTAAGAGAAGTAGTATTGTTTGGTGTGTGTTAAGAGTTTAGGGTATGCATTTTTTTGTTACTAAATACTGAAGAACAGTATGTTTTCTCAGACATACATCTGTCTGCCATAATTTCTTTAACTCTTTCCAAAGTCTATGAATCTTTAAAGTCCTTTAGACACTCACCAATTTTCCTGGACAACATCTGCATCTGTCACAGCACTGTTTTACCACCAAAATCAACAGAGCCACATCTCTCTATCTTGACTAAAGTGTGGTCTTTTCCTTTCTCTCATTTTCCTGTCATTAAAATATGAGAGAAATCTTGTTCTGGTTTATAACCTATACAGAGGCTCAGGAGACCTCAGTTTTGTAGTGGCCACTCAGTGCACAATGATGTTGAGAATTGTCTCCCTCCAACAGGGAGAAGAACCCCACTGCTGATGAGGATGCCATCACATAGATGAGCCCTTTAGAGTGTGTGATACCCCATCTGAGCAATGTCAGTTCATCTTCTCTCTTCATTACCCCATGGGAGTGGAAAACAGCATGCTCAGACTAAGAATAGTTCTTTCATTTATATTTCTCTTGGAAAAGCAGAACAACAATAAAACCCAAGAACTTTGGTTCCAGCAGGAGCAGTACACATTTCGAGTCAGACTAATATTTTTTTTTAGCTCTGACTGCAAGTCAGTGCCAGTCTGAGAGTCACGATTCTTTACCTGTTTCCATCTTGTTTACTGGTGGAAATAATCGTATGCTGCTCCTTGCTTTCTCTGCACTCCTACCCAAAGTAATAATAAGTTTCTGCTCAGTCTTTGCTTTTCCTTCCTACCCGCTTGCCTACAAAGCAAAGTAATATATAATAGAAGTTTCTCAAAGACCAATCTCTGACCAGTGTTAAGGGAGAATAAGGACAGTTAGCAAAACCAGCATAGGTGGCAGTATGTCTCAGTGTGTATGAGAAAGAAGAAATGCCAATGTCTAAGCCTTGTCCCTGGGTTTTGTCTAGTTTTAACACCCACTTCCAACCCTTGTCTAGACTCTCAGGATAATTCTTTTGTGATGAAAATTCTTGTATGTTGTGTATTTTTCTATAATGCAGAGTCATTATGGTTGGAAGCTAGACTGCCCTTGAAAGACATAGCAGATTTTTATAAAGTACTTCTTAACATTTGTAGAAAAATGTATCATTTATTATCTTGGTTCTAATGTGTTTTTTTGACCTGTGGTCCACAAACCGCTGATTTCTACTTCTAAGAGCTGCTCAAAGTATAGCAAGAACGGTCAACTTCTTGTCGAGAAGTTATTCACTGCTAAGTTGTCTGTGCTTCCCTAAGAATATTTTGAGGATCAACAAACCCTCACAAAAAGTTGATAGCCATTTCTTTAATGTATTCATTTCTAGCCAATATAGATGAATTGTATTTGTATTTAGTGATTTGAAACTTTCTGGTTTCATGACATTTTAAAAAGAAAGAGGCTTTTTTTTCAGGTTATTCACTAGTAAGAAGCAATGTAACCTTGTGAATCATAGGAAATTTAACTATGATGCAAGTGCTTCATTTGAGAGGTTCTTTTCAGTTTCAGAAAATACAGATTCAAACCCTTGTCTCAAAAATATTTGTAAGCCTTATTTTGTAGTATTTGGCAAGTTTCACTTAAAAGTTCATATTTGGCATTTACCAGACAACTTTCTGCTTTAATTCCCTGACTTCAAGACTTGAATACCAATATATAATTCAAATTTTAGCATTCACAAGACAGAGTATACATGGAAACAGAGAAATACTTAGGAATAATTTTCTCGTTCTGATTACATTAAGAAAACAGCTGACCAGCCATACTCCTGTGCAGCATCTGTTCCACACACAGATGTATAAACCTAGCAGGACTTATAAAATGACAGACAGCTTACAAAGGGTTGTTTAGAAACCAAAATCTAAATTCATACATTGCAAGGAATCAATCAGTGAAACATTGCTTTGGTTCCAAAGGAGACTCTGAATAAGGGCTAGGCTACGAAATTATTCCTGCCACCAGATGCTGTTTGTCTGCTTCTGTGCTCTAATTGCTATCAATAATTAAACACAGGTCTCTGATTCATATGCACAGAGGCAGAGATTCTTAAATTAAACATTTTAAAGTCATTATAGTACATTTTATATGTTCAGCTAAACACTGCACTCAGGCTGATTATGATTAAATATACTGATACTAAATTACATATTGATTCCATAAATATCAACGGATACCCAGAACAAATAAGAAGATTCCTGGTAAATAGAAGGAACATTTTAATTTCAGATGACTATCAGGAAGCAGCTTATATTTATTTATATATGTTACATTATGTTGCACACTGTGCAAAGAGATGGCATTTCCCAGTTGACTTGAAGAAAACACAAAATGATTTCCATCCATTTGGAAAACAACAAATACTGACAATGTGATATACCCAAGTTTGTGTGACATTCACTTGAAAAGTCAAGTTTGAATACAAGTGAAGTTTGCACTTGTTAATCAGTCTGTGACAGGCATGATCTTTTCCAAAACTATTTCCCCAAGGTGATTCTCACTCTCTTTAATAGAATACAGTCTGCAGTATGTCTGGAGAAAAAAATTTACACTCTTTGAAACTGCCTGTGTTTACCCTTTGGCAGGCTGTACAATTTGATGACATACTTTTCTTATGATGATTGCTATTAGTCATACTACTGTCCTGCACAAAAGTTTGGCAGACTTTCAAACAGAGGTACGATGATGAGCCATCTCTGCTGATTCACTCTTTCCTCTACAGCCAGAGAGGTCAGTGCAACGTGATCCCTATTACCAGGTTTGCAAAGTACAGATTATCTGAATTCTGAGGACGTTATTTGGACATTCTTAATTTGTTTGTCCCAGACCGTTGGGATTGTTGTCCTCTGTTTCCAGAATCCCATGAGTTGCTTTCTGTGACTTCTGCTCAATATGAGAAAGATTCTAACCACTCACATCCCCCTTGGCTATGGTGGAATGGAGGTACAAATTACTATCCAAGACAAATTCTTTTTTGCAATCTGCAGCTAAAAGTGAGTCCTATTCAAAGTGTATTAAATCCCTTTGTTTCCTTTGAGAAACTGCCACTGAACAATTCTGAGAATGTAAAAGTAAGGTGATTAGAGAGTCTGTCAGATCCTCCTGGAATCACTGCTAAGGCTCATGGAAAATAAGGAGGTGATTTGTGACAGCCAACATGGCTTCACAAAGGGCAAGTCATACCTGACAAATTAGATTAGATATCAGGATGAAATTCTTTACTGTGAGGGTGGTGAGGCACACAAACAGGCTGCCCAGAGAAGTTGTGGATGCCCCATCCCTGGAAGTGTTAAAGGCGAGGCTGGTTGGGGCTTTGAGCAACCTGGTCTATTGGGAGGTGTCGCTGCCCATGGCAGGGGTGTTGGAACTAGATGATCTTTCTGGTCCCTTCCAACTCGAACAATTCTATGCCATAGATTCTATGATTCTATGTCAAAGGTTACCAAAAGACAATGATTTCAGTCAGACTTTGAAAGGATTCATCCTTTTTGCAAAACAGTTCCTGATTTTATAGAGGCTTCACCATTGTACACTGTGGGGTGGAAATCAGTAGGTGACTTTCATTCCAAGACATTGGCAAAAAATCTTTATAAAAATTATATAGTCTAAAGTTCTCTTCCCTAACTTACACTCCCAGTCATTTGGCTGTCTTCCAAAGGTTTTGTTATCAGAAGAGAAAATCCCATCCTCTGAAAGTTGAGCTCAGAACGTAAGACGACCAATGCAAATGAGCAGTTGTTTCTACAGTTAACTACCTTCTGAAAGGAGCTGTTGCTGCTGAGGATATGAGATAATTTAACTTTATGGCTTAACATGATATGGGTACTTAAACATTATTGTCTAATGTCATTTGTCATTTCAGATGCACTAAGGTTTTATGTACCTGCCTCCAACTTCACTCCTAAAGGGTATAGGTCTCTACAAGGTCCAGTGTCATAATGACAAGCCCAACTGAATGTCTCATACTTTCTAGAGTGTTGCAAATGACATTTACGTTTAAACAAGCTGACTCATTGGCACATGTCACTTCTATTTTATCTGTTGCTTGTAGAGTCCCATAAGCATTAATGTTCATGAAATATTTGGAATAATAATGTGCCCAAAGTGTAGCATGTGTCAAGACATAGTTAATAAAACTAGAAATCTTCAATTAGCTGTTATGCCTTTTTGTATTGTAGTTAAACACTTTTGTTAGGCCCTTTCAGAGGAGGAACAAGGAAAATATGCTTAAATATGGCTAAAATCCTGACACAGTCAAAAGGAGCTCTCAGAATGGCTTTAAAGTTACAAAATTAAAGCACTGTATATTGTCTTTAGTCTAAGATATATTAAGTGCTGCAATGTTTCCTAATGACAAACCCAGTGTTGCACTCTATTACATTGCAGCAGCTCTGCAATACAAAAAAAAAAAAAAAGAAAAACTAAAACAAAAACCAAACAGCTCCCCGCCCCCTCCGGCTAAATTCCCAGATTTTCTGTCAAGCTGGTATTATTGGTCAGAACGGCTTAGTTACCTGCTATAAACTTCAACTGACATTACTCATTTTAAGACTTTGTTTACAGCTGCTCACAACTTTACAAGCCCATAACTCTGTGGACTGAAAAATGTTGTGTACATGTAGTGCATTGTGCATGGACTATACAACATAACCAGACCATACTAAAATATTGTTGAAGCATCCTGGCCAAAACAGCTCAAATACCCCCTATAGTAAGCAAGCTAGAGAAACAGATATTCTGTTTTATTTGCAGAAACCTTATAATTAAACCATAAAAATGCAAGCATTTTCTTTTCACAGCTGTGTTTTCTAATACAGACTATGCATTTGACAAGGATCTGGCCTTACCAAACTGCCTGAGTCACCTGGATTCAGTCCCTCCCTGGGAATTACTTAATGACAGGATTATTTATCATTGGTTCCCTATCTGTTTCAGAATACTGATGCATCCCAGGTATCAGGCTCATGGAATAATGCAGACTGCAGTTTGTAGGTGTCCATCTTAAAAGTTGAAAGGTGAATAGTAAACAAAGGTGGAGACAGGAAAGAGGAAAAATATAATCTGAGAACATAATGAAGTCCGGTTTTCAGTGGATTGATGACTAATGAATTTGTAAACAGAATTAACTGAAGGTTGGAAAGTGAGCTCACACTTTTGTAGACCTCCAAAAAAATCACAGAAGGAAGAGATACCATGAAGGCTTCAATCAACAGATTTCAAGCATATTGGATGTGGTAAACAAAAAGATCTTGGAGACAAATCCTGTTTGAGGTATAAATTCCTTGATGTGTAATGGAGCACAAAATCTGTCCCCTTCTTCCTCCTGTATTTAGGACATCCATAGTGGTAGCAGGCAGATAAATTTTGTAATGTCTGAAAGGAGACAAGTTTACCATCCAGCTTGTTTCCTCACTGAGATCTTCCATCCACCATATTATCTCTGTCTGGCTACTCATTCTAGAATTACGTTCTTAGGAGGTAAAAAGTACGACCAGCTGCTAAAAAATTCTCCTTATCAAGGCAAGGCCACACTTTCACCTCAGCACCATCCCCACAAGACCTTCCTCCTTTCTGTCCCATGTTTCCTAACTGCCAAAGATCATCTACTTCCTCCCCACAACCTTCCCTACAATTTTCCATATTCTCATTTCTTTTTGGCTTGCCTGTTAGGCTAGAGGTACCACAGGTAGTGCTGTGAATGTGGTGACTGGTCATCTGCCTCTCAACAGCTGAATTGGCCAGGCAGAACATGTTACTTTTTAGCAGCCACATGTAACCCTTAGGCTGCATTTTTGTACAGCTCAGTTGTGAGTAATTTAATATCTTTAAGACTTCTATTTCCCTGTCCAGTTTGGCTGATATTAGCCAAAGGGATTAAAAGTTATTGTGAGAAAGAGGGCTGACAGAAAAACTCAGTCATAGATATAAAAGTGATGCCACCACATCAGGTTTGTCCCCTTAGGAAATCACACTAATATGTGGGACGCTTTCAGTATTAAGAAATTTGATCACTGCCCTGGAGAATTTCCTCACTGAATCTGCCACAGCTTTTGTACATGATGGTGGGCACATCACTTCAATCATCTAAGTATGACTTCAAATATGAAATGCAGTGGAGCTGATCTACAGCAACTAGAGCTGCAGTAACTAGGGGTTGTGCTTTAAAAAAACCCATAAACTACTATATAATGCTAAGAACTCTGAAAACACAGGTCCTGTGGGACTGGTGTGGGAGACTGAATTAGGGCAGACGCATGGCCTGAATTTTTCTGGCAGGCATTTAAGAAAACGTTTGGGTTCCTGAAGTGCCATTTGGGTGAAATTTAGAAGCTGAAGTTTAGGAAAACAGTTCTGAAAAACTTATGTTTTACTGCTTGGTACCTGAGTGAAACTGGAGTCTTTATTAAGATATTAAGAGTTTGATATTAAGAATAAGATAACCATATTTTTTTTTTTCTTTTCAATTTCCAGTGATTTCTCAAGGCAAAATACACAATCAGTCCTTGAATGAAATCATTCCCTTGACCAAGGGCCCTCCAGCATAGTTTGATGGTGGGACTGGAACTGGTGGCATTAGTGTCAAGGTCAGCCACAACAGCAGCAGCACGAGGCTGTTGCTATCTGCTGGTCTAAAAACTCATTATTATATCTTCCCAGTTCTTGCCACAGCCTATAGCTGATCAAATTAGAATCACAGTCCCAGTCCTCTGTCCTCTACATGCTCCTGTCATACTTTTCATTCCCATGAGCTACATGGAGTTCATTCTGTGCTATTACTACTGATCAGCTAACTAGGGGTAATAATCCCTGGGCACATGATTTCACTGAAATTATTCTAAGAATACTTCTTTTTACAAGTTTCCTTTATATGCCCGCATAGTACATGCTGTTGTCTTATCCCTCTTCTAAAGCAAAATGTACATTAGACAATCATATGTACTGAGAGTCTTACTATATTCATGCTGTGTTTTTTCATTTAACTTTTCTTGATTGCCATTGGAAAGAGAAGAGGAGATGGCTGAGGGAAAGACATACATTATTATCAGCAAAAAAATACATGTTTTGGGCCACCTTGTTTTCCAGAAATATAGAGTTGATACAGTTTTTATTGGATTTCCTTAAGAAAAACATGCCATATGTAAATATGGTCAATTAGGCAGACACCATACTTACATTACTTTAATTTGAGAATGAAACCTTCCATGAAACAGGCATGTAAATGGAAGGCCAAGGCAGATCTGTACTGATGCATAATCATCAATACATGTGTAACATGCTTACTACAGCTTTTGATGACTGTGGTATTTATCATTATATTTCATGCCTGTAATAAAAATTTCTGTTCTGCTTACTCAAATAAGTCATTCTACTGTGGTACTACTCTTTAAGAGTAGGTTTGTAGGACACTGCAATATCCATCAGATAATGCTGGAAATTGTTGTTAAGCAAAACAGGCTTACCTTTTTAGAGCATTGAAACACAGAATCATAGAATTAGAGAATAATTTGGGGTGGAAGGGACCTTTAAAGGTCATCTAGTACAACTTCCCCTGAAATGAGCAGGGACATCTTCAGCTAGATCAGGTTTCTCGGAGACCCATCCAACCTGACCTTAAATTTTTCCAGGGATGGGGCATCTACCACCACTCTGAGCAACCTGTGCCAGTGTCTCACCACCCTCATCGTAAACAATTTCTTCACAATATTTAATTTAAATCTACCCACTATCAGTTTAAAACCATTACCCCTTGTCCCACTGCAAAAGGCCTTGCTGAAGTTTGTCTCCATCTTTCCATGTTTGTCCCCATATGCCCCATTTAAGTACTGAAAGGCCACAATAAGGTCTCCTCAGACCCTTCTTCTTCTCCAGGCTGAACAACCTCAAGTCTCTCAGCCTGTCCTCACAGGAGAAGTGTTACATTCCTCTTAAAATTTTTGTGGCCCTTCTCTGGACCTGCTCCAACAGGTCCATGTCTTTCCTGTGCTGAGGGCCCCAGAGCTGGATGCGGCATTACAGGTGGGGTCTCGCAAGAGTGGAGTAGAGGGGCAGAGTCACATCCCTTGACCTGCTGGCCACGCTTCTTTTGATGCAGCCCAGGATACAGTTCACTTTCTGGGCTGCAAGTGTATAACATAACCAGGTCATGTCTAGCTTTTCATCCACCAGTACTCCCAAGTCCTTCTCTGCAGAGCTACTCTCAATCCCTTCATCCCCCAACCTGTATTGACATTGGGGTTGCCCTGATCCATGTGCAGGACTTTGCATTTGGCTTGTTGAGCCTCATGAGGTTCACACAGACCCACTTCTCAAGCCTGTCCAGATCCTTCTGAATGGCATCCCATCCCTCAGCTGTCAACTGCACTGCTCAGCTTAGTGTCATTGTCAAACTTGCTGAGGGTGCACTTGATCCACTGTCTCTGTCACTGACGAAGATATTAAACAGTATTGTTCCCAATACAGATCCCTGAGGGACATGTCACTGTACTCCATCTGGACGTTGAGCCTCTGACCACTGCTCTCTGGACCTGATCGTTTGACCAATTCCTCATCCACCAAACAGTCTGCCCATCAAATCTCTATCTCTCCGATTTAGTTAGAAGGATATTGAGGGGAACTGTGTCAAAGGCCTTACAGAAGTCCAGACAGATGACATCTGTAGCTCTTCCTTTGTCCACTGATGTGGTCACTGCAACATAGAGGGCTACTAGGTTCGTCAGACAAGACTTGTGCTTGTGAAGCCATGCCGGCTATCTCAAATCGTTCTCTTTCCTCCATGTGCCTTAGCATAAATTCGAGGAGGACTTGTTCCATGATCTTCCCAGGCACAGAGGCGAGGCTGACAGGTTGGTAGTTCCCAGGGTCGTCCTTTCTACCCTTTTCAAAAATGGGTGCAATGTTTCCTTTTTTCCAGTCACTAGGGACTGCACCTGGCTGCTGTGACTTTTCAAATATCATGGAGAGAGGCAACTACATGTAGTGGCAACTATGTCAGCCAATTCCCTCAGGACTCTGGGATGCACCTTGTCAGGTCCCAGAGACTTATATATATTCAGGTTCCTCAGGTGGTCTTGAACCTGATCTTCTGTTACAGTGGGAGGGTCTTTCCTCCTCCAGTCCCTGCCTTGCAGGCCATCCATTCAAGAGGTGTGGGAATAGAGGCTGTCAGTGAAGACTGAGGCAGAAAAGTTAGAATCATAAAGTCATCTAGGTTGGAAGGGACCTTCAAGATCATCTCATCCAACCATCAACCTAACTCTGATAAAATAACCAAAGAAAACCATACAAAAAAACCCACCCCACATTACTAAACTATGTCTCTAAGCACTATGTCAACCCATCTTTTGAAAATCTCCAAGAATGGTGCCTCAACCACTTCCCTGGGAAGCCCATTCTAGTGCTTAATAACCCTTTCAGTGTAAAAATTTTTCCTAATATCTAATCTGAACCTCCCCTGGCGCAACTTGGGGCCGTTTCCTCTTGTCCTATTGCCAGTGACTTGGGAGAAGAGACCAATCCCCACTTCTCTGCAACCTCCTTTCAGGTAGTTGTAGAGAGCGATAAGGTCTCCCCTCAGCCTCGTTTTCTCTAGGCTAAACAATCCCAGCTCCCTCAGTCTTTCCTCATAAGGCTTACTCTCCAGACCCCTCACCAGCTTCATTGCCCTTCTCTGGACCTGCTGCAGCACCTCAATGTCTTTTTTTTGTGGTAAAAAGCCCACAACTGGACACAATACTCAAGGTGGGGCCTCACAAGTGCCGAGTACAGGGGGATGATCACCTCCTGAGTCCTATTCACCATCTTGTTCCTGATACAGGCCAAGATGCTGTTGACCTTCTTGGCCACCTGGGCACGCTGCTGGCTCATGTTCAGCCAACAGTTGACCAACACCCCCAGGTCCTTTTCTGCCAGGCAGCTCTTCAGCCACTCTGCCCCAAGCCTGTAGCGCTGCGTGGGGTTGTTGTGACCCAAGTGCAGGACCCGGCATTTGGCCTTGTTGAACCTCATCCCATTGGCCTCGGCCCATCCATCCAGCCTGTCCAGATCATTGTGGAGTACCTCAGCCTCCTCCTTGTCTCTTTTCCAGTTATGTTCATCGGGGGGCGTGGGGGGGTGGGGTGTAACACTGTCTTTGACCTTCCATTTCTGGCTGACGTACCTGCAAAAGCCCTTATACTCATTCTTTGTGTCCCTTGCCGAGTTCAGCTCCAGCGGCACCTTGGCCTTCCTAACCCCATCCATACACAGCCAGGCAACATTCCTATATTATTCCCAGGACACCTGACCCTCCCTCCACTGCCTGTGCATTTCCTTCTTGCCCTTTAGTTTGACCAGAAGGTCTTGACTCAGTCATGCCATCAGATTAAAAACTAATGATTCAGATGTTTAAAATCAGATCTGGATTCTGTTTTCAGAAAGGTATGATTAGCACCTAAGTATGTGATATTCTGAAATCTTGGCCCTTTTTGGTATTGACTGATTTTGGTTCATCATTGCATCTGTGATGAACCAAATGAAATCTTGAGTATCATAGCACAGAGCATCTTCACATATAAGTCCTTTTTCTAAGTCCCTCTATGCCTCTCCTTGGCACCTGAAAAGCCAAAGCAATCTATCACACAAGAGTATTGAGAAAATAATTAACGTCAAAGAAGTAACAGGGTACTGTAACAATAAGCACCTGAGAAAAATTTCCAAGAACATTAATAATTTTGTTTCCAGAATAAGGTTTGATTAGCATCCAGTAAGGCAGACCTGGGGCTAAACATGGACCAATGAGCATTAACCAAGAACTACTGCTCATTAAATGAGAAGTTCCCATTCTAAGTGAGCCAAAGGTCCTGTGGTTTGATGAAATTTTATATAGTGATGTAAGGTGTATAAAGATTCATAAGACAAGTAAATTCAGATACACAGATAACCTAAGCTCTAGTATGTCTGAACACTGAGTGCTGAGTGTGCAAGATTTGCTAGGAGTCTTTTGTCTAGTTGTTGTTTAAATTCCAGAATGGGAATAAGAGCCTTTCTCATTAGCTTTGTCCTGGTTTGAGCAACACAGGATTAATTTCTCTTTCAGAATTTTATTTTTCAGTAAGGTCTCTTCTAATGCTTGGGAAAACTGTACTTTAGAAGACTCTGTTGTCTGAATTTGTGAAAATATTTACTTTATAGCCAGGTGTGATATGCAGGTTTCAAGGTCTCAGTATTTTTGAGCCTTGCCAGGTGCAGGGATGAGGAGGAGCAAGACCTGGGCACTTGACCCAGGCTGGCCAATAGGATTATTTCATCCATGAACATCACATTCTATATAAATAAGAAAATCTGCTGAAGAGTTTTTCTCTGATTCTGAACAGTTTTCGGTGATGGCTGCAATCCTGAGAACTTCTCAGGTGCTGGAGCCCTGAGGCCTTCCCTTCCTCCCAAAGTCATAGAGCTTGCAATGTCCAACATTTGCTGTCCATTGCTGGGCGTGCACAGCTTCCTACTGATATAATTAGCTGAGTATATTATATTATATTAGTTGGTTCTTTAGTATTACTGCTATTAATTATTTACTCTTATTCTATCAAATCTGTTCCTATTTCAACCCTTGGGTTTCCTTGTTTTGTTCCCTGTTCTCCTTCCCAGGTAGTGAAGGGAAATCAGCTGACAGAATAATTGTCTAAATGACAATAAATTGTTGTGAGTTCCTCAAACCACAATAAGATTCAATAAGCATAGAATCTTATTCTAAGAATCTGGTTGGAAATTACGTGGGGAACCTGGGTAAACTAATGAATATTTCCAATTCTTACAATCTAATGACACAATTCAAAAATATTATTTGGACTGATATCTTTAAGACTGTAAACTCAAGTCTCCCTATACAGGAGGTTAGTAAGTGTCAGAGATGTAATGTAGATGACAAACTCAGGTGTTGGGCATCGTTTGATAATGGAGTGGAAAATATAGTGTGTCTGAAAATGGAAAACAGAAAAAAAATATTTTCTGCTATTTCTTATTGAATTAAATAAAATTTATTTTTCCTCTTTTCTAACAATATGTCTCTGCATCTGAGATTATTACCTTCTTCCTTAAAAATCTTGTGAGAGAACACAGAAAGACTATGTTTATCCTTTTCAGCAACTCAAATACTTGACTACACCATGTCTGTACTTTCTTTTTTCTTTTTTTTTTTTTTTTTCCTAAATATTACAGCAGTTGGCTGCTTTAAACTTATCTGCACGAAGCAAAAGCTGTAGCAAGTATTCTTCATATGCTAAGAATCTCTAACAAAACCAGCTTCTGAGAAGTGATGCATACCATACTAAGCAGAAATTCAGTGGAGCAGAATTGTAGTCACAGTTTCCCTTTTTGGCATGTCATACACTGTTTGCATCACTACATTATTAATTTTTTCATCCTTGCTGTCCTATAGAGCAGAGAAATCTCTTTTCCTCCCTTCTTTCATTCTCCCTCCTTATGTTCTGCTTTGGAATTACGTTGCAATAAAATTTGTCCAAATTCAGGCTTCAGATTTTATCCAAACCACGTCTCAGAAAATTTTACAGATGTAATGAGGAGTAAATCTTCATTTCCACCTATTGCTGGTTAATAAGTGAATCATTTGGATGCATCAATGTACAGGAAGTTCATTATAGTGGGAAGAAATAGGCATAGAAATAAGGGGGGGAACTACCCAGATTATGACAGGACTGAAGAATAGAAGTCTTCACCATTTGGCAGATTCATACGGAATTAAAAAAAAAAAAAAGGACTTCAGACTGCTCTCTTAAAGGCGTCTACTTTACTCCTCGTAGCACTGATGTAGAAATAATTTGGCTCAGAATTCCTAATGCTATATTTAGTTAAATGAGAGCACTTCTCATAAATGCTTTTATCTGGATGAAGTGTTTGTTTCTCATCTATAGTTTCCATTTACTTCTCTGGTGGCTCCAGAAGCTCCACCCTACCTTAAAAAATTTAGATTTTACTGACTCTGTATTTCAATTTCTTACTCGGTGTATTTCTCTTCCACAAAGAGCACTTGCTGTGTTGGGGAAATATCACTCAGAATAGAGCACAATATGTAACAGTACAATATCAGATTTTCAATGAGTTTTGGGAGTACTTGATCTTTAAAAACTAAGCTCCACACATTGTAATACTAACTTTCAGGCTTAAATTGAGGCATGTTAGCCTTAAGAACTTCAGTCAGAGCTTTCACATGTGATGAAGACAATCTTTAATTGCAAAATACTTGAGATCAAGTGGAAATCTCTAGATCTGGATATTTACAGGTTTTGGTTTCTTTTTCCTTAACATAAATCCTCTTCAGAATCTCTCTCCTTCCCTTCCTCTCTTATTTACTGTGACTCCAATTTCATAAGTCTTATGTGTGTCCCAGTGTTTGCTTGCATAACAGTGAATGTTGCATCATTTCTACAACTATACAAATGTTAACAGTAATGCCTTTGCTTAATTTATCATGCAATCTTTAAAGTCCAAAAAGCAGCCTTAAGAAAGAATGTGGTATGTAACACATGAGTTGCCCTTGGTAAGTCCCTTTATAGTGCAGTCTTTAGTCTGAGCTTTAGAGAATTTCTCCACTGTTTGAGCCTCAAAATATTGAACTTCCCACTGGAATGAAGTCCTTGTACATGTAGTTTTCAGCTGCCAAAGATCCTATACTAAAACACTGCTTGGAAGGAATATGAAAAAGGACGCCTCCATTCTTAGTGGATTACTCTAAGTGCTGCACTCAGGTTGCATATTTATTTTCTGACTCAGTACATAATTAGGTTGCAAAAATGTCAATAGGTTCATTTCTTCCCTTGAAGAATAATTCTTAGGATATTCTTTCAAGAAATAAGAGCACAGGGAAGACTTGAACCTAGTTGTGAACTTTCTGATGGAATGCCCTAATCTCTGGTGTCCTAGAAAGAAAGAAGACTTTCTAGACACTTCTGTCTGGTGTCTGCTTCATCAGGCATGTCTGGAGAATGGATACAAAGCGGGCGAGCAAGGTGAAGAAATGAACTAGGTCTTTGACTTCTTCACATATCAGGCAAGTTTTTGTGAGTATGGCCAGAAAAGAAAACATTTTACAGGAAGTGGTTCTTCACGGAATCACAGAATTGTCAGAGTTGGAAGGGACCTCTAGAGATCATCTAGTCCAACTCCCCTGCTGAAGCAGGATTGCCTAGAGCACATTACTCAGGACTGCATCAAGGCGGGTCTTGAAAATCTTCTTATTGCTCTAAGGTTTCTTAATATGTTTCCAGTCTTAAATATAAGTTCAACAAGGATTTCAGGGTTTGAATTTTAGATTAAAGCTCATAAAACTGGAGTTAGGTGTGGCTTAAGCACCTAAATCCCTGGTTTGTCATAGTCCTCAGTCCTGGTATTTATTAATTAAATAAAAACAGTAAAAGCCCTGTCTGTTAATTAAAGCTGAGATTTCTAGAGAAGTCTGAATGAATTAAGTAAGAAATTCAAATTAATTGGAGCCTTCTAATACCATAATACTGCTCAAAAATCTTAGACTAATTCCCTAATGGTACCTTTTTTCTTTATTTGAGTTATACTTCAACTGCTAATGCTAAGTAAAAGGCAAAAAAGATTCCTGACATAAATAAGATTCTGATTCTTTTTCCTATTTTCAGCATGGTTGCTATCAAAACCTATACTTGAAGAGGAAATAAAATTATCTTTTCTTCAACAGGCAGAGGCTACCAAGATGAAAGAGTATTCCATCTCCTAAGGTATCTATAGCCTTTGCTGAAAGTATGAGTTGTTCTGACTCACCTGGATTGCAAAGCCTGTAAAACATATACAGACACAGTAATTTTACCAGATCACACTTTACCATGTGTGAACTTTAGCACATTAAAAACAGTAGAATCTAGCTGTTATTGAAATTAAACTGTCTCCTGAAACAATATATTGCCTGAAAAAATTATCTAAAAAATAAATAGAAAAAGGTAAGAGATGTAATAGGAATTATTAGTAACTGCTGCCTCTAAAATCAAAGTCTGGGTTTTGATACCTTATTTCATAAATGTGCCTGTAGCCCCCAGAGAGCTGATCTACAAACACTTTGGAAAGACCGTGCATGCTAGTACACGTGGACTGAAATCACTCTGGAGACCTTGTTGCAAAAATTTAATTGCAACAATGAGGGTTTTTCTTTTTCCCTCTCTTCATTCACCATGTGAAATTGCAGAGAGATCATACAATGAAAAAAAGGAAAACAAAATACCTGTCATTGTGTACTTAGCAAAACATTGTGCAAGCTGCCCAAAGTTCTGAAGGGACAGTGATATTTCTCATTCTTAGAAGAACTTTGTCATCAGTCAAGCAAGCAGTGGTGCTTCCTTAATATAAACATCACCACTAAGCTACTGAAATTGTATCCTTCACCCAATCTTACAGTATCTTCAAGACACTGTTCTACACAGTGACACTATAGAGAAGAAAAAAAATCATTGCTTTTAATTTTTATATATATTTTTTTTAATGAGTAAATGCAACAGTAACTTTAGACACTTCACCTAACCCTACGAATGGAGGTCAACCCTTTAAACTAGCATACCACACTTCGTGTCAATATGTGCAACAGGTGTTCTAAATTCCCACTATAGAAAACGAGCGTCTGGTTAATAAACCCAGTGGAGTCAAGACAAAGGTTCTGCTCAGCCTATAGCTGATCCCTGGGCCATCACTCAAATTCATGTTTGAAACATTAATTTAGATTTCTACACATCTGTAGGCGAGCTAGGGAGTTTATTCCGTTGCACGAATGAATTTGTATAATGACATTTGAGGCAGTTTACCTAGCCCAAACATTCTAGCAGGCACCTCTATCTCACCTTCAGTTGCAGCTCCAGGTCTTCTGTTCATCCTGTCTTGTATCCACTAGTTCTGTATGGATGCTTAGGGCTTTTCAGTGACTCTAGACACATGTTCAGAGGCAATTCAAACAAGCCCCAGAGAGAGAGGAATTATCCTCTAGACTTGTAGGCCTGAAATTAGATGCTGAGATGTGGTGTATGAGCTAGAGGATGATTAATTTACCTAAATCTGTATATCTTGTGCCTTGTCAGGAACTCTGTGGTATCTGATGTATCCGCATGGGACTGGTAAATACAGTCCAGAAAATGTACACCATTCTGTAGCAGAAACTGGAGGCCATGCTGAAGTATTTCATGTGGCACTGGACATTAAAACATGTGAAGCTGAATTCAGTCACAACCTAGGGAGGAACAGTAAGTCTGTAAGGCCAAATAGGCAGCAAACTGAGTCTTCAGTCCAGGCTTGTGTGTGTGTGTGTCATCCAAAAACATGCTTTTAGGCATTTAAGGAGTGTCAAAGGCCGAAGATAAGAGAGGGTCAGATGCTAGCCCCTGTCCACTGGCTAATTGCAGAGCTAACTGAAGTGGAAATTAAGCAGAATGTAACTACCTAAATCCTTTTGTAGATCCCTTTGAAGTTGTTTGATGTTCAGAAGTGTTGAATATTCTATGCTTCCCAAAATCAGGGACTTACACCCGTATTCTCTCTCGTTGAGGTTCTATTTTGTAAGCATGGCTGGGGGGCTTGATTTTCATAGGTGTTGAGTAGTATTAATTAATGCTTGTAGTTTGGCACCTGGCAAGTGCAGAACTCAAAATTAGATGCTATTTTTGAAAATGTGAAACTCTTTGTCTTTAAGCTCCAGGGAAACATTTCACAGACATGGAAAGGGGCTGGTTCACCAGCTTCACCTCACACATATAAATCACTGAGTTTTATTTTTAAGTGTTGGTTGACTTTTGGGGCTGGGTGGGGGGCAGGAGCTTGTTTGGAATAACTTTGTTTTTTTTCTTTTTTAAAGGGAGAGGATTAGCTTTTATTCGTACACAAGCTTTGGGATCTGCAGAACAGTGACAGTTCATTTGCAGGTGGGATACCACCTTTTCCAGCCCCATAGGCTGATTTGAAGACTATCTGCTTTGGGAAGTGTATGGACTCTGTCGCTTAGCAACCACCCTCCCTCTTAGAGTATCAGGAAGACGCTCTGCGCATGCATGTGCACCAGTAATCTGGTTTTCAGACCACAGAAGGCCTTGTTGTGGTAGTCAGCCAGATCACACACAGAGATATTTTGCAGACAATCAGTTCATTTCAACTCAGCATAGGCAAAATCTGAACCAGCTCCTCTTAATATTCAGTTTCTGAGCTGGAAATATTTGAGATCATTGTATCGTTTTTTTTTTTTTTGCTGGAAAATCTAAGGGAATATTACCTGGGCAGTGAGTTCCTAGTCCAGGTTTTTACTGAAGTCAGTTGCAAACTGTGTGAAGTCTTGCTAAAGTATCCAGGATGTTTTCTGACAGCAGAGGGAAATGTGAAGAACATATAGCTACAAAAACAGAGAGTCATTACTGGTGCATGAGACTGAACTGAAAGATAGCCACTTACTGGTTAAGAAACACACACAAGTTCACATGATGACTTTTTCCCTCTGGCTGCTAGTCAGAAGTGTAATGAAGCAGCAGTGAGTTGGTTAAGTATATTTGTGTTTGTACTACCTACATGGGTGTACGCTAGTCATCTGGTGCTGAAGGTTCTGAGACGTACACTAGATGGTGCTTGCACAACACAAGGAGCAAAAAGTGCGTCTGTCTCAAGATGTGTCAGCATCTCAATGCTCTACCTCCTCCCCGAGTATTTTGTGATGCACGCTCTGTTCCATTAAGTGGAGTCATGTAATTAAATATAAAAGGTTCATGAGTGATGTAAAAAAATAATTATTTTCTATTTCACTGACCAATGTAATGAATTGATAAAAGCATTAATTTGCATATCTGTTTACATGTTCACACATGCTTATGTATATACACAGTCTTGGCAGCTCCAAGTTTCTAAAGACAGAGAGCTGGTATCATGAAACCTTTTTTATACTGCTTTAAAGACCTAGACATGCACAGAACTGAGATGAAAGGAAAGGCTCTTTAGTATATGTTTATACAGTGTTCAGCACCATACAAGCCTTAACTAGTGTCTGAAATCTAGCATGAACTACCAAGAATTTTGGAAAAGATGAGGAAGAGAAAGAAGAAAAAAAAAAGAAAAAAAAAAAAAAAGAAAAAAAGAAGGACATGGATCTTCCCCATTTCATCAGTATTGTCAAAGAAAATTAAAAGAAAAAAAAAACCAAACCCTGAATGCTAAAAGAAATGATTCCTGTGCACTGTGTGAAGACATATAAATTGTTTAAAAGATTTTTATATAACCTTGGGACATTTGAAAAACTAAAGGGAAAAAAACCTGAATCAATCATTGTTATATTTCCATGTTCTCCATAAATTTTTAATATATCAACAAAGGATATCTTGGATTTAATTCAAAAATAAAAATAAAAAGCTTCAAAAATTATTGAAAATAATTCAAGTGTCAATATAATATGTATACTCAGCATATCCCAACTGAAATAGTATAAACACACCACCAAGACATACCATATATTGATTCTTGGTCCATTGTTTTTGAAGTTCAGTCACAGTAACAGCTTACAATAGTTTAACATCCCAGTTAAACATGTTAACTCTGAGTCTGTTTAAGGATCTTTCTTAATTCAGTCATGTCTGGAGGCTTACATACCTGAAATGTGGTCTAAGATCAAATGTAATTACTTTCAATGGACGCACATTTTGAGCAAGGTTGACTTTTGGACAGAGAAAGGGAAGTGGACACCAGGGCTGGGGGCAAGGAGGGCTGCCAGAAAGAAGAGAGAAGTTGAGCCAGGTTGGCTTGGATTGGTGCCAACATGTGAACCCAAATATCCCAAATCAAACTGTGCTGCCAAAACACAAACAAGAGCTAAACAAAAGTTTCTGCAGTCTTCTAATAATTGAGATCATTGTCGTCCAGGTGTTTGTAAAAGGAACAGTGGTGGCAAGTTATTTTCTGTGTTTTATTAAATGGGATGGGATGTAATGAAGATTGGGGTAGTGGATATGGCTGTTCCTGAAGAGTTGTGCAGGTGCATACCAAGGCTAAGTTGCTGAAGGTGTAACAGAAGCAGATAAGCAAAACCAATATTAGCCAATAGCTTTTCAACTTTCAGGATAAGAAAGGCATTTAATTGAGATGTGTTTTGACACTTGCTTGCCATGATTCCTTGGCCATCCTATTTTAATTTTTCTAAAATCCAAGGATCTTCAATGGCTTCACTGTGAAGCAAGAAGATGGTTTAAAATGGGCCAAGACATACTAGCTTCCAAGTGGCCCATCATGGAGAAGGGGCATGCCAGACTATGCCTGCATCTGCATTTTGTTATATAGAAGAGCAACAACACCTGTTTCCCATGTATGCAGCAGAATTAGTAGTTGGGCTCCAAACTTGGCTTCTGATTCTTTCTGAATCCAGTAGGAGTCAGATGCCAGGTGCTGGCTTTTGCAGCTCTGTTGCGTGGGATTTATCTCAGGTTATTATATGCTGTATCAGTTCTAGTTACAGGCAGCCTTCCTTTCTTGTTCTGTTTCCCCCCATTCCTTCTGCGTGACAGCCTCCCCCTGCCTCCCCTCGTGTTCTCAGTCCAGACTGGGAAACAGACATCTGAACCTGGTAAAATCCAGAAGTATCTAGGTAGATCCAGATCTTTCCTAGTCCTACAGGAAGGTCAAGAGGATTTCCAGAGTGGGGGCTGAGTGTTTCTGTGGGGGTGGATGGTGGGAAGAAGCAGGGAGGAGGGACAGGGAGAAGGTACATCAGGAGTTTTCATGATTCAAATCCAGTAAGTGTATCACATTAGTCATAGGAGAAATGAGTGCCTTGCAGTTGGAGCCAAGGTGTCTGGATCATCTGAGTTGGCATCTTCTTCATGTTGTTGTAGCCTGTCCAGCTGACAGATAAATAAGCACATAAGTAAACCTTACCCTAGCCAAACAGACACACCCATGTATTACACAAGGTGCACTGAATCATAGACATTAGCATTTCACTGTCTGTGTCCGATGGAGGGTGGGAGTTCATATTCCTGCAGCAGGGCAGTTAAAATAATCAATGAGTGCGTGTTCACTCCCCAGAAAGAGGATTGGAGGGGGGCCGGGGGGGGGGGGGGGGGGGAGGAACTGGGGAGTTGGGAGGGGGGAGAAGAGGAAGAGAGAGAGAGAGAGGGAGGGTGTGGTGATTGGGGAAGGGGGATGGGAGGTGGGAAAGGTGCTGATTTCAGCCCTGTAGCGTCAGGATTGCGTCAATTTGGGTTTCAACCACGTCTTCAGTCTCAGAGCGGAGCTACTCAGAAGAGCCAAAACAGGAAGGGGGTTGCAAATCAGTGTGCAAAGGGGAGGACCGAAGCTTCCCCTCCCCCCTCTCCTCCAGCCCCCTCACAGCCTCCTCTTCCACCTTCCCCACTGCTCGGGTCTCCGGGTCGGTTTTTGGTTAGGTTTTTTTTTTAAAAACCACGCTCGAACAGACAAGTGCCCGGGCGCTGTGAGAGCGGAGAGCCGGAGGGAAGAGAAGCGCAGAGCGTTCGGGGCCCCAGTCAGGTCTCTCGGTACCCGGGAGAGGCGGCTCCTGCTTCCCGGACGCCGACTCTAGCACAGCGGACAGCGGCTCCAGGACCGCGGACAGCGGCTCCAGCACCGCGACAGCGGACAGCGCCAACATGGCTCCGATCGCGGTCAGCCGGCAGCAGTTCGGTAAGCGCGTCCCGGCCCCAACTCCCCGCCCGCGTGGCTGGGGGGCTGATCCCCTCCCCTAGCGAACTGCACGCAGGCAGCCTCTGCTGAGCCACCCTGCGCCTCCCAGCACGCAGCTTGTTGGGAGGAACCTGATTTCCCCCCAGTTCTCTTCGATCTTAGAAGTTCTGTGAATTTGCTTTCTTTCCCCTCTCTGTCTCTTTCGTCCTTCCTCCCTACCCGCTCCCCCTCAGTAAAGCACCAGGAGAGATGAAGAGGCTTGTGTAGGTGCATTTTCAGACGAGATAGGGTTTGGGGTCGTTCTCTCTGTCTTGGTTAAAGTAGCGTAGCTTCAGAGTTAAATGATGTAAATGCATCCTATGCCACACAGAAAATCTTTGTTGAAGTCATTGTTAGAAAAATTCTAATTCTTTTTTTCTTGTTGTAGAACAAGACTTGTCAACCATTAGTTAAAGTGAAAGGTGGTCTTGTAAAGGACATTACTAGGAAGATGAAAATACAGGATCCCAGTGCTTGTAGCTAAACAGCTGCGTCTTGATCAATCTGGGTTTATTGAGAATAACAATGATAACAATGAACTTCTCATTTGTGTCATTTCTATGCACTGGATATAGAGTGAATAACTGTGATACCAGAAGTTTCAGAAACAGTCATATGTGTGCACTTATAAAATAGGTACATAAATAGCTTTACTTAGAAAAGCAGTAAGTAGAAATATTTCTGAACTCTGCTTTACAAATATTGACTCTAGCCTAGATTATATTTGCTTTAGCAGTGGTTTAATTCAAGGATCATTCCACTACTTAAGTGAAGTGACTCCAGATTTATATCACATAACTGAAATAATAGCTTCACCCAGAATCAATAGGTAATGTTTCTCCTATTAATGCACTGCATTGAATGTTAACCAATTGATTTACATTATGACGACAGCAAGAAATTCAGGTTGAAACATAATAAGTTGTAAATAAAAAAAACATTTTTGTTACCATTTTATCTTCTTTCCTACCCCACCCACTTGATGTTTCTAACCCCACTTGTGACATCATGCTTATCTAATTACTTAAGGAAGATAATTAATATTTTAAACACCAAATTGATTCTACCACTGCTCTCAGCAGCTCTAGAATTAAAATATACCATAATTTCCATTATTATAAAAGTCTGTTATTTCATGAAAAACTATTGTAAATGTGCAAATCATTCTCAAAAGCTAATAAAGTATTCTGATTAGTTTTCAATTACTCCTTGCTTTGTACCTTTATACTACATATATTTAAATTTCTGCAGCCTAGAGAATTCTTGAAACTTAGAAGCACGTGCTTAATTTTGAAAAAATACTTTTTGGTTATGTATATAATTTTCAGTCATTTCATTAAGTTGTTTCATTTCATTTCATTAAGTTCTTACAATTAAGTATGGAGATGGATACAGCTTGTAGGCAAAGCAAAAGTGACATGAATATTATCAGAAGAAATTAATAGCAGGCCCAATCCTTTCTGGGCTGGAACATTATGTCCTACTTTATTCTGATAGTATTGTAGATTTTTTTTAATCACCTTACTAAAAAGCAAAGGTATAGGGGCTATCCGTCCACCTTTTACCAGGATGAAACTGATTTAGTAATACATAGAGGGGGATAGTGTTGCTTTTCTTGTCCAGAAGGATCTGCTCATCATTTGAGAGAGAACCAGAACTGTTACACAATTGCCTTTATGCATAAACAATGTCATTCCATTAATATTCTATTGGTTTCCACTGTTGCAGGGAATAAAGATTAAGCTCTGATTGCTACATTGTGGGAGGTTTAAACTCACTTAGTAATGTTACTTATGGGCAAAATTGGATTTCCAATTAGTTGTGCTCATTTGCCCCTTCGATGCATGCTTTGAAGGGCTAATGATACTCTATAGGTAACTAATGTATCCACAAGACAATTCAGGTTGTAACACTTGCTCAGTTTTCTCTTTATTCAGTTTGAGTCTAGGATTCATATTAAAGTAGAAGAGAATTATATTTTAATGTTTTTTTCTTATATACTTCTCAAAAGTAGTGACCTTTCCTGTAAACTCCCAGTAGCTTTGATTCATAGTGTTTTAAATGCAAAGCTTAGTGGTTATCAATAATACACTTAATAATTTTTCAGCTTTGTATTCGTATGTGACTGTCCAATGTCACATCCATCTGGAAAAGACACTTGGTATATAATTATTCTAAATTTTCTTGATAGGCTTCCTCCTGCAAAGTATTGAAAATCCCATTGAAACTCTTGAGTGTTATAACCTCCAATTAAACTCAGTTCTTTCAAGAGATACCTCCAGGCAATTATGGGATCAGACCATAAAACATGAGTTAATTGAGTGTACAAAGTATTCTAGGAAGCAGTGTGAAAAGCAGACGACATATCTATAAGTAACGCATATTTCAGAATTTCTTTTATCTAGCCAACAAAGCTCCATAAACTCAAAGCTGAAACCTTCTGAGAGCTGGTATTACTGGCAGATATATAAACTCAGAAACTACACACAGAGGGATGAGATAGCCAAACAATTACTAATTGTTATTACTCTTAGGATGGGAATAGTGTTTTCCTCCCAAACACTCAGTGTACGGAAAAATACTAACATAACAAGCACACCTTAGTATGGGATTACACACTCATGCCTGCAGGTGGCGAGCAATATGTACAATGCAAAGCAGTCGATTCTGCTGCTGTTACCATCTCGTATCAGTTTGTTTCACTAAATTATTACTTTATTAAATGTCACACAGAGACCAAGGCATTGCTGCTTATGTCCTTGTTGCTATTTATTTGATTTGCAGATGAAATTCCTACAGTGGTTGGGATCTTTAGTGCATTTGGCCTTGTCTTCTCTGTCTCCCTTTTTGCTTGGATCTGCTGTCAACGTAAATCTTCCAAATCGAATAAGACCCCTCCATATAAGTTTGTCCATGTTCTGAAGGGGGTTGATATTTACCCTGAGAATCTCAACAGTAAGAAGAAGTTTGGAGCAGATGATAAAAACGAAGCAAAGAACAAATCAGCAACGCCAAAGAATTCTCTCCATCTTGACCTGGAGAAGAGAGATCTAAATGGCAACTTTCCCAAAACAGCCCCTAAAATCCAGAGCTCTCCAGACCTTGAAAATTTGTCTCCTAAGCACTTTGCAGAAAGGAAGAAAGACTCAGTGTCTCCTGATAGTTTAAAATCCATCACTTCCCTGTCATCTGAAGATAAACAAGACAAGCTAGGAACTCTCTTTTTCTCCTTAGAGTACAACTTTGAGAAAAAGGCATTTGTAGTGAACATCAAAGAAGCACGTGGGCTGCCAGCAATGGATGAACAGTCAATGACTTCTGATCCCTACATCAAAATGACAATCCTGCCGGAGAAAAAGCACAAGGTGAAAACCAGAGTGCTGAGAAAAACCTTAGATCCAGCTTTCGATGAGACCTTCACGTTTTATGGAATCCCCTATAGCCAAATTCAAGACTTAACACTGCACTTTATGATCCTGAGCTTTGACAGGTTTTCCAGAGATGATGTCATTGGAGAAGTCCTCATTCCCCTCGCAGGAATTGAATTGTCAGAAGGAAGACTGCTAATGGACAGAGAGATCATCAAAAGAAATGTTAGGGTAACATATTTTTTATTTAAGATTTAAAAGTGGAGTGCTAGTGTTAGCTATGATTCTTGTGTAATGCTGCTAGCATCTTGTAAAGAAAAGGGAACAAGTTCATCATGCAAGTCATTGAGGTGCTTTCATAATGGCAACATGAGGATGCAATTACACAAATGTAATAAAAGAACATTACAATGAGCGTGTTGCAAGAAATTTCTAATGTGGCAAACTCCATTTGCTTACTCAGCTGGTCCAGCAGGTTTGAGTGGACCCATTTACATTAGGTCAGGTGGCCTCAGTCCACATTAATTTGCTTTAAAAGGAAATATATTAATATATTATTTCCCATCTCCCCTCCCTCCTTTTCTGTTTGAAATCATTCTTTCTTAAAGCTTATTAAAGTCAACGTAAATCTTTTACTTCAGCCACATGGTTTTTATAGCAGATTCTTAAAGCATGCAGTGTAGTCTTTAGTTAAGGAATTGGAACCTGTTAGAGACAGTATTGTTGATGTAGTGGTATGTTCTCGCACTTCAGTGCTGCCACTATCTTCTTTCTCAAGAACTGTGACTTCGGCTGCAGCCCTACCAAGGATAGTATGACATGAGGGAGAAACCAAAGCATATCTGAAGTCAATAGCAAAACATACTGACTTCACTGGGCTAAAAATATTTCATACCATTTTGTCTCATTTCAGAAAGTAGACATCATTTACAACCATCACAGCTGAAACACAGAAACGCACATACATCACACATAACGTCTCTTAATCTCTACTAAGGAAGTGGAACGTGTATTGACTTTCAATTTGATTGTTTTCAAAGAGCAAGCATTCTGCCAAATCAAATAAATGTCTACCAGACAACATACCTATAACTAATACTGTTATTTTGCAATTCTATTGCTATATTACAACAACTAAACTATGTCGCTGGTATTCTGTTGATAACTTATTGGGTTTTCTGGTATATGAGGTATTATTTTTGCTTGTTTCCCTCGCCCTCCTCCTTTCTGTGAAATAAACTACTCCTGCAGATTCAAATCTAATAATCGTAGAGAAAATCTTTGATCTCATTTTTCTTTCCTGTATATTATACTACTTTAGAAAGTGTCAGAGATGAGATTTCACTAACTGAATTCTTCCTGTTTAAAAACATTTTACTGAAGATTTTTTTAAAATTTACCTTTAGTCAATTTTTTTTTTCAATATATCTTTACAGAATTTTTGTCTTTCTTGAGATATTCTTCTTTCACTGAGACTTTTTTTCTTTAGGATGTAGGATTTAATTTCTAATCTCTGAAGCTAATGATGTCATATCAACATATATTTTCACTTATTTATTATTTATTTTTGTCCAGTCTAATAACCAACCATAAGAAGAGATGTATAACTAGAGTAAAGGGAAATTGTATTTGCTATGTAAAGCAGTATAGCTCCATAAGTTGTGTCCTTTTATGCAATATCAGAACATATAGTTATGTGGCATTTTATAAAGCTTCTTGATTCTGGTTTAGAGCTTGGTCAATATAATTGCTTCTAAGTAATCTTATTGCTTTTGTCTTTCATTTTCTCAGAAATCGTCTGGACGTGGAGAATTACTGATCTCTCTCTGTTATCAGTCTACAACAAACACGCTCACTGTGGTTGTTTTAAAAGCCAGGCATCTACCTAAATCTGATGTGTCAGGATTATCAGGTAATGGTTTTACTAATGCGTATACCCTAAGAATATAAAACAAACAGAAGAAGACAACTGAAATGTGGCATTTCAAAGACTAAAAATAGTCTATAAATGAAGAAATAGTGTCTCTCTTATTTTCATCCTACTAATTTTATTCATATCTAGGTCAATAGATTTATTTTCTAGGGTATGTATTTTACAAATTTGTTTTTCTATCACATGTTAAAAAACAATGACATCTGTTAGTAGTGGAAACCAATGACTTCTGTCATTGTCTTGAACAGAACCCATCTGCCATAAGCATGGAATGTTGTTTGCAGATAATAAAAGCTTTTATTTATGACAAAAATCAGTTAATTTATAGAAGATCAGTATTGAGTGAGATCATTATACAGTTTATTTCAGCTGAGCACCAAGAAAAGCAACCAGTTACGTCTGTGCTGAATTTGGCCCACTGAGCATTAGTATCTATTTGGCAAGGTGAAAAGGTGAACTATGCCAGTGCTGGAAGCAGGTTGCAACATAACACTCGTGCTTAGTCATGAGCTATACTTGGGGTGCACTAAGAAGGTACAGGTTTTGTAGTCCTTTCTCCTGTGCTATTTTGCATTCCTCCTTTGAACCTCCTTTGAAACCAACATTAGAAGTGCACTTTGATGCACATTAATGCTAGGTAGCATAACAGAATAAAATGTAAAGTACAATGTACAAAGGATAAGACAACCACAGAAAAAGAACAGTACATAACAAAGGTCTATACAAACAGTTGCACATCTGCTGTTGATTATAGAACTGATATCCTTTCATTTCACAGGATTTTTTAAAAGAAGCAGAAGAGGAAGTAGTTTTGGGAACCATTGAATCATAATTACGACAGCCAATAATACAGTCTTTCTACTTCTCATACAAGAAATACTGCAACACACAGAAAGTTAACCCATCCAGGATCCAACACAACAAAGCTGTAGATAACTCCCATTTACAGGGTGGAGTTCTGTTGAAATCCTTCTTCTGATCTCAATTTTATTCTCATATAAGGAGAGAGGATATAAATGGGGCCCAATAGTTTACTCCATTGTAAGACAGCATAGGTACTTTGAATAAACAACCCTAAATTCAGAGCAGAGAGTAGAGGTTTCATAAAGACATCATGACAGTAAGCTGATCTCAACAAACTAAATCTGCCTGAGGTTCACCCAGGTGGGAAAATAACCTGAAGACAAAAGCCTTCCTAGTCTCAGCAGCCACCTGGATCCTATAGCACATCTAAACCACACATTCATTTACTGTTTCTCTTATGAGTAAAAATGTAAATTGTTTGTTCTTTCCAATTCCCTCAGTACAACCTTTCTAACTATAAGAGGAATGTAAGAGATACCGGCAGCCATGCTGGACACCCAGTTAATTTAGATAGTTCTTCATTATTTGTGGTTTGTCAGCAAGGCCAGGTTCAATAGAAATTTGGGTGTCAGTTACATACTGCACTCACGACATTCCTTATTTCCTCTGTGACTTTCCCCTCAGCCCAGCATAAATCTTGGACAAGAAGGAGGGTGAAATGGTGTTTCTATGGGATCAACTAAACAATTGCATAACTCAATCTCCTTAGGAAGATGGGAACTTTATTATTCAGAAGCTGTTCCATTCCCTCAAACTCCTTAGTTTCCTTATCATTGGTGTTGAGGTCTCCTAATAGCCCTAATATAATCAAGAGGAACATTCTAGCCTTATCTACTAGATGACCAGGAGCCAATGAGAAAATGTCCTTTAAACAGAAATGAGCAAGAGTGTGAACCCACTGACGGATATTGATCCTGATATTTTTAATGCTTGTGTGACATACAGTCATTCCAAAGCAAATCAACATTTTAATAACATTAAACCTTATTTTAAAAATGTTTATTATTGTGTTCAAATGTGAGGTGAAGATGTTTTCTATCATACCTTAGTTCTCCTGAACTAGTGTCAGTTGAAGGAAATTAAAACCTTGTCACATCTGACCATTTCAGTCTGATGTTTGGCATAACATTTCTAAATATGGTTCTGTTTTAATTTTACTTTTTAAAAAAGTATTTAACTATTCCTGATGTTTATTAGCTGACTTTTACATAGACTATCTTGTTTGACTGAGTTCAGTAGAAAGGATTATGAGGAACACAAACACTCAAAGTTGGTTAACAGCTAAAAATATGGACATTTTCCCTTCCCTTCTTCAATAGTAGTACAGTACAGACATAAAGTCAACTACATATCTTAACAACACACGTACCCTTACATTTAAAGTTTAACATTACATTTGATCATTAATTATTAGTAGGAGGATTTAATGAAGCCAATTGACTTTGGTAAAACCACAACAGAAAGGAATCATATCCATTCATCAATTTTCTCAGCAAGAGCTTACTCTTTCCTTTCTGAGGCTTCTCTTTGCACAAGTCTTATTACCAGTAATGATTATCGCCTACTGGTAGAACATGTGAAAAGCAGATTTCCATTATACATAAATATGTAATGATACATATTTGTCAAAGTCCATTAGAATTTTGTATCATATTAAGCTTAATGGACCATAAGGCAGGATTTATCTCATGAAGAAGACACCTGCATTTGGTCAGATGAATCATGCCCTAAACTTCACCATCTACCTTGATTACATCTTTGATGATCATAAGCAGAGCTTAAAGGGACTACTTCAGATTTAAACATTGGATGAGATGAATCATCTCTAATAACTTGAAACATCTCCGCATTGTGATGTAATTATGTTGATAAGTTATAAAATTTACCATTAAAGAGATCAAGGAAATTCTAAATCACGCTATTCAAACATAATCTGTGCTCTCTCTTTTCATTGCAGACCCTTATGTCAAAGTGAACCTGTACCATGCTAAGAAGAGAATTTCTAAAAAGAAAACCCATGTGAAGAAATGCACCCCCAATGCAGTGTTCAATGAATTATTTGTCTTTGACATTCCTTGTGAGGGCCTTGATGATATCAGCATTGAATTTTTGGTTTTAGATTCAGATAGGGGGTCAAGGAATGAGGTCATTGGCCGGTTAACCTTGGGATCTTCAGCAGAAGGAACAGGTGGAGAGCACTGGAAAGAAATTTGTGAATATCCTAGGAGACAAATTGCCAAATGGCATATGTTGTGTGATGGTTAGCAGCTTAGAGAGGGGTCAGAACTTGAAAAACTATATGTATTTCCATAGGCAAGGAGCAGTTTTCTTTCTATGCTATGTATAATTACAGGCTTGTAACTACAGGACTTTTTTTTTTTTTTTTTTTTGGGGGGGGGGGGTGGTGGTGAATAAAAACTGGATTGAATTATCAGTACTGAAGGTAACTAAATTTTCACAGTAAATAAAGGAATTTCTATTTCATTAGACTTTAACACAATTGGATGAGATTCAAATTCTTCTGGAGTTTAAATAGCCTGAAACTTCTGAAGGAGTATAAACTTCAATAAAAATAGACTATGTTTTATGAAAAAGTCAGTGGAAACCTTATTAGTACTGTTATACAGAAGAAGATAACCTCATTAGAATATATTACTAGATCTAAAAAAACCACCTGTGGTTTACTGGGGATAGGGACTGAGTCTGTAAAAGCCACAGGGAAGAAGGATGAGTAGCAGGGGAAATCCTTCTGCCCCTCCATCAAAAACCTTCTTTATGAAAATTCAATCATTATTTCAAGTTTTGGTTACTTATACTTTGATCATCCCAAAGACTGAAGAGATTTTCAGCAATTTGCTTCACATGTCACATCATGTGTAACTAGTTGTTTTATGTGTGGAAATACGGTATAATTATTTACACTTGGATTTTTTAATATGTGTATATATGGATTGTTTTACTACAGTGACCAAAATAGATACATTCTACAAATCGTTGAGCAAGTTACCATACATTCTTTTGTTAAAAGGGCTCCTTTACAGGTTACTGCACATGTTACAGTATAGCTAGAATTTGGGATTAGATATGGCTTGTGTGTTATTCCTATAACAAGGATTACACTTTAAGCATTTCAAGCCATGGGAAGGCATTTCTATCAAGATGGAAGTAACATACGTGACATAACAGTCAAAGACCTTTCACCAATTATAGTTGTCTCTTCTTTTATTTCATTAAAGAACAAATAAAATAATGAAATAGAGAACAAGACCTTATTCGGTTGTTTAACTTCCTAAATTGTGAGTAGTGCCATTACAACCAGTAAGACTACTCCCAACATAAAAAGTTTAATGCATTTTAAACTTTTGCAGGATAGGTCATATTATAATTTGTCCAATATTATGTTAGGCAAACTACTTGAAAAGTGCATTTCACTTAGATTATATGCATTAATGTCCATTACTGATTGTGCTAAAAATTGGTGGTGGTAAGGGAAAATAACATCTTGATTTCATGTTAGTGTAACATATGTATGTTTAAACTGTGCCAGGCTGGGGCAGTATCAAGTGTAACGTAAACAAATATATAAATAAAACATTTAGACCTGTGAAATTTAGTCACACCAGATAGATTTTTAGGCTGTCAGAACTATAGCACAACTATAAGCAGCGTATTTCCTGAAGTTTGTACACTGATTTCTGATGCAGAATTTTTTGCAAATATTAGTTTTACTTCATTTTCAATTACAATACATATAAAGAATAACATAATGATGTTAGTTGTTGACATAAGGATTTAAAAAGTAGAAAACTATTTTCAGTATTTTTGCATACATCGTTTTGTCATATGTAATTCCACTGAAGGGAATGAGACTATTTCAGAATTACGGTACTGCTCAATGTGAATAACGGTAACAGAATGGGCATGCCAGGTAAAATAATCACCATACATTGGATGTCAAATTACTTTCATTTGGATGTCAAACTACTTTCATTAAGTAACAGATCCAGGTCTTATTCAAAACTATTGGGGATTTGTTGTCGACTTTACCTGTTCTCATAGGCTAAATTATGTTTGCGGTAAAGGACACTGAAATATGAAATATGCAAGTAGACAAATAGTACTGGAAGTATTCTATTGAGACTCTTCCAGGTTTTGTGTCAGTATTTTCTCCAGTTTTTGAGAATGTGTTTGATATAACAGTGTTTATAAAGTTCTGTATAAATACATTTTCAAAATAACATAAACATGCTTTTTATGATAATGCTCAATGTAAAAAACCTGCGTATTGTATGTATAAAGGAGAGGAATTTTTTTTTTCTTATTTCTTTAGAGAGCTGATTAACTGCTTAAGGGCTAGAGATTGCCAGCCACACTCAAGCAAAGCTAATCCAAAGCCACCACATTGAAGGAAGGATGCCCACAGACTTCAGTGGGGTTTGAAGTGTAATCACAGAGCAAAACTCTTCTTGTGAGTCAACCCAGCAGTATCAATGGGACCATGGATAAGGGGAGACACAGTCTGATCTGGTGGAAGCTAGGAGAGTTAAAGTCATTACTACACAGCCAGAGTTGTTACAATTTCTAGTAAGGAAAGAACTTTACACTGAAAGTGATTGCATGAAAGAGAGTGGGACAGTTTGTAATTAAAAGAAAATGAGGTTTTGTGTATTGGCCCGTAAGTAGTACATTAGCTTTATAAATGAGATGATAGGAGTCATCTGTCTCCAATGGACAAAAATTCTGACATTAGGAGAAGAGAATCTGCCTTTTTGAATTACTGATGGGCTATGACCATCTTTCATTTTGCATCTAAAAAGTCGTCATCACTTTTTTTTTTCAAGTTTCTATAACAGCTTGAGTGTTAATATTTCTACCAGCTAAATTGCTATTGTTGTTGGGGATAGGAGGTAGGAATGGAAAAGAGAAGAAAAGGCACTTTTATTAAATCTAAAACCACCCTGTAGATAGAATTTTGTTTTTCATTTAAAGCGATGTTCAGCTTGGAAAGTCGAGTAAAGACGACTTATAACACATCTGTAAACCAGGCAAGGCAGAAGCGAATGTAGACCTGTACCAAGATGAGAAATTCTGCTGTTTTATAAAGTATTCAATTCTCATTGTGAATATCTTGAACTCTGTTAAGGATACTGTACTGTACTAAACATGTAAAATATGTTTGTCTAAGTAGCTTACAAAAATAGTAACTCCTTGAATGGGAGACTATCCACGTCTGGAGATCTGTCGTAACTAAATACCTGATTCGTTATGGTGTTGTAACTTAATAGAAGTTATTTGAGAGGAAGCATGGTGTATGAGATTTTGTAAGTTATTTGTGCTGGTTCTGTATGTTGTGCCATGTGTGTAAGACAAGAATAAACTGCTGCTTTCGTTCATCCCATCCCAAAACAATTATCCCACCAATGTATCTTTTCCAGAGATTTCTGCTATTGTTTGCATTTGTGGTATATTCTCTCATAATTTTATCAAAAAACTTTTGCCTTGAATAGTCTTCCTCTTCTTACAGAGGTGGACTACACTTTTTCTGCCAAATACTGCCTGGGCATACTACATGTTCTTTATTTGTAGCTTCTTGCTGCATACTTATATTTGTCTTGAATTGTACTGTATGCTCAGGCTAGAACTGAGACATGGTCCATGGCAGAAAATCTGATCCCTACATATGCCCTACAGGGACTGATATAAAGAAGTAAACAAGAATGTATTCTAGCATATTAGGGGGAAGAAGTAATACGCAAGTCACATTACTATTGGAATCCTGGTGACATTCCATTTGTTTTCGAAGAGCAAAAATTTTCCCTTGGACAATCACGCTGTATCACTCTTACTTTCTTTGATGCAAGGAAGTCATGTCAGGCACCAGTTTGTCAGGTGAGTCTGGCAGTTAAGGTAGAGAAAGTATTCCTCCAAATGTTATACACAAACTTTGCTGATGTGGTTTCTGAGGTTATTAGAGTATCTTAGCAGCAGAGAACCTAAAGCTAGGGAAGGAAGAAGGCAGTTCCAGCTGAGATACACATTTCCATTTAATGACTCCCATTGTGAGCCAACAACTGATTACCTGAAAGGGATCCCTGATCCTTGTCACAGAAATCAATGTATAAAAACTATGACAGGATCAACTAGACAAATACATGACATAGAACCTCTTCCATGGCTATAAATTGGTATATTCTCCCTGGCAAATGTGTCCCTGAGACTGATACCAAGTGTGAAAGACTGCTCTTTTCCATCCTGTGCAGTCACTTCTTTTTTTTTCCCTACATTGTACAGTTCTCCTCAAACAATGGTGATTCACACATGTTACATTTCAGACCTTCATCTTCAGGACGAAGATCCAGAATGTCTGTAGGTTTTCCAACTACAATGCAGTTGAGCCTCAGGGAAAGCCTCAAGGCTACTGCCCTGATTGCTATTTGTATCTTAAATTGTTGCAAAAGACAGATCTTGTGAGAACCTCACAGAAGCCTTTACAGGTGTCCTCCTGTTTGCAGGAGATGCGATTCCTGAGGTGTAACGCTATTCTGTAAGTCCCTTGTATTTATACAACACCACAAATAGCAACATGCTGTGCACACAGTAATAACACCTAACCACAGATGATTGTGAGCAATATTTCTTTTTCCTCAAACAACATTCAAATATGTCCCGTGTAAGTTACTACCTTCTACCTGTGCTCTCTGCTTCATGAGGTCCTCATGAAGTATCTCATGGCAGTTACTGGTACTTATTTGCTGTGCTCTGCTGATGACTCCTAAGCAATTACCTTCATTCATAAAGTCCTATCTAGAGCTTTGCTGTCCCCTTACCCAGCAATACTGTTGGTGGCCACATGGAAGAGCTGTAATAGTCTGAGGGCTGAACAAGCCTTGGCAACATTCTGGGTCAATCCTGGCTTCATGGCAAGCACCAGACCTATTACACTCATTTTCACCTTTGTGAAGAACAAGGTTTGATCAGCTGATTCTGATAAACCCCTGTTTGTTCTTCTCAGTGATCAGTGGTCAGGGCAAGGTACTTGTTCTGAAGTTGCACCTGCTCTTGTGGCTGTTGCCAGAAGTCATAAATTTCCAGTTTTCCCTACTGTAACAACCACCCTATAACAAGCGCTGGACCCCTCTCCAGCTCTGTCTGGGCAGATCTAGACCAAGCTACATAACACCACTTGGTGTTGCAAAGGATTCTCTGGTGTACTGTTGCTACTGCTGCATGACCTCCCAGCAGCCCTACCCAGTTCTGCGGAGAAGGGCTGGGCCTCAACACATGGTACTATGCTAATTGCTGCTGTGACTCCCGTGTCCCCTTCTGCTGCTTGACACTCCTCTGTAAGGTACCAAACTTCCCCACCAGACCAAACCCAAAGGCAACTTATAGTATTGGGAGCAGAGCCCAGAACTACTGCTGCATGATCAGAGACCACCAGCTGTTGGCAGCCACCCACCTATTTGAACTGTGCCGCTGATGGCGGCACCTCTGTTCGCAGTCACCAGGCCACAGGGTGCCCTGAGGACTCCCTGCAGGGGAGTTCCTCCACTGCCACGCTGAAGTGGCATTGCTCTGAGGTGAGGCTTCCTGGCCCCGCGGCCTATCCGCCTCCTGTCTCAGAAGTCTGTAAATCTGGCCAGGTGCTAGCATGCACCACTGCCAGCCCTCACTGTGCATGAAGTTGCAGCAGCCCCATCCATGGAACTCCCAGGTATTGTAGAGTTTATGGAACCGTTAACCTGGTTCTCTTTAGAGAGCAGGATGTCACTCACCCTGCAGATCCAGTGAGATGTCTCTTTATGAACCTTTCTGACAGCAAAATGCTGTTAAGTCATTAAAGAACAGGTTGAGCCTGACTGGAAAATGCTCAGCTTCCTCTTGTCCTGATGAAGCAGGTTTCATTCATTATTGAATATTATTCTTCCTCTTCGGGCAGTCTTTCAAGTGATTTTTTTTAGGTTACTGAGCTATAAAAAGGCACATGATTTTGTATTTTTCTAAGTGGACAATGTGGCATTGAGTTTGGGATTAAGTGAAACCTGAAAGAATTTAAGGTCCCACTGGATGACAGGTCAGTGCCGTGTTATTGCAAGCAGTTTCTCTAGGGCTGTGGTTGCACATAGGGCTGAGGTAGCAGTCATGGGTAGCAGTTCTGAGTTATAGTGTTCTGGATTATGAGTTAATCGGCAAATATAAATTAGAATAAAGTGTTTGCAATATAAGTTAATGTTGCAAAAAGATCCCTGTCTTTCCTCCATGTAAGAAATACTGAAAGTGTTATGAAAGGCTCTGGTTGTAAAAAAGTAGAACACAGAAAAATCCACAAAATTCAAGATGCAGAAGGTCAAAATGCATGAAGAAGAATGTTAAGATTATTTCCTTTTAAAATCACTAGAGAAGAAACATCATTTGAAAACAATATCACTGCTGGTACAGTTCTTTTTTCTAACCAGTCAAGTGTTCTGTATGGTGACTTCAAGATTTAATTTAGTCTTGAAGACAATCACAGGGATAACCATGAATTTTCTCTGACAGAAGCTGTAAATATTTTACATGGCTCTGAGAACACAACTGGCTTTATGGAAACAAGTAAGGAGTATTTCACAGTATCACTAGCAATATTGATTACATTTCAGTAATACTCTCCAAATGAGATTGCCTTTAGGATTGTGTGAATGAAAGTTTTTACTTGGACACTAATAGATAGACAGGGAAACCTCTGTATGGCTGCATCTTAGGTGCCTGTGTACATTGATTTGTGGGGTAAATAAACAGTTTTCTAGCCTCAATTTTCCTTTCAGTATCATGGGATAAAGCTTAACAACATCAATAGAAGCTACTAACTTTTGTTATGAATTATTATTTTCACTGTTCTCCAGGGCTGTAATGCTACTCTGGGGACTGCATTTTCTTGAGATAAATCCCTCAGAGCTGTATGCCGCAATGGATGTATACAGAGAAGAAAATAACTGTGAATCACAAATAGGCATATAACAATAGAAAATTATCCCAGGCTAAAATCAGAAGTGATATTAAACAGCAGTAAAAGGTAGAGATAAGTAAATCAGTGTGAATAAAGTGCATGAGTAAAGTGTTGTTGGCAGAGGCAACGGGGTAGAAGTCTGACACTTCTTCAGAACAAGAGAAAACCAGGCCTCTGGTTTAGCTGGCCTCTGATACACTTTTGTGTTGGTTGTTTTCCCCCTTATTCCCTCAATGAAAGCAATATAACCTTATTTTTAGCTTGCTTTGATTCATAGCAGTTAATGGGCATTTGTGTGATTGGTCTTGAATTTGGACAAGGGCTGCAAGGGATAAGTATAGCATTTCTTTGTATGTACAAAAATTGCCTGAAGGTTTGCCAAGGCTTTGCTGTTAGGAAGTGCTTGGAGCAAGGCTGATGTTGTCAATTCTGGACTGATATGATACCAGCAAGCTCTTTTTGTCTCAGGCGTGTTCCTCTAATATCCAGGGAAAGCACTTTGCTTTAATTCATCGTCAGGAGGACCAAAGAGGGGAGTTTTGACCTGGGGTATGGTCAGAACAAAAGATTTGGTTTATTACAGTTCTCCAGGATTTGTGAATAAATACCTGCATACATTTATTATTCTTTTTCCTGTTTGTCAACCCTCATTTTTGCTGTCCTGGTATGTCCTTTTCTTTGACTAAGTCTTCATCCAAATAGACAATCTACCTCTGTTACTCCCTCTACGCCCATTTTCAGTAGTCCCAGTTTTGCTACATCCATAGCTAAATTTGGAATTTCTGATAAAGTTACCTAGGTAACCTCATCCTCACATGCTTTTACTGATACCTTTTCTTGGACATGGCTAGCTCTTCAAGAGCTCAGAAAAGCGCCTAAGTATGTGATACAAGATTTTATTACCCCCTTCTTTTAAACTAATCATAATTGATAACAATTAAAAGAAGATAAATGTTTCCATGCAGAAAAGTAATACAATCTGAAGATGCTGTGGGCTAAGAAAATAGTTCAATTCACACAAATAAAAAAAATTTAAAAATCAAATAAACAAAAAAAACCCAAACAAACAAACCAAAAAAAAAACCCAACAAAATAACCAAAACCCAAAAAAAACCCCACCAAAATCAGACATTTCTTAGAGTATTCTGTTCAGAACAGAGAGCAAAATCAGATTATATTGAAGTTTGTCACTGTTGTCTTTAGAAACCAGAATTAAAAAAAAGCAACAATATGGTCTTTCTACCTTATAAAATATAATACCTGATATTCTACAGTTAGTGGTAGCATGAAGGGGTTTTTATAGTTGTCTTAGTGTCAATTAACAAGTGACAAGTCAGTATTGAGCTCAAGTATCCTAGTATTTTATTCTTGGTTACATCTGGGTGTGTGCAGAATCCTCACAACAAAGAGCACAAAGAAATGGTGAGAACTTAACCCCAAAGTACATACATGAGCAGTGTGCATGTATCTGTTTATTCTGACAATAACTGACTGTTTTCATAAAGCATGGTGGGTCAATCTGCTCTCAGTGGGAAGAAGGTGTCAATGCTATATACTTCTCAGAGTGATTGTAAAGCTCGATGATAGGATACTTGCAAGCCATACGTAGGTGAGTATCACTAAGAATTGCTGTGAAAGTGATGAGGATGGAACTTGTGCTTGCTTGGCATTTTTTGCCCTCTCAATGGTAATTTGTAACATAGAAATACAAGAGAGTTATGATACCCTGAGATAAGAAATATCTGCAAAAAGATTATACTGTCAGCCAACATCAATTATTGTGATTAAAACCTGATACAACAATAATGCCTGTCCTAGAACCCCCTTGCTGATATCTTCGTTATATATACATGGCACTGCAAAATATCATTCATCCACACACACTTAACTAAATTTGCCCTTTGCCTAAATCTGCAATATGTGGTACCTATATAAAGCAGACAATGCTTGATATGAATCTACTCTGAAATATGAACCATAACATTGATACAAAACAGGAACAAAGACAATGCAATTAAGAAACTTGCAGCAAGTAATTTAGGCCTATATAATACTAATTTTCTTTTTTTTTTTCTTTATACTTTTTTGTTAAATGTTAAAACTAGCCTATAACAGTGAATGAATGAGAGAATTATGATATAGTATATCACATTCATGTCACTTTTATTCTACCCAATAAATTTAAATGAAATAAATATACATTATCTCAATCGGTATCTGCTGTCTGAGCTGAAAACTAACATATTCTCCTATAATCTTTGTGCTATATTACCCTAATTGTGCTTCATACTTGTTATTTTCTCCTCCCCTGCAATTAAAAGCATCTAAAAACAGTATCTTGCACAGCCTTTTCTGGAACCACATGGATTAGCCTGACGTCCTAATTCCTGATTGCATCAGGATACAGGAATTGTTCTAAACCCAAGGAAACTTTGTGGAAGGTAGCTCCTTCTAAAGCAGCCATGTAGATGTCAGACTGTGTATGGGGCAGTTAACTTCTGCCTGTTGCAGCCAGTCCACTACAGCATCTGATCTGGCATCTTGCCTGGCTGGGCAGGTATGCTGCTACCTGGGTTCATTTCTTGAACATACATAGGAAAAGCCATGCTCAGTCAGACCACGCAGTCAGCTAGTTTAATAAATGGCAGAAGGTGAAGGATCTAGAGCAGCAGTTGAGTGAACTGGGGTTGTTCAGCCAGGAGAAAAGGAGGCTGAGGTGAGACCTTATCGCTCTCTACAACTACCTGGAAGGAGGGTGGAGTGAGGCGGGGGGTCAGTCTCTTCTCCCAGGTAACAGGCAATAAGACAAGGGGAAACACCCTCATGTTGTACCAGGGGAGATTTAGGAAAGATATTAGGAAAAAATTCTTCACCGAAAGGGTTATCAAGCATTGGAACAAGCTGCACAGGGAAGTGATAGAATCACCATCCCTGGAGGTATTTAAAAGATGGGTAGACGAGGTGCTGAGGGAGATGGTTCGGTGGTGGACTTGGCAGTGTTAGGTTAATGGTTGCACTCAATAATCTTAGAGGTCTTTTCCAACCTAAATGATTCTATGATTCTAAGGAAGTAGGTGTTTAGGGGAAAAAGATATACAGCTTTTGCGAGCAAACACTTTCAGTGATGTAAAGACGCAGGTGCTAGATGAAGAGGATGTACTTTCTGCTACCAGGAAATTTTCTTTAAGAAAATTTATAACATGGTTCTTGCTTACCTAGGTATCACACAACTACATGACTTCACCAGTAAGAACTAGAAGTCACAGACTAGAGTGTCATTATGATGATGAAGATTAAGTATCTTCTCTGATACATGGGACAATGCAGTAATACAAGTGACAGGGAACAAGTCCAGCACATGTGCCAGAGGAGGTTCTGTAATGCATGGTCCACATCTTCTGCAATGCTTTGGATGTGGTTTATATTCAGAGATTTGCTAAACAGCTCTGAGTAAGACCAGAGAAGGGAAAAGATCTCTACGTAGCACTTACCTGTGTGACAGAGTGGGAGACAGGACCCCCCTAAAAGGGTTTTTCTTGAAAGCTGAATTACAACAGAATCTGTGTATGGAGCTAGGCCAAACAAATAGAGATAAAATTCTGTCAGGTGGAAAAAAGAAAAAAAAAAGAAACCATTTTTGGGAAGCATAATCTATCCTACTGACATTTCCAGAAGTAAAAACCTGATTTTTGTTTTGGTTTTTTTTTTTAAATAATGTTGAAACTATTTTATTTGCCAAGATGAGAATCATCTGTTTGAGGAACTATTGGTGTTTAACTCCAGCTCATTGTTTTGATTAATTTACATTTTCCACAACATTTTCACAACACTTTCACAACATTTTCAATATTGTATTTGTGTAGCAATGTTAGTAGGAAATACACTTTGTCATTTTGACAATTGTTTCAATGCTTCTGAATAAAATTACTTTTCTATTTAGTTGTCTTAATGATTCAATCTGCAAAGATTTGAAAGTTTGGAATGTTTCAAATGACAACTGTTTTAAAATGTTGCTTTTCTTGTGAAGCAGAAGTTATATTTTCTGAATGTCTTTGTCACTAGAATTAAAAAATAGATTCTGCAACTTTAACATGCTTAAAGTGAGATTGATTAACCCCAGCCCACAGATGTGAACAGGTTTCAAGGAACTACTTGGTTTTCAGGGCTTTTCCAAGAACATTTTTCCATATTAGTACACTATGATCTAGAAGGGAAGGCAACAGCATTCAAATTAAAAGCATTCAAATTAAAGTATCTGTTGTCCTGTATGTAGCAAAAAGAGGAGTAGAGAATTTTTGGGCAAGCTCAAGTTTTTAGTGATTACAACCCTATCCTTTATAGACCACTCTTCTGATGAGTATGTTTCCTGTGCGTAACAGAGATCTCTTCCAAAGTTCAGGGCTGGAACAGTGCTATTTATTTATGTCTTTGAACTCAAGATTGTTTTGCTGTTGTGGTTAAGAACCCTAACTGTTCTCTTATCTTCTCCTTAAGGGCAAAGAAGAGACATAAATTATTCTGCAAAATTTTCAGGGATTCATGAACATAGGCTCTTGACTATTTGAAGTCCTGTGGCTTAACCAAGAGATGTTACGGTGTCCCTCTGTTCAGCCTTGCAACTTAGAGATGAAACAGGACTTGGAGCCTCAGGGGATGCAAGATTGAAGTCAACAAGAAATTGTTACGCAACTTTCCTCCATATAACAGAGCAGTGATACACGTACATTTCTAGCACTGTATCATGAAGCAGATGAAAAGAAGCCAGCAGAGCTATACCAGATGGGTTTATGAAAACATAACTGCAAACTTCTCAGGAGGTGTTTTTGGATTGTCAGGAGCGTTCTACACTTTAGAGTTCAAAATGAAGGACCTCTGTTTCTTTTCTCAGGTGTTGCACTTTAGCAATATAGTGTATGCTATCCAGACATTGGCAGAAAGAAACATTATTTACATGGGGTTATACTGTTACTTTTGACAAAACATTGGGTTCTCAAATTGCTGCATCAATGTTTTTTGATTTTTTTACAATATACAAAAGCTTGTACAAGGAGGAAAATGCAGATGTTCTTGATTAACACAGTTATAGATTTGATAACATGAGCTGAATAAAGAAAGCGCATTGCAAATCAAAATAAGCAACATAAACAATGTTTTTTCTTGGTCTTTCTGTCTGGAAAATCAAAATCTTATTAGCCCTCATTTATTAAAAGTCAGCATCATTGAAGTTTACCACAGATTTATGAACACTGCTATTCCTTAGTATCATCAGGATGAATCCCTAGGAAGAATAGTGTATGAGGCAACTGTGAGCCTGAAAGTTGTTGGTTGTTAGAGACAAAAAGGTAGGAAACCTCCTATTTTTATGAACTTTAAAAGAGAAAGTATCCATAATCCTAATACACTCACTCTCTGTAGCTCATTATCACTTAAACACAAGCACAATATTAAAATTAACTTACAAATTTCTCAACTTCCTCTGCTGGCTTTCTGCCTGAATTTATAGGAGTCTCTGTACATTTGAAGTGTTCCCAGTAATCACAGGATACTAAGCCAATGCCAGTTTCAAAATTAAGTTCTTTTTATAAATCCATTCATTCTTTACTCCCTGCTCAGAGAAGGAGTTCATCTATAACCTGGTCATCAACACCTGACAGAATAGTTCGGGTAGTTGTCTACATAATGCATCAGAAAACTCGGACAAAATATTTTTGATTTTGCATCTTGAATGAATCTTCTTTCTCATTTGCTAGACAGGTAACAGACATGCTGGGTGCCATTCAGTATGAGAAATAGCACTTGATATTTTAATCAAATAGAAAACCACATTTTCCTGACCTTACAAAATACCTATTGATCACATTCAACAAAGATGCTACATTTATTTTCCAGAATGATATATTTGAAAGGTAATTAGGGACAGCATTAAAAAAGACTCTTAGAAAAACAATAAAAGGATGATATTGCAAGCCATCATTGTTTTTAAGAACAATTCAAATTTTTTCACCGCACAAATTAATAACCTAGGAAAGTAGCTCCATTTAGAGAGGGATTCTGACTGAAGAGATGGATGAAAAAATAAAAATGACATTTGAATGTCATCATGGCTACATGAATCCTTCATAAAGATGACCAAACCACAAAATTGTTAATTCAGCAGAAAAACAGGAATCATAGCAATTATTTTTAGAAAAGATATAATAAATACAATACAGGAATATTATAGAATGATTGTAGAATAATATAGAGTGAGAATTTGCATCTTAAGATGAAGATACAAGATTAATAATATTTCTCCCAAGTGAATAATGACAGGACCAGAGGAAATGGTGTGAAGTTGCGGCAGAGGAGGTTTAGATTAGATATTAGGAAGAATTACTTTCCTGAGAGAGTGGTCAGGCACTGGAACAGCCTGCCCAGGGAGGTGGTGGAGTCGCCATCCCTGGAGGTATTTAAGGAACGTGTAGACATGGCACTTCAGGGCATGCTCTAGTGCCCAACATAGTTAGTTTGTGTCTGTGGGTGGGTATGGTGTGTGGTTATGGCTGTTTGTTTTGCATGGTTTTTGTTTTTGTTTTGTTGTTGGTGTTTCATTGTTCTTGTTTGTTTGTTTTTGGGTTTTTTTTGTGGTCGGACTTGATGATCTCAAAGGTCCCTTCCAACCAAGAAGAAAATTCTGTGAAAAGTGTTAAATATTTCATTGCAATGGATGTATTCAGATTGAAATATATTTTGATCAAAGTTGTTGAAGAAGACTGTGAAGGACCTTATTAAAGATTTTTCTACTCCCTTTAATGAATGTGTGATCTGGATCCCCTTTAGGGACCCTCTTTATCTAGATTCCCTTTCTATAGAAGAGTCATGTAGATTTACAAGGTTATGCTTAACTAGCTTCCTTATAGAGGCGAAGTGAGATTGCACTAATGACTGAAATAGAGACTTTGATTTCCTTGGGCTTTTTCTTTCAGTGGGATAGACATAACAACATGTTTAGTTGTGATAAACAAAATAAAAGGCAACAGGCTGAAGAAACAGGAGAAGCCGTATCCAGTATGGGATGCCTTTGATGGGAAGTGACATTCAGTGACCCAAGAAGGACCTTCCTCCCCCTAGTTCCAGAGAAGATTACAGGAGATGTAATTAAACTGTAATTTGGCTGGAGAAATTATTCTCAAAAATGACACAGAAAAGTTATTAGTGTTGGAAATTTCTGTTAATTTTACCACTGTTTTTGCACAAAAAAGATGTCAGTAATAAAATAATGAAATTTGAATTTGCTGAGCTTATATAGGTTCATTAAAAACAGTAGGTTCATAATGGCTTTATTGTAGCAGCAATTAGATATGCAAGAAACTTATTAAAGAAGGTGATAACCAAGATGGATTTCTGTAACTAAATCTGGATTGTATGTCTCGACTTTACTTATGGGCCTAACTTACCATCACCTCCCCTCCAAAAAAAAAATCATCCCTTTACTTGTAATTATTACACTGCAACAAAAGACGTGAGAGCAATCTGAAAAAACAGTTCAGTGTTCTCTAGAGAGAAACAAAATTGGTACTAGGGTGACCTTTAGAGGGATTTCTGGAAGGCTGTATAATCTGATTGTCAGACTTTACTGCAAGATCAGAGACTCTTATTTATATGCTCAGGCAGGTGTTCATGCAATGATCTGATTTATTCATCCATGCCAATACTAAGAATTATTTGTAAAAATAAAAACTAGCAGTGTACAAAAGGAATATACAGAAAAGGAAAAGTCAGCATTGTTCAAAACCCCATTCTAACTTACATATTATTACAAATTAATTATTACAATTAATAATTATTATTAATTAAGTAATAATTATTAATTATTACAAATTATAATTATTACATTATTACAAATTATTCCTAAATTTTTAGTGATTTTAATAGTGTCCCACTATTTTATATTGCAAGGCTAAAAAGACCCACCAATAACAAAAAGCTCATTCTGGCTTTCTACTTGAAACAAACATCATAATTTTTCTTCTTAAGGGCTGAGGTGAGTCTCAAAGTTGCAAAGGGCGTAGAGAGATATATTTTCTTTCTTAATTAACTATATTAAGATTAACATTTTTGGTTTTAACAGTCATGGAGCTATAAAGTTCCTCTGCGTAGCAGCCAAGCAAATCATTGGAATGGCAAAAAGTAGCTGTGTTTGTGTTAAATTCAAATGGAACCAAACTGTAAAATGGCTTAAATTGTGCCTGGCATTAAACTAACACATTATGGATAATGTGTTTGGCCTAATGCCATCCTCTCTACTTGGATGGATGAACAAACACAAAAAGAGTTTCACTAGAGGATGTTTTTGAATGGTTTTAATGTTTGTAAATAAAGAACTCTGAAAGCTACATAACTGTTTGGAATAAAGGGTAAACGAATGTGTCCCTTGTATCAAGATAGACACTGTGCTGATATTGTATGAGCTCTCAACAATTCCACTGTTATTTTCTGAACAAATAAACAGCCACAAGCCCAGTGTTGTGGCCGAGATGTTCTTTCTTTGATCTTCTTCTCAGCTAGGCTTCTTGCAGACTCAACGAAGACCTCAGGAAAGTCATACAAATGTTCTCAGTGCACTGGCTTAGACATTGGCTAAGTAAAGTAGTATTATTTTCCTGCTTTAATGCAGCTTAATTGAAGTGTTTGATGTTGTGTCTAACTGTGAGTTGAATTGCACAGTATAAATAAATCTTCAGAGAAAACAGTGAATTAGAGTTTCCAGAAGTTTCCCAGTCAAATGCTTGACTTCCCTATAAAAATGATCAATGGTCCAGATACATTCTATTTAGTCATAGTCAAATAACCTTTCACTAGAAAGAAAATACATTGGATTATTTCTCAGTGGCCCTCTATTCCCTTAATTAACCACTCCTCCAAGAGTAGTCTGATTTTTTCTCCCCTGGTTTTTATTTTGAGACAGTAAAAGAAGGTTGAATATTCACAATGTAGCATTCTTAAGGGGAGTCCCACTGCATCCTTGCCTACCTCACTGCAATAATAATTTTTATATACCACAAAAAAAATGATGATCAAAAAGTGGCTATGAAATTCTCCTATTTTCTGTACAAGGAAGTAGGTCATAGTCCTACATTTTTATCTTTGTCTCACATTGGCTCTAGTAGAGGCACTCACATAGAGAAAACATCTCCTTTTCCATCCCGTGGCCAAGTATCACCCTTCACTTTCTAAAACTCTTTTGCTTTCCATGTTATTCTCTATCTGGCTAACATACACAGTTCACAAAACTCAAGTCTCTTCCGAATGGCCAAGAAACTTACCTTTTCTCACTTTCTAGGCCTTTGTTTTCTTGTGTGCATGGTTTGATGGTGGATTTTTTTGGTTTTTGGAGTTTTTTTTTAGTGCTCAGGAAGACCATCCTAGACAGAGCCAAAGCAATGTTACATATGCTATAAATGAATAAGTCTTTAATAGTCTGGAAATCATCTGATTGATTTAAGAAATTCTCTACAGAAGAGTTATTGTGTTGCAAACCTAATTGTTTCATTTGGTGCAGCTTTTCAGTGCATTCTGGAATATGCTGTGTTGACAAAACATTTAAATATATCAAGTCCAGATCTGTCCTATGTTTTTTTCTTTAGTTTTGATTCCAATTAGGAGACATTGGTGGTGGTGAGGAAATAATATTAAAGTGTCATAGCCTCAAAGGATTCCATTGTCTAGACTGTATAAAAACTAGGAGAAGCAAAACCTGTCTTGACAAGCTTATTTTTTAGAATTCAAAGGAAAAAAAGGCACAAAGAAATGACTGAAAGCCACTGGTCACAGGCTATCAGCTTTAACAGGGGAAAAAACAGTGTCAAATTTAGCAGTTCAGTGGTTTTCAACATGTAACCTATAGGTATTTGGGAAAAAAGGACAATATTAAACATGAAGGACAGGTATATGGCAAGTCTGTTTCCTAGAATGTCAGATTTCCTATAAAGCATTTGCACCTTCCCTGGAAAGGTTTTGAAGTTTGCAATTCAAAAACCAGCAAATATTTTTATTGTAGTCTTTCATTTTAAGCTCTTTCAGTAGAATTGTAAGCTGTTTAGGCCTAGTGTGATATATTATTCCAGTTCTGATTTTCAATACAGAGTAAGGGATCCTCCTCAGAGTCCATTTTGACGTCTTCATGCATTCCAAGGGACTAAGCTCTCATGAAATCTACCGAGAGTGGTTAGTTAAGTTTGTGAAGCTGGAGGACTTCTTGGAGGTAGTGGTTACTTCACAAGGAGCTGAAATAGGTCTGGAGGACTCAAGCTGATGGTTCTGGATTAGTTAAATTACATTGTTATTTCTTATGAGCACGACTGCTCAATTTTGTTTACCTTGGGTTTACTTGATGCCATTGTATTGATCTTTACACTTACTATGGTTTCATCCATCAACACACCTAACACTTAGAAAGATTTGACTCATCTGTCTAGTTGAAATTAGTCAGCCAGTCTTCCGTCTTAAGCAATAGAAAATTGTGGCAAGTTTATCTTAGAAATGTACTTTAAGATAGCATAAGACCCCTTTGAGGTCTGCTTTGCTTTTGACTCTAAAGAAAGTAAAACTCATTATCATACACTGATCAGTGAGGTCCAAGTGAAATAAATGCCAACCATAACATTTTTTTTTTTTTTTTCTCAGAGAAAGAAAGATAGAAATGTGGGAAGAGAATCTTACTAAACTCCATGACTTTACTCCTGGTTTCCCAGAGAGATTTTCAGGATGGGATTTATGATGAGGTGGGTAGGGGCCTTCCAGCCTTCCAGCTTTTTCTGAATAAACAGTAATTCAATAGTAACCTGATATAAAATTAATTTCCTATTAACGTTATTACATAGAAGTATAAATTGCAAGTATACTATTGATGATTACATAGCTCTATTTATCATTCAAGTTTGTTCTTATTTTCATGCTGTGGTTCTGAACTTGTTTTGGTTTTCTCTGTAGATTTTTAAATCTGTTACTTTTCTATGCCTTCTTAGTATCTGCGATAACTTTTGAAAAGGAAGAAATACAAATCACATTGTTCCACATAAGCATTGCAGGTGGAGACCTGGCAAGAGCTATACTTATAGTCTATAGACACTTCCATTACACCTTTGTCTACTCAGTTGTTCATAACTTTCTGAAACTTTAAGGCTTCAGGCTACCATTTTATACTCTTGGCACGACCCTGATGTTTTTTTCTTGAAGCTAAACATAGCAGACAAAGTCTTTTCCCTCTTTCAATATTTTGACATTAAGCAGAGCCCCAGCAATTGTGAACACATTCATCACTAGAAGGAGAGTTATGTTATTGGATCACAAAATGGATCTGCATCATACCTTGTCCTCCAATGACAAGTATCCATTGTTGTGCCTGTACATACATATCACATGTCAGATACAGCCACATAACTACAGACCAGAGCTGCATGCAATAGGGTTGGATTCTTCTGTTCTACAAACAGTGGATTTTGCCAACAGAATTAAATAATTTCTTTTATCTAATACCTTTCTTGGAGAACTTGGTGCTCCTGTGTGTTTTAATACCATCGTTCACAACATGGGAATACCAATACACAGGACCAAGTTGCAGAACTTGTCAAAGTGGAATTGGGGACAAAGGTTACCCCAAGATTAGAACATTTTCTCACTAACATCTAATACTTTTCCATTGCAGCTCCCTTGATGTTTCATTTCCAACTCTGAGTTTATGAATCTGAAAATACAGATTCAAATCATAGAATCATAGAATGGTTCGGGTTGGAAGCGACCTTAAAGATCATTGAGTTCCATTACCCCTGCCATGGGCAGGGACACCTCCCACTAGACCAGGTTGCTCAAAGCCCCATCCACAGTGGTCTTGAACATCTCCAGGGATGTGGCATCCATAATTTCTCTGGGCAACCTGTTTCACCACCCTCACAGTAAAGAATTTCTTCGTAATATCTAATCTAAATCTCCCCTCTTTCAGTTTAAACCTGTTCCCCGTTGTCCTTTTGCTACACTCCCTCATAAGGAGTCCCTCCCCATCTTTCCCATAGGCCCCCTTTTGGTACTAGAAGGCTGGTCTAAGGTATCCCTGGAGCCTTTTCTTCTCCATGCTGAACAACCCCAGCTCTCTCAACCTGTTCTCATAGGAGAGGTGCTCCAGCCTTCCGGTCATCTTCGTGGTCCTCCTCTGGACCTGTTTCAACAGGTCCATGTCCTTCCTGTGCTGAAGACTCCAGAGCTGGATGCAGTACCCCGGGTGGGGTCTCATGAGAATGGAATAGAGGAGTAGAATCACCTCCTTCAACCTGCTAGCCACACTGCTGGAGATGCACCCCAGGACACAGTTGTCTTTCTTGACTGCCAGTGCAAGTTGCTGGGTCACGTTGAGCTTGTCGTCCACGAACACCCCCAAGTCCTTCTCCTCAGGGCTGCTCTTAATCCGTTCTCTGCCCAACCTGTATTTGTGCCTGGGATTGCCATGACCAGGGATCAGGGGGTCCACTGTACTATCAGGAGCTGTCTAGGGTGGACACCTCCTTGTGCTATTTCGATTCCTGGTTTTTATCCAGTTTTTGCGGGGATGAGGTGAAAGTGGAAAAGAAGATGGAGAAGAGGATGTAGAGGGTATTGCGTTGAGGGTATTGATTAAAGCAGAATACATGGAGGCTTCTTGTGGGTGACTATGTCTGTGTTGTTACCAGCCTCACAGAGTCAAAATTTCTGGGCAAAATCTGAGGCACTAGCTGTATTATCTAAACTTCACTGACCTTAACAAGATAAATTGAACTAATCTTTTTATAAAGTATGTATTTCTTTGCTTCTTCCTTTAAGGATTAGAGGTAACTTTCTCTGTGAAAGGATTTCAGTACCATAAGTTTTAAACATGTAATTGCAACTGAAAAGATTAAATTAATGTAGACCTATGGCCAGTTAAACTTTCTGCTTAGAAACAACCTAGTATGAATTTTAAAGTTTATACTCAGATTTTTTTTCCCTAGTGCGTATACACTTATTTATCGTCATTAAATCACTGTGTGAAGCGATTAGTACTTCAAAGAGGCGTATTGACAGTTTTCTACAAAACTGAAACAGAATAATTTAACAGAACCTTTTTTTACCACCTACAGGAGGATTTATAAGGTGTATACTTACACTGAACCAGAAATTCTTTACTGTAGGAGTTATAAAAACCTGTAATTTGCTGACACACCTTGTAGCCTGTTAAGATATATATTAACATATTCATGTACAGTGGTTAGAAATAATTTTTAAATTTCATTAGTAGGTCATTATTAGTGATAATTTTAATACCAAGACAAGAAAGTGTAAGTAGAAAATGCAAGACCTACTAAATGTTGGTTTAAATTTATAAAATGAGTTTTTATAAATGAATAAAATATAAAATGAACTAAATAGAATGAACTAAATAGAATGACATTGGGATTTCATCGAAATCATGACTTGATAGCTCTATCCCTCTCTTTCCAAGAGTTTGATCCCACAAAGATGTCTGGATTGCAACATGGCTACAATGATTGGAAGTATAACCTTCATCTATTAACTTAAATACTGTTAGAACTTGAACAAGTTTTATTTGTTAAGCTGAGCTCCCACTTCCTTTCTGTAGAAAATTAGATCAGCAGGCTCACAGTCACCAGATTGCCATGATCTACAGTCACAAATGGATCTGTGATTCCTCTCTAATGATAGAGCTTAAGAATGTGGAATATCTAGTGACAGCTGCTATATGAAAATAATCAGCCTTCAATCAGTGGGAATGATCTCACAGCAGGCTTCTATTATTCAATAATAAATATTTAGAATAAAAATTTTATTGGTGCAGAAAAGAAAAAAAATTAAGCAATAAATAGCTTGTCAGAAACCCCATAGCAAGTCTGATTAGGGTTACACTATTACAAACATACTCTAGAGACAGAGAATAATATTTGGGTTTTTTTCATCCAAGACCAGAGCACGTTGCCATCCCTGTTGATTTCATTTTTCTTTCTTTTTTTCATAAATGCTCAATAATAGGAAATGAATTATTTATGAAAATACAGGCTTGAAATGCTGACCTGCAACTTCAATATAACATTAAAAATCAGCAATTTTTCCACCCACAACTAACAAGTTCTTTGCGGTTTCAGTGAAAGTCACAGAGTTGTGCTACTGAGAGTTGTTGATGCCTCTATATCAACCCTTAGCTACTGTGACGGGTTCAGTGGAGGCCATAATAATAAGCACAACAAAATAAATGACAATATAGAACTGGACATTTACCACACATGTTTTTGCAATAGGATTACAGGACAGTCATCCTAAACTAAAATAATCATAATAATGCATTTTAAACGCCTGGAAAATAAAAAATGCACAAAAAAAGAAGTTAAATTCTGTGGTACTACTCTCTGAGCTTGCAACGTCTTCTTAGGTGAGTAACTTTTTTACAACCAGGGAGGATTAAGACCTGATCTAAAAGAGATAATGAAATTAGTACCTTTTTTGGAATGTAAAATATCTTTTATTGTCCATTTGCTCAAGTAGCTAACATGGCAAGAGTGCTCATGTAAGGACAAACTGATTACATCCCTTACTCCTATTTCATACTGTGATTGGGCACAACACAGTGGCAGATAATGAATCAATTAATTAAAAATAAGATTTTTCCCACCTTCTTTCAGTTCTCTTTAGAAGTGTTAATTTAGACACACCTCCCTAATAATTATAGTCCCAGAACACTTGGAGATCTCCTTTCTGTGCACTGAAGAGAGTTATCACTCATAAACACTAAGATACATTTTGGAAAAAATAAGTCATTGGTTGAAATGTCCTGTCTGGGGAACCCCACTGAACTCTATGGTAGAACTGAGACTAGATGTGATCCAACAGATTTTTCTAGAAAACATACTATGCTCATATGACACTTCTATGAATTTATATTCAAATATTATTGGACTAAAGATACAGTGAATTTAATTGCTTTCTTTGAGAAAGAAAGCAAATTCTTCACAAAGGGCATTTATTGCTGTACACACTATTTAAGAGTTTATTCTTTATCTCATTAACTTTGTCTTATGTCAGCAAAAAACCCCATGCTATGAAAAACTGCATGGGAAGGTTTTGTCAAGATGCTGTCTGATCTCTTGACTCTAGGCAAGAACAGCTTTAGTTATGCTCAAACCCAGGAACTGCTTTTGAAGTAAGATGGTGTTTATTGAATAGTCTTATTGTGGCTATGAAATTAAACCAAAAGGGAGTGGAAGAAGAGAGCTGGCTCCATCACAACCTCTAGAGAGTCCCTTTCGTAAAACCTAGCCAAACCTAGTTTTACTTCAGATGACAACACAATTACTCTCACTGTATCTGTAATACTGTTCAAACTCTTTCACTGATTTTTTTTTTTTTAATTTAACTCTGCTATTTTTTTGTCAGTAGCAATTGTGTTCAAGTTGAGGGTATTTGGATGCCACTCAGGAAAGACATGTCCCAGAGCATTTTGTTACAAAACACATTAGTACATCATTCTGTTCCTTATTTCATATGATGAGTTGCCTGAAGGAGGATAAATGGCTCATAAAGTTCTCAATGGTCTAAAAGCAGGACCATCTGTTGAAGTCGTCAGTGACTTTGTGGCTGAGCTTAGCAGCTGGGAAGCCTTCAACTCATCAGCTCTTCTTTAATCAGGTAGGCATCTCTGAAGTCAGTGGGAATTATTGTAATAGATTCTCAAAGAGCTGAGACAAGAAGACTTTCCCTGTTTTAAGATGATGTCCATATTTCAACTCATTTCCATACACAGATTTTCAGTTGTTCAGGTATCTGGCACTCTCATGCTAAAACTGCTCCATATTCATATTGTTGAGAGATTTGTTAGATTACTAGAAAGTGATAAAGATCCATTGGACCCTTAGTTCTGATACTGCTGGTAAATTCAAATACTTAGATTCACATGTGTGCTTCTAATGAATTATTGCTTGTGGATTTCATCACCCTTGGAAAGAGAAAACATGAAATACCATGGCAAAGAAAGGGGCTGAGGTCTTGCTGGAAGAAAAAAAAAGAATGTAGTTTTCATGGCCCAAAAAATACCAAAAAGTTCTGTTTTGTGTTTCTACTCAAGCTGCATAAATGTTTTCATGTAGAACTAGAATAATATTTTATAAGTTAAATTACAGACCTGAAGTCTTTTTAAAACTCTTTAGGCACTACATGGAGAAAGCGCTGTGAATCAGAGTGGAAAACACAATAATGAATGCCGAGCATAAGCTGTTTCAGCTACTTACTAAGGAAACAATAGGAATAGGAGTGTACCTTAAATCTAGCTTCTCTGAGAGCTGGATGGCTTTGAATTTTAATGTTTTATATTCTCAGTGGAACTCTTCTCAAAATGTAGGAAACTGATCCATTACCTTTGAAACTTATTTCAGGAAACTAGGGATGGTCATTCTTGCAAAAGATCTCAGTTACTCTTTTCACTAGCTTCAGAGAATAAATTATTAATTATTCAAGTTATTTTTAAAATAATAAAAAAATACAAAATCCTCTCCTTTTCTGGACAGGATTTAAACACAGAACTCTTATTTTCTAAACCTCAGTGTCGATAAAAGTGTAAATGACAACAGTTGTTGAATAATACATTTTGTCTCTTCATGTATTTGTCATAATTTTTTATGACTTGCTAAAATATATGGCAAATCAGTTAAGAGTTTGTACTTCACTTCTGTATTACCTGTATATCCTTTACTTGGCAGCTATACTACACAAATCTCCATAAAAATATTGGAACTGAAGTTTCAAAGGAGTCCTTTAAATGTAGAATTATAGCACCCTTACGCACTGATAACATAATTCAGTTCACCTAAGTAAAAGATTTTGATATAAATTTTTGGAACACAAAGTGCTATTAAAACTTAAAATTAGTTTGATTTTCATAACATGGAAATTCAAAACATATTAATGGGAAATGTCAAATCTGATATGCTAAAGAAGGTGAAATCCTGCAAAAAGTTCTTTATTCTTTTGCAAAAAAAAAAAAGAAGAGGAAAAAAAAAGACTAGATCACAAATTTAATTCTGTGGCCAGAATAAGAGCTAATATTTTGATACATGTTCTTTGTAGTGCTTTGTTAAACTACAGTTGTATTCTGAGGTCCAACTCAAAGCCTACCAAAATCAGAGTGGAGAAATCCATTAACTGTGAAGAATTTCAATTGAAGATTGTTATTTTATTTGCATTTATTATGCACCAGTTCATCCCAGAAAGGATCAAAAAATGAGGAGAAATAGGTATATCTATCTTCTGTTTTAACATGTGCATCAATACCTCTAATGCGTAAATCATAGGAAATGATTAAAAAAAATAAATCTTGTTCTACTTGGTATTTTCTTCCTGAAGTTCCGTGGCTTGAGGATAAAAGTTTTCTTGTGGACCACTCAGCATTATTTTTTGTATTATTATTTCAAGGGAAATTTATAACCTCTCAGCTTATAGAGAAGAACTTGAAAGACGTTGTAAATGAACTCTATCCTGATTAACACCCAATGGGGAAAAAAAAAAATATTTAAATGTCATTTAAAATTATCTCAATAGTATCTCAATATTTTAGGTAAACTGGAATTATAGATTCTGCATCCTTCATCTGTCAATACTGGATAGATGTCTTAAAGACCAGAATGGATTGGTGGGTGCCTTCTGGAATATGAGGAAGATTTGATTTTTCAGTGTTTTGTTGTGCTTTGTATATTAAATTATATTATCACAGTGAGAAGATTTCTTTGTAATTTTCTTTGAACTAGTACAGATAACCTTTTTAGCTTCTCCATGAAATGAAATAAATATAACAAATGTCTATTGGTGAGCAAAAAAGTATATGATCTGTTCAACAACAGCAATTATATTAGAAACTGAAGCATGCTGCAAACCCATCTTGTGGGATTTCTTGGTTTCAAATAGCCATCCCTCACAAAGTGAGACTAGAAAGTCACAATAAAGCTTACAGATGGTTAACAGATCTCACTGCATAACTGGTAGGAATATCCTGGGAAATAAAATGGGTTATAGAGGACCTCAAAGATCATTTTATGGTTGGTTTTTTTTTGGTTTTTTTTTGGTGTGTTTTTTTGTTTTTGTTTTTGTTTTTTTTGTTTTGTTTTTGTTTGGTTTTTTGTTTGTTTGTTTGTTTTGTTTTGTTTTCATTGGTGTTTTTTGTTTTGTTTTGTTTTGTTTTTTTTCTCTTTACTGCTGAGAATCTTAGAAATTAGTGATTGGTTTCTTGTTGATTGCTGTTTTTGTGATTGTTTGATGGAAACAAGCATTGAGGCAAAAACCCTTGCAGAATTGGAAGCCCATTCCCTTGTTGTCAGCCATTCTCTTATGTAAACCCTACCGGGAGGGTTGACTGACTGCTGTATGCTATACCTACCAGGGGTGAGAATATCCCATGAAGGTGTGAGTCACTGGTGATTTCAGCTTTCTTTCTCTTCTCACTCAGCAGGAGCTGGGAATACCAAAGTACTAATTCAGAATATCGCTCTGTATCTTCTTTCTACGTGGAAGTATTTTCCTTCCATGTGGAGCAGCTTCTATTAAAGACTTGATCAGCTTTTCTTTTAGCCTGTTGCTGCAAAGTACAGGGCACCTGTGGGAAGATTCTGGTTCCCTAACCATCCAGGCAATCTCCTGCCAAGGACATGATACACTGTGGTTTGTGAACAAGGGAAATGATGGAGGCACGGAAAAAAGGATTAGGATGGTCATAGTTCACAGGGATACAGAGGTGCATAACCAGTCCTTGGAAAAGGGAAGCACTCCACACTGTACTGTTAAAGAGGCCACTATCTTATATAAAAATCACATCATGTTGCACTTTTGCAGGGTACCAGCTCCTGCCTGTCACTGAGTTTTGAGTTGCCAATGCAGTCACATAAGGCAGAGATATCCCTCAGAAATAAATCAACTTGCTCTAACCAATGCAGCAACAGCAAAGCACCTAATAGCAAGTGATTCTATCTGACTTGCATCAATACCTCACCCACTTGTTGTAGGGCTCTTGTATTATACCTTCAGAGGAAGAATGGTGAGAATTAGTCAAAAGAATCATGTTTAATACCCTTGTTTCTCTTAAAATTTTCTTGACGTCAGTATTCCTCTGTACTTCTTATTCAGTATTGGCAGGCCTCCAACTCATGCTTTCTCTTTCATTCTAAAGTATTTCTTCTTTCTCAAAACATATTTCCTCTTCCGACTGCAGTAACCAAACTTTCTCCTTCACACTTTCAGCTCTTAAATAATTCCCATGAATCACTCTATACAGTTTGCCAGTCAAGTGGAGAGTCAAAAAGTCAGGCTCTCTCATTAGTCAGTGTTGTATGGTCTTATTCCCTGCTGAATGACTGTGCAACTACTAATCCTGATAGCTATGATCCTTGGCTGCTAAATGTTTGACTGAGATGGGCATGTGAGGGTACAGTTGGGGGCTACCTAGTGTGGCCCAATTCCCTGGTGAATGACTGCAGCCACTGACTCTGATAGCTCTGACCCTTGGCTGCTAAATGTTTGACCAAGAGAGAGGAGCGGCAGTACAGTTGAGAGCTGTCCAGTCTGGCAGGGCAGATACATTATTTCGTGGAAGCTGGACTGCACTGTTAAACTGGTTCATTACCATCATCCTCCATACAGAGGGCACTGAATCATCAGAGTGATCTCATTGGGTTGCCTAGAAGACTAGTTAGTGTGTCAGGGACCAAAAGAATACGATGACCTTAAGAAAGAAAACTGTGATCGTGGCTTGTACTTTTAGAAAAAAAAAAAAATATCAAGAATGACATTTGATAATCTTGCAATTGAGAGATTTTTCTGCAGCTGAGGAAATGTTGCAGATCTGAGGCAATCAATGTGACTGAGGCAAAGCTTTGCAGGGCCACTCTAGATTTGGTAAACACTCCTTAGGAACTGAACTTTTTGTTATTAAGACCATGTATAAACACTACGTGAGTGCTATTAAAAAAAAAAAAAAAAAAAAAGGAAAAATATTCTATGGAGCTTTTTGAAGTCTCATCTCTGTGTGGAGGAAACTTTAGTTGGAGCATGAAGCTTTTGAGTAGCTCTCCTAAAGACAAGAGTAAAGAGGAAGAAAAATAGAACACTCCCAGTAGCACAGTTTAGAGGATAGGCTAGAAGCTAAACAGATTGTATAACACAGATAATTGTTCAAGGATTTATTTGGTGTGCCTCTGTATCTTTTTTTTTTTTTTTTTTTTTTTTTTTTCCCTCAAGATGTTTCAGAACTGCTTGTTGGTTTAGGGAAACAGACCAAATTTGTTTCATATGATTTGGATCTATTCCAAACGTTGAAGCTCTGTAGCTGGTTGAGATGAGTGATATTCTATTTTGCTATATTTTTGAAGAGCCAACTTGCCATAAAAAGGGGAAAAATCAATATTATTACATGGATTGGAAAAGACATTGTTTTTTCTTTACTGCAGAAGAGGATGTCAGTGAAATTTCATAAAGTGAGACGGTATCTTCAGTTACCAAGCTAGGTACTTGCTTGCTTGTTTATGATAGCTTTTTCCTCCCTCTTCCTAGCAACCAAGGAACACAAATATTATCAGGTTAAGTGGAGTAGTCTCTACTCAATAAGACTTAATCGCCCTTTGCAATACAGAAATATGTCTTCTGAAGTCTCTGTGCCTCTTAGGCCCACTTATACCCATACAGCCACCTATACACCAGGGCATAAAGAGGTGTGGATAAGATTTTTTAAAGTATTCCACTTTAAAATCAAGCTCTTGGGTATGATTCTCATGCATATTACTGTAAAACTGGAGTAAGTCCAGAAAAAAGCTGGCACAAAATAGTAGTACATTCTTATCCTTTTTTAGAATTCTATGCTTTTTTTTCCCAAGCCATATACTTTTCTTTCTCCCTGATATTTTTCTCTTTTTCCTGCCTTCTGGAATTGAGCATCATTTTCTTTTGAAGTTTAGACATTTAAGGAAATACTAGCTTACTGAGTTATACTCCAGGAGGCTGTGACAACAAACCCTCTTTCTACATTTTCTTTCATAATACTCATTTAAAACACCTCTGAAAAGAATAATAAGAAGTCATGTTCTCAGATGATGCACTAGGATGGAGCTTTCTTAGTTGCACTCTGAAACTAAGGATTTGTCTTTCCTAAGAGAATTGAATCTTACCTATTATAATGAAGATATGAATTTACAGATCGAAATTGTGTCCTCTCTGCATTAATATCAAAGAATGCATCTGCTTTTCCATCTTCACTTAACTGGTATCACACCAGAAACTGTTTGTTGGTTTTGATAACTTTTATATATACTATTCTTAGCAAGAAATTATTAATCTTTCTGTAGAGTACAGGACAGACTCCGTGTGTCACTTGGGCCGAGGTAAGTGGTCATATTGTACATTGTATTCATTCCTATCAGTCTGAAGAGCAATAATTCTTCAGGCAATTAATTATTATCTAGATGCTTCCCATTCTGGATTTTCAATGACTCTGAGTACCAAGTTTTTTGGAGAGGACTTTATTTATCTATGCTGACTGGACTGTGGAGCTCAGTTGACCTTTTTTTTTTTTAAAAAAAAAAAAAAAAAAAAGAAGCCTTTTGGTAGACGATCAGCCATTGTTAAGCAGATGTACTAAAATTTATTTTCTTTCTGCCTCTGTCATTACATGAAGTATCATGACTTATTGACCAGGATAACTTCTAACTTTAACCATACAACATCAAAGGGCTAAAAATACCATTTTTATGGTATACAGTGGAGAAAACAAATAAAGCTACCAAATGTTCCCAATCTTCAGCTGTATTTAAAGTTCGTTAAAGTTAGAAGATGAAAGAACTGTTCATACTGAGAATTTCCAAAAGCTAAAAAGTACTGCTGCCATACAAAACAAGCAAGAAAACAAACACCATTTTCTGTCCCTCTCACAAAACTGTCTTTCCTATTGCCCTTAATGCAGTGACTATTTTCATCCTACCTTGCTCAATTATGAGTAATCAGGGAATTATATTGGGAACTGTATTTCACTTAAGAAGGGAATGTCAGAGAGGCATTCTGTGTCCTCCTGCTTAAACCATGCATTAAGCATCCATCAAAATAGATATTTTTTAAATAAAAAGGGAGAATCTGTGCTTCAGAGATCAGAAAGCACCTATAAGTCTTATTTCACAGATTGTATATTACTTTGGACATGTCATATTGTGTCATGTCGAACATGCTTCTCCATGTGAGAAGTGATGATGTCACTAATGCCAAAAGATGTGTAATATCATAATATCATGAATCAGAAGAAACATTTCCAAAATACATCCCCCAAAATCTTTAACCCTTCCCTTCCTTTGCAACAATTTAGAGTACAATCTGCCTTTTCAGGAATTTTTTGTGTTTTGTATTAGTTATTATAGGTAAATTGCAAGGAATGATTTGTGTATTATCACAGACTAATAAGCTCCTCCTGTCAAGAATATATGGCATAGTTTTCTGTTTTGACATCCCACTTCTAGTGCAGCAATGCCACTGACAAGATTCATGTCTGTGTCTTCTGCCAATGAGTAACAGCTTCAGGATAGGAGAGACTAGACGTAATCATATAAAATAAAGCATTCATAATGTCAAGAGCCAAGAAATTGAGCTTTTGTTTATCTTACCAATAAGGTTAGAATTTCAAAAATGCTTCTTTGGACACAGTGTTTAAACATAGCACAGAACAAACCAATCTAAAAGGATTTAAATTCAATGAGTTTGGGTTCTGCTAAGTCACTGGTGCAGTTTAAATGATAGCAAAGGGTGTGATAATCAAACAGGTTAAAAAATAATCATTATAGGAACTGCTGTACCTGTATAGAACACCACCACAGAGCAAGAATGATGACTGAAGAAAAAAAGCTTGAAGGAACTTGTGAATTTTGAAGCCATTTATTCAAGATTGCCAGCAGAAAAGAACTGGAGTAGTGTTAGCCAAAACGTTAATTGTGGTGGTCTATGAATGCAACTGCTATCTAAGAATTTTATAAAACTGAAGGTAGTCACGTACATAAAACTGAGTATGCCCAAAAGGATTTGTAGGCATTTTAAAGTCCAGACCAAAACCATCTGGATTGCCTCTTGGATTGATTTGTGTGAGACAGAAAAGAAGTCTCAATAGACTGTGCAGAAAAAAAGTATAGGAATTGTGTGATGACAGCACACAGTGCTGCACACAGTGATAGCATCAATCTGTAAGCATGGAGAAAAGACTAAAGACTGATGAAATACTGCATACAGGTATACAAGCAATTTTAATTAGGATACATTTACAAATTCAGATCTTTTTCCAGAAGTATGAAAGTCCACTGACAGTCAACTTCTAGCCTGTTTATAAGATATAAGTCAAGCATTAGAAAAAGCTTTCAGATGACTAGTAGAAAGTCTGCTTCAGAGGCTGAGGTTCCAGTGTAAAAGCTGCAATTCAGCTTGCCTAAATATAGTTGTCTAGATAGTGATCCTCTTGCTCCCCCTATTATCAATGAGGGCAGGTGGACATCTCACCTGATTCATTCAGTCTTGAGGTAGGAGGAATGAGATGTCAGCACTTTTCCATTGACCTGTCAAAGCAGGACAAGACCATCTTTCCTGATAGATTTGTTAGCCTAGTGAGGAAGGTTTTAAACCAGGTTCATTGAAGGATGGAGACCAAAGCACACATAAAAGTGGGAGAATGAAGGATAAAGCAGAAATATGTACAGGACAAGCAACAGGGATCCTTTCACATGAAGCAGGATGACACATGCCTAACTCGTGTGCCTGAATACAGCTGGCAAAGCACAAAAAAAAATTAAACAAAAAAGTATGGAAATGAGAGTTTTTGCATAGTCACTGAGCTGTGGAAATGCTGAGATATTGTGGGATAACTTATATTATAGAAAAGCTACTGAAGTGACGGATATGGGCTCTTTCAGGAAAGACAGTCAGAGAACATGAGCTGAAGGGGATACACGTCTGACAAGGAACAGCTGGGACAAAATCAGGCTCTATTGCTGAAGGTATGATAGGCATGTTAGAGATATTATGAATTAGGATGCAAGATGAGATCAACTGAAGGGCAACAGACCCTCTGGTGGCAGAAGTTTCCTGGGTACAGTCCCTGGTTCTTATGGTTGACTTCAGTTACCTCAGCCTCCGCTGAAAGGGTCATATGATGAGGAAACTGGGTAATCTGGACATTTCTGGATTGTCAGGAGCATTGCTAGTAATGCAGGAGCTAGAAGGGCTGTCAAGAGGATGCGCTTTGCTGTATTTGCTCTTCATAAATAAGGACCAAGTGACAAAAGAAGACAAGAGTTTAAGAACCTGAGGGAAGTGACGAAGACAAGTAGTTGACTAAAGACTGAGGAATTGCGGGAAGTAAACTTCAGCTTGCTAAGTCAATGATTAAACAGATTCTTTGGGGAAGATGCTCTGAAGGAATGTAGGACCCAGAAGAGTCCTGATTGTCAGGGGCAGCTACTTCAAAGCCCAAGAACTGCCTATTTTGGTTTGCAGGCAAACTGATGCCAGTGCCAGCTCATTTGAACAGGGAATTCCACAACGATGTCAAACACAAAAAAGAAAGCATATAGGAAATGGAAGTAGGGAAGGAGAACCAAAGGGGAGTACAGAAGTGTCACCCACATGTGTTGGGGTTGAATTTAGGAAAATTAAAGCTACATGGGAGCTGACATAGGAGAATTGTATGTAGGATAAAAATAGAAGAGCTTCTACACGTAAATGACATGGTTGAAGTACTCAATGACTTCTTTGCCTAAGTCTTTATTAGTCCAGTCTGCTGCTGGGACTCCCTAGTCTCTGTGTATGGTTGCAGGTTTTGGGGTGAGACATACTATACACAATAGAGGAGAATCAAGTAAGGGATGACTTAGTTAATCTGGATATGCAGAAGTCCTTGTGGCCAGATAGAGTGGGTTAAAGGAGCTGCTTTCAGTCAGATAGAATAGGTTGAAGGAGCTGCATTGTGAGGCTGTGTCATTTGAAGAATTAAGATAATTCCGGTGATAGAAAAAGGCAAATGTTTGAGCCATATCCCAAAATGGGAAAGAATAACTCAGAGAACTAGAGGTTGATCAGTCTTATCTCTGCCTCTGGGAACAAATTTCAAGGCACATGAAGACAGAAAAGTGACTGAGAACAGACAGCGTGGATTTACCAGGGTTAAATTATGCTAGATGAACCTGATTGCCTTTTTGTTTTGAAGTAACTAGCTCTGTGGACAAGCGGAAGGCAGAGAAAGTAGCTTACCTTGACTCTGGCAAGGCTATCTTTCCAATTGGAGTGAGGAGATAAGGACTGCACTGGTGAGTTACGAGGTGGGTGAAAAACTGGCTGGATTGTCAGACTTAAAGGGCAGGTGTCACTGATTGAAAGTCTAACTGGCTGTCAGGCATGAGTAACATTCTTCAAGGCTACTGGTCAGAGGGAGTTCAACAAACTGGAGGAGGGGGCTGACAGCAAATTTAGGGATTTCAACTGCCAAATGTGAAGTCCTGTGCTGGGGGCAGAAATATCTCCATGCCTTAAGACATGCTAGGGACTGACTGGCTAGAAGGTTGGCTCATATCTCCTTGTATTTTGATGTAAGTTTTGACAAGAGGCTCTTGTTAAGAGACAGGAGGAGGAGGGAAGCGAAAACAGCTGATCTTTCTGTAATATTAAAAAAAAAAAAAAAAAAAAAAAAGTAAAGCAAACCAAAGGATCAATATTTGAGACTCTAGGAACTTTTTCTGAAAAACCAGGAACTTCTGAAATCTTTGATTCTCAGCTACTGCTATTTCAAGCAAAAATATAGTGCATTTCCAAACTATTATTTTTCATCCCCCAGCATACAGATGGCAAAGCATTTCTGAAAAAGTTTGCAGGTCTAAAGGGTTTGGTAAATTTGGGGTTATTTGGTGCTCCAGTGGTTGATGTCAGGAGCTCTTTAGTACTACAGTCAGAATTTTGTGATCCTTAGCAGGATTGTTACCCATGTGAGCAAAGAATAGTCCATTTATGAGCTTTGGCAATAAAGCCTAGAAAAGGATTGTTTCTAGGGTTTAAATTACTGGCAAGAACCTTTGGCTGTTAGAAATCTAATTGTGCTATCAGTGTGAAACATATTTTACTTCAGATTATAAATAAAACAGAAAGTCATCCTAACATTTTGTAAGAAAGCATTACAAGACTCCATGGAAGTGAAATCCTCATCTGTTAAATCTCCTGTTCTATTAAGAGTTACAGTAAGAATCTTGCCTCTATCACTAAGGCAGTAAAGTTATATAAATATTTTAACAGGTATTTCTGTTGTGGTACTTGGAGAAATCACTCATTGGAATGTTTGAAATGAACATGCACGGAGTTCATCAAACAATGTAATACAGAGTGGTTTGAATCACGAGAATAGGAAACAATAAAAGTTTGGTGGACTCTTTCTGAGAGGTGATAATACAGCTTCAAACAGCTTTTCACTGACTTGCCGTAGAGCAACTCAGCAAAGAAATGCTTATCAGAATTTTATGCATAGGACTATAATGTGAAAGGCATTATAAGGCTCTAAGGCTCTTATGGGAACTGTATGGGACTATAGTGTTACATAACTAAGCGTACCCTAATATTATAATTGGACATGAGAGATTATTTTCATGCAGAATATTTCTGACAAATTTTTATTTTTTGGTTAAATAAGTTTTTAATCTTATTTTTATTTAACAGTGAAAAGTAACAGATTGCCCCCTTCTTGTGAGATTTTCTTGTTTTAGTATTTGCCAGGAAAAAACCCAAAACAATTCAACTGACTTGTCTTGATAAGCGTAAGGCAAAGCAGGAAGCATTAATGCTTATAATTCTTTAAACTCTAGTTTTCTGCCTTGTGCTTTCAAATCATATAAATTATACATTGTACAATTAATAAAATAAATAACCTTTATCATTAGATAGAGACGGCAGTCATTATCACTTGATTATTATTCCACCTTTTCCCCTGCATCTTCCAAATAGTCTTCAACAAATCTCTAGAGCATTTCTGGCTCTTTTGTCCATATTAATTCTATATAAATACTTTTAAAGTCCTCATTTTGAGAATTCAACAGTATTAAATGACTTAATTGAGCATAGTTACACTACCGTGTCAATATATGTGTGATGCTGACACTTGACACCTCAGGTAGTCATATAACAAACATCAAATGTTTCTGGGCTTGATAGAATCATAGAATCATAGAATCATCCAGGTTGGAAGAGACCCTTGGGATCATCGAGTCCAACCATCTACCCTACTCTTTGTAAAGTTCTCCCCTATACCATATCCCCCAACACCACATATAAACATCTCTTAAAGTCAAATAAAGATTTGAAAAAGGCTATAATATTTGTTTTGTGAAAGTGACATCTAATAGTGCTATAGTTACTGTTGGAGAGAAGAAGCAGTGATATAAAATGTTATGCAGGAAGTCTGTGATGATTCTGAGTGTCAGATCAGTACTTTAAACATTCTTAAGTAAGTACCGTAAACACTGTTCAATTGTGTTGATATTAAAGATTCACTGGTCTCTCAACTTTAGTTGGACATTTCTAATTTTAAAAACTCACAGAGACTGTTAAAGTACAAAACACTTTATTTCCTTTTAATATAATTTGATCGTGGTTTATGCTTAAATTATACAATAATATTGTTATCATAGTTGTCATTAAGGAATGATATAAAATGGAAGAGTTAAAATTATAAAAAAAACCATAATTATCAAGCAAGGTAGAACTTTAAAAGGAGAAAAAGATCTTTCCAGAAATATCTAAAGCCAGCCAAGTCAGAAAAAAAAATAATAGTGGAAGAACAATGACAATCATGGAATATTGTCATGGAAACCCTACTTTACCTGTAAAAGCAAAGGGATAATAGGAAAAATAGGAAAATCCTTCAGTATGTTGACTAACAAACTGTGAAGCCAGTACAGAAATTTGATTTTCTGTTTAATGTCTTCATAAGTGATCTGGATGATGGGATCAAGTGTTTCTTGACAAAGTTTGCTGATGACACCAAACTGAATGGGCAAGTAGACACTTTGAAAGGGAGAGCCACCGTGCAGGAAGACCTTGATAGTCTGGAAGAGTGAGCTAACAAGAACCTTTTGAAATTCAATAAGGAAAAGTGTAAAATCTTGTACCTTGGAAAACATAATCCAGGAGCGCAGCACAGGCTGGGTTCTACCTGACTGAGGAGCAGCTCTGTAGAAAGGGAGATGTGGGTCCCATTGGACAAGTTCAATATTAGTGAAGAGTGTGCCATAGCAGCAAAGAGAACAGGATGCCAGGTTGCATCCACAAAGGTATCACCAGCAAAGATAAAGAAGTCATTATCTCACTCTACTCAGCACTTGTCAGGCCACACTTGGAATCCTGTGTTCAGTTTTGGTCCCTGCTATACAAACAAGATGTAGACAGGTTGGAGATGGTCCAGAGAAGGGTCACCAAGGTGATCAAAGGACTGGGAAGCCTGCCATATGAGGAAAAGCTGAGAGAATTGGGTTTCTTCAGCCTTCAGAAAAGAAAGCTTAGGGGAGACCTTATCACCACGTTCCAGTGATAAGGTCTGATGATAAGGATGGTTACAAAGAATGTGGAGACTCACTTTTTTACAAGGAGTCACATGGAAAATATGAGGGATAATGGTTACAACTTACTCCTGGGGAGATTCCAACTGGACACAAGGGGAAAATTTTTCACAATGGAAAAATCAGCCATTGGAATAATGTCCCACAGGAAGTGGTGGATTCCTCATCATTACACAGAATCACAGAATATTTTTGGTTGCATGGGACCTTTGAGATCATCGAGTCCAACCAACAAAAACAAAACAAACCCAAAAAACCCCTATGATTCAACAGGACAGGGTGCTGGGCCATCTTGTCCAGACTGTGCTTTTGCCAAGAAAGGTTGGACAAGATGATCCTTGAGGTGACTTACAAGCTGCTATTCTATGATTCTATGATTTCTGCAATGTTTTAATAATTCCCTAATTCCGCCCCCCTTCCTCCCCACCGCCCCCAGCACCTTCTTTTTTTTCTTTTTAGGATGGATTTGTCACCTCAGACTTAGGACTGTTCAGTTTTTTTACGCTCTTTAAATAGTAAACTTTATTTGGGAGAGAGATGTTTTTCCCTCTTAAAAAAAAAACAAAAACAAACCAAAAACCCAACAAACTCCAACAAAGAAAAATAAACCCAAAAATCCAGCTTTTTAAAAAGCCAATTTTATTAAAAAAAAAAACCCAAACCAAACGCAAACAAACAAACAAAAATTCCACAAAACACCAACCAACTGATCAACCAATCAACCAAAGAAGAAACAAAACAACAACTCTACAGGTTTTGAAGTGATGTTAATTTTCAATTTGGACCACGTGTTTTTGTACCCAGTCTGTAATTTGCAATAAATGTCACTGTTTGCTAAGGTGTTACTCCTTTTCGTAGATACGCAAATGTACATCTTCCCAAATGTTTGTATTGTTTAGTTACAAATAATTTTTAAGATGTAGACAGATCACTGTTGCCTTTATTAGACACATGGAACTTGCTTAATATATAGGCAACATTGTCAGAATTAAGTTTGCAGTAGAGAAGGAACCACGCAAAAAAGATAGCTGGGTGTCAGTAGACAACAACAACTGCTGCAATAAAACGTGTTTAATTTCATCTTGCACCTTGGTAAGGGTAGTTCATTAGTTTTTAATGAAAAAACTGATCAAAATGGTTGTGTTTATGCATATAATTTAGTACAAATGGAGGGTTAAGCAGGTAGAAATAAACATAAGAATAAAATAAGCCAATTCAAATTGGTTAATTAAAAATTATTTTAGAAGTTATACAACAATGAAATAAAGTGGAAGCATCTCAGTACTCCAGGCTTAATTCTGCTGGAAAATCAATGAATCCTCTTGAGAAATTCAAATTCAACTCCAAATTGGCAGTATTGTACAGAGCTCAAGATAAAACTGATAAAGGGCAGTTTGAAAGCTTCAGTTGTGTTCCAGTACTTAAATATAAGGTATAAGGATTTTTATGGTTACTTTTAAATCCTGTGTTCAGAATCTGATTGACATGATACATAGAACATCTAAGTTGAATAGTTAAATAAACAGAAGTTATTTTTTAAAAGAGTTTGTATGAGAATTATTTCAAAAATATAATTGTCATTGCTTCTTATCAAAGTACAATAAGACCTCTGCTTTCTTCATTCAGTCTATTTAAAATAAATGGCAGACCAATCCACCAATATCCTATTTGGAGAAAATTCATAACACAAAATATAGTAGAATAAAATTAGGAAGTAGTTATTAGAGTTCAGCAAAGATAGACTGAGTTTACCACCACAGGAAGGAAGAGATTAATCTGTGTTTAAGAGGAAAAACCTGACAAGTAAAGGGAGTAGCATTTTTAGCGTAAAGAAAGGTAGACATTCCATGATTTGCCATGAACCACTGAACAGCAGATTAATCTATGTCCATCTATCAGGAAGACTGATGGTGCTCTGCTGCTCATTAATACCAGGTGCTTTTTCATCCAGAGAGTTGTCTCTGTGATGTGCGTTTTATGCCTCTACAACTTTCCAAGGTTACTGTATTTATGAAAGACAATAATTTGCCAATTCTGCTTCTGTTACTTGACGTAATGGTCATTCTACACTAAATTACAAATTAATAGCTATCAGCATCTACTGGAGGTACTTCTAACTCATAGAAATAGACTGGGAGCAGGGGGTTCTTCCAAAGGTAACCCTAAGTTGCTAATTTGGTAGCAGTGGACAATCCAGCAGGCAAATACAAATGTGGGGAAAAAAAAATTGCCTATCAGAGAAACAATTTCTAAGTGGCTGCAAAAGTTAAATAGAAAAAATGAAAACAAAAAATACCCAGCAAAAGTCAAGCTTTGCTTCTTCTTGTTATTGCATTCAACCTGTTGTAACAATATGGTCTGTATTTTTGTTATTGGCCAGCTACCTTATGTGTTGTAGCTAAATCTACTTTTGACAGCTGCATGATCATGAACCACTGAAATCAGTAAAAAGTTGTTTATTGACTTCATCTATTTTTCTAGGTAGAAAGACTATAAGATCATGCAAATAAAATGTCTTGATAACAATGGTGGTCAAAGTTTATGGTTGGCTTTCTCTGTTTCTGGCAGTAAACTTTACATAATCTGTGGAAGATCAAAGTCTTTGAAGACTGAAAGTCAGCCATTTTCCCCAGTTCTCAAACTTCATCTTTCTGTTTTGTAGCTACCCAGTTAGCCTTGTTTTTCCCAGAATTCTTTTATATTTTGATTTATTTCCAGCAATGCTATACCAGAACACATCATACAGTTTTTCAGCTCCAGTGTAAAATACTGTAAATTAATTCAACATCCTGGTTATTTATTTATTTTTATTTTTAACAAAATTATGATAATTGTATTTTTGGTTCAAGTAGTGTCAACATCTCAGTACAAGTGGATTTTGAGTCTAGAACAAAATTGTTTTGTCTAGGGCTCTTATTTACAGTATCTAGATCCAGACATTGTTTTCTCTCTAATTTTAAATAGTGTAGTTATTAAAAAAATCTTAAAGTACTAATATCATATAGGATATTAAGAAATTATGTTCTGTAAATGTTTCACTTGCCAAAATAATGCATTTCTATATAAGTCTTAAGAACAGATTGCAAATACTAGCTGGCTACTGAACCAGAATATTTTTTTAAAAGAGGAGAGTAGTTTCATTATCCGTGTTCAATCAACATAATTCTAATTCTGAAGTATCACACAAAAATATTAAGTGCTTGCATCAATGTTATAAAAGTTAATACAGTTAAGTTTTTCATCAGTGATCCTCTAAAGTAAAATAGGAGCCTTTCCCCTCAATTTGTACTAGTAGTATTGTTCATGTTTTGATACCTAGTTCACTTTGAATTGATACTTTAAGTCTTTTTTTTTTTTTTGCAAATCTCATCAAAACTTGAAAAAATTCAGAAAAGTGAAAAGTTTGAAATAAATATATACTTCTTAGTGCTTACATTATTTATAGTGGCTTGATGAAAAATAAATGAATACAGGGAAAACCTGCTTTTGGTGCTTATTCTTTTCATAATCTTCCTTTTTTGGGATTTTTGTATATTTTTTAAAAAAAAATGAAAACAGTGCATGACCTGTATTTTGTCAACCACTTTACGTTTTCAATGTCTTTGCACAAATCGTGTTTGTCAATGTTGCCAGTGATGCACTTCAGCATCTTGTATGGATTTTGCTTCCATCTCCAGCAGATACCAAAACCAATCCATATTTCAGTTTTGCCAAATGTTTATTTTAAAGCAAAGCTAAATGATGACCTCCATAACAAAAAACATATAAATAAATAAATAAAATGCATAATACCAGATGCATCAATTATGGGGTGAAGTCATATAATATTATCATAGAAGTGTTAACTGGTGCTGAATGCATGGCTTTCAGACATATTTTACTTCTGGATGGCTAATAATGTTTATGACTGTGTCATTTATTATAGAAAAAAATTAGTTTCAGCCAGTCTGAAGATATTTATAGTTTTAAACAAAATTCAACTATTATTACATGAGAATTTTTTTTTTTAAGTAGTACCTTTCAAATGATTTGTAGATTTGACCACCAAACTAAAAAATCAATTATTCTTGCGGATCTATATTTTCACATTGCAGAGGGGCAGATGTGTTAACCTAAAGAAGCACTGCAATCCTGTATAGTCTTTTCCAAATTTGTTTTTCAGTTATTGGTAGCATTGTATTTAATGTACATTTGTCTGTGATTGAATGCGAATTTCCCTTGGTGTCACAGTTTTCAATGTTGTAATCTTTGGGATAGATGGACTATGTTTCCTTTGCAGTATTCACTGCAGCTAGACTAAGTTGCTTCTTTGTTATTCATGTATGGGATTACTCTCCTGTCAGTTTACATCATTATTAGCATTTCTATGAGAACATACCTGTGAATAAAACCCTTTCCCAGAATATCAGACTCAAGTATGCCAATAATTTTTAATGCAAAATCTCCCAGATTTCAGAGTTTTTAATGAACTGAACATAGGTAAAATTGGGACTTCTCTTGTCATAGATTATCTAGAGAAACAGATAAAAAAAAGAAATAAAAATAAAGGTATTGTTCTTTTCAAACTATAATATTTCTTACACAGCTGAGAGGAAATAAAATGTTTTCTGTCTGCTGTCTGGAGCAAGCTAAAAACAATAGGGTTTTTTAAGTGCGGTTCGCAGATGATTTTGGACTGAGATTCAGCAAATACAGGTACTTTGTCTGTGCAAAGGTTATCTTGCCTAAGCTCATCTCTTCAGAGCAAAGGAGGCTGTCGACATTTTTAAGAAAATCTATAGCAAGCTAAAGTCCATGAGGGAATCATAGCTTTAATTTGAAGCAGCTGGGTAGCCTGAAAAATCTATTTGATTTAACAAAGGACTGAAAAAATATGCTAATACTAAGGCATAAGGCATGACATGGGGTGTTGAAACCCTATAGCAGTTTATAAACCAAGCCTGCAAAAAGAATCAATGACGTAGCCCTAAGTGTTCAAATCAGTGTATATGGGTCTTAGTCATATGAATGCCAACAGTCAATAGGATTTTCATATATCTCCAGACCATGCTTTGGAAATACACCTCTTATCCAGAGCTGTCTGAAGCTGATTGGGAAAAAAACCCACTCGCTTGATTCCGCTGTGCAATGAATAGGTAACTTATGAAGCGCATATCTTTTCCAGGCATCATCCCTAAAAAATCCATTATTGCATAGCCACACAGATATTTTATCAGGGTAAGAAAGAGTAGAGAGTTTAAAAGCAAAAATGACCGGTACTTTTCCTTGACATATGAGGAAGGATTTTGTTAATGAAAGGGTTACTTTCATTACTAGACCAATGCAAAAGTTGTAATGAGTATCTAAGAGTAATAAGTACTGTATATACATTAATTAAATCATAGATTAATTACTAGGTTATAAGAAACTTTCCTCTTTTCCATCAGACAACAAGAAAGGGAACTAATGATACCCATTTATGAGGATGCAGGATTCCTTTATGGAAGAGAGAAATTCTGTTCTGACAATTTATATCCTGCCAGAGTTTTTTATTATTGCTGTTATTCTAGGAAAAAAAAACAACAACAAACTTTCCTTTTTTTTTTTTTCTTAACTTGAGCTTTCTGTTAACAAAACTTAAACAAACAAAAAACAAAAACAAACTTACATGGAAATAATAAATTCTTGCAGATGTTTAAAGGATTTTGATTCTTATTACAGTGTGCCAGTTCTTTCACTGTTCCTGGTGGATTCCTTAGGAGAGTTTTAGAAGAGTTAATAGGAAGGCAGGGGGAAGGACATCTCTGTAAACATTGCTCAGAGAAGCTCACATGCTTCAAGAGTTGTCATGTTCCTGTGCTTGTCCTGAGTATATAATGATTGCATCCAACCCCAATTCGGTAGTTTTGTAATTTGGAAGTCAGTGTTAAAAAAATATCAGCTGTCCCATCACTAAACACCTGAATATCTGACTGATATATTTTTCAGTGACCAATTATTTAAGGTATTTAAGGTATTTAAGAAGCATGTAGACATGGCACTTCAGGGCATGCTCTAGTGCCCGAGATTGTTGGTTTGTGTCTGTTTGTGGCCGGGCGTGGTGTGTGGTTGTGGGTGTTTGTTTTGTGTGGTTGTTTTGTGGTTTTTTTTTTTCTTTTTTTTTTTTTTCTTTTGTGGTTGGACTTGATGATCTCAAAGGTCCCTTCCAACCAAGAAGATTCTGTGATTCTGTGATTCTGTGATTATCACCCTGCTATAAATGACACCAGGTTTGCTTGACATATTGAATGTAACATCATCACTATATAGTTTATAGTTTTCTCCCCAGCATTTGTAACCTTTGCAGATTTATTCCTTCTGTCTAAAACAACTACCAGATCAACTGAAATAGCAAAGAACAATTTTAAATTTAGGGACATCCCCAGTGAGTGCCTGTGGTTAACACTGAATGAATTTTCAGATAAGATTAAGAATTAACCGCTACAGATGTATTGGGCTCTATCTGGAAACGCTGCATTCACAGTTACTGGGAAAACAAAAATGACTGAGAATCTTAAAATAAGGCCTAGGGGTGTGTTTTCTTATATTAACTGTAAATATCTACATGTGAGTTTGTATCCTGATCTCCTTTTATAATCTAAGATTAGGTAAGAGGAATCCTACCTTATGTTCCTGTTTCTAAAATTGTGTTTCAGAACACTACCACCCACTCGGCAACAATCCATGTCACAACTGAAAGCACGAGACGAAACCTTAAAACCAGCTCTGGAACTGTGTCTCAACCACAAGTAAACATCTGTTTCATCTCTCCACCCATCATGTTATATTGCAGAATTGTTATTGTATATTGCACAGGGGGCTGCTTCTTCCCAACTTTTCTGTGCTATTCTATAACTTGGGAGATCGGTATTCAATCTTCAGTTTCCCAGGTCCTACAACAGTTTCAGATTCTATTGTTGAGTCTACTACAAATACTTAAGTAGCTGCAGAGTCCTGCATTACTTCTCAACCTTGCTTCATCTACTTCCTCTCTTCTGGAAGGAAAGGCCATGAAATTGTCTCAACTCCAAAATGAAATTAGGCCTCTCAATCTGTGCGGTTATTGTTTATTATGGAAGCTGCTCTAAAGAAACTAAGCTTGTTTGTCAGGGACTGAAAGATGTTGCCACAATGGTTTACGAGTGCAAACTCGAGATTCTGCTAGGCTTTTAGTTTGTGTTGATTAGGGATATAGAAAGTGAAGATCCATTTCTACTAACATTTAGTACCAGTCACCTCTCAGGCAATAACAGTCATTACTTGCTTTATGTGCATATTGTTCTGCTTTGCTATGGAACATCTTTCTTCATTTGTACATTTAGAATGTAATTCTCTCTACAATTCCAATAGTAAACTCTCAGCTTTCCACCTATACAAGGAATAGTATTTTATTTTTATCTTTTAAGCATTTGTTTTCTTTATACATTCTACATTTCCTGAAGATGTACTTCTATAAGGAAATTAGTCAAGTATGTATTAGTAATAACAATAATAGTGAGTATCCTCTTATAGATCCTGCAAACCATTTGCCTTCCATTTCTGTTATTTAGATTTTTGGGTGGATAATCTGAAGATACTAGAATACCTTTCATGTTACAGAATTGAGTATTTTTTTAGTGACTATTTCCCTATGTGCATTCTTTACTATTTGCAACTCTTTAAACATAATGGTACAGCTGAAATGAGATTTGCCCTTTGAAGGATTTGGTGGGAGGAAGAATTTATGTACCTGCAGCCTTAATAGAGTTTTAGAAGCTCTTTGCATCTTAGTTTAAGACATAATGGAATGAACATGTATAAAAGGGCATGGTAAGAGCACTCAAGTGGAAACAGGAAGACAAAGACAGGAGTTAGTCCTCCTGTAAGCCTTTCTGCATGTTCTGGTTTAGATTGTGGTGATTGTCTCATGTGGACACTCAAGCAAGAATCTGATATACTGAAATACTATTTCACTAGCAGAGTGAATTTGGGTCTGAGTAGGAGATGGGAGATGAACACACCATGATACTGATTCTGTTATTTGCTCAGAGATGTAGTGAGAATTTACTGCTGAAGTATCTGCTGAACTGCATGTAGTCTTCTTGTTGTTGCTTTACGCTACTAAAAATGATACATAGGGAGAAATGGAAGTCACAAAAGTGAACGCTGACCCAGACTTCAGTGGCTACTAATAATTTGGGAAGTCATGATTTTTGATGTTTCAATCTGAGCTGAGACCCGGGTTCCTGAAAATCTCTCTGTACCAAACCCACAAACTGTTAGATGAGGAATAGTTAGCTACTGAATATTCACTTTATATTAGTCATTATGCTCGGTGAAAGGAGGGAAGAAATGCAACTTTCTGGGAACTCATTTTCTTATATGTCTACAGAGATTTGTGAGTCATTTGATGCCTGTTTCCTTTGAGATAGGGGCAGGGAATGCTTGCTTTCAGCTGCTTAAGTGCAATCCACTTATTCTGTTTGAATACCAGTCACTGAAGGATTTTTGCTACAAGTGTATGTTGCATTTTTCACCTTCTATCACTATGCTATTTAATGCAAGTTCTCTACACAAGGAAATGATGCTGAATGTGATGTCCAGCTTATCACAACAGTATCATTTATATCCATGTCACCAGCGATATTAAAAATCTAGGTTTCCTGACAACTATATGCTCAAGAAAATGGGGAATGAGAAGCAGGAGCCTAGTATACAGGACACTTAAGAAGTGCAGTATCATTATGATTATCTGAAATGGTTGCAGTTAGTGTAAATGTGTGTTTTGATGCAATGCAGGTGGAGAGGCATGAGCCTGTAGCTAGAGCTATGTAAACCCAGTAGAATACTGTGTCAGGAGTGGTGATTATTTCTGCAGAAGTTAAGGAAATATCCTGTGTAAAGAGAGTATAAATGCTAAGTGAACTTTTGCTGAAATGAGGATGAATTTACATACTGCCAAGATTAGGTGGTAACTGGCTGAAGTATTATCTCATTCTGAAAGCAGGCACACTCTCTTTCTGCCTCTGCTATTTAACAGCAAGATACCATTACTTCTAATGTTACTAACAATACGTGAACCCTTCAGAAAGCACCAGCTGGAATCCAGGGCTCCTCCTTAGCTGACCGACCTAACAAGTAGGTCAGAGCTGTGTTCTCACAATTCTGTCCTACCAATCCTATTTTTCTGCATAGAGGCAAATTTGTGTAGGGCAAATGGAATCTGTCCTTGCAGCCAATATTAAGTGGTTTAACATGTCCCCCTGAAAGATGTGAGTTACATGATAAAGTTCCTAAACTCTTTAAAGAGAGCTGTGGAGTTGGAATCACACTTCTGGTTCTTTTTCTCTTGCATTTTTGATGGTGTAAAGTGCTGGCATCATAAGGGGAAGTGCCCTCTATCTCTCTTTCCCCTGAATTGCTCATGGACTGAAAGTAAAGACCTTCTTCTATGGTATAGGAAAAGTGATTTCAAAAAGGTTCATAACTGTAATGGAAAAAGCTCTTTGAACAAAATGAGTTGTAGCTGTAATGACATTTTTAAAAGAAATGCCTTTTTCTGATGTGTTATAGGCCCACTTTAAGCATGCTGATTGGATGGAGAAACTGAAGAGAAATACCTGGAGTGAAACAAAAATGTGGAGTTGCCTTGTTGTCCATATCACAGTGTTTCTGGGCATTATAAGCACCATGGGAAACTTCTGAACAGGCCACAGAAGCAACTAATTTTCAGTTGCTCTGGAAACTTTTGGGGTACTGAATTCATAGCATGTATGCAACTATGACATTTAGACAATCTGGATTTTTAGCTATGAAGGATCTAAATCAACCCTCTCTCCCTTTCTGTTTTTTCCCCCCATTTTTCTGTCTTCCTGTCCTTTGTCTTTTTCTTCCTGTCTTCCTTGCTCCCTTTCTCTCTCTCTTACTCTCTTCAGTCTACATCTTTGTCTTTTCCCAATTAAGCCAAACTGTTTCTTCTTTCAGCTAAATTTGGAATTGTGGTATTTCTGAAATATTATTTGGAGGGATTGTTGCCATTCACACTGCAGCAAACAAAGAAACACAGTACTAAATCTGATATTACTTTACCAGTGTTTCTTCTGCAATTATCTCCCAAATTCCTTTTCAAATTCTTGTTACTGCTACTACTTTTGTGTTGATTAATAGACCTAAACATAGACTTGTACACCCAACGAGAGTGGCAGTGAAACATTATAGGAGTGTTGCTATAGGGCACTCTTTTCAGCCCTCAAGGGATGTTATTTAAAAACAGGGCTTGTCATACATTATGTTAGGCCATATGCTCTGACTGCTTTGTGGATACTGTTCAGCACTGGTGCATAGCCTCCAGTGTCAGATGTAAAATGAAACTCCAGTTTGAAATCTATAACTGTCATGTTCTCATGTTTTTGGGTCCCTGAGCATTTCAGGTAATTCCAGGGACACCTGTTTGCTAGAAATCCTTAAAAACAGTTTCAGACTTTGAAAGTACTATATCAACTTGTGATTTAAGGACATATCTGATTCTTGTTTTTATTAGGAGTTTTTAAATTCTTGAAGTAAACATGCTGTAAATTTGGAAATAACTGTTTGTGAACACTGAGATGTATTTTCTTAAGAAGAACATGATCGTCAAGTGTTAATATGTTCCTCTTGTAATATTTAGTGGCTTGTATTGGTTTGGCTGGTCTTATCCCAGAATAAGATTAAAGGAAAATGAGGGTAAAAATGGTTTCACACCAGTTTAAAAGATATGCAGATTTCTCAGAGCTTTTCTGACTAGCCTCTTGAAGCAGATTTCTCCAGTCTGAGGGTTTTATTAAAATACAGTACCTCTCAAAGACTCTTGACACAATACCAGGCAATCATGAATCAAGGAGAGAGTTAAGAAAAACCTACAGGATTTTTCCTCTCCTATTGACCAAAATACTGTACATATTACTACTGGACTCGCTACCAATTTCTTCCCATTGGTAAAAGATTTTCTACTGGGTTGATTTGCTAGGGTTTGGGTAGTTTTGGATGAGCTGTCCAGATCAAAAAGCTGTGTATCAAGTTTAATGTCAAAGCACAAAAATGCTGTTACTGAAAAAGACCATGCAATATTTTTGTGAAGCAGAAAGGGTCTCTCTCTTTGCTCTCAACAGGGAATAGGGGAAGCCTTATGCTAAAATTTTAACTGGATGCAAAAAAAAATGCTTTTGTTTTTTTATGTTGCATTTGATAACATCAGACATCTTGCAGCTCTTTGCCCTTTTTCTTTCAGGAAGAATTTTTTTTTTTAAAAAACTCCATGTTTTAAGTTGATTTTACATAAAGAATTTCCACAATTACTGTATTTTCTGAAGAGTAGTAGAAACTTATTTTTCTGGCAATGGGATTATACTTTTTTCAACACTTTATAAAGCAGTAGTGAAGTTATTGTACCCCAAACTGCCACCCCTACAGACAGATCCAGTTTTATATAATCACTTTTTTTCCAGCCTTGTTGAGTATTTGCATCTGCTAGTTCTTTGAAATTGGTTAATCCAAAGGTTGTGGTGAGAAGAAGAAAACCCCAACTAATTGTTAATTACCTCCAGAAAACTCATTACACTTCCCTGTCGTTCCCCACTCTCTTTGATTCGTAGCTCTTAGATGTGACACTAGGCAGCAACATTACTAGTTGAGTAGGTAGCCCAAAACAGTGGATCTGTAGAGTGAATCACCTGGTGTTATGGACCAAACATCCTCACTAAACACATTATTGAGGGCAGTCAACTAATTTTCTTCAAAAACGTACTCTTTGCCCAAACTAACATGCTAGCCTGGATTCACCTTTAGACTTTCATTGTTGAACCCCATTAGGTCTATGACAAAAACCAAAGCAAAACACTAATCCAGTTTAGATGGGATCAAAATCAATGCGGTACCATTTTTATCATGAACTTCATGGTAAGCAAGGTAAAACCAGAGTATAAAAATGCCAGATGTTTCTTCCTAGTCTGTCTGCTGTGTTCTAGTATGGTGAATAAGACAGAAACAAGTCAATTGGGTGACAAGGATGAGAGAAGAAGGCAAACTTATTATAAAATACAGAGGAAATGGTTGCAAGGGAAACATAAAAGCGCAAGAGAAACACTTCACAATGCTAAAACAAGCCTGGAAAAATCATGTAACTGATATGTGGTAAATTCAGATAGGTATCACATCCAGTTTTTGACCATTGGCCAACGAAAAACTGTCAACGTCATGGTATTTTGCTGTCCAAACTGGATAGTCTAATGTTTATGAAAACATAAAATCTGTATTTGGGTTAGGGATTGGCTCTCATCAAAACCTGTCTCTCATGCAGATCTCATCTGTTGTGGGTTCTGCACAATAAATTGCACAGATTTATGGCCTTACTAGCCTACTGTCTCCCTCTTTGTCTCGGCCTTCTATCAGTTAGGATGACTTATGAAATGAATACTTTTTTAATAAGAACTTTTGCAAGGCCCTCATCCTAGAAACACCTACACCAATAATTAGCATTATATCTCACTGTCAATAAATGAATCGTGTTACTGAAGGTATGCAGAATCATAACAAATGGAGGCCTGCTACTTCCTTTCCTCGGATATTTCAATTTAGTAAAGTAAAATAGTAAACAAGTAAAATCGTTCTTTCTTGTTCTCCTGCAAAGTCCTGTCTAAGCATTTTTTTGGAATATGAGATCAGAAAATGCTTTTGCCTTGTGTTAATAAAGCCCTGATTGTTGATCTGAAGCACATTATATTTCAGACTGCTCCAAGATCTGGGATTCTGAAAGTCTAGGAGTATAGTGATGCACTGCACCTGCAAGGAGTCAGGATGACATGAAACTTCAAAGTGAAAAAACTTTGTGTCCCGTTTGACAGTAAAATGGGAAAGTAGAGTGGGGAATCAAGTGGGAGGATTCCTGGACTTATAAATGGCTTTTGTAGTTTGAAAGGAGATTTTTGGGTTGAACCTTCGAGCCCCTTTACTCCTCTCTTCATTCCAGTAAGAGTTCCAAAGGGAAAACTAACAGAAATCCAGAGCAGTGTGATTGTTTGAATAAAAATTCTGAGAAATTATCATTGTCAGATGTACAATACCTTCAGAAAACCTGTCTAGCTTCAGCAGATACCTTGAGGCCCCACAGTCATCTTGTTCCACACTAGGGATATGTACATGTGCGTTCATGCACAAGCACGCATGCAAACATGTCACATAATAATTCATTGAGACAACATCAGTGCAAAAGTCTCCTGTAATTATGAAAGATCTTGAGGAAGCAATATGATGCCAATGATTGTTCTGGAGAATATTAATTCATCAGACAGATCTCTGTTATTATTCATCAATATGAAGATAAGTAGGTAGTCAGCAGAAGCTCAGATGTTTTGAAGAACTGCACGACTCGGACTCCACCTCCAGTTTTCCCAGTTTATGATTATTCTTACTTCACATAAACTAAATCCAAAGTCCAGAAAAAAGAAAGAAAACCTTGATTTTATTACTGAAGTGTAGGTGACTGACTGATCCTTTCTGAAGACTGGGGGAAGTAACAAGCAACAGGCAAATTAGGAATCTTCTACCACATTTTTCAGTGAACTCTGTGCAAACAAACAACAGGGTACTAGATGAAATAAAGATATAATTTCAGTCATGAACTGGATAAGATTCTGTGGATAGAACAATAGAAAGATTCATGAAAGAAATTTTATAATGATTATATATGATATCCACATAAAATATAAGTATATTTAAAAAAAAAAGAAAATACGCATTGCTGAAGCTTTGCACATGAATGAAAAAGAACAGCAAGTTGTAAGGAACTACTCATATTGCTAGTGGTTTAGGAAAGAAAGTAAAAGCCCATCTAAAAAATAAAATGTGGTAAGAAAACCTCTATTTGACATTATTGACTTAGGTACAATAGGATGTGAGGCAATCACCATCTTGTAAAGTGCATTGGTAAACAAATTCTGATTAATTGGATAGTCTTTGACAGTATCAATCTTAATTGCCTGCCTTTAATTTAAGGTTTCCTAAAGATTCAGAACGCTAGAAAATAAAATATCCTTCAGTTCCAGTGGCCTGTCAATTAAATTTGACTGATTATACTCACCATTATCCTATAAAGATAATCCACAATTAATTGTTACACTGTGCAAATTGCAGCAGGACAAGAATAGTTTACAGGCTTAGGGAAATGTATGGTAATGTGCACCCAGGCTCTCCAGACACCTGAATCTCAATTTTAATATTCCCAATGTCCTTCCAATGTCAGACTTAGTGATTTTTATGGGACTCATTATAGAGCATTTCTGCTGCAACTGGAAGATTCTTTAGCATGGTTCATGGCCCATACCTGCCAGATGAATCACTATTACATATACATGAGAAGAAAAAAAAAATGCAGGCTGGCAAATTCAGTATTACAGATTTGCTTTGGGAATGTTTTCTTCAGGATTCTGAGGGCTCAGGGAGAGAACTTACTCCAGATGGCTTTCTCGACTCTGTATGTGAACTCAGCCATTAAAAATTCCTTTATTTAGAATAAAATTGTGTAGCAACTGATTGTATGAATAAGACTTATAGGAAGATTTAAATGAGATAATCATGTAATTTTGTCATATAAATGAATGCTGACATTGAGAACAAATGGAAAACATAGCTGGAAAAGTGAACATTCAGCATCCAGCAGGTGTAAGTGACATGCTGCAGTAGTAGTGTTAGCTAAAGACCCACTGGAGGTAGCTACAGATTCTAGAGAAAAGGGCTAGAGAATTCTTTTTTTTTATTTATTGTTTAGAAATCATTGAGAACATTAAAAAGCTGGGAGAGGAAAGACTGTTAAAAAGTAAGACCAAAATTTGGTGATTCTGTTTTGCAATGTAAAGAGACAAAGTTTGTATTGAAAAAAATTTAGTGATGTTTCTACATTAGTGAGTGGAGATGAATACAACAAAAGAATTGTAATAAAACTTATTTTGACTCATTAGTGTGTTTATGTAATACTGCTATTGTCAGTGACACTTTCTACATGATCATATAAATTTATGTTACTAATAGCCAAATGAAAAAGAAGTCAAAGATAATTAAGGAATTACTAAGTTATATCACTAGTTATGTAGCAATTACCATAACTGGAAAGGAATAAAATCTTTCTTACTTACCTGTAAGTATATTTACAGCATCTCAAATCCATCTTTATAGTCAATGAATTTTTATCATCGCATTTTGCTCTACCTTTCTATTTCTTTTTTGCTAACTCGTAACATTTTTCTAAGTCAGTATTTCACAAAGAAATATCACTTAATTCATGGAAAATTTAACTGTATTTAATGAAGTGCATGATAAATCTAGACACCATTTACTTCAGGCAAACTTGGAACTAGACTGCCTCCTAAAAGAGCAGAACATCCATTCCTTTTTGTAAAAAAGTAAGACATAGCTATGGTCTTTATCTTAAAAGAAAAGCTGATTTAATAAAGAATATGAGATTGTTCTCTTCAGGGTAGAGGATAATCTGTTTTCAGGGCAGTCAAAAGGAGTGATGTGTCATGAAAGAAGCTGTCTTTTCTATTTCTCTCTAAAAAAAAAAAAAAAAGAGAAAGAGAAGTAAACCTTTCATATTAAGTTTACATAATTTTACAGATTCTCCTGTTAAAGTCAGCGTATCTCATAATCTTTCTGGAACATGAGGCGTTTAAATGCTGTAAAGAATGTTGATGATTGACAGGCAACAGTTATATCAAAGCCATAGTCTGCTTCTCATCTGGTGGTTAAGATGCTGAGAGAGATTTTATGGCACTACTGATATAAGAGTGGGCCTTCAGGTAAGAGCATGACTGTGGTATTATTGAGATGTATATGCTTTTCTAAAACCTTAAACAATGTCATTATAAGAGTAGCTGTTGCTCAAGAAAAAAGAAAGGATCAGTATGCTTTTTGAGGAACCTACAGAGAAACGGAAGGCATGTTACAACACAGAAAGACCTTTCCAGGTATGGTAGGAAAGAGGAGGCAGTTCATTTTAGTACCATTAGAATGTGCAAGTCTAAAGTCATTTAAGTGTGAATGAAAATACAAACTTGAGGAGCTGAAAGATATTTCCATTGGAAAAAAGCTGTTCGGATTAGTTTGAAATAGAACTTAAATTCTAATTAAAACTATATGGAAATGAAGGACACCTTGAAAAAGAGACTAACTAAGAATTAGGGTTTGGTTTTCAATTAAATTTTGTAAACTTCTTGTCCCAAAGATTGAAGGATATGCATTCAAAATAGAAATGCAACACACACTAGCCAACTCAATATTTGTAAAATGTAGATATTATAAGGACTGTCCTGAGACAGTACTCAGCTAATAAAAGATTCCTGAAGTCCAGTCAAGGTCCTGGAAAGGGTAAGTTTTTCATCTGATGTGTATCAGGGGCTTGACAGATTGCCAGTATTCAAGAATCCTTTATGGTCTATAGTTAATAAGAAGAACATAAATTCCTCTGATCTCTTTGTTGGCCTCTGCCTAACATGGTATTTGTGTACTCCTTCCTATTAAAGATCCATTATTGTCTCAGCCTTTTCCTTTTGTTATATTGTCAAGGTCCCTCTACAGCAAACAGCTACAACAAAATTAAGGAGGATAAATTTTTCAGTGTAGACCTCTTCATGAATAATTGTGGGTATGTCTTCCAGGCACATTAGTATCCACAGACAGCCAAAAGGACCAAAAACTGTCTCATGGGCACATACGAAATTCTGTTTCTCTCCAAACTTCCGTCTAATGCAGGTGTTCTGAGCTTCAGTGCTTTTGTGTCAAAACTCTGAACCTAATCTTATGGAAGGAAAATGTATCTGGGACTAGACACCCGACCAGATGTGGCTCCCATTCAAGCATTTTTCATGAGAAAATTTGGCAGGACATTTGTATTTACTGCTTTGTTCTCTCAGGCATCAAATTAAATGGCTTCTCAATAATACCATTGTCACCTCTTGGAGCCCTGGAACAACATTACCAGTAAGAAAATGGTAAAACTTTACATCGGTTGAATGCATGCTTGGAAATAATGCATAGGATAGCTTTTTAAGTCTTGCTTTAAAAGGCTCTGTTTGAGCTATACTGTCCATATATGTGTTATTATGTATAAGTTTGTATATATATCAAATGTATACATACATCCAAATTTAAAAAACATCAGAAGGTAAATGTCTTAGTAGAGATTTCTGGACATAATAGGATGGAATTTGGGAGGTGGATGTATTTGTTAACATTTGAATTTCACTTATGAAGATTAATGCATAAGATATATTTATTTTGGACAGAGACATACGGTTTTTCATCTCAAAACTCTGAGCTCAGCTGCTTAAAGGAGTTTGGGTATGGGCTTAGACACGAGACGTTTCCCCATCACTGAGTAAAGATGAATCAGGGAAAGCACTACCACCAAGGCGCACTGGTTTTTTTTTTTATTTCATAAAGTGATTATATTTCCAGATAGCTACAGCTGAAAGTACTAACAGCTTCTGTGAAGTTCCAGACTGTTTAGAGTCAGACTGGGTGCTTCTGGAAAAGAAACATAAATTAACTTTGGTAAACACAGAGAAATAGAGGGACTTAATTTGAATGTAAAATAAGTTTGTGTCAGCAGCATGCCTACACAGAGACTTGTTGATCGTATGGTTTTAGTAATCAATTTAGTTTAAACTAATTCTTAACCTTCATGGGAGTTGGCCTGTTTATGAGCTTTCTAAGTTGAAGTAAGACAAACATAAGGGGATTCAACTTTCCTTAAACCCTCTCAGTCCCACCTATAGGCTTTATTAACTGTGGCCTGATCCTCAATACAGAACCTGAAAAATATGTTTTCCTTGTCAAGAGAAAGCTGTCCTCCTAAGAGAAGAAAATATTTGATTATGCAGTCTTTGTTGAAAGCATTTCATGGATATATTAAAGATTTTATCTAGCTAAACACTGTTTAGTGTTTTGTCTCTTTTTAAAAATAATGTAGTTACAAATAACAGTTATTGGCTTTTCTTTGTCATTTCTCAAAGGTTTGGTAATGATGACATGTCACTAAAGCATGGCTAATTTGGACTTTTTTTTGGCCTCCCTTCAGACCACATTTATTTTCACTATATTATCGAAATAATAGTGGATACTTACTTGAAATATTGTTTTTGTTGACCAGATAAAAAGATCTCTGTGATTACAGGAAGAGTCTACTTTTGTTTACCTCAATGTGTTGCTGATGGCTGCAAGAATGTGAATTGATGAATTTAACACCTCAATCAGTTGAACATTTTAATTTTCAGTGGCATCTCATGTCTTTATCCTTCTTCCTCCAGATTGCAAAAAGTTTTCTTATCTTTACAGAGCAATGAAAATCACACTTGATATGAAAAGTGACAATAAATCTTGGAAATAGAAGATATAATAGGTGACCTAATACATAATATTCTCTGGCACAAATCTTTAACAAATTTCTAAGTGTTTCCAATCCAAAGAACAGGGGTTCTGATTTTGCACCAGTTTTCTGAATGATTTTTTTTTTTCCCCCAAAGCAGAGCTTTTCTGAAGTTAAACAGCGATACAGCAAAGCCTACAGTGATGGATTTTTTTTCACTCATGGCTAAATAACATTATAGAATTACTGCACAGCTTTGCTTTTCATGCTATACAGAGGTTAGATTAGCTATTTTCCTAACACATAAGTCTATTGATCTTACAATATTTTGTAAGAATAACGTCTTTAAACTGATTAACAGACTAGTAAGAGAATGCAGTGTCTAATGTCTTTGGTAGAAGCAGACCTTGAAATGTAATGGAAGTCACAAGTGGAATATTTATGACCTTTTATAACACAACTCTGTAAGAATTTTCCAAACAAGTGAATTTACTTACTTATCTAGTTCATAAACCACTTGCTAGAGCTTAAACACAGGAGTTTATGTCAAACATACCGATATCTTTCATGCAGGATTCCTAGTGTTTTCAGTGCTATTTTTACATACGAAACCAGTACCTTTAAACAGACTGGAAGCTATCAAAATAGGTATGGAATTCAAGCACAGATAGGAACAGAATGACAACAGAAACTTTTAGTCAAGAGATTACACTACTACTTCTGAAAACAAGTATAAATTCATTTCTGTGTTATTTCTTGTAATCCATTATTCAGTCCATTAGGTAGCTGAGTCCAAGCCTCTGTTACTCTAAACTCACTAAATGTTCCTCTCTTCAACGTAGGAAACAATATGTTCAGTGGAAGATTTAGCTAACCAAAAGTCTGAATTTTCTTGAAGAAACTTTGCACTGATGATTTTAAAGGAACTGACTGTTTTTCTTCTTGTTAGTACAGTTCAGCTTAATTATACCCTTAGAAGATTATTTTTAATTGCAACAAATTTTAGCACTGGAAAACTACTCACTTTTGTTCAGCCAACAGAATGCTAATAAACAATTTTGTTTCTAGTATAAAACTATCTCAATTTGGAAAATAATCCATGATACTAGGGAAGTTTATGTCAGAAAAATTCAGATTTATCCTGTTTAGTGTTTCCTTTATGAAGCTGGAACTTTTCTCTGTAGGCTTACTATTGTGGACAGTGAAGTGGAAAGCATCTGAATGACTGATAGCAGATCAAATTAAAGAGCTGGTCTACAGCTTTTTAATTTAATTTTATTTTATTTTTTACTGATACACCATTTGACATGGTTCAGCATTAAAATTATCATGTTTGAAATGAAGGTCAGGAAATTGTTTTCAAGTGCAAGCACTTTTGGCGTGCAGGCATTATCATCATCTATAAACACCTTCAACATAGCTTTCAAAATGAGAGAATCTTCTTTTTATAACAATAAAAATTGAAAGAATCCTCCTTTTTTTCCAGAAACTAATGTGACAAGGATGACTTGAAAAAGAAAAGAGTAATAAAAACCTAAAAGTCAGAAACTGACACAATCCCAGTAGATTGTGATTTGTCACTGACAGCATTCAAACATAGATTAGAAAATACCGTCAATTTTGCATCTGTCACTCTTGATTGTGTGTGTTTACTGTAACTATTTGAAGCTTGAAGTGCACTGGTAGTAGGCTTAAATTGATATTATATGAAGTCTTGAAACAATAACGTGGCAAGATTTTGAGATTTGGGAAGCACACTTCAAAACAGGCAGTGAGAACACAAGAAGCATGAAAGGTTAATAAATGACCTATGAAGGAGGATTGATAGAGGCATAAGAAGAATAAGAAGAGATGGGAAGGCTGAAGAGAGCAACATTCTCTGTGTTTATCTTCTTCATTTGATTCACTAGCTCACTATTTAAATATGTTTGGTGTGTTCACTATACCTTTTTAAAATAGTTGTAACAGATAGGAAGAGAAGTGATAGTCTTATTTTCTAATAGGGTAGTGAGGCCATTTATTTCAGAGTTTGAGAAACTGAGTAATTCCTCTCTCTGGAAACCTAAAGTAAGGTTAAGCAAATATTGTTCAAATTACGTAAACGGATTTGTAAAGTGGGGTAGGGATGAAAAAGATTGCTTCTTCAGAGCTCTTCTAACCTTATTTTTGTATTATTTCTTATTATATCCATGCTTATAATTTTCCTTACTAGAAAAAGCACTGGAAAGTGAATGAATTTAGAATAAATATATATTCATGCTCACAGAGAACATGTTTATGTGGAGTTAAGGCTTTGAGATCTTTAAGATTTGCACATTCTGAATATCAGTGTTGCATTTGAAAGCATAAAAGTCTTATCTATAAATGTAATTAAAATTCAACAGAAATCCATAAATGACCTGTAATCATTAGTACTTCTTGACAGTGAGATCATAAATCATTTGTGAAACCTTATTGAAAACCCAGAGAAAATAGCTTTTCCCTTTGACACGTTCTAGGACATGACCTTCAGTGTTCCTGTTCTAAAAGAAGTAAGTAGTCAATTGTAAGAACTTTTAAAGTTAGCACTACTTGAGTGTTCTCAAGAATGTGATAAACTGCCCCTATTTTCCAAGCTTTTGTACAGCAAGTACAATATTAGTTGCCTTGTTTGACTTGTTTGATAAGCAAAGGTAAGATATTGCCAGTGGCAAACCTTCCTTCTTTGACAAGACCAAGGCCACAATGTTCCTTCACTCTATGGACTCTGAAGTTGTTTCACATTTTCTGTTAATAGTCTCACATCTTTTCTGCTTTCATCTGTTTTGGCCACTTGACATACTAATAAAGCTTAGATTAAAATGCATTGCAGCAGAGGCAGGGGACAGTATGTTGTCTGACGCTAGGGACAGAACTACGAACTTCAGAACAAAAGGCATATGTCTTAACAGCTTGAGCTGAAGACCTAGCTTCAAAGTGGGAGGTTATCAACTGCCCCATCAAGTATCCTGTGTTATGACACACCAAGTCATCCTACAGATGAGTAATTTGGAGAATAGAAAAAGAATGGGGATTACCTAAGGAAATCAGGGGGCCTGTGGCAGATGGGTGACTGAACCATTGTGTATTTGTAGTAGGAATCTGAATTCCAAAAATGCAGAGCTGCCTCAGTAGTGTGTTGGAGGTCCCTTAGCAACATGATTCAGAGGTGCTCAGCATATTTGAGAATGAATACGTTAAATCTGTTAATGTAAAATTGAGTTTAAAATTTTTTGAAGTACCCTAGCAATTGCTTTATTATGCTACCTTTGCTCAGAATTGATCAAGTTAAGCTAGTGTGCCAAATGCATTTTTTCTCAGGAGCAGATTGGATCTGCTCTCGAGTGCTGTGCAATGATTTCTGCATTAATGTTCTTTCTTGTCATAGCAGCACTTCAGCAATTCAACAACGTGGGCTTATATGCGTTTTTGTGAGGGACATTTTTTACATTCCATCTCTCTGCTGTGCCTAATATGTAAACATGAGGGACAAAGGAGTGGTCAGTGTTTCCATAATAACATGGCCCCCAGTGGGCTCATGCATATTCGCTTATTATTAAATGGTTCACATGCCGTTAAACCCATCACTTACTGGAGCACAGATCAGTCATGATTTGCATTTTGCTTGCTATTCAAGTTTTTAAACTCATGAGTTCCCTGCCTAATGACAGGAATATTTATACAGGTTAATTGATAAATTCTCCTCAACATAAAGTGCTCTAGGAAACAATTTCAGAACATTTACATGTTGTATTAACATCTCATTATTTTATTCAACAGCCCCGGAGCAAGTGTGGATGTAGGATGAATGGAATATGTTTTCTAATGGCATTTTCTCTAGAAAAGCTCATTTATTTCTCTTCTAACATACTTAGCTGTATGTTGTCTTTTGGTTAAGACCTAAGCATCCTTAAAGATCTAAGAATACAGCTATTTCAACATCAACCATCAAAATATGAATTCAAACAAAGCAGCTGCTAGATTTTGAATACTGAATGCTTTCAGTCAATTATTGTATTTTAGAGTGAGTTTGAATAGCAAATTAAAAAAAAAATCATCAGATTTGCTGTATGATCATAAGCAATATTGAAACAGCAATAGAGTCCAAATTTGTAAAATAAATGATTCCTTATATGATTCCATACATTTGCAGTTGTTCTTGTTTACCTGAGGACAGTTTTCTATAAATTTACATCATGATAAATATGTCCTTAAAGCAGGGAAACTAAGGGATAAAATAGATTGTTGGAATTTGTTGTGGAATAAGTCAATCATTGTAAAAACTCTAGTATTTCAGGTTCAATTATTGTATTTTATACTGTTTCTTCCTGCAGTCTGTAAAGAGTTTACCCTGGTGATTTTTTTTCCTATGTTAAGTGCTTCAAACTGGGTCATTTCAAATCATCTCAGTATTAATTTTTTTGGCAGCAGACTGAAAGCAAAACCTTGTACTTTTCTGCTCAGGTAGGAGACGGAAGACTAATTGATGTTATCATAAATGGGAATGAAGCTAAATGCTTGTCCTCCACTATTGAATTGAATGAAGCAGAGTAGTTTTGTCAATAGGAAGTTATGATGAAAGCCAATTACCACAAGTCCTGCAGTCCTGGGAATGCAGTATCAACTTTTCAGGCTCTGGACAAGTCACTGAAAGTTAGGAGGATATATTTCTTCAAGTGTTTATATAATAAATATAATATAATATAATATAATATAATATAATATAATATAATATAACATAACATAACATAACAATACTTATATTTTCATGTTTAATAAACACGAATGGCTTTCAAGCAGATATTTTAATTGGTTAATCTTCGATCAACAGATAAAAAATATCTATTTCCCCTCTTGTTGATATAAAAATGCTGTCTTCTTTTTCTAGATTTTCTTAAAAGATGAGGAAGTGGCTTTCCATTCAACCTTATTCTGCCTCCTGCTCTAACATAATTCCCTTTTGTAGTCTCTTCCATTTCTTACATTCCTTCCCCACTTTCCAGCTCTAAACAAAAGAAAACAATTAGTTGTCACTTTTCTCTGGCAAACACCAACAGCTGGAAAAATATCTGGCTAATTCTTATCTATTATATATACATAATTTTCACTAATTTTTTTTTTTTTTTAATATTTTGTTTAGCTTGTCTTTTGAGTCATGCCCACATCCACTCACTTTCTTGATGTTTTAATGTCAGCCAAATGTTACTGTCAGCTATGGAGTTAAAAGCTCCTGAGAAGGAGGTTGGTGTGTGGATGGGAAATCACCAGGAAAACCCAGCTGTTCTAAGCAGTGGTTTTGGTATCATTATTAGTTTTGTCTAATGTGTCAATACTGAGCACTTGAGAACGATTTTTGAAAATGGAATTCTAGTCAAAACAGGGATTTACTGACCTACCTGTCTCTTTCTGTTGAACTTCAATATTTAGACATCACATTATTACATTCAGAATTTCCTGTTTAAGTCCTATTTTATGCTCTGGTGACCAAATCCTTCTGAATTCCGAGGATTGCATCCAGGCATCATTACAGTCACCCAACCCTGACAGTTCAAAGCTTCTTGCAGTATGGTTATTACAGAAATCTTGTAGGACAACAGCACTGGGTCCTGATTTTGGAGGAGTTCACAGAACACAGTGGCTCTTCCTCTGCTCCCTTTTTCTGTGTAGCTGACAACAGACCGTCACACTTCAATTCTCCAGTGTTTTCCCAGGATCTGTTGGTGTGAGTCTTGAGTATTTTTAAGCTGGAGGTGGTGACTTTAATAGTACACAATGGATTATGTATTACTTTACATTTAAAATTTTTTTCGTTACAAGTTCATTTCTACTGCCCAAAACATGAAGTGGCAAGAAGTTCCTTAAGTCAACGTGACTCTTGTAAGTACTTTGGTTTTGAATCCAGCTCCTGTCTGTTTCATCTGGTGTTTCTTAATTTTTGAATTAAGAAGGAAAATGAATATTCGTGTTCTGTTCACCCTCTCCATTCTAATTATAATTCTATTATCATACCTATGTGTCTCTTCTCCTTAATCATGTATTTCTTAGTCCATTAAGCTATCTTTCATACATATGCCCTTCTATGCCTTTTCCTCTCCTTCTTAACTTTCTTTAAATCATGTCCTTAATCAGGCTATGATTATTTTTTTTTCCTTCCCTTTCAACTTTTTAATTCTGTCATCCTGTGTGATGCTGTATGCTTACTTTCTGTGAAAGAAGTTGAGGAGTGGACAGATGAAGGTGTCTCTGGCTTCCAAGATATTTTACTAGTTGCCTTTCCTGCTTCCATTTGCCTATCTCCTTAATAATTCCACATATCATGAAAGCCCAGGACTTTTCAAAGGAGAAGTTTTTGCTTTCCACCCCTTTTGCAGTAAATTCTTTTTGGTCCTCAAAAATATTGCATAACAATTAAAGCTGGTAAAGTGTTTTATTACTTATCACATTTTTTAAATATACTAGATCTTCTAAGGACATCATCAGAAATCAATGAAGAGCTGCAGGTTTTTGTTGTAAGCTTTCACTGAATAATTGTAATGGGAGATTTTCACACTGGGTGTCATTCACAAAGTTTTGGTTTTATTCTTTGTTATTTATTTATTTAGGCTGACCAGGTTGGTTAGATAAATCACTCGATATTATTATGAAATGGTTATAACAATTTGTTTTTATTTTTTGCTTATATGGATATTTTCTGGATCTTTCCTGCTCGCTTCAGTCCCAATCTTCTGAAATTCTGTGTGGGGAAAAAAAAAAAAAAACCAAAACCAAACCTTTTTCAAGATGTTTATTTCTGTAAATAATTGATACTGAACTAAAAGAGAATTGGTCTGTGGGCAAACCTAATCTTAGAACACTTCTCTCCTTTGCAGTAAGCTTCATGAAGAGCAAAGACTCTTAGAAGTTGTTGTTTATTTCACTTCTAATAGTATTAAATGTAAATCTAGCAGACTTGATGAACACAGGATTAATGTTTAACTCCAAGGGGCCAAAGAGTTTATGTGGTCCGTTTTATTATTGTTTAAGATTCAAGCAAGTGCTACATAGAATAACAAGCATCATAATTAAGAAATGTGATCCATTTTTTTCCTGGAGGCTCTGCTCAATTTGATTCCAATGACACAGCAACACCCAGAGGTACCAGGGCTCTTGAGCCTTACAAAACTGCTTCTGTCCAGGAAGAGAAACACAGAGAATGATACAGAGCTGGGAGGGGGCAGAGAAAGATTTTTATTGGAAGCTGTTAAAGTGGTTGCTATGAGACCTTCTCCTGCTAACACAGGCACAGCAGCGAGTGTGAGGCTGATAAATCGTACCTCTTGCATTTTACCTTTCCTTTCTGCTTTTTTTTTTTTTTTTCTTAACACAGCTTTTATAGTTGTTTAAGATCAGGGAAAGCACCTGCCAGTTGCTTTTTCTTCCCTTTTGCTCCCTTCTTCTGCTTCGTGCAAGATGGAGCTAGAAAAAGAAATGATCTGCACCTCCAGCAATTCTTCAGCAGGCTCCAGAGAGTACAAGGTGGTGATGTTAGGAGCAGGGGGAGTTGGCAAAAGTGGTAAGTTTGAACAACAGTATTTTTGGGGATAAGGGATGAATGGGGAGTGTAAAGTTTACAGAACAAGAACGTTGTTTAATGAGGGTTTTTTTTTTTCCCTCTTTCTCTTGCATGTGGCTTGGATAAAAGACTATAATTCATGATTGGGGCAATAAGTCAGCTTTATTTCTTACAGACTGAAATATTATAAGACTTTATAACTGGATATTTTTGTAAAACTAACCGTGGCTCCGCTGTATATGAGGAAAGAGTGGTCAGCTTGCTTCTGTGAGTTTAACAGCAAGTGGTCATGTCACTTTAACACTTGGTGAGTGGTGATGGTTTGCTGGTTAGTGTGGATGTAACTTGTTGGCCTGCCAGTTCTTGCATCCAGGCAGAAATGAAACTAGCTGCAAAGTCAGCTGTACAGTGCAGAGTGTGGAGTACGCCTACGGTGACTTTGTTTTCATCCCCACACCTTCTTTAGACATTTTTGCTGAGTGCCATTATGGCTCAGCTGGTGTTAGTCTCCTCTCCTGTCCAGACAGTTAGAGAATTCGTGTCTTACTCTCACTCCAGGAGATAAGGTAGATTTGCAGCATATTTTAATATCACTGTCCAGTGCTAGCAAGATATACTGGTGTCTGACAATGGTATCTCTTCAGAGGAGTCATTATTTTCTCCTGACAATGTTTTCTTTTTCCCAGATATTATCACCTTTGATTTATTCTCACTGACACTAGCATTCTCTGTTCTTAAAAAGACTTTGCTGAACATGCAGTGTTTGTCTCGGAAGCAAGGGTATTGAGCTAGCCACACAACAAGCATCTGATTACATCTTCTGGCAATTCAAAAGAAACAGAAGGAGAAAACAAACAAAACCAGGTTAATATAACATATCCAGGCTAAATTCTAAAGACATTTCAGGATAAATAAGCTGTGACACTAGACTGTAATAATTGTTTAGATCAAACAAGTTTTATTTTCCCTTCAAACAACAAGACAAGGTATAGATGCAAAAAATTAAGTATTGGGCTCTGTGTCCACAATCTCTGTTGTTGTGTTATGTTTGGCTTCAACTTCAGTGGCATATTTTTCAGTGAAACCTATTTCCCAGCAGTGTAGCTTAACCAAGCAAACAATTTTTGCACAGATGTTATGCTATGATCACTATATAAAATGGGAAAGAAGAAAACATTGCTTAACTCAGAATAACTTTCTGCAATTTCAAATTATCTATTGCACAGTATAGCAGGTATCCAGGATGTGTCAGCTGGAACTTTCAGTATAATGTCACTTTTATTTTTTAGGGGTTTTTCTGTTTGTTTTTCTTTCCTCTGAGTGCATCCAAAAGGTGGCAGCAATTTTGCCCAAACATATTATTGTAAGAACAATGTCATTGTGAAGACTCATTCACCAAAACAAAAAATATTACAAACTATAACACATTCATAGTATAACTGAATCCTAACAGCCAAATTTTATATACACATTGAGGAAATTTTAGAGTTACCATTAAGAGTTTGAAAGCACAAATGAAGTTTATTCAAATCTCCCTGGTCAGAAAACATTAGCTGTTGATTTAATAAGAATAAAATCTGTAGATTACATAAGGTAATGATGCATCTCCAAAGATAAGGACCACATAATTATTCAAGAAGAATTGGGTGCCTATGTGATCTAGAGAAATAATAATAGGATGAAGTGGATAGGTATGACATTCAATGGGGATTAATGAAAATCTTCTGTTGTTTTCACAAAAGTGAAACTTCTGGGGGAAATAACAGCAACTGAGAATTACAAGTCTAGAAGAAAGAAGGTGTGCTCTTCATCATTTACTGGATATGAACTTCCAGTGTGGAATGGACGTGAAATATTTCAATAGAATCCTGAGAACTCATAGAATACTGGTAGAGACAAGGAAAAATTGATGTCATTCCATAAATCATGAATTCATTCTGACTGTTGTATAGGTAGGATTAATTTACTTTGTATTAAATACAGGAAAAGGCCTGAATGTCTACTTTCATTCTCCAAGATGAGCTCTCCTTTCCCCTAATGACCTAGATTCAGTCTGTCCAGGAAATCATGAATTTAACCATAAAACAGTGTCAGAGTAGAATAAGGAGGAGAGATTCAAAAAAGTTCAATTTCCAATTTAGAGTTTGGCAGATAAGCAATACATGGGATGATGTATTGATAATATCCTGTTTTTTTTCCCCTTTCCTTTCCCTCCTCTTTTTCTACGTCCTGATAAAAGCAGTAACAACTGGGATTAAGTTGCTGAGTGGCAAACCTCTTTTGGATGAAAGCCTTTCCATTCCTCATTTTGTTCAATATTAAATAATTCAGATTTGGAATGAATTTTCCTTAAGAATCAAGCTGAGGAAATGTTAGAAGATTTCTTTTTGCCCTGGACATAGTTCACTTCTAGGGATCCCCTGGGCATTTTGACCTTGTTTCCCACCCTCTTCTGCTCTCCTACTGTGCCACTTCATACTGTGTGTATGAAAGCCTTTGCATTGAAAATTGCATACTCATTACAAGGGGCAGAGGGTGATGACTGTACATGTGGACAAGAAGGAATGAGGAAGAGGACACCAACAGTGGGTCTTCTTTTCATGCTGGTGTTTACAGAATATTTGCTTTGGGTTTTCAGGCTTGTGTCTTCAGTTCTGTCTTCCAAGATGGCAGACAATCCAGGAGGACAGCCAACTATGGGACAGCCATTATTTGGGCTATTGAGTGTAATAAAGACTTCACAAGAACTTATAGTAAAAGATAAACACAGCACATCCAAATCAGATACCTGCCCCATTCAGAGTAATGATGTGTAAACTGAAAATGGTTGAAGAATTGTTACACAAAGGTACTCACATTTCAAAATTAGTGCCAGAAAAATAAATAAATAAATAAAAAATCTCTGCCGCTATTTTATTAGAGCAAAACCCACTCCTATTATTTGTTCAAAACAAACAGGTAATAGTAATGATTAACTAAAACATACAAAGCTATACTTAAATTTTGCTGGGAACTTCTGTACCATAATTATAGCTTATAGATTCCCTAGAATGAGTTATCCCTTCTAAAGCTTCTGAAAATAGAACTATTTTTGTTTTCAGAGCAATATGCTAATTTATTACTTTGTGTAGGTTGTGTCTGACATCAAGAACAGTTATACACTCTGCTGAAAATTAGGCTAGAACCACGAATTAAACCAAAATGAAATACAACAACATTAAATTAATTTTTCTGCTGACTCTCGTTTGATTATAGTTGATACTGACATTACACATTTCTAATGATAGTTAAATTTAAAAATAATAAAAAAAAATATTTGGCACTCAGTCTTCTCTGGTTTGATGACAAATCTCAGGTCAGCTCAGTACCGTTCAAAGTTGCCTGATATAAGGTTTAAACCCTAAGAATCTTATTGGTTTTGAAACAGGTTTTGCTTGCAACTACCTTCAGAGATCTGCGTAGGGACACAACCTGGTACTGTCATGGTCCCTAGTCTGATGCAGCTCAAAACTCTGGGTTTAGCTCTATTCTTCAGTGTTATAAAAAATATACTCAGAGAAGCCACTAAATCCTAAGACTATGCATTGTCTTATATTTAGCAAACTAATTACACTAATAACAATAATTAACTGTAGCACATTCTGCAAAACATTAGCAATAATTAACTGAGGGGTTGCACAGTGGCTACCAAAAAGAACAAACAAATTGATGTACCTATGCAACTGAATAAAATAAAAAACTTCTGTGTAATGAAAAATTGTTACTATCTAGGCATTCTTCAAATGCTGATCAGATTACACCATAATCTAACTTGGCTGAAGGAAAATGTTATTCTATTTTGGTTTTATTTTTTTCCCCTAATGCTAGTTAAAGTTTATTTATTTAAGGGTGAAGATGGACTACTGTTATTCCTGGTAAATGGAATTACATGCTTATCCATAGAATGAGTGTATCATAGATGCAAAGTGAATTTCATGCTACCTGTCCTGTGACAGTTGCATTTCAGAAGAGAAGAGGAATTCTTTAAAAATTCAAAATCTAATGAATATTTGTTGTGAGTAAGTTATTTTTTTTTACCTTAGACAAAATGTGCATTTCTTTCTCAGACTGATTGCCAGTTTATTTGTTGCCACCCTAAAAAAAAATGGAAAGTTTGTCAAATAATTACCCCAAGATTTTTGTAAAACTAATATATTTTTTGTTTTAATATGAAGGTTTGGAAAACATTTAGATACATATTTCCAGTCTTAAAAAAAAAAAAAAAAAAAAAAAAAAAAAAAATTAAAAGAGGGGAAAAGAAGGAAGTAAGAAAAGATTCTCTTAAGGTTGTTAGAAGAAGAGTATGAAGGAATGTATTTTTCAGCCTGATCTGGTTAGGGGATTCATGCTTACCCCATTGATTTACTTACTTTTTTTTTTTTTTTTTTTTTTTTGCCAGTGTTGCACAAATGGCGTATTTCTACAGATACAGGTGACTCATCCAATTAATTTCAGGAGCATGTGTCTAACATAAGTTCCAAAATGTGTGGAAACAGCAACGGTTTTTGTGATGTGGGAACTTCTGTAATAAGAATTAGATTAAATCCCCAATTTTCTTTTATTTATGTGGTCAATTGTCTTTTTGTTTGTTTTGTTATACTTCTTATTCTGTCTAGATAAAGCAAACTGTGCCTATTCATTTCCAGCATGTCCTCATAACAAGAGTCTCCAGTAAGTAGAGATAGCACCATGGAGTGTGTACTGGAGAACTGTCTCACTCCAACTGTTTGTTAATCCTTTGGAGATAAATTAACATATGATGTGGGCTACACTGGAAAAAGATGAGGAGAAAAGGTAGAGATTCCACTGACATCAAAAGAGCTGAAGTTGAAAAGTACCATTTGGGTCTGCTGATGCTGTTCTTACACCATCACAAGACTCAATATTGTAGAAAACAATTATTTGATCAAACACCTTTTCAGTAAGGTAAGGTTTTTTTGGTAGGGTTTGGTTTGGTTTTTGATTTCCCCCAGCATGTTCTCAGGTACATCTCTGCCTCCCTAAATGGCTAGCAAATGGATCAAGGGAAAGAACTTAGCTTTCTATCATGTTCTGAGCCAAACTGGTAGCCTGAATGAAGGTGGAGGATAAAATGTTGCTCAGTATGAGTTAAGGTGAAAAAAGTAGCTTTCAGGTATCTGTGCATGCTGTGGATTACAGTTAAAGCAAACCAAATTGTTCTTTTGTTGCTCTTTGTATAGTTTCTGGAGTCTGATGTGGTGGTCCTTCACCTGTGACTGAACAAATACCCATCTTCTTTTAACTGGAGCAGAAAGCAAGATACCCAATTAATAAAGACACATATCTGCATCCCTTTGAAAACAAATGTTTGTTCCCTCATCATCCTCTGTCTGAAAAAAAAAGGTAATTTGAATTTTTAAGGCCAAATATATGACACTAGTAATTTCAGGATAATAATTAATTATACTCATTCAAATGAAGAAAAATTATTTAAAAAATAGGAAGGAAGAAATAATATCTATTTGTTGACCAGAGAAAAGCTTTGCTTTGTGATAGTTTTGAAAGACAAGGGGTATCAATCAGTCAAAATGTGACATATAAATTCCCTTGCTCATAGTACTTCATAGTACTGGCTGTACTGACTGCAACCTGTGACCAGTTGTAACCTGTGATCAGCTGTGACCTGCTGTCGAAGTGTTCTGGCAAGACTGGGAAAGGCAGAGGAGACAGCAGAATACTAACAGTGGTACAGACCAAAATACATAGAAATAATTCTTGACAATTATGTGTCTATGTATCTATGGAGAAAAAATCCTAACTGAACACTGTAAGCAGACAGCTAAGTTTGTCATGTCTGAGATGCTGTAAATGGAATTACAGTCATAGTTCTAATAAAAAAATTACAAATGTTGTATACAGATTGGTGGTGGTATAGGTTGCATTTTCTACACAAAAAAAAATTTGTAGATAAAGCCCATCAATGCCAGATAAGTACGTTCCTGGGTATGGGCAACTTCTAGTTTTTCTCATAAACCAAATTAATCCCTAGAGACTTTATAAATACTGAATTTTGATATATTTGTGATCTTTGATAAAAAAAAAAAAACCAAACCTGCTCTTGTGTTTCAACTACCTTTACAGATTCATTATTGAATTAATTTCAAGCTTGATTTTGTGTAATTCCAATTTCTAGCCATTTTATCTTATCAGTTCGTTGTTAACAACTTTGAAAAACTCCCTATTCTTTTACTTTCTTGTCTGTTGATATCTATAGACAATGATCAGTTCACATCTTGATCTTCTTACTCTGCAATACATTAAGCATCTGAAACCTCACTTGTAGAAGCTTATTTTCCTGCTCAGAGCATTTTGTATCCTTAATTCCAGTGACCTAGTATTTCTACATCATTTTCTGAATATTAAATCCAAAAATCGACATCCTGTTCTTTTAGTGGTCTTACTAGAAGCAATATTGCTTACTGGTTTCCTCTTGACAGTCCTTTTTTGTTCCTCTGAGAACAATGAATTCTTTTGTTCAGGTATAGTTCACAGAAAAATATATGTAGCAACCCTTAAGTTACTTGCTCTTTCCCCCAGCGTAGTCACCTGTGCTATGACATCTCTAATGATGAGCTGAATTCTGCACTTCTATACACGTTAACCTATTTTAGAAATATTTTGCTGGTTTGTGACCAGCTGATGATTCAAATAATTCTGGAGCTGTTTCCAGTAGTCTTCATTTATCGTTAGTGTGTTTGTTATCCACTTGAAAGTATTAAACATACTGCTAATTCATTAATTTCCTTGACTATGGGCAGACCTTGTGGCCAAAATTATTTGCCTTGGGGAAATGAGTTACAGATGTTTTCATTATTTTGCCAGTTCACATAATTCAGTGGCAGAGTTGAGGATTCAGTTATGGCTTCTGCATTTACTAGGATGGTTTCTGCATGTGAGATACCAATTGGCTACTGAGAAAGCCGTCTGTGGCTCTACTTTCTTCAGTACCAGAAGCCATCTGATAAATAGGTGAGAGTTCAGAGAAGACCAACAGAGATGATAAAAGAGCTCACGCAATATGATTTATGATGACAAATTACTATGACTATATTAAAATATTGTGAAACTTGCATATATATACAGTGATTTAATGTAAATGCGTCTGGATACAGCTGTAATGCAAATGGGTTAATCTATCCAGGTTCCCCATCATAACATCCACATGATGAATATCCACTTGGATAAAGCTAGCAAGTGGGCTGATCACTGTCTATGCCTCTTTGGCCCAGGGGACTGAGAATGTGTGACATACGAAGGTAATAAATATCAATAAAAGAAGATATGTTTTCCAAAATTTGAGGAGGAAAAGGATCAGAAACGCTTAATGGAGATTAATCAGTTAAGTGGTAAAATTAAAATTAAAACATATATAATTAGAGACATATGAGACCTTCAGGCCTGAGTTCCTTTGGTCGAAAAGAGCAGTATATATCCTTAACCATTTTCTTAAAAGCAAGATGGAGGAGATTGTGGAATAGTCTTTGAAAGGAACACATTGCTGAAAGTTGTATTAATCTAATTGGTTTGTGTTAATTTAATATAGAAGAATACATTACAGAGACTGAGCATTAATGAGCAAATATACCTGAATGGAAAAAGCATTTAGAGACTTCAAAATCTTTTATAGAGGAAAAGGAATACTATCATCCTTAAAGACATGAAAAGTGTAAAAAATCGTCTGGATTTGTGGCTAATCTGGCATTACTAATGTTTATAATCAGTGTCTGTATGTTCAGACTGCTTAAGAGAGACCCTAAGGCTGGTCTCAAGAGTGGACTTGTTTATTGTGTACAAAAAAAGTTATGTATGTTGCCTCACACAGAGCTAAAGTGCATCCTTCAGAGTATAAGGGCTCCTGTATAACTGGAAACACACTGAGGTGGCACCCTAACAGTAACAGCCACCTAATGTGTATGTAGGGTAGCAGTGCAGATGGAAAGTAAGTAGCTCTTTGAGCTCACAACTTGCAAAACACCTGTTCTCAGTTCTGCTGATCAAAACGGGCTTTATTAGGGACCTTCATCTAAACCTCTTCTACGTGAACAATAATGTAAAGTGATTAGAACTCATGGAAGGTTATACTAATGAATCTGCTTTCATGGTGTGATTTATTGAAAGAAGGCTTCACTTCCACAGTGAAGATTTCAGTGAGATATATACTGCTCAGCTTTTTCCCATTCATACTGCTTGCTATTAAGAAATAGGAAACCTTCTGGGCTATTCCTCAACAGCAGGAATTGAACTATCAAGGACCCTCCCGGTTTCAACCACACACAAGTCTGCCATTTGAAATGCCCAGACTGAAGTCTCAAATAAGGGAACAAGCACTGTTTCATGACAATGACTGGGCACTGAAGGTATCTTTGCTGTAAACAATCTGTTGAGGCAGCCACAGGAACTGTTTCCCTTCCAAGCCATCCCTGCTGCTGAGCTGAGCCATCTGCAGCATTTTCAGCACATGTTCTCTGCTAGAATTTGGATGAGATTAAATCCATTAGGGACACTTGAAAGCACAATTAGGAAAGATTTCTTTTTTCCTTCTGTTGCTGCTTTCATCTCTTTTCCTTCCACACTCCATTTTATTTCCTTCCATTCCTCTGGTAATCCTTTCCCACTTTTAATTTGTTCATTGACTTTAATTAGTCTCCCTTTATGCCTGCAAGCCTTTCCAATTTTTTTTTCCTAGAAGCTAGAAGAATCATCATGCTCACACAGCTCCACTGACAGGTATCGAACGTTACCAAAGCATTGTGCAGGGTCCCAGTTTCAGAGGTCTTGCTGTCTTGGGAAGACAGTTTGCTGCAAGCTTTAGTAATTTGCTAATGCATTACCCGCCCACTAACCAGATCCCAGTGGAGACTCTGGCTAAAACCACTTTGTTTCAAGAAGAGTGTGTGTATGTGTGTGTGAACATAAAAGACTATCTCAGGAGTTGCTAAGTAAAGGCTATTGTGATTCTGGTCTCCAAAAGAGGTATGTTTTCAACTCAGTTACCTGTTGTAAGGGACCCAAATGATTATACATTTTAAAAATTCATTTCATAAGCTTTTACAAAGTAAAAGCTGCAATTGGCTGATACATGTAGTAGTTCTTTATCTTACATGGATTACAGTTACGAGAAGAGCCATTATTTAACTTCTTTCCTTGTAATCTCATTGAAGTGCTATGCAGTTTTGTAATTCTGTAGTTCCTGTTCGTTTTCACATGCACAAAATAAAGGAATCCTAGCTGAAATTCATATTCTCTGTCAGATTCTGTGATTCCTTTAGTAACTTCACTAGCCTACTACCTGCACAACAGTTAGTTGTGTTGTACTGAACTATTGCCTGCTGAACGGGATCTGCAGTGTCTTTACAGAAATGTCTCTTTAGCAGCTTGCAAAAAATGTAGCATTGTTTCAGATTTTCACTCAGAATGTTCAAAAACAAACCCAAATATTGTCAAATTCTTCATTGTTTCCAATCAGTAGAACTCTAGCTTCTTAAATCATGCAGAATACCAGGCAGGCTATAAAGTTTCCCTTTCTCTAAAATGTGCCTGGAACTTTAATAAATCGAAATTATGTTCCTTTCTCAATTTAAATAAAAAGTAGTTGTTAGACATTTTCTATACAATAATAAGTGAATAATCTTACTTGGGTTGCCTGGTGACAAGGTCGTCTGTTCACTCATCACAAACAGTATACCAGAGGTCTGCCACATATAGTATCTGCTACTGCATACAGGCAAAGAATGTATTCCTGGCCCTTGTGAGGTCTCCTTATGTTTGTAGATGTACTCTAGAGACACTTTATTTCTCTACGGGGAATAGAGGAGAAGAAAGAGCAATCTATCTCAGTAATCAAGTACCCCCCCATAAGCTCCAGAAACCTGGTTTCCTATGCCTTTCTTTCACTGACAGTGGCTTCAGTGAATTTTCCAGTGTCTAATAATACCTGTGAATTTGCAATGTAGTCTCTCTCTCAGTGGATACACTGTTTACTGATCCATTTTGAGAAAAGCTGAAATCATCAAAAGACCCATTTTTAAAATCTTTCCTCCATGAAAATTAACCAAGATACATAAAAGTTATTTAATGTCTGACATAACAAGATATAGTAAATCATATAAGCTTCCTTTCTTTTTTCAGATAACATGCTCAAAATGACAATTGGCTGTGATATTTGAGGGTGGAGAAGTGGTTAGGAAAAAGAACATTAGAAGATATAAAAGAAACAAACTTGGCAGTGAGAGGGGGAAATGTAACCGAGATGAACAAATAAGAATACAGAGCAAGAAATTAGAAAAAAAAAAAAAAAAAGTATAGACAAAAGATTGAGAAAACAGAAAACTAGACAAACATGAGTAAAATCAATGATAAGGGAGTAAATGGATAGAAGGAAAGGGCAGTAGTTCATGCTTCAAAGAGCATTGTTTTCAGAAGCTGTCTTTTCATTGTACTTATCTTACTAGGTGCTACTGGTCCAGGGTTATACCCTAACGTCTTCTGGAGGTATAGGTGGCCAAAAAGTATACAGAGGTAATGTTACTGCATCTTTCTCCTGCCTCTGTGACTTCTTACCCCATGTTTCTCACCCATTGGCTTTCTAGAATAGGAAGCTGGAGAGGCAGCAACACAAATCTTCTTGGCACAGCCCTTTATTTTCCCAATTCTTCAGGTACTGTAGAAGCTTGCCTCAGTGGGAAGCCCAGCATTTGTTAGACTCTTCTCTGTTCTTTGAAGAATTAGTCCCTATCCACACCCCAAAATCTCAAATAAAATAATGAATCACAGTGGTACTAGAGGTATATTTCACTCAGTACCAGGAAATTAAATTCTGTTTTTCCCCAATCTGGGAAAAAACGTCAGATGCAAAGCAAAAAGATATGTATTTCTATGTTTTCTCTTATTCTTTGTGACCCATCTGTTACCTTTGCTCTCATTCTCTAGCTTTTACTACTCATCACACTTGCTTATTAACAAACAGGTACCTCCTTACAATCAAATGTGGACAAAAGGTGGCAGGAGGAAAAATCAAAACAAAATGCCAGTGACTATAAACAGATTTAAATACACACATCATTGAAACATACTCATGTAAGATTTATTGAAGTGTAAAGTAACACACATTTTCACTCCTTAAGGAAAATAGTTGTTAGTGCCAACATGTTATTCAAAGAATTATAGAAAACTCTGCATAACCCAGTGAGATAACCACTTCTACTGATTGACAGTGACAGAATATTTAAAGAATAGAATTATTTGGTGACTGAAAACCTTTATTCCTCAAAGTCATTTATGCAGAAAGAACTATGGATCAAACTAGTTTGTGAAGATGCATCATATGTTTCTAAAGCATCACTGTATCAGCTGGATGAATGTTAGTATATTATGTTTTAAGTATTAGTTAAACCAGTTTTGTATGTTGGGATACTTTAGGGTGGTGTGTAATTCGAAGGCATTAATAACACGTGAATAAAGTGTATTTCTCCGTGTTTATAAGCAGGAAAAGTGTAGAAGTTAAAATTTTTTGTTCCAAGAAATTTTTAACAGTTCCCTTCCTGACTTAGTGTATCTCAAATGAAGTTGCTAAAATTTGTAGGCAGTGAATATTTCACAGCATTGGAACTCGTGGGAATATCTTTGTCACTACTGATGTTAATTTAGTCACAACAAAAGCAGGATGAGGATTGAGAACACATTGGATAGGCTGTAGTAGACATGATTACTCAGGAAATGACCTAGGTGGACAGAATACCACCTTGCACTGTGATGAAAGTTCCTGAGGGAATCAAAGGTTTCCCTGGCTTACAGTTCAATAGAATAGACAAATACCATGAATAATTCTTTTCAGGTTTAGTGCATTGTAGATTGCTAAAAAATCATTAAGAGGTTGGTGATAGAATTACTTGTTTCTGAGTTCTATTTCTTTCTTCTCACTTTTTTTTTGCAGGCTCTCCCTTCAAGCATATGGTAGAATTTATGGGGGATGTGGGAAATGTGAACTAACATAAACACCTGTTTATGTTAGTAGAGTGTGTGGAGCCCATGCTATCTTTAAAAAGTCTTTTAATCTTTCTCATAAACTTCCTTTAAATCTTCCTGCTAATAAAATATTTTACCAGTTAAATTATAAAATTATTTATAATTATATACATTATATAATATATATTTTCTATTTTATATTATAGAATTATAAATTATATATAAATTTATATATATAAATTATATGTAAAAAATTATATATAATTTATGATTATAAAATTATTTACCACCAGCATTGAAGGGCTTAGATTAATAGTCAATTGTGAAATAGTTGTTCTTTTCCAATTTAAAATTTTTCATATTTCGAATTTATTACTATATTTATTAGTATATTAGCTGGAAGGGACCTTTGACATCATCTAGTCCAACCATCAACCTAACTCTGATTAAAAACAGAATAAAATTCAGGATGTTTAACATATGATGAGTTTCCCACAATGACACAATGTTAAAAACAATTATCTTCAGAAGCATCTCTAGCTAAACTGATAACCAGATACATTTTTGTTTATTTTAACACTGGAAATCCAAGATATGATGGGGCTTATTTGTTCTGTCAGTGTCTTCTGTGTCATATCTGTTCAGCTCATTGATTACTGTCAGTAGTGCAGCGTTTAATAGAAGAGCTGAAGAGACAGTGGAAATGCAATTTGTGTTCAGTGCTGCCTCACGTTTCACAAAGAAAACTGGCAGCTTAATGCAGAGTCTTTGCTTGACCTTAGCAGTAGAGCAGAAAGAATACAGCTCTTTTTTTGTATACTGAGAGTGCCATCCAAATGCATGCATCTAAATGGGGAAGCCACTCACAGCAGAGGAGGTGGGGAGGGGAGGGAAACAGGGAAGAATTATGCAGTTGAAGAAAGAAATCTGCCTTTGTTCCTGACTGTCTCTTCGAAATTACCATAGAATGCCTTGGCCCCTGTGTTCTGCGCTACCCGCTCAAAAATCTGTATTGAAATGGTTAAAACAGGGTATGGTTAAATGGGATGGAACAGAGAGAGGGGAAGATGTAGGAATTACTCCAGTGATTTCTGTAGGTTTAGGGAGAAGTATCAAATAGTCTTGTGTCCAGAAAATATTATAACAGAATTTATAGCAGAATATGTAGGAAAAAGAACCTGCAGCGTGTTTTGAGTTTTATACATTATGGAAGAGAGTAGCTAACAGGATATATGTTCCTGGGTTACAAAAAAGTTTCTAAAGCTTAAGATGTAAGCAATTTGGTAAGCAATTACAGTAAATTGATCCCAGACAACTGCCACCCACCCAGCCACTTGCTCACTCCCCTGTCCTACAGAAAAGAGAGAAAGGGGAAGGCGAGAAGACTTTTGGCTCCAGGTAACAGTTTAATACCTGAATTAAAAGCTGCAGGCACAGGCAAGGAAAATAAAGAATTTATTCACTACTTCCCTTTAGCAGGCAGATTTTTAGCCATTTCCTGAAAAACAGGGCTTCAGGATACGTAATGGTTACTTGGGTATAAAAGTGCCATAACCATGAAAGTCTCTGCTTCCTCCTACTTTCCTTGAGCTTTTGTTTCTGAGCATGATGTCATAAGATATGGAATAGCTCTTTGGATCAGTTTGGATCAACTCTTTCAGCTGTGTCTTCTCCCAGTTTCTTGCCTAACTCTAGCCTACTTACTGGGGGCAGAGTGGAAAACAGCAAAAGCCTTGGTGCTGCTCAAGCATTGTTCAGCAATAGCCAAAACATTGGGGTATTATCAACACTGGTTTAGTCACAGATCCAAAACACAGACCCATACAGACTGCCATGAAGAAAATTAACTCCACCCCAGCCAGACCCAGTACGGCAATTTGTAGTCTGAAAAGGAGTAAAGGAGGTTTAATTTTTCTTTGTTGTTTGTGTCTGTGACTTCATATTAATCGTATGTTGGTATTTTCATGTTCTTGTGTTTTGTTGAGTTGCTGTCAGAGGCCACAAAGCCAGTGGTGGCCATCATTACTTTTCTTCTCTTTTCCCCTTGTTTATAATTTTGCTGTTGCAAAACTATCTGTTATTTGTTCCCTCACTTTTCTTAGAAACACCTTAGTTAGCATCTAACTACAGATGGGCATCTCAGTGGCATGGAAGCATTTCTGTTCTACACCTTGCACATGTATGGCTACCTTTTAGGCCATCTCTGCAGTACTCACAGTGGTTCAGAAATATTTGTAGTCCAGCTGCAGTCCAGTCACACATTTCTGGGGAACACAAGCATTGAATCCGGCTGAGTCTTACAGTCAGGTGCCAAGGTACTTACAGAGTTCTTGTAGTTTTTTCACACAAGAGGGAGTTTATGGCATGCTACTTTTTTTTTTTTTTTTTTTTTTTTTTTTCAGTTGAAATATGGAATGCCGTATTTATACCATCACCATCATTGGTATCATCACTGGTAAAAGGTGGGTCAGCATCCCTAACATTTGGTACCACTGCTAAAGTACCTATAGTTCCAAGGAGACTTAAATCACTTTGAACTGTCTTTCCTGGAAGGAATCTGTTGAACCCCATAATGCGGGTCAGCACTGGCCAGTGTTGCAGTGATCCTCCACACCAGGTCTTCCATTCTCAGTCTCAGGATTCTCCATGCTACCCGGCATTTGGAAGTCAGTCTGGGAAGTCAAACCAGTTTTGAAGTCTAGGACTATTCAATTTTGCTCTTCTATTACAGCTTGGTAACTCTGAGCCAGTATCAACCACGTGGAGAAATCAGATGCAGTGCATCACAGCAGAGAAAGTGGAGTGGGTCAGCAGCAGTCTCCAAGGCAATTTTGGTGCCACACGAGATAGACACGGGAACAGGACAGCAGTGCTGCCTTCCCACTGCAGCTGTCCTTGTCTCTGTGATATTGGCTGCTCTCTTTAATGCCCAGGTCGTAGTTTTCAAAACATGGTAGTTTCTTGGCCTCGTCAGGCTTCTTGGTAAATCTTTATACCTGTGTATATCTCTGTGGCAGGGAATGGCCAGTTCTGAATGGTGATTCCCAAACATAATTAGCATGTACTTAACAATCCCAGTAGTCAGTATCAAAGTATTGAAGGCAGATCAGGTTTTGTCCCTCTTTATTTCAGTTAAGTTAATTTGATAGACATAAATGCAATAAACAATATAAAATAAAAAATAAAATTATTTTCTTCACTATTTCATCTTATCTAATGTAGTGCTTATGACTGTAGCTTGAGGCTGTGTATTTCTGTCCCCCCTGTCACCATCTTGGCTCATACATATTTTTAAAAACTACATATCTATTTATTAGTTTTTGGGCATTGAAAAGATGTGAAACGTTTGAATGAACTAGTAATCTCCAGACAGCCATAAATCTGCAACTGGATTTTAATTTTCAGTTTTTAAATACATAAATCCATATGATTAATGATCTCAGGATTTACTTATAAATAAAAAGAAATTTAAGCTGCATGATGTGTAGCAATCTCGTCACTGGTATTGTTATCGTGGCAGTTGATGCATATGCTGGTGGAAGTCAGAAAGATATTGCAAGCATAATATATGAGTAAATGTAAATATCTGTAAAGACCTTTCTGTTCTAAGCTTCCTAATGTTCTGACACTGGAACATGGAGCCACATTGCTACTGATTAATGGAAAAAACTTGTATTGCAACACAGGAACTTAGGCTTTTATCTGATTTCTACATTTTATATTGTGTTTCATGATCTAGTATAGACTCCATTTCTCTGCTTCTGTTTCCCATCTGTAAAATGAGACTAAAGATCTTTGCCTTCCTTTGCAGGTAGTAAGCTTTTTGAACTTCAAATGCAGAATACTTTTAAAAAGCTATTAAATGATACATCTTAGTAGGTACTTAAGCCACAAGGGGTCATTATGTGCAGCATAGGTCTGTGATCCGTGCCAGGTGGCAAGTTCTTAGAAATTTATCCAGCAATGTCTTTAGAGTCCATGTCATCTCAATAAGCAAATTAAGATAAATGTGAAAAACACTAAGATAAATTCTGTAAAGATGTTACAACTAAACATAATGATTCAAGGAAACAGAGTCTATAACACATTTTAGTAAACTAAGCAATCAGCGAAATTAGTGTATAGCTCCTCAAACAGAAAAGGAACTGTGAAGGCCTGCTTGCTACAACTACTAAATTATTGAGCAGAAGGGGAGGCACAGCCAGCTTCTTCTTGGACGTGTTTTGGGCAGGACCCTGTATTATTCCTCTGCTTTGAAGAGGAAAAATTATTCTAAATTGAAACTCCAAAAGAAAATTAATAGTTTATTTTAAACCTTGATAGACCTAGATATGAAAGACCTAATTAGGTGTTCAAGATTCAGGTAGCTCTGGGATTTCCCAGGAAGAAACATGCAGAAAACTCTGTGGGGAGAAATTTAGGTTACAGTGTCAAAATTCATCTTGCCTAATAAGAACCCCTGAAGATGTTATCCAAGTCTAGTTATGAGGGTCTCTCTATGGTTGATGGAGTGAGGGGCACAGTCCTAGAGATATTAAATGCCTTCTATTGCTTGAGAGAAGCCTAGATGACTAGGCAACTAGGATGACTAGCTGCCAAAGGATAAGTGGGAACAGCCAGAATTCAAATGTTGGTAGGGTAATAGATGTGGAGAGTTCTTGCACATAATAAATTGTTGTATTCAGTACCAGTTCTCATTATTGTAAAACTGGAACTCTTTAATATAGTATACGTATATAGGATGACTTCGCTTAAATTTGTTTTGAAGATATTTTTTCCTCTGTAAAAACTATCTACAATTTCAGTGACAATAATGCTCCCCTTTAAGTTGAAAATATATAGTCTGGTGGTCAGTGTTGCATGTGTCTTCCTCAGACTTTAATCCACCAGGTATGTGAGACTTTTTCAGTCCCCAATCTAAAGACGTCGTTTCTTTTAGCTCCCTGTTCTATTATCAGTGCTTGCCGATACAGTACCCTTCAACATGCCCAGAGGTGAAGCTTCCAGTTATTAAATTAATTTTATAAAAGCAAGTTAGATTTATGACTGTTTTTCTTTTCAGTGAGGCAAAAAATAAGCTATTGCTGTCCTCCTGCAATCTTCTTCTCATCTGAAGAAATTTAGCTTCTACACACAACAAAACTGGGGATCAGTTATTATTTAGGGAGTGTTAATTTTGTCTGCAGTAGGTACCTTACATTTTTGTAGAACACTACAAAATGTATCTTACTGCAAATACATGTAAGAATCTCATATGGGAGAAATATCATCACAGACTACATCTCTGTAAGAAATATTTTTAATCACAGAGTAGGTAAGTTTTCCAGAGATACAGCATTGAAGGTAGCTGGCACGATGCAAGGCTTTGCTTTGCTTGCATTCGGGCAGAGAAGTCTTACCAGATAGGTACTTGATATTCATAGTTTCACTGAAGCAAGTTAAGTCAACAGTTTCAAAATGGCACCACCATATTTAGAGAGTTTGGTGAAAGATGAGTCAGTGCTTCATGGAGCAGATGTACCTTGTGACATTGACATCACTTTATCTGCTGTGCCGCTCACTTACGCTAGCACTTGCTCTTGATTGATCTCTTGTTCTGTGCCACTTGATTCATCATGGTCAGTGATCCAAGGGCATGAAAAATTCATCCCGAGACAACAAATACTTTGTAGTTTATGATATTTCTTTCCCTTTGGATTCAAGCCAGTTAATTCCTCCAGAGAGTAGAAAACTTATGGAGTATAGCAATTCTGGCATCTCTGTGGAGAGAGCAAGTACAATTGTGTCTCAATTCTCTCATGCAAGAATAAAGATAATGTGTTACAAACTTGAATTATCTAAATAATGACAAAAAATAATTCGTTTAAGGGAGTGCGTTCTGCGAAGGAATTTATTTCTTCCCTAACAGTAAATAGCACTTAATACTATGTACTAAATTTCCAGAAAGATGTATAGACATATATCAACAATAATTTTCTTTTTAAGGAAAATTCCAATTTTAAACTACTATCTTACTAAGATAAATAAATTTTAGCCCATCTTGGTGTCACTGTACCTTTATTTATTATGATACCTACTCATTCACATGAAAATTTGATCTTCCACAAGCAGAAGGGCTCTGTAATGTGTACTCCTCTCTAAACTTACAGCTGAGATTCAGGTTTTTTCACCAGGGTTTTCAACTAAAAGAACTGGAGTAGTGTTATGACTATATACTTTGGACAATCTGAAATGAAAACTATATAATCAGCCATTATTTGGTCCAGAAAATTAATATAGAGCTCCCAAGTCACAGGACAGTCTTATCCCCAAGATTACCTTTCCTCTCTCAAAATGGGAGTCTGATTTGCACATCATCAGTCCTAGAAATCATGATATTTGATAAACGCTGTCTGATACCTTTTATGTTATCTCCTGTAAGACAAAGTGGCATCTGAAACAATCAGAGAGACAAATGAAGTGAGAACTTTGCATAAAAGACAGATGATACGTAATTTAAACTATCTAGTGGCTGACTACAGTAATTGAGTTGAACAAATTACTTTCCTGAAAACAAGTGGTGTAGTCATCTGGTGCAATATGAGTAAACAGGTAGTGCACATGTGTCAGAGCTGAACATGTGGTGCATAACTCAGGTAAGGGAGCTCAAATCATGCACCTGCTTGTTCCTAGACTTTCATTCCTTCACCTTGTCCAGGCTTCTTTCTTTCTCAATATATTCAGGTTAAACATAAGTCTTGTTAGATTTTTTCTGTTGTGCCGACAAGAGGTATTTTCTCTTTACATTTCAAAAGCTGTGTCATATTAGGATGCTTGTGTCACTGCAACATGGGACAGCTCTTGTCATATTCTTTTGCCTCATTCTTTTTGCCTCATTCTACATCTCTAATACTTTCTAAGAAAGTGTTTTTTCTTTTGCTTCTTTTCTTCATGTATATAGTTGTGCAGAATTGCTCATGGTTTTTATTTACAAACACCAAACTTTCTCTAAGTCTTATGAAAGTAATTTATTGGAAAATAATTGATCTTTACATGTGCTTTATATGTGTTTTTTATGTGTTTGGGGAGGAAGAAACAACCTTCTTAACGTGGCAGCTCTGGAGGCGGCATGAATTTATGGAGTTCCATTAGTGACACTACTTATCAATTCCAGTTGCAGCTGATCAATGCTGTGATTAACATGAGCAGTATCCTGCTAAAATTTCACAGACTTTGACAGGCTTGTGCAGGAAGCTATATTTAGTCAAATGTAAATGAATATTTCAACAAGTGGCTAGATTTTCAAAAGCAGAATGATATGATGTCATTCCTGTCACTTTCTTACACAAGATAGCCTCCAAAAAGGAATATCCTTAGCCATACCAATAAATTATGTCATGTAGATTCAGATTTCTACATGATGACCTATATTTGAAGGTCTGCCTGTGTCTGAAGATACATTTCCTCTGTTTGAATTCTCAAAGAAAAAACAGTACTGTCAATGAATTTCCTGACTGTGTTTAATGCACCCCAGTTTTTTGTGGTTTGCCCTCTTGGCTGCCAGGGCACACTGCTGGCTCATATTAAGCCTACAGTCAATCAGCATTTCCAGATCCCTTTCTTTAGGGCTGCTTTCCAACCACACCTCTCCCAATTTACATGCTTGTATCCAACATTACTCTGTCCCAGGTGCAGAATCTGGCATTTGTTCCTGTTAAATTCCATGCCATCAATGATTGCTCAATGCTCCAGTCTGTCTAGATCTCTCTTCAAGGCTTCTCACCCCTCGAGAGAGTCAACCAAGAGGAATGTTATAGTGTCAACAATTCAGTCTCTATTCATCCACTAGACCCCATCTTAAAAAATAAATAATAAAATTTAAATGGATTTAAGTATCAAATTGCTGAATTTCTGGCTCTACAGTAACAATTGGACCAATTATAGGGATTTCCCTGACTTATTTTCTTTATCTGTTTCCAGCCAACCATATCAGATCCTGACATTCAGTGCATCGCCAGAGCTCAGGAAAAAAATATGAATCACAGAATCATAGAATGGTTTGGATTGGAATCAACCTTAAAGATCATCTAGTTCCAACACCTCTGCCATGGGCAGGGACACCTCCCACTAGACCAGGTTGCTCAAAGTTCCATCCAACCTGGCCTTGAACACTTCCAGGGATGGGGCATCCATAGCTTCTCTGGGCAACCTGTTCCAGTGTCCTACCACCCTCACAGTAAAGAATTTCTTTCTAATATTTAATCTAGATCTACCCTCTTCCAGTTTAAAACTATTACCCCTCATCCTATCACTCCACTCCCTGATAAAGAGTGCCTCCCCATCTCTCCTGTAGGCTCCCTTTAGGTACTGGAAAAAGCTGAGGCCTTCTAAAATGGGAGTAAAATTTTGAAAGGTGTCAGCATTTTTTTTTGGTCCTTTTTACCAGATAAAGCTACTTTGCAAAGAGATAGCCAGAATGAGATCAGGTCAGCGTGATGTTAATAAAGAGTTAATACATAGGCTTACAGAAGGCTTCAGAGAAGAGAAATGCAAAACCCACTAGCCTTTGGAAGCCTCCAGACTCAAAGCCGATGAAGCCTGCTCCAAATCCCTTTGTATAGCACAATGATACAGCTACAAAACATGTGATGAACATTAGGGTCAAGAAAGTCCCTTTATGAGATAGAGATTACTACTGTCAAGTCTCTTGAAATGTAGAAAAATAAAGTAAAGTCCAATCTCTGATCACTATTTTACATTTTGAAACTGATGCACAGTTGCTCCAAAATTATATCTTTACAAAAATCAATTCAGTAATTGCAAAATGCATAAAAATACACTGTGTACCTGTCTTATCATTATCCACTTGAGAATATCAGACTTCCAAAGGAAGGCAAAAAGAAACAAACTCTGAGAGTAATTGTTTTAAAGGAGTAATCTAAAGAATCAATAATAGGAGATTCCATGTTAAAAAAAAAAAAAAAAACAACAACAAACAAACAAAAACAAAAGCAAAAAAAACCAAAACCACAAACAAACCAAAAAAATACCTAAACAACCCATAACAATTAAAGATGACTGTGTTCTGAATATTCTGTAGTGGTTGGATCAGTCTGACTGAATGGCTGAGAAGCTATTTTGTTGATTTCCCTTTCTGTTACATAAACTTGTGGTTAACGTGTTGGTCTTCCAAATCCAGCAGAAGATAGTGAAAAGATTTATGTCCACTTCCCTGGGCTGTGAACAAAGATGTAATGTTCATCTTCTCTGTATTTAACTGCACCATAAGTTTCACTAATCTCCTTGTACATATAATTACTCGTAAACTTTCCTCATTTCTCAAAAGTTTTTTCCCATCTAGTGGGAAAAATATTACAGCAGAAACAGCATAAATATTACCGGATTTTGCTACTTTCCCTTGGTACACTGACACCAGATAGGAAATGAGTTTCATGTTCATGTAAAATTCAACAATCTTCAAAAGACTCATTTCTCTTTTCTTTCTTTATGAGCTGTACAAAAACGTTGAAGAATCTCAGATTGGTATAAGTATGTTTAAAAAGGGTAGAAAGGTGGACCCTGGGAACTTCCATCCTGCCAGCCTCACCACTGTGCCTGGGAAGATGATCGAACAGATCCTCCTTGAAGCTATATTAAGCCACATGGAAGACAGGGAGGTGATTTGAGACAGGCAGCATGGCTTTACCAAGAGCAAATCCTGCCTGACCAACATCATGGCCTTTTATGATGGAGTGACTACATCAATAGACAATAGAAGAGCTACAGATGTTGTCTATCTGGAATTCTGGTAAGGCCTTTGACATGGTCCCCCACAACATCCTTCTCTCTAAACTGGATATGTATGGATGCGATTAATGAACGGTTCAGAGGATGAGGAATTAGTTGGATGATTGTATCTAGAGGGTAGTGGCGAACAGCTCAATGACCAGATGGAGACCAGTGACAAGTAGTGTCCCTCAGGGGCCAGTACTGTCCCTATTTGGACCAGTACTGTTCAGTATCTTCATCAACGATACAGACAGTGGGATCGAGTGCGCCCTCAGCAAGTTTGCTGCAGACAACAAGCTGAGTTGTGTGGTTGACACGCCTGAGGGATGGGATGCCATCCAGAGGGTCTTGGACAGGCTTGAGAAGTGGGCCTGTGTGAACCTCATAAGGTTCAACCAAGCCAGGTGCAAGGTCCTGAATGTGGGTCAGAGCAACCACAGTATTAATACAGGCTGAGGGATAAAGGAACTCAAAACAGCTCTGCCGAGAAGGACTTGTAGGTACTGATGGATGAAAAGCTATACATGACCTGGCAATGTGCACTTACAACCCAGAAGGCCAACGGTGTTCTGGGCTGCATCAAAAGCAGCATGACCAGCAGGTCAAGGGAGGTGATTCTGCCGCTCTACTCCACTCTTGTAGACCCCACGTGTGGTACTGTGTCCAGCTCTGGGGCCCCCAACATTAGAAGGATATGGACCTATTGGAGCGAGTCCAGAGGACGACCGTGAAGGTGATCAGAGCGCTGAAGCACCTCTCCTGTGAGGACAGGCTGAGAGTGTTGAGGTTGTCCAGCCCGGAGAAGAGAAGGCTCTGGGGAGACCTTATTGTGGCCTTTCAATACTTAAATGGGGTTTGTAAGAAAGATGGGGACAGACATTTTAACAGGGCCTGTTGCAATAGGACAAAGGATAATGGTTTTTAAACTGAAAGAGGGGAGATTTAGACTAGATATAAGGAAGACATTTTTTCACCAAAGATGGTGAGACACAGGCACAGGTTGCCCAGAGAGGTAGTAGATGCCCCATCCCTGGAAACATTCAAGGTCAGGTTAGACAGGGCTCTGAGCAACCTCATCCCTGCCCATTTCAGGGGAGGCTGGACTAGATGACCTTTAAAGGTCCCTTCCAAGCCCAAATATTCTGTGATTGTACTTGGAAGTAGAATTTGTCATTTGAGAGTATGATAACACATCAAAATGACAATTCAGTCACTGAGAATTCATTTTGAAGGGTAACATGATGAAGACCACTTAATAGTTTCAAAACGTTTTAGGCTCAGATTTAGAAGACTTTCCCTATTTAGAAAATAGACTCATTTCTATTTCTGCTGGCTAGAGATGGGGTTTTGATATTTCTTGAAAGGACTTGTTTCATCCTTATTCAAAATCCAATGAATCAGTGGAAAAGTCCCGACAGATTCCAACAGGCTTTGGATAAAATGTTACTGTGAGCCATTACCTTCTATCAGAATAGATATCATATAAGAGAAAAGCTTTTTGTCATGAAATGCAAGTGTTTTAAATCAGCTGCCACCACTTTAATGGGTAGATTCTGTACTAAAGAGTCCACAGTCAGTTCTCTGCAGTTTAGAAAAGGTGGTCAAACTGTGGCCTTAGATTTTGTGAGAAGATTAATTTCTTCTCCTTTCCTTTTACAAGATACGTACTGGTAGGAGAAAAGAGAGTTTAAATTGGAGATACCAGGGTGGGACTGAGGGAAAGTTGAACGTAATAATAAATTAAAAATATAAGAGCTAGTTTTCCCTAGTATTCACACAGCAAACACATCTCTGGCGTTTAATACTAGGGAGTAAGGAAGAGGGAGCAATTCCTGCCATGTGTCCATTAGAATCAGAAGACCTTGTACAGGTTTTAAGCATAACAATATTCAGTCCAATGAATTAAGCACTTAAAAGACTTCTCTGCAGGTACTGTCTTGAGGGGGAAAAAGATGACACATGTCTAATACTTAGTCAATGGTTATCCTTGTATCTGAATAAAGCCTTGGAGAGCCATCTCTATTCTTAATACAACAAAGAAAAGCCAGCAATTACATGGAGAAAAACCCCACAAACTAAATAGGGATTTAAAGAAGGTTTCAATAGACAAATTGAATTAAATTGTAATATTTCAACTTACCGGACATTTGCTGGAAATACAACACAGCAGAGAGCAGGCAGGCTAGGAGGTTCCTTGAGTGTATGGAAGATAACTTCCTGACACAACCTGTAGGTGAGCCAACCAGGGGAGGTGTCTCACTAGACCTACTGCTCACAAACAGAGAGGGACTGTGGGAGATGTGGTGGTTGGAGGCTGTCTAGGGCTTAGTGACCATGAAATGGTAAAGTTTTCAATTATTAGAGAGGCAAGGAAGGGGGTTAGCAAACTTCCACCTTGGACTTCCGGAGGGCAGACTTCAGCCTGTTCGGATCACTGGTGGAGAAAGTCCCTTGGGAGGCAGCCCTGAAGGGCGAAGGAGTTCAGGAAGGCTGGGTGTTTTTCAAGGAGGAAGTCTTATAAGCTCAGGCGCAGGCCATCCCTGTGCACTGTAAAGTGAGCCGTTGGGGGAAAAGACTGGCCTGGCTGAACAAAGAGATAGGGTCACAGCTCAGGGAAAAAAGGAGAGTTTATGGCCTTTGGAAAAAGGGGCAGGACACTCAGGAAGATTACAAAGGTGTAGTAAAGTTGTGTAGGGAAAAGATTAGAAAGGCCAAAGCCCAGCTAGAACTTAACCTGGCCTTGGATGTTAAAAACAATAAAAAGAATTTCTATAAATATATTAGTAGCAAGAAGAGGACTCGGGAGAACCTCCATCCTCTGTTGGATATGGGAGGTAACGTAGTGACAAAGGATGAGGAGAAGGCTGAGGTACTGAATGCTTTCTTTGCCTCAGTCTTTAGTAGTAGAGTAGGGGGTTCCCTAAGTACCCAGACCCCTGAACTAGCAGACAGGGGTGGGGAGAAGAATGAAGCCCCCATAATCCAAAGGGAAGTGGTGAGGGACCTGCTCCAACACCTAGATACAAACAAGTCTATGGGACCAGATGGGATCCACCCAAGGGCACTGAGGGAGCTGGCAGAAGTGCTTGCAGAGCCACTTTCCATCATTTACCAGCAGTCCTGGCAAACTGGGGTGGTCCCAACTGACTGGCGTCTGGCAAATGTGATGCCCATCCACAAGAAGGGTCGGAAGGATGCTCCAGGGAACTCCAGGCCTGTCAGTCTGACCTCGGTGCCTGGGAAGGTCATGGAACAGATCATCCTGAGTGCCATTATGCAGCGCATGAAGGACACCCAGGTGATCAGGCCCAGCCAGCACGGGTTCATGAGGGGCAGGTCCTGCTTGACAAACCTGATCTCCTTCTGTGATAAAGTGACCGGCTTGGTGGATGAGGGAAAGGCTGAGGATGTTGTTTACCTGGACTTTAGCAAGGCCTTTGATACAGTCTCCCACAGTATCCTCCTGGAGAAACTGGCTGCCCATGGCTTGGATGGGAGTACTCTCCACTGGGTTAAAAACTGGCTGGAGGTCCGGGCCCAGAGAGTGGTGGTAAATGGAGTTAAATCCAGTTGGTGGCTGGTCATGAGTGGTGTCCCACAAGGCCCGGTACTGGGGCCGGTTCTCTTTAACATCTTTATCAATGATCTGGACAAGGGGATTGAGTGCACCCTCAGTATGTTCACAGACGACACCAAGTTGGGTGGGAGTGTTGACCTGCTGGAGGGTAGAAAGGCTTTGCAGAGGGATCTGGACAGGCTGGATCGATGGGCCGAGGCCAATGGGATGAGGTTCAATAAGGCCAAGTGCCAGGTCCTGCACTTGTGTCACAACAACCCAGTGCAGTGCTACAGGCTTGGGGCAGTGTGGCTGGAGAGCTACCTGGCAGAAAAGGACCTGAGGGTGTTGGTCAACTGTCGGCTGAACATGAGCCAGCAGTGTGCCCAGGTGGCCAAGAAGGCCAGCAGTATCTTGGGCTGTATCAGGACGTGTGGTGAGTAGGACTCGAGAAATGATCGTCCCCCTGTACTCAGCACTGGTGAGGCCCCACCTCGAGTACTGTGTCCAGTTTTGGGCCTCTTACCACAAAAAAAGATATTGAGGTGCTGGAGCGGGTCCAGAGAAGGGCAACGAAGCTGGTGAGGGGTCTGGAGCACAAGTCTTATGAGGAGAGGCTGAGGGAGCTGGGGTTGTTCAGCCTAGAGAAAAAGAGGCTTAGGGGGGACCTTATTGCTCTCTACAACTCCCTGAAAGGAGGGTGTAGAGAGGCAGGGGTCGTCTCTCCCCCCAAGTCACAGGTGACAGGACAAGAGGAAATGGCCTCATGTTGAGCCAGGGAAGGTTCAGGTTGGATATTAGGAAGAATTTTTACACTGAAAGGGTTATCAAGCATTGGAATGGGCTGCCCGGGGAAGTGGTTGAGGCACCATCCCTGGAGGTGTTCAAAAGATGGGTTGACATGGTGCTGAGGGACATGGTTTAGTGATGGGTTTTTTGGGGGTTTTTTTTGTCTGTTTGTTTTTTGTTTTTTTTTTGTCAGAGTTAGATTGATGGTTGGACTAGATGATCTTGAAGGTCCCTTCCAACCTAGATGATTCTATGATTCTATGATTTGCTCTTTTTCAATCTTTCTAAAGACTAGCTAGACTCATTGCCCTGAAAAGGTTATTTAATATTAAGTATGTTTTTCTCCTTTGTCTTTATACACAGATTTGTTTAATGGAGAATAGAGGTATTTACTAAAGTGCTGAGAAAATGTTTCACCTTAGCAACATATACATATAGCAGATCAGATATATAACATATTCCGTGCTAATTATGATTTTGGCATTCTGCTAATTATCGTATAATAATAAAAAGAGAAATCAGAGTGCATATTAAAAAGAAAAAGCTGAATAAAATGCATATATGACTTAAAAGAAACAAAACAGACCATTTTCCTTAAAGCTATGTTCTTCTTTCATATGAACTTACACTTCTAATAACTTGCATTAAAAAAAAGGGACAGAGAGACAAAACACTGAGCAAAAATGGCAACAGTAAGGAATAGCTTATAGAGGATTCATTCCCTTTCCAATTTAAGGTACATTTTCATTTATTTATTTGCAATATTTAAAAATTGAACCTTATACTCTTCATATGTAGGTAAACACAGTAAAGAGAGAGGAAGAAAGGGACTAATCAATTTACCTAAATTTTCTGCTGAAAAGAAAGAACAGCATAGTTCTCCTAAGTACAAGACTACTCTCTGTATGGGACCATTCTTCAGGAGACAGTTTGTAATGACTGGGTTCTGACATGAAATGTATGAAGTTTAATGTGAATACTTGAAGAATTTACCTTGTCAGGTACCAGAATTACCGGGGAATACCAAGATTATCCTAGCGGAAAAGAGTTAAGTTAACCAGATTTTATGCATTTCATTCCCTGAATGTTGTTTGCATAGTTCTTCAGTGAACATCAACTGTAAATTGTGTCTCTGTCCCATTTGGAAGTAATTGAGATACACCCAAATGAAGAATCTCAAGAGACCATTTTCTCACACAGAAACCGAACCTACTGTTGACTCTTCCACGTAAGAGGTCTGATTCAAATAATTTGAAATCAGCTGAAAGATTCCTTTGATTTCAAGGGACTTCATAACTAAGTGGTTAAAAGAGAACTGATGCAATCTTCTTATTAGTGTTCAGAGTTGGTAAAGTATGACTTCTAAAATCCTTCCCGGACATGTTCTTTGCTGAGATAGTCCTGAATTTATGAATCATTAAAGGACTTAGATAAGAACAAGTTTCAGATCCAGTTACTTCTGAGAATGTCCAGAAACAGATATGTTTCAACAGACAAGTTACAAGGGAAATTGAACAAAGAAATTTCAGACATTGGGAATGGATATTTTTCCAGGCAACTGAGATAGGGTTTTAGAAAGTTGTAATTATGGGCACAACCATTTAAAGTAGCATTCAGTTCTAAATTCTCTGAAAAGCAAAGTGATGACTCCTACTTAAATTTCTACTCAATGAGTGCTTTATGGGAATAAACATATGAGCTTTCATGCTCATGCCTTGTATGCTCTGTATATGAATACATGTTCACACACACCTAGTACTTCTACTGGGAATTAATCATCAGACCAAGAACTCAAAAAATCCCACAACTGACATAAGAAATTATTTATAATATTTCTGTTCCCCTGCTCAATAGAATAAATAGAGGTGTTTCTACAGACTTTAATGACTATGGAGCAGATCCTAAAGTAAAGGTGGGCTTTGGATAAGGAATCTGTCAGTTAAAATAACGGGATAGTTTCTCTCAGCATCTAAACTGAGAGAAAATGCAACTCTGCTTTTAAAGACAGTGATAGCTGTCCAAGTCCATATGACAGAAAGCAAAAAGGTATACATTAAACGGAAATAAAATCAAACAAGATAAACTTTTGCTTTGCTAGTTGATTATTTCTGTTTTTCAGAGCATTGTATGAAGGAGTATTTGACAGCTGATTTTGACATGAATGCTTTGTCTTTATGTTTCAAGGTAAGGGACTCATTAGCTATTCACTGATATATTTAATAAGTAGTCATTAAAAAAATGGGATCACATTTCAATAAATAAAATGGTCAGTGATAGCTATTACTGTGCTCTTAGGACCAGTTCATCCTTCTTAAAAATAAATCTGTTCTGTGTGAGCCAGGAGCAATCGTTATTTGCAGCTGATTTCAAGCCTCTGTTGGAGAGAAAGCCTCTTTAACACTCCATAGACAGCAGAAGAGAAGGCTTTGATTAACAAACAAACCTACAGCTAAACTGAAACTACATTAATTGGCAGTGACCAACCCTTGAAACCAACGAAAAACAATAATTTGCTTTCCTATGACTTACTCATGCTTTTCTTCCTATCCAGATATGCTATGGTTGCATTCTCTTCCTTTGATTCAAGTTTTTCAAAGATGAAAATGACTCCTGTAAAAATCAAGGATTTGTTAATTGTTATTCCACAAAACATTTGTCTTTTTGACAAACATTTTAATATTGTGGCAGAAGCTCTAGACCATCTCTTGATCAGACCCACTTTAAAACTTAGCTTTTTCATTATGAAAGTGAAAACATTTTTTCTTTGTTTTTGTTTTTTGTTTTGTTTTGTTTTGGTTTGGTTTGGTTTTTTTTACGAGGCAAGAGGGTGATATTGCACTTTCCACTTGTTATTTTGTCTTCTCATTGATAATTTAGCTTGCTGACAGGAATGTATTAGCTTCTGGCATGGATAACTGGCACAGAGCTCATTAACCCTGCGACTAGCATCTGGGACCTTTTGGCCCAGAGCAAAACCGTGGATGGCTGTAAGCTCCTGGTGCTTGAAAGCAGCTTTACAGACTGTGTTGTTTGGTGCTAAAGACTTCAGTGATGTGCTTTCGGTACACAAATCTACTGAAACAGTTCCTGAGCAGCTTCTGTTGTCTTCAGGTGCCTAATTTATTTATATATCTTTTTAATTACACTTTTCTTTTGAAACATCCTAACTTTCTGTATTGGGGTGAAGATATACAGCAGTGACTATCTTTAACTCAAAACACTAAAGGGTTGTTTTTAGTTTTCCAGAGTCATTATTTCTCTAACTTTGTCTTCATTAAAACTCTGTATAATTACATATTAATTAAACAGGAATTGTCAAAATACGTTTTAAAGGGACATGTCTATAGGAGCCAAGAACAAAGCTTGGGAACTAGACTGCGTGATTTGTAATCAAATGTCTATAAAATGGGTATGATCATACAATGCTACTGGTTTGAGCAGGGTGTTGAACTGGACTCCTTCCTCAGATGTCTTGCAAACAGAATGATTATATGACTTTATAATTCTCAATATACCCTGGGTGGGGAAAACAGGGCCATATATTTAATAAACCATGTCCAAAGACTGATAATGAAACTTCAGGAATCTAGTTTGTCCTAGCCAATATGTTTTGTTGCTTGATGATCATCTATGTCTTCTTTTCGGATATACCTCTTATACTGAATATTCTTCACATACATTAAAAAAAAAAAAAAATGCTACTCAGCTACCTTGTGGAAGAGAAAGTAAAGTGAATGTATAAAAAACTTGTCTGAGGATTTTACAGCTCTCGAGAAATGTGCTGTGTCTCTTTATAGAAGACTCTTAGGAAGGAACTGGGAAATCTCTTACAATGTTCTTTGAATGATCTTTTAAAACTCACATGTGCATTAAACACACTACATATATATAAAAATAAAATGTAGCTTATATAATTTGCTTTAGCTGACTCATTTTTGGAAGATATGTACATGGTTAAAATTTCCTGATACTGAAGATGAGGTAAAATATCTGTTTTCAGTCATTTAAACTCTTATATTCAGTGATTTCTTTATTTTCCAGAAGGTAGTCTTTTTTAGGTATCTTATAATGTTTTTGGTTATCTTACGATGTGGATCCTAAAATGGAGTTATCTATCTCTTAACATTTTTCGGTCTTGGCCATCTACAACTTTGTAATTATCCTCAGCTTGTGTAGTTCAGTGGGTCTTAAGATTTTATGGTTTTTGATGTTGCATAGTTTGTCTTGTAAAGAAACTGGTCGTGTGGTTTTTAATAACAAGATCAAAACCTAGAAAGATCAGACAGGAATAATTTTGAAAAATTGTTGTTGTTCTACAGGCTCATGAATCTATCGCACAATTTTCTTCTTTCTATATATTCTCAAGGAGTATCACTGACCCAGACTAGTAATACGCTACGATAGGGACAAACTCTACACAGTCAGGTATACCTGAGCAGAAAATGTAAAGTAGATCAGCTTACAGAGAGTAAGCTCCTCTCTGGGCACTGAAGGAACGTGGTTTTTTTTGTTCACTCAGAAAGGGGAAATTCATCCATTATTAGAGGAGAAGGCAGGAAGAAAACCCAGCTATTTGCAGCACACAGGTTAGCTCCGCTATTCCTAAGCAGAGTGCAGATGCTGGCCCGCCCAATCTAACAGCCAACAGCATTCTCTCTTGTAACCTCTCCCAAATAGATAACTGATCCTAAGGAAACAGTAACCATTGTATATGCTGGTGTGCATTTAGACTTTGTAACTCTTATTTCTTAATTTACTTCCTGCACTTTACTGCTTATACTGCGAGAACTCCAGAATGGCTTATTTTTGGCTTGGGCACTTATCCAAGACACATGCCATCTATCTCTGCATATGCTGAGCTGCTAATACACAAGGAAAAACTTTTCTTAATTTGTCTCTTTGTTACTTCGTTGTTCAGTTTTATTTTCTCGTCAAAATATAGCACACTGTGTTCACTATCATTCACATAGACCTGGGATTCAATCATGTCGATAGCACACACAATAAAACTGACAGTCAGACAAACACTGACCCATCAGACATAGCATGGTCAATGATTCTATATATGCCAATCAATCAGATCAATCTGATCACTTGTAAAATGGTCCTATATATCTTTTTTTCCATTGACTGATGTGCAACATCTTGACAGAGTAATGATGGAGGGTAAAATGAATCAGCATTGGCATATGTCATCTTGTATCACTATTTTAAATATTGAGGGTATTCATCAAAAGACATTCCATGTTGTCATATATTTTGTCATTTATTTATCACTGAATTTCTTAAAGACAAAGACGAGTTTGGAACACAATTTTCATGAGGTTTATGGCCACAAGATCTTGCATGAACTTTGATATATAAAATGGAGACATAGCCTGTTCCTGATGTACGATATAATATTGTTGGATTTAAAAATCTGTGATTTCCTCATTGTTTCCACCTGGTATCCAACTTATTTTTTACTGTACATTCCATATTATCCTATTCTTGGGTAGTATTCTTCTTGAAGAATGCAGGATTTTTGCTATTCATTTTTAAAACTCTAGTCAAAAGTAGCTACTTTACAGATTAGGAGCCATTTTATTTCTTTGCTGGACAGAAAATGTTATAAATAAAGGAATATTATATAAAGAACACACATATTCACATATACACACTCATGAAAGTAACAGGCAGAGAAAAATACTTTTCTTACTATACTGTTCATGGAGGCCACTGGAAAACTATCACTGGTATCTGCATGAGCACAATCTGTCCATTCTGCATGTGACCTGATTCATTTGCCTTAGAGTATTATAAGATCCTTATGTTTCTTGAACTGCCAGTAAACACCAGTCCAGCCGTTCCATTGAAATGCTAAGCTGCAGGATGGTACTGAATAGCTAAATCATCAGATTTGCAAAGATCTGTGGACTTCAGAAGGCATCTCCTACTAACATTAGGCTAACCTTCCAAATTTACTGTCTGATCAAGTGGCCAACAAGCCAAAAACATGCCTGGAATTTTCTTTACCTGCAAGTTTGTGTGTCATAGTCTCTAATATTTCCGAAGATGTTTTAGTATGAAAATTGTTATATACATGTGATTTGCTAGTTTTATGAACACCTGTAATATGATTATGTTAGAAACAAACCCAAAATAGCATGCAGAAATATAATTTCCTTAATTCAGTGAGTTCTTAATTTTGAAATGTATTTCAGCACTGAAGTGAGCATAAATAAACTGAAGTAGGAAAAGCAACCACTACAAGGACCATGTACCCATCTTCTATTAATGGTTCAGTGCTATTTGATCTGATGGTGCCACGTATTCTTTCTGAAACTATATATTGTTATTTAATTCATGTGTTACATTGAGTAAAATGATGTCATTTAGTAATGGAAGCTAAATTAGCTGGAAATGTTGCAGCAACAGAAAAAATAATAATGTTTACCAAAAAAACTTTTTTGAATACCTGATTCACACTAGAAGTTATAGATTCTGATTTTCTGTATATATATCTTCACATTTTGTCCAGTCTGGTATTTAATGTTTGAAAATAATGACCTTAAAATGAAAATTCTGTTATGATCCTGTTTTCAGTGGTTCAAAACTGTCTTATAAACTTTCTTATGGGATGAATTCTCCATGCTTCAGAACAAATTCTCTAAAACACTCAAACAGCAACTATAAGTGTATATCTAAATTATACTGAAAATGATTTCTTAAATATCCACTTCAGTACTTGCATAATTAAATTCTTTAGCAGTTTGCTGAATAATCTCTATAGCAAAGACTCTTTGCAAGGTTAGACCTTGACATGATCCAGAACTGGTCCATAATTAAGACAATTTGAAATTTGTACCATGCGTTTATGCCAGTGTTGCTTGGGGCTGATGTCTTGAGGACCGATTATTTAATTCCTTCCTTGAGAATGTGGCAGAAAATAATCTAAAATGTTTGTTGTTGTTGTTGTTGTTTCAGTTTTGTCTTGGCAGCTTTTAATTCATTTGCTCCACCAATATTCTGTTCAGTTTTAACTCTTTTGTCCTTTCCAGCTTAAACACTTCCATCAGCACTGACAATACTTGTATCTCTATTTGCCAGCAAATAATGTGACAAGAATAAAAGGATCTATTTTTCGCCTCATTAAACTCCTATTAATGCTATAACCTCCATCATAGTATAGAAACCTGATAATTCTTCAGAATCCATATTGGTGGTTGCATATATATATATATTTGGTTTCTCCTTTTCCAATTTCATCTGACAAGAAAAAGCCTCTGTAAAGCTAAATATCTACATTATGTTTATAAGAAATTGTAGCCAGGACAGGCTTTCTGTAATCAGCCTACAGTGTGGAAATCAGTCATTCTAATTCTTCCAGGTTCATCTGAACCTTTAGTCCCAGGGAGTTTATCTGTTCACTCTTCCACTTAATATCACTGTTTTTATCCTGACTGTTGCTGATTATTTTGCATTTGAGTAATTGTCATTGTAGTAGTTCCTAGGAAGGATTAGGGCTGTGCTGTGCAAGGAACTATGTCTGAAAAAAAAATAAAAAAAAAAATCAAATAAATACAACCTAAATAATAGACAAGGTTTAACAAGCAGATGAAGGAGGAAAAAAGTCAACAAAGAGACTCTAAAGCTAAACATAATAAACAGTGGTGATACTCCACTAACCATTTAGCTGTTACTGTCCCGCAATTTCTTAGGCTGACGATATTGGGAATATTTAAAATGTTAAGAATTGAAAGGAACAGGATATGTGGCCCATTGCATTGGATTTTACCCATATGGAATTCACTTAATTTTAAACATGTAAAATGTAGCTGTTTACAACTAGTCTAATCTAATAGCCTTTACATCCAATGGAATTCCAGGGTAAGATCCAGAGAAATATTTTATCACCTGTTCAGTAAAACTGAGTGGTGTCATATATAAGAATAGCTTGTTTCATGTGGAATCCATGTGGCAAGCCTTGGGTGCTGCCTAGCATAAGTCAAATAAATCTCCTCCCCCTTGTATTACAGCTGGGAGAACCCCAGAAAGTGGTGGTCAGAAATGTAGCATCTCGATATGCAGCAAGATTTTTACTCTTGCATACTTTGCCTCAATAAGCACGAGTGACTTAAGCATGCCCAAGATTCAGCCTGAGGAGTTAGTACTGAATTCAAACAAAAGTGACTCAAAAAAGTAAAATTCAGGAAACTGAGAAATGGATGGTAAGCGAAAGGTACTAAATCTTTTCCAGCTTTGCGAGGAGAACCCAGCAACTGCAGGAAAATGTCCAACAGATATTGAAAACATAATTGATGATATATTTTTCAAAATTAATTAAAGGGACACTTACAGCTCCTGGGCTGTAAGTTCCCATACAGGCCTTCTTTAGTAATAAGTTTCCTTTACATTTCTCTTTAAGAGGACAAAACTCTCCAATGTCTATAACCTACTCCTCCTTTAAAAGAAAAGGTATGACTTTCAGTTTATGCTGTTTTGTCACAGAATGGCAGCATCCTACTGTTGAAGTATGGCTTCAGCCTTGCTTTTATGTAGGAATCTAACTATGACATCTTCTATTTTGTGACGTATACAAAGGGTATCATTAGTCATTTTTCCATATGTGTCACTGCAGCAGTATTTCATAGGAATTCACACTCATTCTGGATTCATTAAAAGCAGAAAATAAGTATAATCAGTAGCAAGCATTTTGTAGCTATCATCTCCAGCATTAATGTTGATTTGCCAAGTGAACAGTGTGAGAAAATGAACAGGAACCACACTGGATATTATATTCTGAAAAGCATTCAACAAAAGTTTACAGATAATATATCTTCTTCTGGGAAATGTTTTGATAAGCTGCGGTATATGGCAAATAAGAAAGTTTTCTTTGTCTCTTCCAAGTCTTCTGCTCAACAAAAGTATTGTAAACTCATCAAAAAGTTGCCAGAAGGCTTCCTAAAAAAAAAAAAAAAAAAAAATAAAAAATGGTTGTTGATGAATAAACAACAAAAATGAGCAGAAGGTTGGAGCCTTCTCCTATGAAGAAAGTCTGAAGACAGTTATGATTGTTTAGCCCGGAGAAGAGTAGACTTTGGGGAGACCTTATTGCAAGCTTTCAGTACTTAAAGGGGGTTTATAAAAAAGATGAAGAATTTTTACCAGGGCTGTAGTGATAGGACAAAGGATAATGGTTTTAAATGGAAAGGGTAGGTTTAAATTAGGTCTAAAGAATAAATTTTTTTGTGTTGAGGGTAGTGAGACACCAGAACAGGTTACCCAGAGAAGTCATGGGTGCCCCATCACTGAAAGTGTGCAGGGTCAGGTTGGATGTTGCTTTGAGCAACCTGATCTACTGAAAGATGTCCCTGCTCATGGCAGAAGGATTGGATTAGGTGATCAGTAAAGGTTCTTTCCAACCCATACCATTCTATGATGCTATGGTTCTATTAAACTTAATGGTACACAAACTATGAAATCACTGGACATCCATCATTGCTTATAGCAGTTACTACCTTGACACAACACTCCAAGAAAATAAATCATGTTGGCTTAGAAGGCCTGTATTATTAACTAGTAACAAGCTACTCCAGCAAATTCTGTAATTTCAGACGCAAAAATGTACCTTATCCTTTAGCTGCTGATGTATATAGGTGTGTTGATAGTGACCGTTAAAACAAGACAGAAGTAAAGACAACCTAGCTGCACTCTGGGTGGGACTGAAATATAAGTGGTACACCACTGTTTCAAGGCTAGTAAAATACTGAAATATATCTAAATGAAATGTAAAGTGTAGTTATCTTGAGGTTTTAATTTATTTTATGAAACGTTCATGAAGTATCACTTTAAAGCATCTCTTAAATGAATATATGGCAGGCTGTGGACTATTCAGAGGGTATTTCATGCCAATAGATGATATTTTAACTCCAAATTTGCTTTCTGGTGTATTGCATGAAATGCTGGTTTCAATCAATATATTCTACCCAAAATTACACAATTCTCTGAGGAGTGTAAATATTCCAAGAAGTTTGATGTTAATATAGTGCACTTTATTTTCATTATCTTGCGAGTTAAATATTCTGCTTTACAGTAATAAATATATTTCCCATATAAACACTGTCATAAGTTAAAATGTAAACTTTAGAATTTCCCAGTTGATCACATAAAGTAACGTTTCACTTTCATTCATCATAAAATAAAACTTCGTAACTTTTCATTTTTCCTAATATTTCTCCTAAAATCATGTCTGTCTTTATCAGGAAATCTAAATGTAGATTAAACTAATCGCATGTGAAATGTATGCTGCTTTTTTAAGAAAAAAAATTTGCATTATCAAACTATAATGTGGTTGCTTTTCGTGTACAATTTGTGTATGTTCTACAGTATCCTAAAGGAAGATGTGTTTGTTTACCTATGGTGTCTCACAAAGCATATTATAATAACTGCAACCATCTTTATTCTCTTTAGGCACACAATATGGATTTTTTTGTAGTAGTACTAGAGTTGAAGAAAGACAAATTTCGCTTTTTTTTTTAGTAGGATGGACTCTCATTCCGTCCCCTTGAGCTAACCTGAATAGCACAGGTTACACTAGCTTTTCAATAGCTAGTGGTTCAGACGGGGCATTACAGCAGTGCAGAAATAAACGATCTGTAGCTCTGGGACACAAATGTATACGTGTGTGTGTGTATGTATGTACATGTGTGTATGTGCAAGTGTGTGCATGAATACACGTATACAAATATATGAAAGGTTGAAAATCTAAAGAATTAAAAAATAACACAAGATCATGCTAAATATGTTAAATCTACACTGTAGTTCATATGCAAAGGCTGACATGCCATAGAGTGTTGTCAAATACATATCAAAAAGAAATGTATAAGTATGTGTATGTGCAAGTAGAACTACATACTTATATATACATGTGTGTATATAAATATGCATATATGCATTTGTGTGTCCATATTGCCATTTGGACCATATTGCCTCTTTGGAGTTACTTATACAAAATGACCAGAGCATAGAAGTAAATTGTCACTTATGATAAGCACCATTTTTCACTCTGTGGTTAACATTTCTATACGCAATGCAAAATGGAGCAGGTAGGAGAAGTATGATTTATTGTTGGGTAATGCCACTAGCTACTTATTCAGTATTCATCATTTTAGATTTTTGCAGCATCCAGTGCAAATTCAACCATATGATTAATGCTAAAGAGGAACTTCAGATAACAAATGGAATGCTTAGTTTTGTCTAAATTTCTCAAATATATAAAAAGGGTAGAGCCAAGATAAACAGTACTTCTCTATGAGTTACTAATATGTAATGTTGCGTTCACATAGGTATTTTAACAATAGTTAAAATAAGTGACATTTCTTCATTTTGATACCAGGACAAACTTAGACCCTTGTCACCATAAAGTTCCATGACAACATCTAGGAAGTAAGGAATTATGGTAAGGAATAAGGAATCAAAGCTATCATCTCCGGCTAATAGTCTTCCTCGTGTGTCTAGACATTTATTTAGTGTTTCTTGAGCATTAAATTGGTAAAACTGGAATAAAAATAATTCTTGTGAGGAATTGTGAGATAGTGTTTATTCCCAGGTAAGTGGTCGAAATTCAACTCCTTGCAGGTGTCCAAGACACTGTTCATTTCTGACTTCTTCAAGGCATTAAAGAAGATTTAGATAATGTTCTCACAAGGGAGTGTTGTTGAACTGAAAGGGAATTGCCCTGAGATCATTAAATAAAATGAGTTCCAAAATTTTGAATTAATTTAATCCATGGAAGATGCTTGAACAGAATTTTGAGCAATTAGTTTGGGTTAAGGTAACGATTAATTGTAGGAGACATAAAAAGTTAGTGTTTCTTCATTGTCTTTGTAACCCATGAGTCAGTATGTTTTATAAGGTTTCTTGCAGTGAGAGACATGAAGTTTATTAGTTGAGCTTGGTCTGTAAATTATCTCTTCCCAGAAATGATCCAGCCATTGGTGCTGGGCCAGATGGTGATTCTCAGTTATTGGCAGTGTTCTGAACTTCAGGGGGTTGTTGTAATGTTTGTTCTGCTCAGAGGGCTCATGCAACTACATTTTCAATATTGGGTGTAAGCTGCTGCATCCATTCTAAAGGTGAGGTTATCTGTTGCAGATTCTTCAATCAAAACCTGGCAGTTGAAGGCAACTATGACATTTAGGATACTCATTCTTCTTAACTTAAGAACAAATGTGTGCCTTCTCAAGCATGTGCACCCAGTCTGCTGAAATAAATGTTCACTTTAGGGCCGTGGGCATAACCCAATGATCACTTTAAATTGATCTGTTGATTTCAATGAACAGCAGCTAGAGATCAGAAGATAGAACTCAAAATTGGAAGTCATTCAGCTCTAAGACTGCACACAGACATCTATATAAAGGCATAAGCTAGAATTGCAGAGTCTCTCCCTAATATAAACATGAGTTTCAGGGTGACCACAAATATTAAAAAACAGGTCAGAAAAAAGAACCATAAAGACCTCATAGAGCTGAACCAACTCATCCACTGAAATAAGGCCTGAAAGTTTGCATTCGAATAGAATTGATTCTTAATGCCACACTTCACCATCATATCTTTGAACTTTTGATTCTTTTATGCAACCATACTTCAAAAATCACTTGAGATTTCTCCCTTACTAAATCTAGTGTCAACTTCAAACTGTTATGCTGTACATATTAGACTGTACTGCATGATTTGGTTAATTTTGCTGTTATTTATAGCTGGTAAATTTAACTCATGCTGTAATTTAAAAAACAGGTAGGGTGGCAGTAGAAATACACCCATCTAGATAAATCCTCAGCTGTAGCTTGGAAAACAGTTGCTTCAGTGTCCCAATGACCTAAGGGTATTTAGTAAAGATTTTAGTCAGATAATCCTCAAATGAATTCAGGAGTTTTACCATTAACACCATCTGCACCAGGAGTGCAGAAATCGACTCTCTCTTTGGAAGAAATAACTCCAAAATTCCTGACAGCTATTGTCTACTCTGCTGTTTATTAACACACGTCTTTGCTTGCTGCCCCTAACTTATTTTGTATCTGACTAATAACAGCTTCAGCATTTTAGAAAAAAATTACTGTGGATGATAACAAGAAAGTGTGTAGGTCTATTAGGAAGGAAAATCCTGGAGGTAAAGGTGACAGCTTTACGACACTAGCCCTTGCCTTATTTGCAGTAACTCATTTTGTATATATTGTTTCATATTGGTGAAGCCAAGGGCTAAAGCTGTTTGTTATTTACGTCAACCCATAAGGGGGATGGTAGTATCCAAGAGGGCAGAAAATAGGTCTGTTGATTAGAACAGTAAATTAGAGGAAGACAGAAAGACAGAGAAGAATAAGTGGGTTCCTTAGACATGCACAAACATTTCACGTTGTTTGCTACTTGTTACTTGGCTTCCCTATAAACTCTGCTCCAGAAGTCTTTAAACTAATAATAAAGCTTTCCTCCTCATTCCAGTCCCTGGGTTATTTACCTCTCTTTGGTTAGTCAGACCTTCTCTTAGTCTGACCTCTGTTACAGTAACAAAAGAAAAGCTATTTGGTTCAGAGGGCTCAAACTGCCAAGAGGGCAAAACTATCCTCCATGGAGCCATGCAAGCATTTGTTTTTGACACAGTTGAAAAGGGAACCTATATGTGGGGAGATACATTTGTTCTTTCCTTATACATACGGGATTTAGATCTTCAACTAATGCCCTGAAGGACTATCAGCCTCTATGTACCAATTCAGAGACCATCATATAGGGGTCTTCCTGGGATGTAGCTTCTTGTCTTGATTAGGGATTTCACAAAATTCTGGTTTGCTTCATGGTATATTTTATCTAGTTTGTTCCAGCTACAATAAAATAAGCAAAAACCTGACAGTTTTATTTGTGCCACCCTATTAACCATTTATCAAGATGATATACAAGGCTTGTAGTATATTTCAATATTTAGTTGCTTTAAAAGTTTAGTTTCTCTAGATAAAAATATATTGGATATATAATGTTTCAAAACTCAGAAGTATATTAAGGAGATTTTACTCTAATTTCTAAATATATAGTTTTTAAACAGTTTCTCTATCTTATTCTATCAAGAATAGTTTCTGGTTTGATTCAATTTGATTTTCAATGGTATACATTTCAAAATTTTAGTAACAGACTGTTACTTTTTTAGTAACAAACTGTTTAGTAACAGTAAACAGTAATTTTAGTAACAACGGGCACAAGTTGGAACATAGGAGGTTCCACTCAAATATGAGAAAAAAATTCTTCACAGTGACGGTGACAGAGCCCTGGAACAGGCTGCCCAGGGAGGTTGTGGAGTCCCCTTCTTTGGAAATTTTCAAGACCTGCCTGGATGCAATCCTGAGTAACGTGCTCTGACATGCTCTGGGCAATCCTGCTTCAGCAGGGGAGTTGGACTAGATGATCTTTATGGTCCCTTCCAACTCTAAAAATTCAGTGAAATTCAGTGAAATTCAGATCTCACTGATGATTGTTGGATTTTGCAGATTAGCAGATTATATCCAATTTTGACAATTCAGATTTTATCTTTAAACATACAAATAACCTCATTGCCTTAAAGTAAAGCAAGTGCTCTAGTTTTGACTTCAAAAAATACGTGATTAGAAGTACCATTGAACATGCATTACAAAATGTATATATTTTGATATACATATCATAACTAAAATTTTGTTTAATTCATTTCTATTATGTCTTATTGTTGTATTGTTTCTGCTTTTTTTATTTTTTTTCTCTCTGTTTTCCAGACATCTTTGTCAACTTTACAAGTATGAAGACCTTAAATGAGCTTGTTCAAATGGTGTATCAGAGTAAGGAGAAATCTGATGCCAAATCCTTCTGAGATGGGAAGACTATGACATAGAAAATAAGATAAACTCACATGCACACCCACTGGCCTTAGTGCAATCAGGATATCATCCATGATAATTTCCATAAACACAAAAGCAGACCAGCTGTATGAAATAAATACAACATGGCTTTTTTTTGGTAAAATTTAGTTTTCATATAGCTCTTTCTATAGTAGAACACAAAACTCAGGTTGCAAAGTAGAACAGTATCACTGTGCCCATTTTACACTTGAGAAAAATACAGCCTACAGAGTGGAAGTGATAAACCCAGAGTCACTCATACGACCAGCAGCCTCCTCAGCTCTTACGTGATGAAGCACCTAATTTATTAGATCACTCTGATGAAAAATTGGAAGGTGAAGTCATTTTTGTAGGTATTTTTTACTTTTGTCTCCCACCCTCATATTTGCTTTTATTTACATCAACATAATTTTGCCTTATAAAAAAAAAAAAAAAAAACAAAACCAAAACCAACCAACCAACCAAAAACAAACTTCTGAGAAGAAATGTAAGCTATTGAGTAAAAAAAAGAACTAGCTGAGATCCAAGATATCCATTAACAGCTCTTGCTCTGGTTTGGTCATTAAGTGAAATCAGTCAATGTGTAGTTGCCAGAAAATAATTTTGACATGACATACACACTTTATATTTACTTGGGTTTTGGCTATGCACAGATTTGAACATCCTGTATAATTTTCACTCTTTTTTGTCTTAGCTGAATATATCTATCTTAGCCTGATTTAGAACTATCCTCATGGAGGATAGACAGATGGGCCAAAGAAACTACCAGATGCAACTCTTATTATGCTCAGATGTGAAATCTGATGGCAGCACGTTGGTCCAGATGTGTTGTTTAGAAAGAGCCTAAACTACTGAATGCGAGTTGTAGAAAAGAATGTCCTGGAAAAGATCACTTTATATCTGGGTGGGTTTAAACCTCTTGGGTTTCTCATGTTCTCTTGCCTACCTATATTTGGAGAGAAAGTGCTGGAGTAGACAGATCTTTGAATTGAACATACAGAGAAGCTTTTTTGAATGTACTTGAGAGGTAGGTAGATGCCAGTGTTCAAAAAGGATTTAAAAACCTGTAATAAAAGATGTCATTATATTTAGACTTTGTGCTGTCTTTCTACAGTTCACTGAAATTTTAGATCCTTTCAATAACACAGCTTCTTAGAGATAGCTCTGTTCTAGACCTGTGTATATAAAGTTTTCTGTCTTTGCAAGAAAAGACATTTCTCAGTAAAAAAATAATGTAGATCATTAGTTGATTCATTTTTATACTAAAAAACTACAAAAAGAAGGTTGTGTATTTTAGATATTTCTTCTATTTTTTCATTTAGAAAATAATTCAAAATTTTGAAGTGTGAAAATATATTTGTACCAAAGCAAAACTATAAGGAATGAATGTATTCACTTATACAATGTAAAAGCAAACAACTGCGAAGTCATACATTGATATCAGATAAATTCCAACCCAAGTAATGTCAAAGAAAGATTTGCCACTCCTTTCAGTAGAGTTACAATTTCACCCACTATAATTGTTTTCAAAGATATTTAATTGTTTTTGCTCAAGAACATTGTGGAAATAAAACTTTAATGAATCACAGAATCACAGAATATTTTTGGTTGCATGGGACCTTTGAGATCATCGAGTCCAACCAACAAAAAAAACCCAACCAACCAAAAAAAAACCAAAACCAAAACCAAAAAACCAAAAAAAACCAACCCACACCCAAAAAATTCCAGAACACCAACACCAAAACCAAACCAAACGCCCACAACCACACCCCACCCACAAACAGACACAAATCAACAATCTCGGGCACTAGATCCCTGAAGTGCCATGTCTACACGCGTCTTAAGTACCTCCAGGGATGGTGACTCCACCACCTCCCTGGGCAGGCTGTTCCAGTGCCTGACCACTCTCTCACTAAAGTAATTCTTCCTGATATCTAATCTAAACCTCCTCTGCCGCAACTTCACACCATTTCCTCTGGTCCTGCCATTATTCCCTTGGGAGAAGAGGCCAACATCCACCTCTCTACAACTTCCTTTCAGGTAGTTGTAGAGGGCAATGAGGTCTCCCCTCAGCCTCCTCTTCTCCAAACTTAACTTGCCCAGTTCCCTCAGCCTCTCCTCGTATGACTTGTTCTCTAGACTCCTCACCAGCTTGGTGGCTCTCCTCTGGATGTGTGATCCAGCAGCTCAATGTCCTTCCTGTAGTGAGGGGCCCAGAACTGAACACAGTACTCGAGGGGAGGCCTCACCAGTGCCAAGTACAGAGGCACAATCACTTCCCTACTCCTGTTGGCCACGCTATTCCTGATACAGGCCAGGATACTGTTGGCTTTCTTGGCCACCTGGGCAATGTAATGAAACACCTACTAATATCAGTGGAGAAGCTCCCATTGATTTCTGTGGGTCTTGGTTCATGTCCTTCAAAAGCTTTATGGAAGGATCTCTCAAAAGGAAAGGTCCCAAGTCTTATCATGCATGCCATCTAAAACTGAAATAAAATTCATACTGAAGGAAATACTACAGATGAAAAAATTATTTTCATGGCCAATGAACAGAAATTTATCACTGTGCTTATTCAAGTGCTGCAGCGTACTTATACTCTGAATCAGGGACAGATATACATAAAGCATATTGTACAGTGAGTTGGACTTGGACAGATACTAGCATTAAAATGATGTTTATGGAAGTGATGACCTCTTACTTGGATGTTATAGAACAGGCTCAACATCCAGATCTTTTTTGCTTACTTAATTTTCATTGCCTCCTTTTATTTTCCAGTTATAAATACTTGCCATTGAGCCAAAGACTTTGCTGACTAAAACACTGGTGACAGATGAGTCATTCTGTCACATCTACATCACTGCAAGTACCTTCAAAAAGGACCTGATTCTCCTCTTTTCTGGTAACTGAGCTGACTCATTTCTGAATCAGCATAGCACAGTGTCATCACACTGTTAGGATATGGAGTACTACTTCAGTGGCATCTTCTTCACTGAGCCCCTAAAAGTCCTCCCAAATTCTTTTTAGCATACCTGAGGAGACAGTTCCAATTGTTATAACCTAAAGCTTTGTGGTGCTTTGTGGTTTAGGTAGTCATAGACATATTACAGTCTTGAAAATTTACTCTGCCATTTCACAGTCAGCTGCCAAATCCTTATCTTAAGGGAACTGAGTGACGATGCCACTACACCACCAAGACAAAATTTCAGTTTTATAATTACTGCAGGGACTGGGAAAACATAAATTCCGGTCCCGCCATGGAGCAGACGAAGCACAGCTTCTAACCCCAGCGCAAAGATTTTTCCTGTTCTTGATTATGGAACAATTTTTTAGGAAAATCTAGAAATGTCTAAATATATACATGTCTTTTTATGGTCTGGATAAGATCTTTTTGGTTTTAAGGATTTCTTTCACAGTTCAAAGAACTATTTTTACTCATCAGTCCCACCCCAATATATTAGGTTCCTAATTAACCTCCAGAAGTCCTTAGAAGAATTTTGCCTCTAGTATGAGGGAATTTTTTGGGATTCCTGTAAGTCTGTTCTGGAGTGTTTGTTGGCTTGTTTTGGGGTATGAGGGCGGAGGGAGTTTTTGAGGTTTGTTTTGGTTTACCTGCTGCTGTTTTTGCACGGAAAGGTCTAGGGTCACCAAATACAGCTTCTGTCACCCATCGAGCTAAGATGATATATTGCACCATAAACCCCTGAGACAGCTAGGTTCACACCAGAATAAATGCCAAGAGCATCAAGGACAGAAAGTGCATTATGAAATACATTAAAGTAAGCTTACCCCAGAAGGATGAAAGACTGAGACTCAGCCTGTTGTATGGACCTAAGTAGTCTGAAGCTCATTCCTGGGTCATGAGCCATAGTATTTCAGCCGTAGGAAAATAAAAACAAGGATAACTCTTTCTGTGTTGCTAACATTGACAACTTTAAAATTTCTTTTCATGCTGAGGGTGCAAACCTGAATAGGCTAATGTAGATTTTCTCTGTGAAACTGCAGTCAGTCCTCTAGAACTTTTATATGTTTTGTAGCTTTCTGACCTTTTCAGTGTCAGCCTAATGCTATTATAAATCACCTCTTTTAGTGCCTGAAGTGGTACCTTTCACCCCGAAGCATGTCTTGCAACTGTGTTTGTTTTCAATATATCATCATAATGTAGCATGTACATGTGTCAAGCAATATGAATGCACTTTTTGGGAGATGTAAGCACCCAGTTGGGTTTGTACTGTGAGAAGGGGGAAGGCAATGGGAGGATATCTAGATATTTTACTCTATTGTCCTTGTACTTTGTAATTTTTTCATCTCCGCCATACTTGTAAGTCATATTTGTTGTGTAGTGTTTAATCTCATGATTCTCCTTTCAGCTGGATAACTACATGTTGAAGGGATTAGTTAAGTCTGTTCTTAAAAATTTCCTGGTGTAACTGATTTGATTTTAGCCAAATAGTTAAGGAATGCATTCATAGACAGATCTTATGCAGCAATCCTGTAAATCTCAGAGCTCTTTGTCCATATTGCTGCTGCCCCAGGTTTTTTAGCAGGTGTGGAAACTGAGGCAAAAAAAAGATGTTGGTGACAATCTAAGGGTAAAGACCTGATAGCAGAGCCAAAGGTTAGAAACACCTCTCCCCAGATTCACACGGTCACATAAGCCTTCTTCAGTAGTCTTACAGTGGTTATTAAGTCTTTGTTAAGTAAAAGTAACAGAAAGCCTAGGGCCGGTACCGTCCTCTGAGATAGCTCATTATTTCACATTGTTTTATTTCCAAAGTGCACGTTGTTTTCTGGATCTACAAGCTCTCTTCTTCCCAGTCAACTCAGCCTCTGAAGTATCTAGGTGTTTAGTTACTATGTTCCTTTCTGTGTCCTTAAAATGTTAAGACCAATGTTTAGACCTGTAGGATGTCTATTCTAGGGTGTCTAAAATTTGCAGAAGTCAATTACTAACAGCTGGATGTTTAGGGCCTCTCAGGTGTCTTGCCTCTGAGCAATATCAAGAATCCTCTGTGAAACACATCAACTCTCACAAGGAAGACTCTGGTGTCTCAAAGAAATTAGAAAGGCAGCACTCATTGCTGGGAGCCACCTAAAGTCAGCACACAGAGCCTGCATCCCTTTAGAATCTGCCAGTCCAAACCAATAGCTTTTCTCTTGTTTGCATTTATCATATTGCAGCTGAAATGCATATTTTAATACTGTAAAAGTACTAAGAGTGATAAATCCTGGAGTTGATTTACAACGGAAAAGAATTGCCCCAGAACTTGAGTCTCATTTCAACAATTTCTTTTCAATATTGTTACTTTTGTCTTTTTCATTTTCCCTGAATAACCATGTTCTAAGTGATGCCAGTCACAAAACAGAGCTACTTCTTCCCCATCCAGAAGACCTTGTTATCCTCAGTTTCAGGCTTGCTCAACGGTTTGATTTTCTTTTTGGATAAAAGTTCATAATTATCAGGTTTTTTGATTTGTGTGTGTGTGCATGTGTGTATGCACAGGGAGTAAACTACTGAAGAGCCTCATCCTTCCCTAATCTTATTGAAATTCTTCTAATACTGTGAAAAGACATTGAGAACTGACATTGGTATAAGTGATAATGTGTCAGATTTGACTTCATTGTGAAGTGTCACCTAATTAACAGTGAGGGATACATCTCTGAAATCTGACAAGGAAAATATGTTCAGTTCAAAGTCTTGTCTGTAGTGAAGAACACTTTTAAACTCACATACTGCAAATTATGTGATATTTATCTCCACTGAGAAAAATATAAATTTAAGTATATGAGTAATTGCCTGTTATAGTAAATAAATTGCTGAGGACAGCATTCTGAGAATAGTCAAATGTATTTGATTAATGAAAATCTTTATTGGGATTTTAGCAAAGACATGGTGTCAGTTTTCTGGATTTAGATCTATCTTCAGAAAGACTTCCTTCTTTCTTAATTTAGTTCCTTTAAATGTGATTTCAATACCGTTGTTATTACTGGAAAAATTGATTTGGATGTTCAAAGAATCGGTCAGAGAATTTCTGAGCAAAAGTAAATATTTTAAATTTTGTTTACATATTGCATTGAAAGAGAAAGCCAGCATATTAAGCTACCCTAGTAAATCGAAATTTGAAAAAGGTCGTGAAAGTGATGAAAAGTTATCTGTAAATCGTGTGATTTATAGTAGAAGTGTAAATATAGGTAACATGCTATAAAATACTTAACAGTAAAATTAATAAATCAGTTCTGTACTTTGAATAATTTTGATACCATCAACCTAAACCAGTAAATTTATGATTATTTCATTTAGTTTCCTCTCTGAATTTCATCCAAGTCAACTTTCTCTCCATAAAGTATTTTCACTTCAATGAAAGTTCATTCAGCAACAGGAAACAAGTTTATTATTCTAATCATCAACACGTTTAAAAAGACAGATTTGAATTTGGGAGAGATGCAGGTTATTGTTCAGATCAGCAAGGACAGATAAACACCTAAACTCTGTAAAGTTAAAGGGAATTGGGTACCAACAATATCTACGAATCCAGATGTTATCCTTTACAAAGCTTTAACAGATATATGGAGAAATCCTAACATTGGTAAGAAAAAAAAAAAAAAAAGGAAAAAAAAAAGAAAAAGCTGGGCTATGTTTTAACCCCAAATGAGACCTCTGTGAGGGGTTAAATGGAAAAGTTGTATCTTCCTCTTTGATGTGTCATCAATTTTCCAAGCCACAGGTTTGAAGTACAGAAAAGTTGGTACCACATTACAGAAGAGCAACTATTCTCCCACTCGCAAGAAAATACAGCTGCTGTCACTGCCAATTCATCACTGCTTGACGTGTGGGGTATAATTTCACATGGAAGGTATCACAGGAGCTAACCACTAGTTTATGTTAGGAAGCCTGCAAACAATGTCAATTTACCGCTACCTGAAACAGCAGTAAACCAAGTCAGAGCATCTCAAGTTATCATTACAGGGAAACATGTCAGCAGTTACAAAACGGGAGACAAATAAATGTGGTTGCTGAGAGGTTTCTTTCCATGGAATGAAATGACTTTATCCTTCCTTGGAAGTCTTTTTCACAGTGAGGTAATCATACTTGAGACTGGTAGCTGCAAGCCAGGGCCCACTCGCGTAAAGAACTACCCTTTATTTTTCTCATTTACTGTACTTAGCTTGTAAAATTAGGAGACTTTAATTGAAATGTGTCTATTTGTAATGGTTTAAGATCAGCTCTATTGTTCTCTGAAATAATATGTGAAAATTGAGTCTTTCTAGCTTTATTTAATATATTCTGTTTTAAAAATCACATTATACTGGAGTCTGGTTTAAAAACTTTTTATGTCATTACATTTTGGATTGGTCACTAATGGAAGGCTTAAATTACCATTGGATTTTCTAGCTGAAGTACAATAGAAGACACATTAAGTTTTCTCACTAATTTTATCTTGATGGAAGAAAAACAGTGGGGAAATGTGCTAATAGCAGCATTTACCAGAAGTAGTTTCTGTTTATTAATGCATCTTTTCAAGTTGCATGAGCTAAGCAGGGTAGGGAATTTTCAGTATTTTTGTGGGAGACCTTTCTGGTAGGGGTCAGGGATATATTACAGAGGAAATGGTGCATAAGTGGTAGCAATCTACCTTGTCATTATCATTAATTTGTATCACATTATGATGATAACTCTTACATGGGGGATAAATACAACTCTCATCTGCTTCCCTGTTTCCTTAAACAGTGAACAGAGTTTTCAACATGAATTTTACAATGCAGTTCATTCTGCCTTCCTATATTACAGCAGGAACTGAGTCTGGATGTAGACATTAATGTTAGTCAGAAGTTTTTAGTACAACCATTTTTCACTAAAATGTGCTGATTCGGAAGACTTGGGACTTTTCTGCAGTGAGAGCACTTTTGATGAAAGTTTCCTGAAAGTTTCTCAATTCCAGGATGAAATTTTGCACAATTTCTCTTTTTGTCCTTCAGTCCCTGCTGGAAAGCTGTAACCAGTACCTAGTACATGTGTTTATTTCACTGATCACACTTTGAAGAGAAATAGTGAGAACTCATGTCTTTACGTCTAATGCTTGTAAGAAAGAGCAGCTAGAGACATACCCTGAGATTAGTGATTTCTATTTATTCATTCAAGGTGGGTCCCAAAACAAAACAAAGATTTTTCTGTCTTTTCTTTCTGAGGAAGTGACTCTCCTCAACTGTTTCCTAATTTTTTGCTTTTATGTTGGAGTCACATCATATGCCACAACATATACATTTCTGAATCAAGTCCTTTGGTTCCTTCTGATGCAGGAGGAGAAATTATAAGATTCTGAATACTCTCCAAAGAAAGCCATTTTCTGCCTTGCTCTGTCACCACCAAACCTAACATATTTTGGCTATAGTCTGCTCTTACTTTACAGTGACAGAGGGTAGAAAACTTTTTGCTTGTTCTGCAGTCCAAAAAACAAAACTAGCTCTCACATTTCAGTCACTATAAATATTCATTTCATATTTTGGTTTGTTTTCCTTTAGACACTTATTTTAACATGTTTCCCTAGTAGTTTTGTGTGTTAGGAAACAAGGGATCTAGTTGGCACTCACTGGAGGGAGAGAAAGGCCATGACTTTCCTAGCAAGAAAACGTGGATTCCCAGAGAGGAAATGGGATGCAAGATAGTGAAAGTCAGAACTGACAGGAACAAATAGAAGATGCACAGGTCTTGGAGGAGATGTAAATAATTTTTCTAGGGACCACAGAAGCCTGGGCTGTGCTTTCTGCAACTCAGTCTTCAACCAAGACCAAGGCAACACAAGTTCACAGCATGATTCATCTGTGACAATTCAATGGACAAGTAGTAGTGTGCTGTTTCGCTTCTGTCTGTCCGAGTAACTTGAGTTTTCTCTGCTTAAAATTTATGTGTTCTGGGTTTTTTTTGTGTGTTTGGTTTTCATTCTAATAAAACAGATTTAATTTAAAAGATGGCTTTTAAGACTGCCCTTCTGCGGCTTACCACTCTTTTCTGTGGAATTCAGTTTCAATGAGTGAATAAAATACCTACGATTTTAGTAAAAAACAATGTAAAAAGCAATGTTGTATCAGCAGCCTAGAATATGCAATAGATTGTTGTATGGTAACCTTCTGTATTTTTCTAGAACACCAGAATGAATTTAACACAGAGAAATAAAATTTAGCTTGCCTTCATTTCACAGCCAACACTCACTAAATAATACATCGTAATACCTAAAAAATTAATAATAGCAGCTCATGGACTTTACAGCATTCCTTCCTGAAATGATGTGGTAATGCTCTTATCCTATTTCTTACGGGGTGTAACAATGTCAAAATGGCTGTACTGTGTCAGAACAAAGGTGCTTTTAGGCTGTTATCCTATCAGCAAATCTAGCCTGTAGTGGTTGTTTTGGGAAGGATATATGAACAAAATAAAATATATAAAAACTTCTGCTTGAAAATATCCACATCTTCTGGCGGTTTGAAGATAAGAGTGTCTTATCATGGGGTGAGATCTTTAAGTTTATTAGAACCAGCTTTAAAAAAATCCAAGTTTTTAAATCCAGCACTGAACTTTGTTATTTACCATGTCATGGGACAATCGTATAATTAGTTATATTCAATATGCAAAAATATTTTATTGCTAGATAATATTGCCTAGGTACCTTCCCTGTACTCTTAAAATTTCATAATACTCTGTACTACCCTGCATTAGACACCAATCTTCCTCTCATTCATCTTTTTGACCATAATTGATACTCTTGAGATGCTGGTCATACACCTTCTGGTAGACATAACCTTCAGCCACTATGCATGTTCAATGCTCAGACCTAACACAACACGTGGTTGTCATGTGTGGGTCATCCCACTGATTTCAGTGTGGGGCAGGTCATTCACATACTCTTCCAGATAAGGGTTTTGATCTCCATCTAATCAAGTTAGCTACATGTCATTATGGAAGTCTGCTGGTTTGGATGATCTCTCCACTGACATCAACCAACCTCTCTCACCCTTGACATTGTTGTTGATGTTTGGTTCATGCTGATGTGGAGCACTTGAATGTGAGAACATTATTTTGTCATTCTGACTTCTTTTGTTTTGGTTAAGGTGACTACTGCTGTCAGTTATTTATTCTAAAATGTACTGTGATCTAAATGCAGTGTACATAACTAAAATAAATACAAATAAAAGAGAGGAAATATTCTGTATACTCAAATCACAGAGTCTTTTGTGACCTGGAAAGCTGTTGTCTGATAAAGATGTCTGCTATCTCACAAGATTTCTTTATAAGGGACAGGAAAAAAGATAAAAGTGCAGTACCTCAGAAATGCAACACATTTTATTCAAAACAGCAAAGGCTGCAGAGGGGTTGTCTTTAACTGCATGAATTGTATGTGAAGCTCTCTCAGATTATTCTGTGGTTTTGTTGTTTTTGTTTTTGTTTTTTTTTTCCCTACACAAGTATATCATAAACATAGGGTCATTTAAGCTACCCCTGGTTATTACAAAGCAGTGTTTTCCATATGGAAACTTCTGCCTGGAAAGGAAGATCCTCTTTACAAAAGATTTAGGATCAAAAGCACATAATATTTTAGGAAAGCAAACATTCATTTCCATCACTGACATTAGCTGAAGACCTGATTATAGATGCTATCTTATTAAAATATCATACACTAAATTAATGTTTTCCCCACCTGAAATAGAGAATACAAGGGAAAATTCTCCAAAAGAACCTTCTGAGTCGCTGATTTGAGGCAATCCTTTCGCTTAGGAAGCATCTTAAAATCAAAGAGTTTTCTTCCCTCTTCCATCCATGTTTGAACTCCATTTCAGAAAATCCCTCATTTAGTGAATAGAAATATTTCTAATTTGTAGCCTAAATTTGTTTATAGCTAATATATCCCATTTGTTTCACAGCAAAATTTCCCTTTAGTTTAAGAGCTTTTATTTTTCTTGGTTGTCTTTTACCTTGATTTATTAAACTTTCAGTGACTGAACATACATGAAATCTTCCTAAGACCATATTTAGTTTCCCTAAGGTTGTTTGTTTGGTTGGTTGGGTTTTTTTTTTCCTAACATTATTGGTGTCTCCAGCAATTCAAAGCTGCCATGAGTGTTAATGCAATTCAGAGAGCAGATAAGATTTTGGAAAAACTACTGTCTTCACCTCTTGCTGTTCATCATATATATGTTTGCACATTGTTATTAGAAAGTCTATTTGATAAGATTCAATGGGCAGAAGAATGATTACAAATGACTTTTAACTTGACAAGTCAATCTAAAAATTCAGGAATGAGCTCCAAAAGAGTTAGTTATAAGGATGTTTGTCATTTTTCCAAGTCAATGAAAAACAAGTCAACATTCCGATTTTCAGGCATGAACATTTGAAAGGATAGTACATTGTAGGAGATGATACCCAGGTCTCGTGGGTTTGAAATGATCAGAAAGTCTAGAACTATTCAAACTATCCTGTATTTCAGAGATGAAATAGTAGTAATAAAATGTTTTTCTAGTTGCTGAAATAGTCTAACTTTGATACTGTAACATTTTTACATATTTAGTTATATACAAAAATGTATATAACTAAAATAACAAACATGCTCAACATGCCCCGGCCTTTTTTTAGAAAGTTGTTTAATTCTACAGATTAATAGAGGCAAGGATGTCTCTTAAAATTTTAGCATATCTATCACTTTTTCTTTTCTGTGACAGTCTCTTTCTATGGCGCATACTTTGTTAATAATGATCTACTGTTCTGTTTTCAGACTTCATAGCTTCTTTGCCACCTTTACCATATTATATTATTTATATATATATACAGATATACATATACCTATACATATGCATATACATATACCTATACATATACACATATATACATATATAGCTACTGAGCCCATCTTCTGTGCTGGCATTTTCAAAATCTCAATGTTTACAAAAGCACAAGTTAAAATTCCACTGGACTATTGAATCAAAACTGAAGCGAACCAACCAGAAAGAGCCACAGATCTCTGAGTTGCAACTACTGGGACAATTTTTTTAGACTGTTTAAAAAGTAGAATTTTGTGATGAGGGTGAAGATTCTTTTGGAAACAGATTCATATCTGATCATACACAGAACCCAGAAAAGTATGGATATCTGGAAGTTCTTGGGTGAATAAAGAGGCATAGGAAACTCAGGATGAGACATTCACATCAGTGATACTATTATCCTAAAGAATATTGTGTAAGCTTGCAACATACTCTCCAGCCTTGAAAAATAGGCATTGAACTACTTTCAAAGTTGCCAGTACAAGTCAAATTTGGAACAAATTGTAGGGACAGTGGGATTCTGCTCTACCTGCTCTCACAACTGCATGGGTATTGAAGCATTTTTCTGTTGTCCAGTGGGCCCCCACATAAAAAGTTGATACCTTCTTTACATGAAAATTAATATTGCTGCACTGATCAAAAGGATGCTTTAGAACAAATAATATAACCTCAGCTGTTTCTAAGCATGGCATTTCCTACTGGGAGGTAAATAAAATATTATTAGGAGAGACGAGGAATTATATGGAAAGTAGCAGACAGGACTAAGTTTATTATTAATGGAAAACATATTTCAGCGCCAGCATATTATGTATAACTTTCTAGATAGTTAATGAGCATTGGGTAAGAATAATTGGAAGCAACTAAAATTAAATGCAGGATTTGAATCGCTTTTTTATTCTGAAAACACAAGAGAACTTTAAAGTTACATACACATGCACATCAGGCTTACGTTTATTCAACAGAGGCAAACTGCACTTGCTTAACCACAGATGGATATAAAGAAGATATTATTAATCTGAAACAATGATCCTTTTACTCATCATAGTTGCCATGTGATGTACATGTCCCATTTAAGTGGAATGATCTTCACTCTGTTATAAAATATTCATTAAAATTTTTCAGGCAACTTGCAATTCAAAATGTTTCACAATATACGCTATGGATTAAAGGTTTTTTGGTTTGGTTTGGTTTTTCACCATTTTTTAACTGAGTCTGCTTTTACATGCATACATATTTATTCAAATGTCAGCCATATACATTTATTCTGTTTTAATCTCCTGCTTTAAAGCCACATTTTGATACAGTGCTTTGTGTGTGGTATAAATCAGAGTTAAAGGTCCCTAATTTATAGATCTGTAAAAATTTGAAGCAGTTTTATTTGGATTTACAAAGGAAAATGGTCACAAAAATATCTGATGATGGCTTGGTTTAGGTAGGTGTGTTAATTTATATAGAAAAAAGGATAATGGATAAGGAAAAAAGGAGAAACCAAGAAGAATATTTTCATAAAGCAGCATGGAATATCCATACCATTTTTGTATTAGTTTTCAAAATTAATTTGCTCTGGAAAATTACTCTTGAGCTGATGTTAGTATCAGAGAAGCCAGTGTATTCCAGCTGTCCTGTCGGGGAGACCAGACAGAGCCAGTTGTGAGCAGCTCTGTCTAATTCCTTAGGGTCCATATGAGTTATGTGGTTTCATGCCAGTGGTGACTGAGCCTTCTTTTCCTCTGGGAAGCATTCCACCAACTTCTGACCATGAATCAGAACTAATTTCTGCATGTCTAGCAGCCAAGACTGTGGAATATCTGGTAAGTCTGGACACAACTCTTGTTGTACATCAGACCTAAGGTTTTGGTACTTCCTTTCCCTCCATCCTCGTGGAGCAAGGGGTCAGCTATTTGAAGCTAAAAGCTAGTTTTTCCTTTCCTTTAGGGGAAGTAGCCTGTTATGCCTGCTCCAAAAATACTTGTGGCACTAGTGTTCACTAGAGTTTAATTAGAAACACTAATCTTTATTTTAAAGAACATGCAGAGTAAAATGTGTTGCAAATCTCAACTCTTATACCCTGTTTTCCTTATTTTACATTGTAATTCAGTGATTAAAAAGATCCAACAGTGTACCTCAATTCCTTCTGTCTGAGAAAACAAACCCATGTAACCTGTTCTGGGACAGTGTGCCAATTCCAATGCAAAATGTGACAAGCACTAAAGAGGCCAAAGAGGTTCCTTACCCTGGTGATTACTAGGAGCCCTTGACAAAGGACTGTCTTGGAAGCAGTTCTGGGATGAAATACATTTAAAAGGAAGCTTTTATTCATCATTTCCCTAGCCAGCTGACTGTAAGATCATTTTGTGTCATTGTGCTGAGAGTTTCTCTCACCTTTCTCAAATTCTTTACCTCCCCCAATTCATTTTGTGTATAGCTAACTCAGCCCATGTAGAGCTCTGGACTAGGCTCAGGCATATAGGTCAGTGTTGTTGCACTTGCTATTACAAGACAGAAGTTGTTCTTCTGATCTGTCTCTAAAGCCCTTTGTGCAGCCTAGGTTCCTGTGAAGGTTCTGAAGATACATATTCACACACAGAGAGTGGTCTGGGAGATATAAATTCTACACATCCCAGTGGCTAATATTTTGTACCTTACAGCAGAAAATGAGTAGGATACTTCCAAATTATTTCCATCCTCTTACCTCCTGTGGATTCAATGAGGATGTAAAAGATGTATTGATTTAGGACTGTCTCAGGAGAGAGGAAAAAATGTTTACCATGAGTTCTGGGTGTCCTCTGAGAATTTCCATTTCAGTTGATTTTGTGACGCAGGCATAGCTCCAAAAGGAAACAGAATGAGAATGAGATCAGATACAGAGTAGTATTTAGCAGCTTTTTTTTTAAAAAAAAAAAAAAAAAAAAAAAGCTTGGCAAGAAAAAGCTGCAGGTAGCGAAACAAATTAAATTCATTTGTGTTACAGGCCCTCAGAAATCTCAAAATGTGTAGGCATAAACCATATGAACAGCATCTCTGGTAACTGCCTCTGCTTCTCAGAGAAAACTAGGTAGATCACATTAAACATCAATTCATTCTTCATAAGCCACTAACAGTTATCAGATGGAGGTGCCTAAAAATCTGTCGTGATTAAAAAAACAGGTGTCCTGGAAGTGAAAGTGTCCAAACATACACAGTACTTAAAAGAAATGCATCTAACAACAGATAATATAGAAGACACGACTGTCACTGCACATAGATTTATTCCCCCATAATATGGATAGACCAAATGAGCTTTTTTAACACAGTTACCCTCTCTGAGTTACTATGAATTTATAATGCTGCTTCTTAACATTTATATTTGTCTACACTAAAGTTGCAATAATTTATTAACATGGTAATAAATGTTTAATACTTCTTGTCTGTATCATTTTGTAAAACTATCTCCTTAACCTCGTCATTCTTGAAAGTATAAGGAGGACAGACACTAAACTAAAACAATGTTGCTTTAAATATGGGTGTATTTATGTGTAGAATTTTTTAAATGTCACATTTCTTGTTTATAACTTCTGATTTTGAAGGTAACTGAGATGTTCAAGACATAAGGCAGAATCTCATGTTTGGTTTAATGTGCTGTGACATAGTTATCACTCAGGTGGGATACTTTTTTTTAAACAAATGGTCACATAGCAACTATAGTGGAATTTTAATGCAGGCATTAAAAAATATGAAAAATTAAAATAATGAAATTGGTTTAGAAATCAAGCAATATTTTAAAAATATCTTACATCTTATTTTTTCTCCCCTTCTGTTCAATTGGAATTCATCTCTTTCACTTTTATAGGTCTTTTCTTCACATCTGTCAGTGTTAAGTATGTTCTTTTACTTTTCAAATGAGCTGAGATTCAAACTGCTGAGGAGAGACATCAACGGATGGTGAACATTGAATGCCCAAACCTACTTTCACAGTTATTCAAAGTCTATGAGCTTTAGATGGCATGTTGGAAACTTATGGTTGGACAGGATATGAATACTTCTGGCTTTCTACATAAATTGGAATTTCACTTCCAGAGCACCACCTGTTCCAAATGATGCAAAGCAATTTTCCTGAAGACTAATGAAACTTTCCTAACATTTACGAAAGCAGATAATATTCAGTCATAAAACAGTCTGTTCAGAAGCAACCAAGCTCTAGGTGGTTAACAGAAGCATTTGTCTGCCACATGAAATTTAATGAGATAGGTATTCTTGAAATGCACCAGAAATCAAATCAGGTACTGCAGTTAGTGGCATTTTGTAACATCATGAAAAAGTTTATGAATGAGCCTTGTAAATTAGATTTTATCTTTTATTCATGGCAATTTTTATCTGTAGACAATATCAGGTTAACAGTATTTACAAAGTGTTAAAAAGATGTAACATTTTAATACAGCAGTTAATAAAATACAGTTAAATAAGGAAGAAATGAAAACAAATAAAGAAGCTTATTTTCCATTTATCTGTTCTTTGATTGTCACTGTAATGCCAACTCTTTCTTCCAGCTGTAGACATGACCAACTTTTCAACCACTTTCTAAGCTGATACTTGGATGAGTGAATTCTCTACATGTTCTTTTCCGTGTTGTCATTTAAAGACAGTAATATTATTCTTTTTGATTTCTCCTCTCCAGCAATGACAATGCAGTTCATAAGCCATCGGTTCCCTGACTATCATGATCCAACTATAGGTGAGTAGAGACTATTACCTCTTCTTCCCTTTCAGTCTCTGCTTACTCAAGGTTGTGATGCAGTGAGAAGCTGCTCCTGGATAGCACTTAGACAGAAGCAAGATTTGTCAACTTTAGATTAAAACTTAAGTTTGTGATGACAATGAAATTGTATCATGGTCGTACCATAATTGTTTTTTCCTGAAATACTTTGTACAAAATCTTTCAACAACAGATTTGTAGCTTCATGTTTTTTAACTATTAAGGGGTGTGCAATTATAATCACAGAAACAAAAAAAATCTTGTGAGATAAAAAGCAATCTTTCAAAATACTAAAATAATGTAAAAATTCCATTTTGGAGTGTGTTTTTAAAGGTTTTGTTATTTTAGTACTGTTTCCTGCTTTTGAACTCTTAGTTGACCTTCTCTAGAAAAATCAAGTGCCTAGTGAATTTCATATACTGGAGTTGTGCGCTGGTATCACATACTCTGCTAACCCCAGTGGATTCTCCTGAGTTAAAAACTTAAGTAAGGATAAATATTCAGATATATCTGCAATATCCTGAAAGTCATCATCTTTAGATGCTGACCATTGCATGACTATATGGCTGGAGCACAATGGAACAATGAGCTGGAAGAATGATTTGTTTCTAAAGCAGTTAATTCAAAATGGCTGTGGCAAAAATTGTGTCTCATTAAAACATTTGAAATGTTTTTCCCCTTTCTAAGTTGGGTACAAACATGGAAGATACAGGGTATAAACCCAAGTAATTTAATGCCTTGAACTGCCCTGGATTCCTGTTGTGGTACTGGGTGCCATCTACTGACATCCTGCTGGGTACCTGGTGGACATCAACTTGAGCATGAGCCAGCAGTATGCCCGTGCAGCAAAGAAGGCTCATGGTATCCTGAGCTACATTAGGAGGAGTGTTGGCAGGAGGTTGAGGGAGGTGATCCTTCCCCTCTGCTCAATACTGTTGAGGCCCCACCTGGAATACTGTGTCCAGTTCTGGGCACCCCAGTAGGGGAGAGCTTTGGCATAGGTTGCTTAGAGAGATTGTGGAGTCTCCATCCTTAGAGATACTCAAAACTATATAGACATAGTCCTGGGCAGACTGTTCTAGGTAGCCCTGCTAGGGTAGGAGTTTGGGATAGGTGACCCACAGAGGTCCTTGACAGCCTCAACCATTCTATGATTCTATGACATCAGGAAAGGTTGTCAAAAGATTAGGGTCTTTTTCTTGCTGTTGAGCATCTTTTGGCAGTACTATGATTATTAATATGAATGAGTGTAGTAAAAGATGTATGTAACACAGAGGTAGAAATCAACACAACTGAATGTTTATTCATTTAAGGGTTGTTTTATTAGTTAGTTAAACTTATACTAAAAAGCCCTTGCATTTATAGAGGCTATCTATATGAAATATTTCATTATACTCAGGGGAAAATGGCAGAATATGGGCCTCATAGGTGGGAAGCACCAAAAATATTAATATTTACAAAGATTGCTTTGGGGAAAAAAAAAAAAAAAAGTTTTTTCCAACCTCTTCAGACAAAAAAATTTTTGTTCTCTTTTCAAATTTTATCTTTAAAATTTCAAATATTTCAAACTAAGGTTTAACCTCTATAAAATTACTGCATTGCTAAGTAGGGCAGCTAATGGCAGTATTTCTTTTGATTTGTTATTTCTATAGTTTTCTACATTTCCTGGATACTAACTCCTGGTAAATTTTGGTATTTTAATGATACAAAAAAGAGAAAAAAAAAAAAAAGTAAAAACTCTGCATGTCATTATTAATTTTATAACCATCAAAAATACTACAAAATAAAAATGAGATATGTGAAATTTAAAAAAGGTAAAACTACTATGGAATTTCTAAAAATTGATTTTTTACACTCAAGAAAAAAATAATCATTAGATCTAATTGGAAAAGAGGACCATTAGTAGTTACTGACACCATTAAGCTATGTACGTACACCCATCTTTATTATTAGCTATCCACCTGCCATCTGTATTTATCCATATATTGTATCTTGTCATAATCTTAACTTATTGGTCTCTAGACACTACCACAATATGAATAATAGATAATCATAAGGAGAAGGAAAGCTTATGATGCATTGTAAGTACATACTGCAGGAATCCTAGAGGGCCTAATCAAGATAGAATCATAGAATCTCCTTGAGTAAGAGACAGCTTCTGCTCGGTAAAACCAGCACTCTAAGTAGGAGAAGAAAGAGGGAGATAGAGAACAGACAAATGAAATGTTGAATTCAAACTCACAAGGCTGGCTAGAGGCAGAACTGGAAGGATGACTCTGTGTTTTATCTGTTCAGCACTTCCGTCTCCCAGAACATGCTGAGGACATCCTGAGAAAGGCTCTAAAACATGTACTAAACAGCAGAGTATAATATTGGGCTAAGTACATACTTCTTGGGTAAATATGTGGTATGACACCTCAAAATTGGACATAAAACCAAAAAACAAATAGAAGGACTTGTAGTAACACACAAATACATTAAAAATCTCAGTACATTGAAAAAGTATATACTATTAAGATTGCTATTCCTGCTTTTGGGACCCTGGTTTCAAATCACAGAATTCATCTCAGGGTTTTTTGTACATCCACTGGCAGGCATATTCTATTTTCCATCAGTCTAATAAAATATTACAGTTCTAGAGAATTTTCTGGGCTATCAGAAGGAAAGGTGATCCAGAATGTGCATATCCAGGACCAAGGGTGTGTTGATACCAGGAGCTGCTGAAGGACGTTATTCCTTGAAGGTTGCAAGGAACGAGCCACAAATAGATGTTTTGTGTGACAGGGGAGTTACAATGTTGGGGCTGAACAGTGATCTATCTAGCTGGAGTTTTGTTTCTCACAGGAACCCAGCAGCAGATGATGAGGAAAGAACGAAACAGGCCACATAAGAAATGTACTTTTACACTTGCAGAGTGGCAACGCAGAAAATTGAACATAGGTTTTTCAGCTATGTCTGAGATCACTGATCTCTCTGCAACTTAATATGTACCCTTTTTTGTGTGTCACACGTTTGAGGCTACTTTCATTCCTCAGCAGTTTGTATCCTGTTTATGGGACTCATGAGCTGTCCTGAACTTCTCTGGGCACACTGACCTCAGATTTCAGGGTACATCGTTAGAAATAACGTATTTTGCCTAGCTGTGGCTTTATTTGTCTTTGGACATTTAAAAGAACAGCAGCTGCAGTAGATGTCACTGAGAGGGTTATGTTCTCTGGAAATAACAAAAATAAGTTCTATGATGTGTTTGAATGATAACCTATGGATTTCTGGTATCAATCAACCTGCTGAGTCTATTGCATTCCAGTTGAGCTTTAAAATAAGGCCTATTGTTTCTTTTGCTTTACATGGACATAAGAATATAATAAATACCTACATATTTTCCCTAATGTTATTGCAGTAGCTACTCCATTCTTTATGTTTTCTATGGTGTGAGATTGTGCACTTTGTCCATTTTAATTTTTCTTCGTCCACCTTAAGCATTGACATGGGAGTCGAATAATAATTTCATTTGGTTTTCATTTCTGTAGATTTTTATGAAATATATTTGCATCTAAATAACGAAAACAGGGGACAATAAACCATCCCCAAAGCACAAGAGCATAGGATGGCTATAATCTGGTTGATAGTCTAGTTGAAAAGCAGAGCCAAACCCCGTTCAGCCCATACTAAGATTCCACAAAACCATCCTGTATGATCATCTAGGAACACATAAAAAACCTGAAACAAGGATTCTACAATATTTTTTGCTTTGACTTAAAAATAAATGGCTGCCAACTTGTTTTCAAGTTTTATTTCATAAAAGCCCAAATCTTTTCAATCTTAAGAAATGTTCTGAAGTCTGATTCTTTTGATATAATGAACACATTTTCTGTCCTGGCCTATTTCTTTCTCCATAGAAGTACACCCATAGGCAAATGACTTTTGAAGGCTTTTTAGAAGATTTTTTTCTCATTATTTTATTTTTATTTTTTTACTTCATCTGTAAATTAGTAAGATTGTGAGCTTTAAGAGGAGTCAAATGATGAACATATATTTCTCTTTTATGTAGTACAACATGAAGCTACAGTGAAAATTGCTTACTGTTACTGACCGGAGAATACAGAGGAGTCCTTTCACTTAAATATGCCATCAAATGTGCTTCCCCTTTCCACTTCTCCTTCCCTCCAAACACCCCTCTTAACACAGTTAGGAATTTATCCTAAGCATTTTGTATTAATAATCATGTAGCTTTAAAAAAATCAGAGGCACTATTTTTCCCCTTTTTGTGACAGTCCCTAGGAATATGGATTTTCCCTATCATTCCTTTTCATTGTGATTCAACACTATTTTACCAATGCATCAGTTTTCTATTTCTACAGCGACTCATATCTCTAGCAATACATTAGAAATATACAATTCGAGTATAATGGTGCTTTGTACTTATAATTTTTTTTTTCTGTTATCCACTGACATTTTTGAAATATTACAGATCTTGATCACAGAAAGCTGCTGCTACTGTGAGATGATGCAGAATATCTGTTTAAAAGGATATTTCAGTTGCTGCATTATGTGATACATGTGCTCATAGATTTGTATGTCATGCATACATAGATTTCAAATGTGCTAATTTTGATCCTAAAAAAGCTATGTGAATAGACTTAGAATTATTTACATGTTTTCCCCCCTGTGTTTATAATTTATAAAAGGAGTACCTATACTTTTGAAGAATTTACTGGATGTTGTGATGGATAGTCCAACACTTTTTTAAAGTCCAAGACTTTTTAAAAGACTAATATGGATTTATTTGAGGGAAGAGGCTGCTTTTTGTTCTGTGGGTTTTGGTTGGGTTTTTTTGTAAGTGGTGCCTTTTTTTTTCCCAATAGGAACTAATTCAGAGCAGTCCTTTGTGCAGTGTGGGGAAGACATATGGTGTCAAAATAAATAATCACAATAAATGGTCCCTTCTAATGTATGAAACTGTCTTTTATTTTAGTTCATTGTCTTAGTTTGGAAAAACTGATAAGGTCTTGAGAAACTCAAACTGCAGACTATATACAGATATAAATAAATGTGCGTACACGTAAATACACAAATAGATGTGTCAGTATTTGTTTAAAATATAGAGTAAACATTGATTAAAAAGTTAAATGCTATCTGAAGTGCTAATTTTAATGCTGTCACTTTGAGTTTAATGAAACTTCAAGATAAAGTGGGAATAATGACTGTATTTTAGGCTTCAAATGTTGCAGTTCTGAATTTTAAGACAGAAACATATTATTTTTGTAAGAAAATGGGGAGGAGAAGGAAAAAATTCCTTAGTATTAGACCATATGTGGGCAAAATTTCAGAAGTTAGCACTTCATGAAAATGAAATTATTTCAGTGCACATATAATATTTAATTGTAGTCAACAATGGGAACAATTTCCAACTGGCAGTGGATGCGATCATTTTCTGGAACAAATGAATAAGAGCAATTTACACTCTGTACAGTCTTTGGCAATATCACAGAGAGTTAATGCAAGTAGAGTGGCAGGAAAGGAAGCATGACATAGTGTAGCAAACTGGACAGCCTCCAAGATGCTCATTAGCCATGTGACTAATCTTAAAATGAATGCATAATGCAAACGAGATGCGAAAGCAGCTTCCTGTTTTGGTGAGATATCACTGCATGAGATTGTGTCAAATGAGCAGTTGAGGGCATTAAGGCTGTGTCAATGTCACACTTTAATTGAAATGGGTGTGGGATGGGAGGCACTTTAGCATTAAGCACATGAATTTCCATGAGGTTTCCTAATGAAGTAATGCATTCACCAATGCATCAAATAAACCACATTTAAACTCATCTTTAATAAGATGGTGGAAATGCATGGGTGAATTTCAGAATAAAACCTAAAATGTGACCGGAAACATTCTAAGGCTATACAATGCGTACCAAAAAATATCTGTATGACAAAGAATTTTATATCTGTTTTCCAAGTACAAAATTGAAAAAGGATAAAGGAAGGGAAATACAAACTCATTAGTAATGGCAGAATGAGAGAAGACAAAGATGGGACACATCTACTAGATCAAGAGAAAGACATCCTGAGACAAAAGTACTCTTCAAATTCATTTTCAGGGTACAAAAAGTTTCTAGATCATTTCTACTGTTACCTAGTATGTGTGTATGTGTATATTCTGCCCCTAATTTCATTCTCATTCTCATTTTTCCATAGAAGGTAAAATATTTGAATTGGACTGAACCAGCCACAACTGGATTTGAACACCAAAATTATTGGTTTTAAAAAATTAATATGATTGATAGCTAAATAGTCACCACTGCCTTTCATTCACCATTTTTCATACATTTAGTAGCCTTATCTGAGACTAGATAAACAACTCATATAAAGTGATCTGGAACCAGTAGAATTTGTCTCCAAAGACCGTCTCCAAGAGTATTCAGACATTGTGTAGACATAGTTAAATTGCCTACGTTTGTGTTCCATATTTATCATCATTTAAAATGAGAAATGAAGATTATATAAGAATACAACTGCATGCATTTGAACTATAACCTTAAACCGGTGTTTTATTATTATTTTTTCATTTTTCTACCCGTTGGTATTATCTGCATCATACATCACATTAAGAGGTTAATACTCACTTTCAGTATAAAGCATTTTATGTACATGAAGAAGAGAAAACAGAGATTATGCCTGCTATCTTAGAGCTAAGCCTTACCTTCAGGCACCTAAATTGAAATGTCTACACACGAGCTGTGTATCTAGGTTCCAGTTTTATGGGATTCAAGGAGATACAGGAGTGGAGACTTAGGTCTTTCCTACCTTTAAGAGGCATTTGAGATTCCCTACAGTATCCTGCTTGGATTCAGGTTCCCGATCCACAATGCTGTGGATCTTCCACTGGTTTTGTGTCATTATCAGCTGTCGCCCTGTGGGTATGATACAGGGCCTATGGGGTGTTAGAATCCTTCCAGTACAGTAAACAAAAGCCAAACAAGATTCCTGAGAGCATATCAATTAGCAAGAGTCATGTGTGGGCAACTGAGTAGAATCTATACTTCCATTAAGTGTAAGGGGATTTTAGATACCTACCTTACATGTAGACACATATTTTGTAGCTGTTTAAATGTACATTCCTGAATCTGAATTGCAGTGCCTTCCCTGACAGCTCATTGGAACAAGGGCCTTCACAGATCATGATGATATCTCTCGCATTGTCTTGATGGATGTCCTGCAGTGAAGGGAGGAAAATGCAGAGTGAGACTCACCATGCAGAATCCTTCTTAAGATGGCAAAAGAAAGGAGAGCATTGGCATATGTCTGTCAGTGTTGGTGCTCCCACTGTAAGATTAAAAAAAACCCAAACAACCATTAATAGAAAAGGAGGGACTAGTATTAAGAAATTAAGAATGTAGGAAATGCCTAAACTTTTAAGTTAGTTTAGATTTCAATGAGGCAACAAAATACCTTCTGCTTAATGTTGCTATTATATCCTGCCATGAAGGGGAATTATTTGAAGCCATAGAGAATGGAGACTGGAAAATCACAGCAGATACTTCTTTCTGTAATGCAAACAATTTGATTTAAAAAAAAAATCCCATTTATTTTGGAAAGAATTTTTTAAAAGGTGATAATTTCCTTCTAAAAAGCAGATTAATGATAGTTGGATCATCTCTCAAAATTTCAGTCTGAGCTATATCCTCTAACTTGCAAGCTTTTTCAGCTTGAGATGAGTTTTGATTCTTTGCCTCTTCCTCTGTCGAGAACATCAATATTTTGCTCACTAGTAAAACAGTCTGGCCCCATTCTAAATATAATGTGTTACTCAGATTCATGACCTCTATCTCTGCTGTTAACTTTCTTTCTTGGGGACTTTCCTTTGATAAGCCAATTATTCAGCCCTAAACAGTTTGCAGACTTCATGTAAGAAACAACCAGAGCAACCAATTACATTTCCCTGTCCATACTGAAGATGAATGGCATCTAAAATCCTGGACACACACTTAATGTCTGCTACTGCTTTGTTACATTCATAGTTTCTTACAATTGCAACTCATCATGCAATTATTTGAGGGCTGTTTACACCCCGTGACAGCTCGCTGTCACTTAGCATTTTCAGAGACTTGGGGAATATATTTAATCTAAAAATTTTCCCTTGCTAATGTGTCTGATATAAACAATAGCAGACCAGCAAACGCAGTCTATGTCTTTCTCTGGGTAGATGACCCAGACAACTGTTCCTACATTTTTCATTTTCTCCCTATCATTTCACTGAACACCTGCTCAAAGGTTGGAGGTTAATCAGAGCACCTTGATGATCAATTAGGCCTGCAGTTTGGTCTTGAAAATGCTGTCTGTGCACCTTGCTCATGGCCTTAGAAAATGTAGCACAACAGCTATATTAGCAGATTCACTTCAGCCACAGTGGTACCAAACAGTAGCTGTAATTACGAGTCTTTGCAGCACGCTGTGAGATCTCAGGGAAGGAAATACTGTATAGAGGAGACCTGGCATCGTGGATGAAAATATTTGACATGGTTATGATTTAGTAGTGATTCAAAATCTATTAATGATGTAAGGTAGATTGAGAGGTTGAATTGTAGCAGCAGTTAATCATGAACAGGTTTAGGAGTTTACAAAGTGAGTAAACAAAATCAATGAATGACAACTTAATTACAGAGTTGAAGATGGCAAGATTCCCTCTAACTTAGAAGGTATCCCAAATCAATACATGAGATGAGGCAAACCTAACAACTTATTTGTGCAGAAAAGTAGGAAGTTCCACTCTTCATGTCTGCCCTTCTCCCAGCGTTATTGGCTCTCTGGCATTCATGGGACAGTTTTTCAAGCTGGTTCAACAGTAGTCCAGAAGAAAACTAAGCCACCCCAACACAGACTAGTTGTCTACCAGATTATTGAGTTTAATCACTTTAGTAAAAAGAATTCAGTAAGCTCAAAAAGTGGCAAAAGGGATAGTGTAGAAGCACCCGTGGGGAAATGAGAGTATGAGTAAGGATGAAAGAGGAGAAAAGAGATTCTTTTATTTCTGTGACAGGCAAGATGTGAAAATCATCTGAGTCAACCATCTCATGCAGTCACTCTCAAACACCAGCCCCTGACCAAAATTCCTTGCTAAGTTGATCTCTGTTCTTAAAGACAGTAGCGATAATAACCTGTGTCAAAAATGTAGATGGATTAAAAAAACATTTAGATAAACTATTAGAGGGAAAAAAAATCCATCAAGGGCTGTTAAAAACAAAGATTCTGCTTCCAGCTTAGTAGGGCCCTTGAGGTGCAAATAACTGAAAGCTGAGAGAATATGCCAAGCAAAAATAATTTTGTGGGATTCCCTGAGCTATTGGTCACTCTCCAAAATGGATTAGATGGACTGTTGGTCTTCTATGGCTCTACTACTGATATTCTCATTTGGAACACTTACCTAGTCTGAATGACCTAATTGATAGTCTGGCCAGTGATCTGACTTGCTCTTTTCTTTCCCTTTTTCCCCTGTTTCAGAAAGCAAGCAAGCAGATGAACAACTCTATTTCTCAAATGTCTCTGCCCAATGTCTGCCTACCATGGCTGGAACAGGAGAGAAAAGTGTTTCTCCTGTGTGTTGCCTCGAGAGACCTATGCTGCATGTTCACATGCAAAAAACTATCCAAACCCCTTAACTGTTAGTGGTTCATACTTACTATTTTCTATCCTCTGTTAACTCTTTGTGTTAGATGTAAGACAAACACAAACCACATGCAGTAATGGTAATTATGATTAGGATCATGACTGTAGAAGGAGCTGAAGTGAGACTTGCAACACTGTGAATAGAGTCACCAGTGGTAAACTTGCCTACCCATTCCCTGTATATCATGACTTGTAAAAATAACCCTTAAATGATTTTTCAAATTGGAAGAAGCACTCATGCTATGATTTCCTAGAGGTAGATGATTTATCATGCTCTATTCAAAATTCTTCATCAAAAGACAAATGTTTCCATTAACCTTTCTTTCATGAAAGCCAGCAGCCATCTACACCTTACTAAATCCAAGGCACCATCCACGCTAATGGCTACGCAGATGTAGTCAACTTGTTAATTACTCCCCCTGGAATGACAAGAAGTGAATTTGTAGCTGTCAGATCCTCCCACTCAGTAGCACAATCACGGACTTTAAAGAGTAGTGAAATTGCTACCTGCTATTCTTGTTCCCCAAGATAAGGGTACTTGGACTCCTGTTAATTATCATGTTTTGATTAAACAGGAGTATTTTGCTCACTTTGTTCATGTACATCTTTGAAGTAAGTGAATTTTTTTTCTGGAAGGAGAGAAAGTAATGATATGCCTTTATTAAATATTAGTAGCATTATCTATATTGCAAGTGGTTTCTAACAGAAAAGCAAGTGTTATAGCAAAGTTTTGACTAGTTATCTTTTGCCCTGATTTAAAAAAAAATGCTAACATCTGTAAGAAATTGAATTTTCTCTTCAGGAGCTTCTTCTGAGAAAAATATATTTCACTTACTCAGATAGTCTTAGTCACATGGGTAGGACACTTTACAAGCAAAATTTAGCCCATTTGAGAATCTGTAGCACAGTGTCCAAAGAAGAGCTGCGTAGGTTTTCTGGGCAGAAAGTCATATCCTTTATAATTGTTTATATAAATTTAGCCACATCTGTGCATGCTTGCAGATTAAAACCTGCATAAATGGTGGTTTTGTCAATATTTCTACACATTGCAGGTAGTCCACATAGGGATTAATTTATGATAGTCTCTTGCACATTCAGATTCTCTCAATCATATGTGTGTCTTTGTGTTTGTATATGTAGGTACATGTATGCACAAACACATAAATCCACACACAGGTAACATATATATGCCTATATGTTTAATCTCCCTATAATGAAGCACCTCATGGGAATGAATACGTATCAGTGCTCAGCTGAGAAGGATCTGTTGATTTGTTGCATCAGAATATAGAGCAGGAACTGAAGTAAGAGAACTATGAGGCATCCAAGTCAACAGTGTTTTTGTGGTTTAACCCCAGCACTAAGCCCCACAGAGCTGCTCACGCAATCCCCATCCCAGTGGGATGTGGGACACAAACAGAAAGGTAAAAGTGAGAAAACTTGTGTGTTGAGATAAAAACAATTTAATAAATAGTAATAATAATAATAGTAATAACAGTAGTCATAGTAGTAGCAGTAGCAAGGGAAGGAAAAAAAATAACAAAGGGAGAGAAAAATGAAACCCAAGAAGACAAGTGGTGCAAATGAAAACTATTGCTCACCACTAATCGAGCAATGACCAGCCAGTCCCTAAGCAGCAGTCTCCCGCAACCAGCCTACACCCTAGTTTTGTTGCTGATCTTGAGATTATATGGTATGGAATATCCTTTTGGTCAGTTGGGGTCAGCTGTCCTGGCTGTGTCCCCTCCCAGCTCCTTGCGCACCCCCAATGTACTCGCTGGTGGGGTGGGGTGAGCAGCAGAAAAGGCCTTGACTCTGTGTAAGCACTGCTCAGCAATAACTAAAATATCCTTGTATTATCAACACTGTTTCCAGCTCAAATCAAAAACATAGTTCCATAGTAGCTACTATGAAGAAAATTAACTCTATCCCAGCCAGAACAAGCTCATGTGTGAAAAATATTACTTTATGGAGGCTGAGAAGTAGTGCTGAAGGTGTTTCTTGTAGTCAATATTGTTATAAATGGTGGGTAGCTTTGACTGATTTCTGTGGAGCATTTGCTACAATGAGTGCAGACTGAAGGTGTTATGTTCATATCCACCACCATAATATATTTGTGGACTGTGTGCAAGGTGCTGTATGAGCAGAGAAGGTAGCAATGAGTTTGCCTTGCTGGCCACTTATGTCTTAACATTTTTTACCTTCTTTGCCTCAAAGTGGATATCATACCTTGAATTTTCTGTTCTACATCATGCCTTGTCTTCTTCTTGATGAGTACATGTAGATGAAAACCTCTCCCATGCAATACTTTGTGCAATAAAATCATTCTTAATTTTGGTTCTTCTTGAAATCGACCAAGTCTATTGTCTCCTTTTCCAACTGTTTTTTTTTAGTAAACATCCAGATAATGAGTATTTAATAAGAGAAGACAAACCAGATCTAACTGACTCAATGTTCAATTCACTCAGATTTCTGTTCACACAAAACCTTTTAGTGCACAGATAATGCTTCTTTTCTGTGCCTACCACAGACTAAGTGAGATTAAGTTGCTTTTGCTTCCCCTGTTTTTCAGCAGAGAATGAAAGGGTACCACAGTAATGAAACTGCAAGATGACATTGAAAAGAGGTGCTTGTACAGGTACAACTGGAGGGGAAAAAAAAAAAAAAAAAAAGGGAAAAAATAAAGAAGACGGAAAGTGCAATGGATAACCCATTTCCCAATTTGGATGGCACTGAGTGCATTTCAGGTCACTGAGAAAGCTGCCATGTAAGTACCCAATGCTGAAAATCAATCAGGCTCCTTCAGCAGCTGTGTGTTATCAGTCTTGCCCTGCAGAGCACAGATCTGAAACATTAGGCAGCCCAACAAGAGGGAGAAACTTAATTTGAGAGCAGCTGTTTTAAGACAGATACATAATGGCATTAAAAGAGGAGCACTGTGGTGAGGTGAGAACCAAACAGAATACTCATTAGGCTGAGGATGCTTTTAATTTTATTATTATAACCAGACACAGACAGAGTATGGTCAATTGCAGCCAGAGCCTAAATTAAAGGAGTGAGAGGAGATGAAGTTGGCTCAGTTAAATGAAGATGGCTCTGTTAAAAACTTCTCCTCAACAAAGATGGCTCACTTAAAAACTACTAATAAGAAATAGTCAAACTGCATAGGACTTACTGGCTCTAAACTCATATTTTTATTACACCGCAACAATTCCAGATGCTCAACTGGTAATTTAGGCCCTGTTCCCCTCCAGGTATTTGGGCACCACTTTTCATTGATGGTAGCAGGGTCAAGTGCAGAGGTTTATTTGAAGATCTGGGCATAGTCTAGTTATGCTCCTGCCTTCCACTGAAGATCTTAGTGCTGCTTATTTCAGGAGGGCAAAATCAACTAAAAGTTATGAGATGTTCTGCTTTTTTGTTTTCAGACTTATAGAAGTATCTTATTGCATTTCTGTATGCATCTATACTCCTTAAAATCATGAATTGTCTTATGAACACTCAAGATTTGTTTTTATGTGCCACTGGAAATACAGGAACCTCTAAAATAAAACACGACAGTTAGTTAAGAATATGTCATAATGCTGAACAAAGACTAAATAAAGGAAACTAAGAATTGCATCTTCAATTGAAATTAATAAGGAGAGTTGGAATGTACAAGAGAAATATACATTTGAATTTAGCAAGGCCATTTGAAAACAACATTACAGAATCTTTTCTGAAGACATATGTGGCCAAAACCTTGGTTTAATATCTTATTTGAAAATATGCTAAAATGAAACCTGAAAGATAGAAAATACTGTGTTTCTCATCATGCAACTGAATGCATGACGAATAAATGTACGAATTCTTTTACGATAAACACTTAACACGACTAATGTTTTGTTTTTTTCTCAGATTATTTTAATTTTTTCAAGGTCTACACTATAGTCTTATTATAAGAATAAGGTTAGTGGAGAAATACTATCTGCATTAAATTCTGCATTTCTTACCTGCTTCTCTTTCATAGAAACAGCAGAGAGGTTCAAAGTGTGTGGTTACTGAAGAAAGAGTTTCTGTCTGTGGGTTTTGGAAAGGCAGTGGTCATTTTTCCTCTGTTCTGCAAACCATCATCAAGATTCTTCTGCCTGGAATGATGTTGTCTGTTACCATCATTTGTACAGGCTGGAGCAGGCAACTTGTGCTGTTAGCACCAAACTGAGCAAAAACTTAAAGATCTGAAAAAGACCTGACAAAGTTAAACAAATGACAATATAATGGCAGATAGAGTTCAATGCTGAGAAAGGAAAAGCAGCAGGACTGGAAAGAATAATCTGAAGTATTGTAAATTGCTGATATAATGTAAAATCATGTAACACTAGGCAGAACTGGAAATGGGATATCTAAGTATCCTAGCTACTAGTCTAGTACTAATTTTCCGACTTGCCTTATTTTCAAGGATATTGCTATCTACGTGAGTATTCACAGAATACAAGGCAATCAAATCTGTCAGTTCTAGTATTGTAAGCCATTCATTGCTTATCATGTGTGCATAGCTCATAGGAAGGCAACCTCTGTGACTTGGTGTCCTTGTCTGCAAAATGCTGATAGCAATGCTCACCAAAATTATAAAACACTCATACTCCAGGAAAATAATTATATGCTAAGGGAAAATGTGAAACCAATGTATTTTGATGGGCAATTCCTATGACATGCGTATTTTTATCTCAAATAGAAATTTACATGTAGTAGTTAGTACAGTGATTTAAGTCCCTGTTCATCCACTCTCTTTACTTAAAAATTCCTTGTTGTAAATAAAATCCAACCAGTCAAGGACTTGCAATCATCCTACACTCAGGAACATCTCTGGATTAAAATGCATACGTATCAGAAAATCTAAGCATACCAAAAGATGGGTCTCCTGCTGTCTCTTTGGCATACAGGGAGAACAACAAGAGGCGGAATTACAGGTGTGGCTGACTGGGCTTGGACTTCCTTCTGCTGGTTTGGCACCTCCTTAGACAAATAAAATATATTTTGGCTCACACATATGTGAGAATCTGATTAGTTTTAACTGCAATTGGTAGTGTATAAGACAGAGAAGAAGAGAGACTATTTATTTAGAAGGAATATAAGCAGAATTAACAAATGGAAGAAAGAAGCAGCTGACCTATATTTCAGGAACTGGAACATGTCTGCAATGCAGATAAAAAGCCCATTCCAACTCCCCTTTAAATTGTACACCATCCAAATCTATTTGTCGTGAAGCAGTTACCTGCTCATAGCTGAAAAAGTGCTTTGATATATTTTTTATGAATCTAGCTTCTCCAGTGTTAAGATAACTGATCGCAACACTACCTTGCATTAATTATTGTACTTCTTTCTGCAGAATGATGTTCTATAAAAAAGGAAAGCTGAAAAAAAAGGATGTATTCATTTTATTAAAAAATGTCAGGTAAAAAAAGTTTTAAGGAAGAACTTTTCCTTTTCTTTCGTAATACTGCAAAGGACAATCAAAAAATTAAGAAAAAAAAGGTAAAAAGTGCCTTTTGAAAAAAGTACTTTTTCTTCATTTAAATCAGATATTAAATAAAGTAGGAAAGAATTAATAATAAAAAAGAATAGGTGCCATTCAGAAAACAGTTGGAGATCTATTTGTTTTTTTTCCCACTCTGGAAAACAGTAAACAGTCAGTAATAATTCAAGCCAAGTGGCATAATATTCTAAGAAAAAATTTTTATCCACTTTTATTTTTCATTTTTGTAAGAAATGAAATTATTAAAGAAGCCCATATTCTATACAGAAAAAAAAAATAATAATTATCTTTAAAAGTTAAGTTTTACAAGATATTTTAACTATCTAGTTCACATATTAATGTATTATATGGTTTGAAAGGATGCAGGAGTTTTATTTATTTTTTCTTTTTGATACCTACAAAATGCTCATTCTTGCATGCCATGTTTGTATAATGGTGATATCTCACAGCAATATCAATAAACACCATCCACAATTTTCTTTTATAATACCCTACTTTTATGCTGCTTTTTACCTAAACCAAAAGCTGGGACCTTACAGTTATCCTCACAGAAAAAGAATAATACTTAACTTAAGATATATATTTATTGTCTAATTTATTGTCTGATACCTGATTATTATTCTCATCTCTTTTTTTGTACCTTATCTTAACACTCTACTGAAATGGCAACAAGAGTTCGGCCTTTTAAGAAATATGATTCCTTAGAGCTGTAGGATGTAAAATCCAGATACACGTGGCTTAGCAGCACCCAATTAATTTTCAAGGGAGCATTATATTACTTTATAAATTAATTAGGTGAAAGACAGTGTAATATGCTTAAGCATCACAAATAGTGTAAATATACGAGACAGTGTTTGTAATAATGTGAATAATTTTTAAAAAGAATAGATTAGGCAGTAAGTTTGATTGTGCTCCTGATGAAGTCTTTCCTGCTTTATTTTATATACACTCAGAGGCTATTTCAGTGCAATAGCTTCACTTCTGTTCTTCGCTGTCCAGGTGTAAACAGCATGTTCCTCTCAGATCTCAGGGTTTCTGTTTCCTTAATGTGACCATAACGTGTACTATATTGCCTGGACTATAAAAGATTAGTCACATAGAAGTCTCTTTTGAAATCCTTTAAGAAGCATTTGAAGACTCCAGGGTTTCTGCTTAACATTGTAGCTACTAATAAAGAAAAAATATGTTAACTGGGTCCAACATACAGACACATCCAACTCTTGATCTCCAGGAGGTTATTTCTCTCCAGGTCAATGCCTGTGTCCCATAGTCCAACTGAATTAAAGAAAGATATTTGTCTATATAACGCCTCAGCATTATTTCCATTGCTTCCTGAGATGAAATGAGATGAATGAGATGAATGTTCCTGAGACAGGCTGAGGAAGCTGGGGTTGTTCACCCTGCAGAAGAGGAGGCTCCGGGGAGACCTAATAGCGGCCTTCCGGTACCTGAGGGGGGCCTACAGGAAGGCTGGGGAGAGTCCGTTTACAAAGGCCGGCAGTGACAGGATGAGGGGCAATGGTTTTAAGCTGGAGAAGGGGAGATTTAGATTGGATATTAGGAAAAAGTTCTTTACTATGAGGGTGGTGGAACACTGGAACAGGTTGCCCAGGGAGGTGGTTGAGGCCCCTTCCCTTGAGATATTCAAGGTGAAGCTCGACGAGGCCCTGGGCAACTTCGTCTAGTTGGGGGTGTCCCTGCTGACTGCGGGGACGTCGGACTAGATGACCTTTGGAGGTCCCTTCCAGCCTGGACCAATCTATGAATCTATGAAATCCCAGTTTAAAAGTATTAATTGTAGACCAGAACTAAATGGTACAGGTCTTCCACTCTTAGCTTGTCTTTTCAGTCCATACAAGATGGTGAAACATGTTTTTCAGTTTATGCAGCTTTCTTCTGCCTCCTGTACTGGAAAAAAATGATGACCTAGTAGCCCAGAAGCCCAGTGAATACATAGGGTAAATGTAAAGAGAGTATCTTTCAACAGGCTCGTTGTGCTTGAGAATTAAGAGGCTGATAAGTCGTTAGTGGGTGTTATGATCTGGTCTCTGGTGTGAGGGTGCTGGCTCAAGATAGCAATTCCCTTAATAAGTGTGGGCTTTAGGATTTCCTTTTAAACAAGTGCCTTAAGAAAAGTAGGCATTAAATCTCCCATCTATTTTCTATTCAAATACATGTTGAGAGTAGCTCTGCTTATCCTACCTCAGCTGAGGATATTTTTAAACTTTTCTAAATTATCTGTACTGTCCTGGTTTTTTGCACATGTGCAGACAGAGAATATTACAAATGAAAATCCTATCTCCTTTCTGTTTCATCCCTACATTACTTGGGGTAAAGGCAAATCCTACAAGTAAAAACCATGTTCCAAATATATGCTTTGCCAAGAAAACCATTTAGATTCATGTGTTTGGTCAATGTTCAATACGTTCTACTAACACCAGTAAAAGAAGTTAATGTATATTAAGAACAAAAATGGGACAGTGATTCTGGTACACCTTTGTAAAGTATTTTAAGGCCAGTAGTTTGAGAAAAACAAAATAAATGAAAATAGGTTTGTACATTCACTGTTATCTTTGCAAAGTAAAAGGCTTATAAACATAGCCTTGCTCCAGCTTTTAACAGTTGAAACTTTATTTATTACTGGGGCATGATATGGGGCTACACCTAGAATAACTGAGCAGGGTATTAGATCTTACATACTTACTGAAGGCTGTGATATTCAGAGGCCAGTGGGTCTTTTAGTTATAACTAACTCTGAACTCCTACTTAATTTCTTTTAAAAATAAGACAGGAGTTACCTGGGTTCCAGCTTCATTTTTATCCAAGCTGAATTTAAGTATATAAAAATTGCTCTGCATTAACTGTTTTAAAGCTCCTGCATAAAAACTCATATTGGTCTAAATGAAGAGAGAAAGAGGACTGTGGTATAGTGGCTTTGGACTACCTAGCTGCAGAGCCAGGAGTGCAAGCTAATTTATGCAAGTCATATCTTAATTATGTATGCATGAATGTAATGCAAATGGTTATCTGCATGGAAATATATTAATAATACTTTATAGCATTAATAGAATTCATATTAAGGAAATGCCATATTTGATTTTACATATTATCATATTTTGTTTTTCATTTTTTTTGTTAAAATAAAAAGGAAAAAAAGTCTACTGCACACATCATTGTCATGCCATAATAGACTATTGAAAGTGTAAGTAGCCTAATTCACTCTATATGGTCCCTTTTGGCATGGAGTTTCTTATTCAGCAATCCCTAAAAAGAGATCTATTGACTGAAACATATGTTGGTTGGAGTCCTCTGGCTTTCTCAGCAAGGCAATGTATCATACAGTTAATTAAGCCTCTGAGTCATTCTAATATCAATGGGATTAGGTATTTATTTAAAGCAAGGCATGTAATTTGCTGAACTGAAGCCTAAAAGAAGCAGGAGAGTCATGGAAATTACTGTATGTGATTATGTCATTAAAGATAGCCTGCCACTGACTGTGCAAGAGTGGACTGAATTAAGGCCATCCAGAATCCTTCATACCCAAATGTTTTAGTTTTTTTCTCTGTGGAAGTAGAAGCTAAGTTTTTATATGCTTTTATAAAGTGTCATACGATGCAAGATATAAAGGCTACAAATTAGACTGTCTTGAGAATTCCAGCTACCTGCAATATAATCCCATATTATAATCTCAATATTATCTCAATCATCACTGAGAGCCTAGTCCTGAGGGTCTCTTGCTGCCTGGGCTTGCAGGGTTGAGTCTTTGTATGGTGCCAGCCATGTGCTCATGATGATTAATGACAACTCTCAAATGCATTAGATGCACTTGTCCGGTCTTCACACTTCAATGCACAGCCAAAGCATAACATCAGTCACCAAAAACACTCAGGCTACTATGCACTATTGTTTAATTAAACAATGCGGATAATTTCCAAGACTGTTTCAAGTATAAACATGGCCTGGTGTCTAGGCTCTGTTTAATCCTAGGAAGAAAGTGCAAATGTTGAGGGGGGAATGAAATTGAAAGGTGAGGAAAAATATTCATGCAAATAGTAGTTCATCTTTTTTGCTTTTCTCCTTCCAAAGTTAGGTTGACAAAATCATGAGCTAAGGGAATGGTCCACCAAGCACAGTTTTTTCCTCCTCCACTGCCAGCCATGATGAGTGTGAGGACACTGATTACAGAATTTATTTTAAAAAATTCATTTGTGTCCTCTCCAGAGATATACAGAGGTCTAATTAATTGCTCTGATATATCTGAGCCAGAGGCCCTCTTAAGCCACAGGGACATTTTCCCAATAATTTAGACAATCTTTAACTTGAAATTATTTGCTGGAAAAGCTCTGTGGAAGTGTTTAAGGCCAGGCTGGATGGGGCTTTGAGCAACCTAGTCTAGTGGGAGGTGTCCCTGCCCACGGCCAGGGGGTTGGAACTTGATGATCTTTAAGGTCCCTTCCAACCCAAACCATTCTATGATTTTATGATTCTAAGTGCGATTATGGTAAGTAAAAACGACTCTGCTGCATAGCACCAGCCCAACACCTCTGAAGCTTTGTGACTTAAACACCATCTGTGGTCTGTGCTATCCTTTTAAGAGAGGAAAAATTACTTTTTTAATATTTTGAGGTACTGTAATAGAAAAGACTAGATAACTTCCTTTTGCTAATATTTTGCAGTGATTCAGAAAGTGGGTTTTTTGACTCAAAAGAAAGCAAAGACTGGACAGCTTTCGAAAAGCCTGCCCCAAACTAGCAAAGCTATTTCATTTTCATTCTCTGAGCCACTCCAATGCTTAGCCATACTGCACTGTGTTTTTCAGAGGATGCCTATAAAACTCAAGTCCGAATTGATGATGAACCAGCCTATTTGGACATTCTAGACACTGCTGGACAGGTGAGTAGTTTCCCAATGTGAACTATTCAGTCAGAGATAAACCCAAAGATTTTAACCTCAGATATATGGGTCACAGAGATAGAAGCAAGCTTCCCTATTCAAACATAAAGGTAGCAGTGGCAGAAAAACATTGAGGAATTAACAAAGGAGAAGATTAAAGGAGTGCTTCAGTGGTACAGTATAACTTCAAAATCTGACCAGGAGAGACAGATAAATTTAATCGAGTAGAAGATAAAAAGCGGTTTGCTTCTTTTTCTCTCATATGCAGAAACATCTATCACAATCATGGAATGAATAAATGATGTTGGTTTGTCTTAGGTGTTTATCATTCCTGCTTTTCTATATATTACAGTAATTTTCTGATCTACTTGTAGGTCAAGTACTTTGTAACTATTCTTCTCCTCCTCACTTTTATATTGAAACATCAAATACTAACCCATAAGGAAAAGATCTTAACACTTAAAATAACACATAGTGTACATATACTGTGTATATGCATGGGTGAGCATCAGTCAGGGAATTAAGTTTCACATACAGCAAGTCAAAAGAAGAAGTTAAATTCAAGAATTCCTTCTACCTGACTCAGTTCACCCCCTTTCCATCTCAATATGTTTTTATTGTTTAATCAAAATGTTGCAGCTGGTTGATCTTTTCCTAAGGTATGTGTCAGGTACTGTTTGAAGGCTTTAATAGTTTCATGAGTTTCCATAGTGCATGTGCACCTTGTACAGGAATGAGTCAGCCAGCAAGGATGGCAGATCCTTAAAACAAACAAGCCAAAAAAAATTGAGATCATATAAGCCTGGAAACCTTGATCTCAGCAACATTTGAGTGCACCAAGCTAGGAACTACAAATGGTGGAAAAAGCAGTCTGCTGCCAGGAATTAGAATGGCTTCAAGTTATACAAGCTGAATGAAATTCAGGGGGATTGTGGCATGGGTTTTACATGTGAATGAAATGTAGACCAATTTCAAAGTGAACTCAACCCAGATTCAGGAAACAAAAGATGCCCTGAATTATTCTTCCTTGACCCAAAATTACACAGTCTCAGCACTTAAGCGGTGACTTGCTGCTGAGTCTCCTGTAAAAGTGTTTGATTCTTGAGAAAATTTAAGCTAAATTTCAAGGCATGTCTCCAAAGCCATGAATTTAATTGACCTAGAATTTATTATTATAACAGGCCCAAGAGGTTCCTTATGCATAATAGTCCTAGCATAACTTCAGCAATGATATGGCTGGGGAAGAGAAGGAACATCATGGTTTGTACTCAATATGTCTGAAAATAGCTGTACTTCTGTTGGAGAAGAAGCAACAACATCTTTGCTCACTCAGGAAGTCTCAGCCTAGTAATTCAGTCCTATGTTGTTATTAGTACACAATCATTAGGGGAATTATATCTCCAGCTGTTTATTCTCATAAGGTTTTAATGTTAGAGACCACCTGTCTTATCACTTAATATTGTTCAATGTCTACATCTACTTCTTTCTACTCCTAAATACACTTTAGTCCTATTTTTCATAGTTAATATGCTAAAAAGTAAAATAATTTCTTACCCAGAGCTGAAGAGGAGTGATAAATCACAGTTTATGTGTCCAGCTTTTTGCTAATGGAAAGAGGAGCAAAATATTATACAGGATTTCTTAATTTTCATTCTTAATTTCCGTTCTTAATTTGCTGTGGAGTCTCTGAGAGAGCACAGAAGATAAACTTTGCAAATCATGGAAGAGGGTACAGTAGGTACAGAGCTCCTTGTGTTATGCTCCTGTTTACAGATCTGTGCAGATCTCAGATGAACTACCTGATCCTAAATATGCATCAGTAATGCAAATATTATTTATACAAAGGGAATAAAGCAGCTTAAAATCAAAGCAAAGAATGGACAATGAATGAACCAAGAACAGATAGCATGCTTTGGGTTGAGAGAAATGCATTGTAAAAACCAAGAGGAGTAATTTCTTCTACTTTGATTTTTTTTGCATTTGTTTTGCTATTAGAAAGATGAAAGTTTATGTTGTTGGTAACAAAATTATAGAATCAGATATCGAGAGTTTCTTTCTCTTTCTAAACCCCCACCAAAATCAAAGCCTCTATTTTTTTTTTTATTTTACTTAGAAAAAATATTTTTAAATGGTATTTCATTTCTGTCAGCTTCTTTTAAATGAAGAAAAAAAACAAAATTGGAGCCCAATTTTCAATCCCTTTGAATTATTTTTTTCAGATTCAGGAAGAAAGAAAAAATATCCCCATGCATTGGCCTTTTAAGTAGCTGAAAATATGATGTCTTCCAATTTGAACAAAGCTTATTTTTGCCAGTCATGTTCACTTCTTAGGAAAAATTCTCCACAAAATGATATGATTTTTACATTATTTTTCATCTTTAATCATATAAAAAACTAGAAAAAAAACCCTCATTTTTTAGAGGGGAGAGGGATTTATTGCCAATATTATGAATTTTAGCAGAACTGACAGTTGTAAGGTAAGAACAGAAATCAGAATAACACAAACAGTGAAACCTGGTGAGAACGATAGTACAGAAAGACTGAAGAGTTTTAAGTTTTGTTTCAAGAAGGGACTAAAATATCCATAACATTAGAGGCCCATGGCATGTAATGACCATGTAATGAAATGTGATTTCATTATCATTTCAGAGATTTTGGAGCAAGCAGAGACCTGTGGTAATAGATCTCCACACTCTGCAATACTTCAGCCCCACACATTGTACAGCCTGGACACAGCTATTCTACCTCAAGATCCAAGTTGAACTGATAAGAAAAAATCTCTGCTTTAAATTTCCCTGGTCTTCCAGTGCAGACTGTCATTACTGAAACATGTCTTAGTATTTCTCTGTTAGGAAGCTCTTCCCACTTTGCTACATCCCTATTTTTTCAGATATTGTCCATTCTTAGTATCGTAGATTCAGCTGCTTGTCGTTGCAGATGTCTTTGAATTTGCTGCCTTTCTACCTGCACTACACACCTCCAGAATAAATCAAGACCTAATCCAACTCCCATTGAAGTCAACAGCTAAAATAGCCTCCTTCCTCACAGAGGGCTTGATGTTACTGTCACTGAAGTTCAAGATGAAATCCTACTGTGACTTTAGTGATGCAGGATGAAAATCCAAAGTTTCCAGCTATGCTGGTGGTGGTACCTCACCGAGCTTCATGTTAAAGCAGAGACGATGTTACAGCTGCTATCACAAAGTGGAAATCTCATTTCTCTCTGGGTGTCCTCGCACTCATAAATACTTCATCATCAACTTTGAATAATGACTTTAATCACTTCAGAAGATCAAGGAGCTAAAATAGTAATTCTTCCCTATATGGGAAATAAAATAAGTTGATAGAGAAACCAACTGAAGTTAATGTATTTTGCTGTTCTAGACAACTTGTTTCACCAAATAGGCATCTCTTTTCCCTGCTGTACTGATGCATTAATTGAGCACTTCAACACTGACCAAATATCACAATTTATTAATAATTAATATAATTCCCTATTGTCAAGTCCAGAGTTAAAAGTCCACATCTGATTTCATAGCTGAAACTGGATTAAATCCTTCATATTTTAACTGATAGGTACAGTTTGGAGCACTAAAAACATAGATGGTGCTTCTGAAAGATATATCTGGTTCTCAACTTTCTACATCTAAGAAACATTCGAAGTCAAAACCAGAAACTTGAAAAAAATGTTAGTCTTGCTCATCTAGTTATTGATCTTTTTCTTCTCATGCATATACGTGGACACTATTAAATACAACAGATTGCTCCTCTCAGGAAGCAGACTGATGTTCCGTGAACTCTGGATACATATTTCCTACATCATCAGTTGTCCTCTAATGCTCTTCTGATATAATTTTCCCACTGAAGATACAATAAGAGCCACATTCTTAATCTATGTAGGGCTAGTGTAAGTAGTTACACTTCACTGAACTCACTAGCCCTGCTTTTCACCACCCGCTACACCTGCCAGCAGGGTAGCCTGTCTCTGCTCACCGCCATCAACTTCAGACAGAATAAGGTTAAATTTACCTCAGAGAGTTTCAAGAGCAGGTATTACTGATGTAGCTCCTCGTAGCTGAATTGTCATAAACTGTTACTTGAGCAGTTCCTAAAGCTTGAAAACATGGTATGTGGTGAAAAGGAAAGTAACACAAAGTTGACGTTGATTTTCTTTTTCAATGGCACGACTGAATCTAGAAGACACATATCATTAGCTTCACATTTGCTGCCAGTAGAAGCTATCAATGATGCCTTTGGCTTTTCTTTTTCTGTAAGTTTTCTTAAACCAAAAATTTTCTTTTTGTGTTTACATTTCAATTAAAGCAAAACCAAAAAGCAAGTAAAAACAAACAGAGAATAAATGTGAGCTTCAGCTTCAGGAGGATTTTCACTTAGTAAGCTTTTAACCCTCTAGGCTAGCTACATTTTGGCATATAGAGTAAATAATAAATAAACACTTAATGGAAATATGACTGCAGACTATTACCCATAAAAATGGCTTGAACTTCCTTGTTCAACCTTGTTCGTGGGAGATCTCTTGAGTAACTCTCCCTTGAAACTCACCCATGTGCCTCTCTCCTTCCCTTAGGGTTGGGAGAAGTGTTGGGAAGGAGGTAGTTTTGGGTTTCCTTTCTCTTATCCAACAATGTCTTACAAACCTCATCTACTTTTACATATATTTGATTTAAACTGGTGTAAACTCTTTGACTTCCAGGAGACTCGTGGGTGCAAACAGAAGGACATTCAGACCTCAAGTCCTTTATTTTGTGTTCAGTTCCCTTCACAATTATTCTCAGAGACTGACAACCCCCAGCTGCTCCAACCATGCACAAAAAGCCTCCACACAGAGTTATAGAAACCTTCTGTTCTCTCATTTACACTTTCTCACTCTCTCTTCTATCTTAAAAATATGTTGCTACTTCTGGAGCCCAGTTTGAATTCCTCCTTGTGGAGCATACACAGCAGTTATCTCTCCTGCTGTATTTATAAACCCTTGACTGACACAGGAGCTTTTATTCTTGCCACAGCTTTCCTCCTGATGACACATTACCCAACCTCCCAGTTTAGACCTCACGCTGAACGTTAAAAGAGCATCAAACAGCATACCCATCACTGAAAAACAATCTGAGATGACCCTATGTAGAAGAGGTAAACTTGTTTTCAGACATGAAGCAGGTAAATATGCAGAAAAATGGATTTCTCTACCTGTCAGTGAGACAGTACATTGCAAGATTATTGCACCAATTTTTGCTTGTTAAAACGTGAGCTTTTTATGATAAACTTAGTGCACCAGTATATTTCCCAGGTGTGAGTCAGAGACTTGAAAAATTGGCCTTAAAATGTGATGGCATGCCATTTCAGGGAGATTTTCCTTTGTCTGGAGCTGTGTGCACATGAATTCATTTCCAGGCAGACACTTTTCAACCTGACAACAACAGTGCGCTCTGTAGTGAAATCCATCTCTCAAATTGCTAGCAAATCACCGAACATGTTTATCCTGCCAACCTCCCGGACTATGATTTTTGCCCCCTGCTTCAAGCTTTGAAGAGGAACCATATTAATCCCAAGAGCCCTTCAGATAAACACACTTTCTCAGACTAAACACTATAGTCCGATGACTCACTCAGGCTGTTATCTGAGATCCTTCTGCTTATTATCTAAACATGCTGCTCTAATCTTGAATCAATGAAGTCAAATTTCAAACTACACTACTGCAGCTTATCTCAAGAAAATGCAAAATGCCTTTTTGGCAGTAATTATATTTTAACGGGCCTTTACAGCATGTTCTTTTAATGAGAAAATAATTTTAGTGCAATTTCTGTTAGGTACTGTAGTGAGTAAATGAAATCCATTTTATTTTTAAAGCATAGTGGTGTTGAACTAAGTAGCAACCATTAACACAGTGTATTAGGTGAAGAACATTAATTTTATTTTCTTTATGTGTTACTATTTCACAGGCTAATAGTGACATACTTAGAATGTTAAACCATAGCACTGAAAATTTGGTGGATTCTCAAGACAAGTTATTCTGTACTTTCTAGGAAGAATTAAAATCTCTCCCATGCCCAAGTGATTTTATTTGGGAATCGACAGATTTTAAAGAAACATTTATTTGGCACAGATGCGGAGTGAAAAAACAGTTCCAGTAAAAATTAGAAGAAATTGCAGACTTGACTCCAATTTTCTTCAAATTATGGGAAAAAATATTTTTTTTTACTTCAGTGGGAAAAGATCTAGGCATATACTGTAAAAAAAAGAGTGAATTACTTTAGCAAGAACAGGGAACTAACAACTAAGATTCCAAACTTCCTTTCCCATCTCCATCAATGAATGAATCATGGTGCAATAAAGGATGAATCAGTTTGTATTTCTAGGTCTGCATTTATCTTTCTGACAAACAAGTGCAATAAGATGCTGCAGGCGTTTAGGGTGAACATCAGGGTTTATTGAGTCTAGTGATACTGATCTCCTGCCCCTCTCTATCATTCCACTTCAGTAAAGTGAATGCTAGTAGTTCCATATTGCAGGTGGAGGAATACTTTCCAGTGTTGTCTATTCTTTCTCAATAAATTCTTCTCTTTTGTCTTAAAATGCTTTCTCTTTTGCTGTTCTTTGTCTTTCTTTAATGAAGAACTTCAAAAATAGACAAATATATAGTGATACTGCTGAATGAATTATGACCTTTTAAAAAAAAATAACATTTAAAAGAAAAAAAATTACAACTTCTGATTAAATTAGAAAAATACTTTTTTCTTCTTTCCAGATCTTTCCTTTTATTATTTCATTGGTTTTGTTTTGGTTTGGTTTGGTTTGGTTTTTTGGGGTTTTTTTGGTGTTCTGGTGTACATATGGAGAACACCTATATAAACACATCCCACATAATTAAAATTCATCCAGGTCCTCCACAAGATGTGAATATGTAAACCTGCTGTTTCTTCTAACATTACAAACTGTATTGTATACTTTTTCTTTCCACTATTGAATGGCACCGAAGCCCTTTGAAGTTATTTCCAGCAGACATTGAACATGCTCTATATGTGTCCTGATTTCTTTATATATATTTGTCTGTCCTAGATAACCTCACTAGGAATTCCATTTTACAGAGGTTTGTCTATCAAGAGCTACTTGTTACCAAGCAGGTCTATGCAGACCAGGGAGTCCAGTGAACATAAATCTGTTTTCTACCTGTACCGATTTGCATAAAATTCACATCATAAAGGCATTTCCAGGACTAAAAACTTGGGTTCCATGCTGAGAAAACTAACATGTGTAACAGCACCGCCTGGTGCCATTTGACCTGACAATAACAAATGACAAAGAGAAGGGTCTTTTGCAGAGTGGGCTGTTAATGCTTCTCAAGAAAAGTGGGTTGTCCCACAAAAAAGTAATTTAACAAAATTTATTTGTCTCTTACGTTGTTCTGTAGCTGCTGGATACTCACCAATACATTGAAAGGTGGTGTCTCCAGGCAAAAACAATAGAAGAGAGCAAAAAGTTACATTGTCTTATCTGAATCATTTTGAATTGCAAAACTGCATGAGACATCTGGCAAGAAGAGGCTTTCTGAAGATGTTATTTTCATTTTGCAGTTGCAGGAGGTGGATGGAAAAGCCTAAAAAACAAAAGACATCTTTGACAGCTGAAGTTCCAATAGTTTTGCCCAGGAACCTGGAATTATCATCTGCCCCTCACCAACAAAAAAACAAACAAAGAAACAAACAAAGAAAGAAACAAAAAAAAATACACACCCCTCCCCCCCCCCAAAAAAAAAACCAAAACCAAACAAAAACCCCCCAAACAAACAAAAAACAGAGAAAACAGAAAATGTAACCCTCAGTAAATTTTGAACTACATTGCTTTTTACCTCTCCTTTATAATTTGAGGGATGTTATTGCATTTATCCAGATTTTTAAAAGAAGAAATGAAGACCAAAATAGAAATTCAAGAAAATAATTAGTGAAAATATGGAACTTTTTCTGTTTTCTTTTTTAAACTGGATATATTTCAGGTATATATTTTTCTTATTTCCACAGAAGAAATCTTGCACAGCTTGCATAGATTTTTTGTGCCTGCTTTTATTTTGTGCCTAATGGCTGAGGAGAATAAATTGTTGCCACGGGACTTCCATGTCATTATCAAAGCAGCAGGATGATGTGCAACAAACCATGTCAGGGAGCAAACTTTTATTTTAAAAAGACAAAACCCAAACGCTTAGTAGTGCTGTGGTGGTTGTACCTCTATAAGAAATCAGATCTCCTCCTTACTTTCAGGTACCACCTGACTAACACCTTGGAGCAAGCTGAAGAAATCAGACCCCACTAACTTTCAGAATCGCAGATGAGTTGCGTCCTTGTGTTGGGCAGTCTCATCATATCTAATAAGCTACTCAGCATCTTTCAGGATCTATTGATCTAACCTAGATACCTCATGACCTACAGTTTTCGAGCTCTATCTTTGTATCACAGCTTTTTCCTAAATAAATTAAAACTATTCCCCAGTTTTATAGGCAGACACAGAGGCTATAGATCTGAAAATGGGTATCATTTACCCCACCAGAAGTGAATTAGCTTCAGTTAAACTACTCCAGGTTGACTTTAAAGCCTAGATATTGTAGTAATGGATCTGGATGGAATCTTCAGTGTATGTTGAATGTACGAAATGATGAATGACTCCATAAAAAAGACATTTGTTTGAATTGTTAGAGAGGAATTGGCCCTGCTGAACATCTCTTAGTGTGGGATAGCTGCATTTAATGTGAAGGTACCTTAGAGGCATTTTGTGAACTGCTCACAGTGGTGACACACGTTGCTGTTGTTTCAGCTAAGGCTGTGTTCCTTCTGGAAGCATCCAGAAGGTCACTGAGAGTAGTGTTGCAGGGCTGTACATATATACATGCCAATCCAGTTAACATGTTAACTGCGCAGTTAATGCTACCTAGTCATCCCACCTGCACCAGAAATATCTGTGCAAATGCAAAGAAAAAAGAACAGTGGGATCTCTTTCATGCTGGAAGATACAGAGATGTGACAACTTACTCCTTTTGTGCCACAAAGTCATACCAAATTTTAACCTTCTAAGCAATACAAAAGCATATCTATTTTGTATTCATATTGGTGAAGATTTATGTAGTCCCCAAAGAGCACATCCCTCAGATAAACACTGAGCTAAATTTCAGTGGCAGAAATGAGAGCACAATTGATTAAATGCTACAAAAGTCTAAAATAGCCACTCTGCAGGTTGTTGGCTTCCTCCCACCCCCCTTTTCAGATTCTTAGCTCAAATTATAGCTCTGGTGATGACTAGGGCACCGGGGAGGAGAGAGAAATACCTATGTTGTGGAATTTTTAAGGTAAGCACACTTGTTATGGAAGTAATCATGAGAGAATATATATGCAAGCCAGAATATCATTTGCAGCCATTTATCAGAGCAATGAGGTGTCTGACTCCACAGCCTCCTGCTTCCCTTCTGCAAGGCTGCACAAGCCTCACTGGGAAAGACAGCAAGTCTGCAATCCCCATGTAAGCTGACAAGAGTTTATTTGAATCCCTGGCGAGCCCTTGCTTGCAGCTGCAGTCATTACCTCTTCACTAGTGGGTTGTCTTTTTTTTTTTCCCTCTGCTGTTTACTAAAATGTAATTACCAAGCTATTAATTCTTTCTCTTTACCATTTATGATGCATTTGTGATAAAAGGTGAAAATTGGCTTTATTCTTTCTTGCATACCAATGAAGAGGGGGGGAAAGTATTATACAGTGCATGGTAAACCAAATGCAGTTGGGGCTTTTAGAGGCAGTTAACAATGAAGATTGCTTCAGTGCTTGCATTTAGGAGAAAATTGCTAAGGTGTTTATCCCTAAGAGAGAAACCATTAGCATTAATATGAAAGAAAAAGACAGTTCTCTGAGTTAGAGAGTGTAGCACTGAGGCATTTTTACTGGCATTATGGAGAACTGATATGGTGATTTCATCCATATTTTGGGGTGAATGAAAAGTAGATATCATCTTGCAGGTGATGGACTGCATATTTTCATTACTGCATATGACGAACCATCTTTGGAAGAGCAGGATTAATAAAGTTAACAAAAGCACAGTTCCAGCAAACTGGCAAATATATTATCACCTGAAGGCAGAAGGGCAATTAGAGTGGGAACATTGGGAACATCAGTGCAGAGAAGATACTTCTGGAGGGACGGTCTGAGTGCCAGTGCAGGTTATTTATTAGTACCTTAGTGAGAAAGAAGGGTCACTGTGTGAAGTTATTTTTTAAAATCCTGAGTTGGTTTATTGGATGTTCTCATTTGTCTTGTTTTCCTTATTTATTTCTCTTTACTTTTTTTTTTTTCTACCAGGCTGATATGGTTCAAACTTACTTTCTAAGCCAGCCATGAGGCAGAACAGAATGTGACTACAGAATAGCAAGTGCATACAAAATGTTCTGTAGTTAGTGAATGGGGCAATTCAGTAGTGATCAGGGTGTTCAGGGTGTGAAGGAACTTCTACACCTGCCTTTCATGAGACTGAATCCTGCACGGTCTGTGACTGAGCAATACCAGATGTGATGGGAAGAAACATCATAGCTGAAAAGAGAAGGGAAACCTGAGTCTTTAAACCCAGATGTGGGAAAAGACACAAATTCAAGAGTGATGAAAACAGGTTGTGTCCAACAATTATTTGAAGAAGTCAGTAATAAAACTAACTTCACAAACTGGTGATTTTCAGAAAGGGTGAAAATTTAGGCATAACAGTTAAAAGTCTCAGACTCATCTGAGTGGAGATGAGACTAATGTCTTCATGAATTAACCTGATATAGCAACTCAGTTTAAGAAATGAAAGACTTTATTTTTAATTAATTAGTTCTTTATATTCAGGACTTTAGCGGTACCTAAAGTTTCTCCAATAGTCAGAGATTAAAAATGTATTAACCAGTGTGAAGAAATCTGTCTCCATGCAAATACATTAGTCTTCAGCAAGAATCCCAAACTGAGGTCTAGTGTAATGCCAGTTCCTGCCTGGGACTGAAGACTTATTTCTAGTGGGAGCAGGCTGATGTCGAAGAACATAAGTCTGGGGAAAAGGTAGGGAAGATAAACTATTTTTGAAATTTTTCAGCCAAAATTTTGTGAAAATTAGAGATGTAAGACTATGCTTGCATTTCATGTTCAGTGTGAATTTAATCAAGTTTCTTAAATTGCCAACCATCCATTCGGTTGACTCGCTCTGTTTGGACCATTTTCTTACCCATAGGCAAGGTCTTGAGGTTCTTGCTGTCCTTCAGTCTACCTAGGTGAACTTATCTCCTCAATTTCTAAAGTGTACACTGGCCCCCAGAAAATTAGCAGCTAAGAAGTAATGCCTCTACTTGTCACAAAATTGAAAATCGTAACTGTGTCTCCAGCAAAGATCACCTATCATGAATATTCCCCTTCTTCCTGCTTGTTTCCCTTTCCAGGTAATTAAATTAGCTTAGATGAGGGGAAGGAGTGGCTAGGTAAATAGGCACTGATTTCAGCAGGCTTGGTATTGTTGCTGCTGGTTGTCTTCTAAATTATGGATTGATTTCATTATCTGTCTCAGCTTTTTACTTGTACATTCCCAGAGTTAAGAAAAAGCTACTGATTTTGTACAATGTGGAGTTCATAATATTGCCTTGGAAGGCTGTCAGATTAAGTTCAGAAAAACATTAGTCTGCTAGGAACATGGACTGCATCTTTTATGTTATCTTTATAATGCTCCCATCATCAGTGGTACGTGTTTTGTCCCCAGTACAGATTCACAGAAGGAAAGGGATATTGCTGTTTTATAACAGAAGCAAGGATTCCTTCCTGTAATTATAAGGCATGAGACACTGACTGATCATTAATCAAGGGACTGATTATAATAATAATCCACTTCCACTGCAGGCTTATAGGCTAATTCTCATTTATACTAATCCCATTTTGAACTGTTCCTGGATCATTACTGGAGCAGGCAAAAAGGGTTGTGAGAGAGGGGTCTGATGCACAATGAGAACTGAGTAGAGACTTGACACAGAGAAGAATCAAACCCTGTCCTCCAGTACTTAAGCCAGAGACCCTGCATTTTCTTTGGTCTGTGTCTGAGCTGTTATTCAGCTCCCTTCCTTCCTCCTAGTGATGTGGCAGATGGTTTAGGCTGGCACAGGTGGCTCAGTACCACCTGCTGCAAATTTTTTCTGTATCTTTTTCTATATAACACCTTTTATTGTTGCTGTTTGCAAAGGATTACTGGAAATAGGAGGGAAGCAGGAAGAGAGTGTGAAGTGATGGTGATATTGTTTGCTACTTTCTTGTTTTCTGCTGTGTTGTTGCTGAGAACCTATAGCTGATGCATGCTGGAATCCAGCGAGCAAAGGCAGCAGATTTGGAACCTTGACTTTTGTGATGGAAGAAGTGTATCTGTTTATCACTTCCTAGTGTAACTTAACCCATGCTGAGGGACAGCATTTCCCTCTGCTGAGTGCTGTGAAGGGAAAAATCCTTGGTTGGCTTTAGGCACTAGATGTTACATCTTCTTGACCTTCTGAATTCCGTTGGAAATAAAACAGCCTTGTAGACACTAAATGAAAAGTTTAAAATGAAAGGGAGGACAAGCTTTATCATCCAAATGCATGAAGGATATGACTGGGCAGGGGCTGTGGCTGATACTGTGGACCTCAGAGGCTGAGACTGGCATTTAGTCTCTGTTGAAGTACTGAGAGAGGTACAAAGAAAAGGCATCCCTGGTATCTTAAACGCTTCTCTAAGAACAGCTTGAATTACTCTCTGGAGTCGATTGTCTTTCTCTCCTTACTGCAGAGAGAGACTTGAAGACTAATGTAGAATAGGTGACTACCTCTTCAGTGGCAGAAACCAGATGAAACAAATCCCATCCTTTGCATCTAGATTAGTAGTGGTATTGTGGTGGTTAGATATAATATCCATGCAACTTCCCATCTGGATGCTTTCTTATTTGAAATGTAACTGCTGCAGGCTTCTTGCTGCTTGCTTTTATAAACAAGCTTTTAAAAACTATTTGCTTTTACTGTCATCCCACCCCCACGCCACCCCCAAAAAAAACCAAAACCAAAACAAAACAAACCCAACCTTAAAAAAAATAATGAAAGTTAGTGAAAACCAAATAATTATCACAACACTTCTCATAGGTAAATCTATTTCAGGTGGCAAAAGAAAAGCAAAGCATATTTTATGACAAGTAATGCCAGGTGAACGATATGTAATCCCAGTAAAGTCAACTGTGATGTTTATGTGTATAAGATAATTTATTAACAGAGATATGAGAGGGTTGCTCTTTGGCTTTAAAACATCATTTGCTGATAAAAAGTAGTCTTTGACCATATTGGCAAAAACTTTCCTGAGATAAAAGAAATTCTCAACTTTTTTGTAACCAAAAATTCAGATTTTTTTTTTTTATAAAGTGAACAATACATTTTCACATATTTCTTTCATGTTGCATCGTCTTTACTTTTGATTTTCTCATTCACTATTTGAAAGATCTGGTTTTTTACCCCAACTGAGTTTCCTGTGTCCTTTTTGTTAATTTTAACCTTGTTTGTTCATTGTCACAGATGAACAATATCCTGCCTATTTCCAAGAACATATCCCTCCTCCCCCAGTGTTCACTATAAATGTAAAAAAACCCCTTCATAATAAGAATGACCCCTGTGGTAGTCAGGGAGACAGCTTTGATTAAGAACATCTGTTAGCAGATTCTCAGTTCTAAAGTCAAGCAGAATATAAGACAAGAAGATATAGAAAGTGGCATTTCTCAAACTGTGAGGCTGGTCTCCCCAGGGAGACTCTGACCTCTTCCAGAGATACAAGCCAAGATCATAAAAAAAGAACAGACATCAAAATGTGTGGAGCATGTGTGTAGTTTGAAAAACATGACACCTTTGTTTCTGAGGTGCTGCATCTTTAAATTTCTAAGCACTACACTTCTGAGGGGTGTGGAGAAGAGCTGCACATCTAAGCATTGCACCACGTTTACTCCTCAAACACATCACCACACAATGAAAAAGAAGGGACAGATATGATGACCCCCTGCTCATTGCCTGTGTCTTTTTTTTTTTTTTTTTTTTTTTTTTCCCCCATTAGTTCTTCTCTTCCTCCCCTTTTTCTCTTATCCTTTTTGGGCTGACAAGGCTATCTATTAGCAGAGTCTAACACTGGGATCTAGGACAACTGGCTTCAGTTTTGAGTTCTGCTGGTGTAATATGGTGATGTGGAAGAGGTTGCTTCTTAACAATTTCTATCCTGAGGTGGATAGAAGCTTTTCTAGCCCACCACTCTTTGTCTAGCACTGTTGAGGAGGAAGTACTTAGGAAACAGTAAAGAACCAGGCTTGGCTTAGGTGAACTTTGTGATACACCTTCCTAGATTCTTTCAGTCAGCAAGGTAGGGTTGTCCTGAGCTAAACATTAGATCCATACTGTTATATTTGATAGCAACACACAAATGAATCCTTCATAAGGGTCTAGGTGTCTAAGTGTAATCTGTCTGACTTTGCTGCTCAATGCCATCATTTCCTTTTCTGGGGACATTAAGATACTTATCTTATTTGGAAAAGATTCTAATATCTAATGAAAAAAAGAAAACATACAAGTTCTATTTATATTTCTATTAAAATAATTTGAATTATAAAACTAACTAAAAATATTTTTCTTTATGAAAAGCTTTCTCTTTCTCATTATTAAAAGTGGGATAAAAGAGGACAGATCAAGATGACAGAGAGAAAACAGAGGTTTCTTTGCTAAGTTGTTTTCCTAAAAGCCAATAGAAAAAGCAGGTGTTGACAGAAGGATGAAAGGTAGAAATAGGGACAGTGTCCTAAGGATCAGTATGGAAGTATTTTTTGGGCATGAATGGTTTGGATTATGAAATTCAAAGTGCTGATAGGGTTGAAACTTCTGAGAGATGTAAAAGGCAATGAGATAGGTTTCTACAGGTATAATGGCAACTAAATGGAGACCAGGCAAAATGTGGGGCTGCTGCTGAAATTGGTGACTGGCTTAATGACGAGGAACATGGAAAGGATTAATGAAAGGATTAACACACTTAGAACTTTCTCTATCCTACCCTTTGCAGGCAAGCTGTGCTCTTATACCTCACAGGCCTTTATGACTCACAGGGAGGTCTGAGAAAGAGATACACTACCCTTAGTAGAGGGTAATCAACAATGGACAAGTTAATTAAACTGAGTTTATGCAGTTTGATACAACAGTGTGGGATGCATCTGAGCATGTTGAGGGAGCTGCTCTATGTCATTGTGAGGTTATTCTGTTATCTTTGAAAAATCACATGAGATGTCTGATAACTGATAAAAGGCAAATGTGAAGTCTATTCAGGAGCAACATAATCATCCAGAGATTTTCTTGCTACCTTTCTTCAATGACAGGAAGGCATATATAGTCATATGAGGATTAGTATCAGGGTTTTCCCGCATTCAATTACAATGGAAAAAGAAAAGAAAAAAGTTGTGCCACCTTCTTTCAACTTTTAGAAAAGTTTTATTTTGTCTCTATCCAGATTTGATGCTTGTTCTCAAATATAACATTTCTCCCAAGAAGAATGGTGATTTTGTTTCAAAAGATTTCTTACCACACTTTTCAGTTTAGTCTTAGTCATAATACACAAGAGAGTATTAGAGACTGATGTCAAGCTGCGAAGTGCCATAAGCATGAAAAATCTTCACTTTAATTCTCAGAATTGATTTCCTTTTGAGGAGGTGTGATTTCCTCTCTCTTCCCTATGGCATTTACTGACTGGGGAATGTTTCATATGTTCCCCGTATTGAGTAGCAAATGGCATCTAGTACTATTCCTGAACAATTTTTTAAAAAGCCACTTTTACAGCAGGAAACAATTAAAGAAGACATTAGTGTGCCAGCTGCACACTGTGTCTTATTTCATAAGATAACCAGGCAAAATATAAAAATAAAACCACAAACCACTGAAAAATCTGTAAAAGCTTTGAGTTTCTCTCCATCTATCTCTGAACATCCACAAATCCCAGGTGAACTTGGATTTTGGCTCAACTTACTGTATAGATACATGTAAAATCCGTGAAATCTGGAGTAGGACTTGAATTAAAAAATGAACAGAGATTTAATTACATCTTATTCCTTTGTCTTGTATATACTATATGCATACTTTATTGCAAGCCTTATAGTATGCTTATGGGAAATGTAATTAATTTTTTTTTTTTTTTTTTTTTTTTTTTTTTTTATAGTATATATTATTATGTTGGGGGTCTTGGTGAACAGAGGAAAAAAAAACACTTTTTTTGAAATCCAAGAAAAGGTTTATTTACGTTTGACCTCGGAGGCTCTGTACTTGACCCTGTAATGAGCAATCATGCCAAGGGAAAAAAGCTGAGAAGTGAAAGTCAACATCAGAAAATAAGAGTAAAAAAATAAGAGTAGGAGTGACTAACTGAGTTAACAACAGAAAACCACTGAATGTCCCCAATTCAGTTTACATATGTATGGGAGCACCCAGCCAAACCGGTTTCAGAGCACAATAGGTGAGAAGCAGGGAGTTGTCATCCGACTGAGCTTTGTCTCCACCTTGCCTTGTCTATGCAGAGATAACTTGGGGGGAGCTGCGGAAACGGCTCAGCCCGGGGTTGTCTCAAGATTGCATCACAATAAGAACCGAAACCGAATGGAGCTTTAGCAAACTCCCTTAACAAACAAAATGCCTTGAGTCCCATCCCACCACTATTCCTGTGACTTTGAGTGATAGACATCACAAAATTGGCAACCGAAATTTAGGAGCCATCACACCACCAGAGGTAAATATCCCAGATAGTGTAATCCACTCAGGCATAATCCTGCACCCCACCGAATCAGGAAATATAAACCATAAGGTTTGGGGAGAAAAATGGGGAATCTTCCAATGATACAGCTGGCCTGTAGGAGATTCGTCCACCCCTTGTCCAGGATGCTGTACAGGGTAACTTCCCAGGGATTGAACGACTTTACCTGAGAGAGAGGGTAAGTGATTAAGAAACATACGTATGGTATATGACATGCTATTAAGATCGTGATTGGTGCTGTCTTTTAAGGTTCATATCTTGTGCGCTTGTGGTTTGTGTTGTTACTTTTCAGGATCACTTGTAGGTTGCAATAGTGTATTTCGCGAATTGCTTTTAAATTGCAATAGTGTAATTGCCATTGTACACACAGAACCTGCAATAGTGGTGTATGGGACCAGTGAGTGAAATCCAAATAAACTGTTAATTTGAACCTCTCAGTGAAGTCCTTTTTCCTATTTCACCACAACATAGAATAATTAATGCCCCTGAAAATGGATCACTGCAAACATGACACTAAAGTATTTTGGCTGTTTAGCCTAATACATCAGCAGCATTAACGTGTCATAATAAAAAAATTGAAGAAGTAAATTAAATTCATTCATATCCTTAAACTCATAATTATGCCCAGGAATGAACCAGAATGCATAGGTAAATGACTCCAAGTCAAGAATAGCAGTGCTTAAAAACTGAGCACTTTGTCCCTTTGGAATGATTCAGTGCTTAGAATTAGGAACCCAGAGTCTCTTGGCAGTCAAGGAAATACATTAAGCATTCCTGGGCGGTGCTCCTGGGAATCCTCATGCTGTGGAAAGTCACTTACTGTGAGTAATTTAAACAGAGATATGTGACCTAATTCCTTCTTAGTTTGCCATAAATGACTATAAATGAGTGTACAAAGTTCTGAGCACTTCCTAGAGGTGGACTAAGCAGAACTCATTCTTTGTAAAAGGCTGCAAAATAATCATACAGTATTACAGTAGTTGATCCATGGAATCTCTGGCTCAAGAAGACAGGTCGTGTAGGCTGGGATTTAGGTTCCATACCAAAACATTTACTTTAAGGTGTCTACATGGGAGCTAGCAGGTCCATTCAGTTGTATAAATGTTCAGCTCACTCTAAAACCAAAAATAGATGAACAAAAACAAAATATAAATAGATAACTAAAGAGATAATTATTTTTCATCAGCTGAAGTAACCTGTAGTCCATTAATTGCTTTCAGTAGTTTACCATTACCTACAATAGAAGCTTAGACAGTGGCCTGCAGCTACACTTAGAGAGCTAAATTTAGGACCCTTAATCCACAAGTTAACTCCTCATAAGATTACCATTGTCTGCTCAGCCTGAAGGGACCCTGGCCTTGTCTCCTACAAAGGAGACTATCCCACTAATTATTGTGCACAACAGTTCTAGGTGATTGATGCAAAGAACAGAAAGTTGGGGGCATGGGGCATGGAGAAAAAGACTCTTGTTCTGGCAGGGAAGCTTGGGATCTGAGGGTCAATAAGGGAGAGGGAGTATGTCTCTGTGCTTAGTCATTAACACTCCCTGCCCATAACTTTACCTTGGGTATGGTCTGCAGTTTGGTATTACATTGTTTATTAATCCAGTGGCTATCTAATTGAGATGGGAGGCAAAGACCTGGGAACAGAGACAGATCTCCAGGCATTGTGTCACCTGAACCAGCAGAGTGTAGAATCATTTTTGTTTCATGCCTTCTCTGTTTCTCCTCACTGCTGCCCTACTTCTTACACATCCAGTTTCAAGACAATAAGGTAGAATATGGCCTAAGCCAATCTATGCCATAGCTCAGTAGTTAATAAACTCTCCTGGGATGCCAGTGGTGACAGTTTAGAGATTTTGAAATACTGAATAAGTCTGAAAGCGGAATCCTACCCTTAAATTGCCTATTAGTTTGCTATTTTGGAGCGTAGTCTATGAACTTTTTCTTGTAGCAGGTGAAACATTTTGAATGATATATAAGAAAACCCTTGGGTAAAAGATACATCATGAATAAATGATAATGGTCAACACGAAAGTCTATTCACAGGAAGTATTATCAATCAACATGAGTGACTATTGAGGGAGATTTAAGGCTGAGACTTTTAAAAGAGTGTAAGCAATCCATTTTCCTTCAATTTTCAGCAAGAACTGAGTATATATATGTAACCTAAACTGTTTTTAAAATCCTAACCTAAACATTTAACAGAGTAAAAAATACAGGACTTGATATTTCATCCTGCTGCTCATAGAAATGGTCCAATGTTGATATGTGTATTCCTTGCTTTATCAGACCTTCCTGCATCTTAATTTCTCTGGAGAACTGATTCTGTCAGGAGGATTCTGATCCTGACCGACTGTTGCCATGGTATTGGGTTATTCTGGGCTATGATCAAGAAGAGCAAACAAACTTGAAAAAGAAACTGGCTTTGAAACATATTTTCAAGCCACAGTGCCTAAGACTAGTTTTGGAAAACTAAATCTTGATTTTTGTGTGATGTGGCACTTGTTAAATACTTCTGAAAAATCATACTGGTAACCAGAAGTGATGCTGTGACAATAAAGGTATACATAAATAGAGGAAAACTCAGGAGGAGAAAATTGGGCCAATTCTTACACTATTTGAAATTGTTCACTTTCATTTAATGGTATTATTCCCCACTGAACTGAAACCCCCAGCTTCTCTGAGAGCATTTGAAAAAGCAAAACTTTTTGCATATTATATTCCTGTTTTACTAGGCACTATTCCAAAGGTGGTGGGAGTCAATGAATGTCTTCTCTGAAATTACTGAGCTTTTGAATTGAGTGCATAATAGGGAGTTTGTACCTGTGTCCCATCCCTAGATAACAGTATAAGGTCTTCTTTTACACCTGTTAATATTCATTCAATTGCAAGTCATCTACGTTTACTGAAACTGCTGCAGAAGTTTCTAGAAATACATGAAACAGTGCCTTTTGTATGCAGAAGTTCATATTCTTAGAGGACAGAGTTCCCTTGATGGGAAAAGGAAAAAAAAAAAAAAAAAGGTCCTAAGAGAAATCCTGGTAGTGTATTATCCAGGATGATGACCCCAGAAGGATGCACAAGTCTCAGCAAACAACATTTAAAAAGTAAACAAAGAAACATGAAATTATGTAGGGACTGGGGGAAGTTTTAAGCAAGTTCATTATTTATGGACAGAAAATTTTGTTTACAAAATTGCTGAGCATGTTCTTCCTATTCCACAGGCAGAATTCACAGCCATGAGGGACCAATACATGCGAGGCGGAGAAGGCTTCATTATCTGCTATTCCATCACAGATCGCCAATCCTTTCAAGAAGCTGCCGAGTTTAAGGAACTCATTTATCGTGTCCGGCACACCTATGACATCCCCTTGGTGCTGGTGGGAAACAAAATAGATCTTGAAGAGTTCAGACAGGTGAGCAACTTCTCTGCTGTTTTTGGCTTGATTTTGCTCGGCTACCTCAGAGATTTCTCTAGCATATGTTGTACAGCACTACTGAGAATTTTTAGCACAAGATGAGTTTTAATCAAAGAGCAGCACACTATGTTTGGTGAAATTAAGGACTTAGCATTACTTTCATTCATATGTTACGGATCTTAAAGTAGCCTTGGCCAATCACACCCAAATGTTCTTTGTTTTTACTTGAAAAGAGATCCCACTATTTTTGTTGGAAGTTGTATATATGTTCACTATGGAAATATGTTAGAAAAAGATTCAGTCAGGATCTTTGTGGCAAATAATCTGTTTTCTTTGAAAGTTACCAACCATTAAATACAGGTTTGGTTTTTTTTTTTGTTTGTTTGTTTGTTTTTCATAAATATACTAGATTTAACTAAAAGTTTCTCAAACAGACTGAAAAATATTCTAGTTAAAGTTGAGAAATACATACGAGATTATCTTGGTGTGAAAAGCCAGTGATTGCATTATTAGAGCATTCAGATAAGATGGGGACATGCAAGACTTGAATTTGCTTGGATTCGTGTACAAGATTTAAGTCACCACCAGCCATAGAGCAGTAGAATTCTTTGACTATGAGGACACTGACTGTGGCTCTCAAAGTCTTTAGTAATCTTTGCTCCCTCTTTTCCTTTTTCTTCCTCTCCGCTTCCTCGTTGCTGTTTGTATTGATGTGTGTGTGTATGTGCAAGGAAGCCAGTTAGAGAGAGAGCATCTTAGAAATGGCTTGGTTGTGACCTGGTACCGGATGGAAAATATCCTTAATCTTAAACAGAAACTTTGAAAAAGGGAAAAAAAATATTTTCCTATATGGAAATTTTAAGGGCTCTTTATGTACATTACGATTGCTTTCAAATGACTGACTTCTGTGCAGACATATGTAACAGTTAAATAAAATGGTGTTTTTCAGTTCATTAACATCTCTGCTCACATGATCCTGTCTACTCTTTTCCACTTATCTTGTCACACTTCTCCCCATTTCTTTGTCTTCTTTTTTCTACCTGAAGAAAATTCAAGGGAGTGTTAAGCCTGAAATTAGTCCTAAAGATCTGATGATGTACATTGAAAGCTTCACATCTGTTTCTGGATCATTGACTTTCTCCCTAAATCAGACTGTGACAAAACCTTAATGGTGACAAACCAGCTGCAGTTTGACATGCAGCTTGAGGCTTCAAACAACAGTGCCATGTTCAACATGCAGTACAATCTCTGCAGCTTCTGGGATAGTTATATACCAGATGGGGACGGATGTGGATACAGTAGGTCTGCTAAGAGAGCAGGACATTGCACCTGATCCCAACAGAAATGGGATATGACTGATTACCTATAGTTACATATAGATGAGGTTTCCAGGAATATTCTATCCGCCAAGTGATATGAAGACTCTCTTCCAGTGATATTTGATGTTTCTTCTTTCTGATCTGTTTTGTTGGGCTTTTATATTTTAATCGCCATCAATGCATATAAAATATATGCGTGATTCAAATGTTTTACATGTTCCTTAATGATCTTGTCTGGTCTCCCAAACAGGAAAATTAGTGTGCATGAATGTCTGAAACAACACTCAAGATTAAAGGGCATGGGGGCGGCTCTTGGGAATGATACTAGAAATTTTGTCTCTGAGATGTAAGAGTTTGTCACTAAAAATCCTGCCTGAATATGTATCAAGGCAATTCAAAATCATGCTCCTATTTTATTTCTTTTTTTTTTTTTTTTTTTAAATCTTTCAATGAGCTAGGATTTAGGTCTTCAGAATCTTTTTCCCCATAAGCCCTCTACAACTTTCAACAAGTACAGCAATGTCAGAAGGGTTTTCTCAAATATTCTGCAATTCAGATTTTGAGCCATGGGACACCTTTACATCAAAGAGTAGTAAGATAATACAATGCAGATCTGCTCCTTTGAATAAAGTACTTGAACATGACTATGTCTACATAAGAGAGTAGTATGAACTAACAGGACTAGAGCTGTAGAAGCAAACAGTTTATTCTGAAGTCCACATTTTGGGAATTCATTTTTAAGTCTGGATTAACTCTACTCCAAGGCCATTGCCTCCATCAATAGCTAATGCTGAGGTGTATGAGTTGTGCTTCTGGCATTTCACCCATACTTCAGGTCATGTTCTCCGAGACCACTCCACAACTCGAAGCAAAGATGGTTAAGGGGAGGTGATTAGGAGATGCTGCTCCAAGTGCCCGTCTGACCAAAACTAAAGCATGAGTGTGTGGGAGGTCATCTCTGTGCCCAGCTACAAGTGCATGTTAATGAACTTTGGCAGCTCATTATTTCAGAACTGGGACGTGAGGTTGTGCTGTATGTTTAAGAAACACTGAAATAAGTTATATCTGTGCTTACTTGTTAGGTTAAGCAATATCTGAGTAACTTGATGAACTGTGGGAAGGTAGATTTAAAGGAATCTTTTCAAGGTCATGTGCTGTAGTTGTGGCTTCATTAAAACTGCTTGGATGGTCAACAGTGGTGGCCAGCTAGCTCTGGAGTGACAGACAGCAATGAGCTGACAATGTACAGCATCAAAATATCAATGAACAAACAGTGAGGTACACAAACATACCAAATTCAAACTAAGAAATAGTAGGTGTCAGAATGCAATTAGCCAGACTGGAATTTGACCAGGGCATGGGGGCTAATATTGTTGCTTTGTTAACGACATTTTTCTCCTATGAAATTCATTAAAGCTGCTGTAATTTTATTCATGGTATTTGGAAACACGATATTAAGTTCAACATTCCCAGGCATCATTTCCATTTAATGGCAATTTCGCAACAATCAGACAGGCTGTAGTAGCTCTATCAGACAAAGCTCTTTTTTGAAATGCAACCCCCTACACAATACAATTAGCAATGTATGTCATCTGCCTCAAATCTATCAACGGAACTACAAGAATAAAACTAATCCGCAACTAAGATTTAGTGTTAGGAGAAACACTGCTGAAAAACAAAACCATCATGCTTATTATTTTTAAACAATGTTTTTATTTTCTGATGGCTTCAGTGAAATTATTGGTGTCTTTAAGTATGCCTGTCATTTTTAACATCTTAAGAAATGGGTTTGTCTGTACTCCTTAAAACAAGATTTAATTACATTCATCAGCCTAAAGAATAAACACTTTCCATTTTCTCTGAAGCAATGTGGGGGAAAAAACTAACTTCATGACCTTGTCCAATCTGGTTGCAAGACTCCCTCCATCCTCCATTCCCTTCCACCCATTTGTACTAAGGCTGTGTGCAGTCCTTTATGACCTTGCCCTGTTTTGTGTTCAGAGACTTGCTGGGAATGTGAATGGACATGAGTGGTTAAGGCATTCCTCTATGTCCATTCCTTGATTTTTAGCCATTGCCCTTAGAAATATTTAAGTATTATGTGTATTTTATCCCATAGCTGTTTGATGTAAAAAATAGAGCACTAAGTGCTTGATTAGGTACCATTTTAATTTCAGCACTTTCTAACATTAAAGTGATTAGATTAATAAAGATAGTCTGCATGTTCTTTTAATGTTATTAGAGTTTCAGAAACATTTAGGACCAGCTGATATAAACTGCAATAGATACTTTTACTTCAGGTAAGCTTTGTCACTTTACCCCAGATGAACATCTGGTTCTTACTGAAGTTTAAGATCTGTATAATAGATAAATACCTAATTAAAACATATTCCTCTAAAAAATACAATAAAGAACTGATCCTATTTGAGCTCTTGCCATGCTAATGTTATATTGCAGCTTTTAATTAAAATATTTTGTAATAAAGACACATGGCTGTCCTGAAAGGCTGTTTAAAAAAATATCCCTAAGACTTTCTAACAGCTTTTTCAAACTTCTAATGTGGATGTGAGAACCCCTCTGGAAATTCTACCTATGCAGAAATTGCATAGCATTCAGGGAGTAGTTTTTCTTATATGCTTTTGTTTGACCCCAGAGGAATAAGCTGTGGGCTCAGTCGAGTCCATGGATAACACGTTGATGTCCATTGAGTCCAAGGTTATGAGGGCAGCTCACGCTTCATTCTGCTCTTGGCCTCTCTGGGAAGCCTGTCATCGAAGTTGTTAGTTTTGCCAGTACAGTCATGGCCCTGAAAAGAATTAGGCAGTTGTTTACCCTTCCACACATGAGTTGTCTTATTGGCTTCAAGTGCAAGTCTGAGTAGGAGCAGTGCTTTTGAAAGCGTTTCATTCCTTCTCTCTCCCCCTACGGACTCTCTCTTCAGCAGGAAATATGAAATCCCTCTGAAAACTGTTTTTAACATGAAGCAATATCTTATTTGGAGTGCGGATTAGTTACAGGTGCTTCATTATGTTTTCTTTCTAAGGTTTTATTATACCATAAGATAATTCTCAAACCAGGATTACAGTGGTTTAGTACATTCTCGTGATCAGAACCAGTTGCCCACAGAACAGTCTCACTTCAATGAGGTTTTACTTTGGAATTTTTTCAAGATATGCTGACTGGTTATCAGATACTGTGAGCATCAACTCTTAGACTTCTCATTTTGACAGTTGCTTTGTTTTCATGCTGTCTTCTAAAACCTTGAAATAGCTGTTGAATCTGAGACAGCTAATATTCTTCTTTTTCTTTTTCTTTTTCTTTTTCTTTTTCTTTTTCTTTTTCTTTTTCTTTTTCTTTTTCTTTTTCTTTTTCTTTTTCTTTTTCTTTTTCTTTTTCTTTTTCTTTTTCTTTTTCTTTTTCTTTTTCTTTTTCTTTTTCTTTTTCTTTTTCTTTTCTTTTTCTTTTTTTTCTTTTTCTTTTTTTTTTCTTTTTCTTTTTCCTTTTCCTCTTCCTTTTTCTTTTTAACTTGTTTTGTTTTGATTTCTTTTGTATGAGTAGCTGTTCAGTATATTTAAAACTTTGTCAGTCTATACCTTCTGCTGCCTGGCTGAGACACTGAAAATATGGAATATGACATTATATTTTGTTTTATTTTCAGTTTCCAGTGCATGACTAGGAAGCACTCTTTACTAGGTGCTCTCTTATTCATATTAGTCATGAAACTGCAGAACTCTGAATTTCTAATCTTAGCATAAGGCTGATTTTTTTTTTTTCTTTTGGGATTAAAACTGCTCTCAAATTTGTAAATGTCCTTTACCACCAGCAGTTCCATTTTTTCTTGAAGACTCATTTCCCACTTTTCAGGCCAGTGCCCTACACAAATAGTGAAGGGTTTCATTTTTTTCCCCAAACTTTCTAACTGCAACAGGGAAATGTATTTTTTGCAATTTACTGACAAATAATAATAATATATATTTGTGTTAACATTAGATGAAATGAGTTGGCCAGATGCTCTATGAAATCCATGGAGAAAAAATAGGAATTTTCACATATTGTAGAAGTGTATCATAAAATTAGATGAATCTGCCCATAAAGACATTTGTCTTTCTGTTAATTGTAGAGGGACAGTTATCTTCCTAACCTATATAGAGCAATACTTGGGTGAGATGAAGACTAACAAAATTGTTTGTGAAATCCTTTCAGTTGAGACTGTAAGCTTGCTGATTCGTTCTGTTGTTATTGTTGCTGTTAGCTACAGACTAGACTTCTGAAGCATGCTCAGCTTTCCTTTGGTTTTTGAATGAATAAAATCTAATAAATAGTCATTCTTAGGTGGTGCTCCCTTCTAAGGATCAGTGTGAGCTGTGACTTTACAGTATCTCAGATGTATTCAGGCAGGTTTACCCTAAATAAGAACTACAGAATAACATAGCGGTATCCTTAATGGAAACAAGCCAGAGGAGAATACAGCACTGAAAAGCAAATTCTTCAAAACTACTTATTTGAATGTTGTAATGAATTTTCAGGTTAACTCATTCATGCATCTTGATGTCGTCTTGGCTGCTCATTTTCCATGGATATGCGTGCAGTTCCATTTGCTAGCATGAATGCTTGCCGAAAATGAATTACATTTGTAAGGAGCAGCCTTCGTCACTTACTTTTGCTTTCCTACATATTGCTTTTCCCACACGACATCACATCATATTCTTCCTTTGCTCTTCAAGTTCTGAATAATGTAAGCAATTCTTGCTGTTTTGATGGAACTATGACAGTTGTTTGAATATTTGGAACTAAAACCAATGAAGTTGTCATGACATTTTATTATCTTACAAAACTGTCAAATCTTTGATAATAACTTTTTTACATTACCAAAATATGTATCTGGATTCTGCCATGTTTCTCTACACCTCTAATTTCTATTTATTTTGAATTGATTTTGATTTTTCAACATTTCTTTCACACCATTCACTGTCCTAAGTCTTCCTTTTATCGCCTAAATAAAATCTTTGAGTGTTAACCCCCTGCTCCTCTCCCCACCCTGTTCCTCCCCCCCCAAAAGTGTGTAGTTTTCTGTGCCAATGCAATCATAGAAGTCAATTTGGCAGTTGTAGTCTTTTGGAATTAAATTCCATTATTATTAACTGAATTGTCTCTAGCAAGTGTTCATTTATATATAGTTTACCTCTTTGTCATTACAATGTTTTTATATTTCCACAAAAAACCCCAAATCACATCTTCATATTACCCAGGCTGCAGTAAATGCAATCAGACACACAGACAATTCTAATGAAACTGTTGGCTCATTTCTTGATTCATAATTATGTTAACCTTCAGTGAACCATCCAGTAATCCCTTCAACACAGAGCAGAAGACATTTGAAGGGGACTAAGATGCAGATAACAAGCCGGTCCATAAGAGAACAAACAACAGAGAAACAATAGCTGAACTGCAGATAAAAAATTTTTATAGCAGAAAACCTGGATATGTAGAGATAAAAACAGAAGCAACTAATTGCTTGTACCCAAGGCAGGCCAAGACAGGACATGTAGCAAGGAGTATACACTAGGGATGGTGCTGCAAGGTCACATCATAGCTAGGGATATTAAACAGCAACACACTTTATATTATTTTGAAAGTCTCCCAGTACTTGTTACTTGTTATGGTTTGAGGAACCCACAACAATTTATTGTTGTTTAGGCAATTATTGTCTCACCTGATGACCCCTCCTGACCAAGCAAGGGGAGGAAAAAAGAAGGAGACCTGGGTGTTGAAATATAAAGAGATCTAATAGAAGAAGACTAAATATTTAACAATAATAATAGTAAAGAACCAATATTGATCCTGATGTCACTATAATACCAATGCCTCTCAGCCCATTGTCTCAGCAGGAAGCTGCGCACTCCCAGCAGTGGACAGTAAATGTCAGACACTGTGAATGCTGCTGCTTCGGGAGGAAGGGAAGGCCTCAGGGGTCTGGCACTGGGGCAAGGAGTTGTCTAGACCACCACCACCAAAGAATAGAGAACTTCACAGTAAAATTTCTAATTTATATTGAAAGTGTTCATGGTATGAAATAATCCTGTTGGCTGCTTGGGTTCAGTGCCCGGGTCTCACTCCTCCTTATCCCTACACCTGGCAAGGCTCAAAACCACTGAGACCTTGAAACCTGTATACCATAGCTGGCTATAAAATAAACATTTTCACAAATTCTGATACTAAAGTCTTCTAAAAGTGCAGTTTTCCAGAGCAAGAGACCTTACCAAAAAGTAAAATTACTGAAGGATAAATTAATCCAGTGTCCCTCAAACTAGGACATTACCTTTACCTGTTTTACCTTCCCCCTCCACCTCAGAGATTTTTTCCTCCCCACATACCAAATCCTAACTTGGTGTGGCCATGTTTGACTCCAGTGGGACAATACCATGGAGGAGAGGTGTGTGGAGCTACAGAGATGCTCTCTCGCCTCTTGTCTTCTCGATCAAGATTGCTCTTCAAGGTGAACTTGGATTATGAGATTTGTATGTTTGCTCAGAAGATTTGAGAGATTAGTTATTGTGAAGACTTTAAGGCACGTTTCATTTGGCAGCCATGCCAGCAGGATCTTACTTCTTAACTGAAGAAGGCAAGTGTTCTTGAAAAACTACCCACACAAGCCTACTGCAAACCAGCCTTATGTAGGGCCTATTTGTGAGTAAGTTCAGGATGTTGTTGCACACTTTGGAGCTTCTCAGAGGGAAACCCACAGGTTACACACTGATCATGCAAAAAAGGTACAATTTGCAGAGAAATCCACAGTGGTATTGTTTGTTGGGTGGCTAGGGTTTAGTTAGGAGCCAGCACAGATTCCTGTGCTCAAAAGGAAAATTGCAAGGAAGCTAATTATCCCTGAAGGACTTCCATAGGTGTAAGGAGAGAGCTGCATGTGACTCTCACTCGAGTTCCTGCCCTGCAGCAGGGGCAGTGCTCCAAAAGCCTGGTTGCAAAATTCCATTTTATTCATTTTCAGTTTATTTATTGGAATTTTCATTGTCCTGTCTGTGAATCTTCCTCTTTCACCCTGTGCACAAACCAGGCATCAAACGTTTCTTAATGCAGAAAGGGGAGAGGCACGAACATACCACATCAGGCAGTAGTAATTAGGGCACAGTTCTGCCTCTCCACCATCCATGCCTGAAGCAATATGACCTCCCATCTTTCAAGATTTTTTCTCTCATTTTTTTTTCCATTGGGGCACATATACGTGAGAGAGAATGGGAGGGTATCTTTTTATACACATGCTACTATTTTTACATCAGCAAAATCAAGGTTTCAGCCTAACTCTTATATATTATTTACTACAGTTCCAGTTCAGTAAACTATTTAAGCATATGCTTAATTACAGTGGAACTAATGCATGTTCTTCCTGTTAATCTGCACTTGAGCAAAGATGCTGTCCTGAAAGTGAGACAGTAATCAGTAACTTTGTAAAAATGAAAGTCCCTTGGCAAAGCAGCAGATTAATACAGGAGACAACATTTACTGAGTGCATTGTTTACATAAAAATGTGAATTCCTGGTAGCAATGGTAGTTTCCTGTGTGTTTTTGCAGTAGTAGCTCAAATTACTTGAAATTTTGCCAGAATTTAGTTACAGCTCATCATGGTGTCACAAATAATAAGAGCATGACTTAGCATTTTAAAAAAAGATTAATCAGTTTAATCCTCTTTGTTTTTTGAAGATTTGCTTGTATTCTTGTCTTAAAGACTCACTTTTTTCTTTTATTTTCTTTTTTTTTTTTTTCCTCCAAAATTAAGAAGTTAGAGAGATTTGTTTTTATCCAGATCTAAAGATCTAATAACTTGGCTAAGAATAGCAGCATATTATCTTCATACACTGTGATGTTGTTTAAACTGTGCAGTCATGACAAGCAAAAAATAAAATAAAAAAAGCCCTCAAACCCCAAATATACTAATTTGAAAAAGAAAATTAAAGGGAAGGTTTCTCTGTGTTATAGCTATTCTGGAAACTTCCAACCTCTCATCCATAGTGTCCAAATTTTACAGTATAAAATTTGTGTATAATAGCAGCTTCTAAATCTCTGAGTAAATTGTTTGATATAGCATAGCTAACACAAGAACGCCCAGGAAATTACCTATGATAAAATGACATTAAAGCACATTACTACAGTTGAAACTCAGTATGTTAAATGTCTATAAAATGTCACAATTCAGGTTTCAGCGTTAGTCATTAACAGTATTAATCAACAGTTTTACTGATCAGAACTCCAGACCCAGTCTGTGGGTCAGGGCATGCTATGTTGTTTATTTGAAAATAATAGGCATTGGAGTTGATACAGTTTAATATCTACATCTACCTTTCCTTTGAAAAAGAAAAAAGGATGGGCATCCCTTCTGTCATTGCTGCATTTACTTCCTCTGTTGCTCAGAGCCTGTTCTTTCCCTCTATTTCCATCTATGTCAGTTTTACCACCTACTGCAACCCAAAAAGGTTAATAAGGGGAAAAACAATATGGCTTGTCATTTTTTTCAAATTGTCATCTTCTTTTCAAATTGTCTGCTACAAGCACTGAGATAAATATGTGGGGTTTTGCATGTGCTTGTGTGTGTCTGCGTGTTTTAACATTGTAATCTTACAGCAACAATGTGCTCAGTATAGGATATTCATTAGTACTACAGGCCACGTTTTGGGTATTCCTGTCATATAGTAGTTAGTCATCGAACTTTTGAATTTGCTTTGCATCTCCTCTGAGGTGGTGGGGAAGACAATGTCTTTACATTTAATGATAATTGTCATTACCAAAGCCACAGAATAATTCTTCCATTCATTTCCTAGCTATGACTCATACAATCTCTGCCTTCATCATTATTAAAAAAGTAAAACTTGCCTTTGTTTCTGACATTCCATTCATTTATGCAGATCATGATTTCCTGGATTTTTAAACCTGAGGAATATCAGACAGATATGTTTTGTTGTTTGTTTTTTTTTTTTTTTTCACCTCTGAAATCTGAGTGATATTGCCCCAGATGTGCTTACTCCTACCCCACTGAAACTACAGACCAAACTTAGTCACCTTCCTATCAAATTGACTCAAACCTTCCTGGCAATTGTTTCAAACCACACACGAGCTATTGCCACAAAGTCCTGGTCTATTTCCCACTGATCAGGCTGGGAGGTATGGCCAGATTCTCAGGATTATCTGGTCATTTTCACTTAGTGAATACTGAATTGATGCAGAAATGTGGGCTTCAGGTGGCATTCCTGATCTCTTTTGCCCCCTTAACATATTGTATGAAGAAAATTGTGTGGATTTTTTACCATATTTCTGAATTTTGAGACAAAGAGTATTACACTGCTACATCTGATGCTGGGGTTTTATACTCATTTGACAAACATTTGAGCCTGTGAGGAGGAGGAAGCAAAATGTGGGGCTGGCTCGTAAGTGTCAGTTCATTAACTATGGCTTTTCCTTGCTGAAAGCATATGCTTTGGTCCTTTGTGTTTTATTGGGAGGGAACCAGTACCAGAGAATTTGTGTAAGAAAAATTACCAGATGGAAAGTGTCCATATAACTCATCAAAAATCTAGGGAAGACATTTGTATTTTGTTCTTCAAACTCTGTGGAATCTGGAACATGAAGCGATGGCTAGATGGGACAATAGTAAAGGCGTCCTTGTACTCTCTTCTAAAAATCTTTCCTGGCATTCTTAGTAACAGGGGTGAAAAATTTAAAGGTACCAAAATTGAATTTCCATCTATGCCAATGCTCTGTCTATCTGAGATGCAATTAGCGTTTCAGAACACGTTGGAGAAACTCCCACTGTTTGTATCACTGTTCTGTTGTCAGAAAGAGTGCCTCATTCTCCAGGGCTGTCAAACTAGCACCATTTATGTCATTTAAATTTAAGTCATACACACAAAAAAATCACTGCTTTTAGTAATTTTGGAACCATAGCAAATAAAAGTAATTTTATATTTGTCCTGATTGCCTGACATTTTCAATATGGAGTGTCTGTAAAAGAGAAATTGCTTTTTATGGAACATAGGCCATAAGGTAAAAAGGCAAAAAGGCCATAAGGGAAAGAGAAGATAATTAATAAAAAAACGCATTAAAAAATACAGAATAGTTCTGATAGGATTTTTTTTTCTCCAGTTAAAGACTTACTGTTATGCCAAACTTACACAGCAGTATAGAAATCTTCTTTATTTTCATAATTAGCACGTTCCTTAACCTTGTGACTAGAAAGTCTGCTTTGTTTGGAAGTGTGTTTCATAAAAGCAAAATAGGATTGGAATGGTTATTTTCCTTCAAAAACTAAAACCAGAAAGAAGCTGCAGAAAGCTTCATAGTGTTGAAATCTCAGAAAATAGTTGTGTAAAAAAAATAGTGGTATTTTGTAGAGAAAAAATTAACTCTATACAGTAACAAAAAAAAATATAGTCCCATGTTACCTGAAATTAAGAAATGAGCTGTTTCTCAGAAATTCCATATTTGCCATTATCCATTAAAATACAGTAAGCCTTCTGCTTCTTAAACGTATGGTTTTATTTGTCTAGACAGTGATTGAAAATAGAAAGATTATTTAAGAAATCTCAATTTTTCTATATTGATGAAAGTATCAACAGTGCCTATGTCACATCTTTTTTTTTCTGTTTGTGATTCTCATTGAAATTCTATCTAAGGTCTGAACAAAATCAGTAATGTTCCGCCTTTACCTGCCTTCATATCTGTGGTTTTATCTTGATGAATAATGTACCTAAATGGAAGGATTTTGTGATATTTGTATTCTGAACAATCACAGGAAAGATGTAGAATGCTGAGGTGACTTTGAATGATAGAAATGGGGGTACCTAAAACTGAAAAATGAGATTATGACATTAAGTTTAGTTCATTATTTATATCAGAATAAGAGTGATGGCTGTAGAAGATCTGCAGTCTGAATGTGTTTCCCAAAATTTAGAATTAGGACTCCAGGTTTGAGGGTTTCTCTAGTAGGCTGTCTAAATTCAGTACCCAGGCAGCTTATAAAAATGCTAGAAATGAGAGGTTTTAGAACTAACTGATAATATGAATAGTAACAAATCATCAGGAACAGATAGTATTCACCCAAGAGTTCTAAAAGAATTCAAGTATAAAATTGCTGAACTATTAACTGTGCTTAAAATGGAATCAGCACCAGGGAAATGGAAGATGGCAAATTCAGAACAGTCCAGGGAGCTACAGACCAGTAAATCTGAGTTTTGCTGAGCAAATTGATAGCTACTATAAAAAAGAACAGAAATAAAAACTACATGAATAAATATGTTTTTACAGGCAGAAGTCATCATGGTTTTCACAGAGTTTACTCATGCCTAACAAGTCTTTTAGAGTTCTTTGATTAAGTCAACAAACATACAGGAAACAGGGTTCCAGTTGCTACATTTTCCTTAAATTTCCAAGAGTTTTATGTGAATAGCAAAAATAAAACTGAAGGAAGACATAATAAGTGTCAAAAGGAGAGGAAGATTATGATTGTAACTCTGAGTGCACATAGGTATTTCTGTTTTGAATATATCCATTAGTAAGTGGGCAATAAGATGAAACATTTTCAATGTTATTTGACTATGTTGGGTAGTAAAAATGAGCATTGACCACGATGAGGTTTAAGATTAATTCTTAATATATTTAAAGGCTGTATAAGATGAAATTCAGTGCTGAAGACCGGAGACTAGTGAAGAGACAACCATGACTAAAAATACATGGCAAAGCTCTGTAAACAAGCCCTCACTGCTGAAAAAAGTCACCTTGGAATTACTGTTGACCGACTTCTGTCAGCTCAGTGCTCTGCAGGAGTGAAATAGAAAACTGGAATGTTAGCAAGGAAATAAAGAATTCAGCAAATGCTACCCATCATTAAACATTCCTTAAATGTAGTGTCCTCTTCTCCATTCTTCTCAAAAGTGATATATAGAATTTGAAAATATAAAAGTAAGTAGGCAAAGATAATCAGGGGTACTAAACAGCTTCCATGTGTGGCTACATCAAATAAATTTTGATGTTTCAGTCATGAAACTGGGACAATTTTGACATGGAGCAGAAACGTCACAGAAAACATGAATCAATAAAGAATATTCATTGTTCCTTACAATGAAAGAATTGGGAAGAATTAAATTAATATGATTAATCACGTTTATGGTAAACAAATGAAGGTGCTTTTATACACAGTGCATAACTAAACTATGGAACTCATTGCTGTGGGAAGTAAAAGTTTTTTTGATGGATTCAAAAATTAATTCAACCTGCCATCGCAGAAGTATTAAAGAAAAACTTGACATTTCTAGCTCAGGAAGTGCCTGAGGCTGTTTGCCAAACACTGCAAGGATATAACAAAAGAAGTGTTCTCTATGCTTGGTCTGTTTTGAGCCCCTCACTACAAGAAAGACATTGAGATTTTGGAGCATGTCCAGAGAAGTGCAATGAAGCTGGTGAGGGGTCTGGAGAACCAATCTTATGAGGAGCAGCTCAGGGAGCTGGTGGTGTTCAGTCTGGAGAAAAGGAGGCTGAGGGGAGACCTTCTCGCTCTCTACAACTCCCTGAAAGGACGGTGTAGGGAGGTGGGGGTCAGTCTCTTAAGTAATGAGTGACAGAACAAGAGGAAACAACCTCAAGTTGCACCAGGGGAGGTATAGGATGGATATTAGGAAAAAAATCTTCTCAGAAAGGGTTTTCAAGCATTGGAACAGGCTGCCCAGGGAAGTGGTTGAGTCACCATTCCTGGAGGTATTTAAAAGATGTGTAGATGTGGCACTTAGGGACATGGTTTAATGGTGGTTTTGGCAGTGTTAGGCTGATGGTTGGACTCGATGACCTGAAAGGTCCCTTCCAACCTAGACAATTCTATGGTTCTATGATTCTATTTTCATGACCTGCCCCTAAGCAGGTCTTGATGCTCTTGATGATACTCTTGATGACAGCATGGGGGATGACACAACTGTGGGCTGTCACCACACTTCTGCTGTAACGTATAAAAAAATGAACCATAACAATTAATTTTGATAGAACAAACACACAGAGGTCTCATGAGAACATTATTTTACATAAATATTTACATTTAAATAGACTAATTTATTATACATTATATGTACAGCAGTATTAATTTAGTGTTAATATAGAGTAATCACTTATACTGTGATCATATGATTATTATGTAATCATTGATATAATACAATAATTACTGCTAATCATGGTTTATACTGGTTTCCACTGGGACTTTTTATTTTTTCTTCTTTGTTTCTTTTTCTAAAGTACTCTGTTTTCCAAGAAAATGTTAACTTGAAGCAGAAATCACTGTATAAAGGTGTTTGGTCTGTCCTGTCTGTCCAGGGCAGTGTTCCCAAAAGTCTTTTCTTCTCAAAAGTCTGTGCAGCTTTTAATATTCTTGTATGTTCTCTTTAAATGCAGGGACATTATTAACAGTAGTTGCATTTACTAGAATAGTTTCTGGAAAGGAAAATCAAAGAATCAGCATATGATGAGAGGTAATTCAATTAAAACTAAAGGTTTCCAGAAACTTTTCTTATGTGTGTGATCACAGAATCACAGAATCACACAGAATATTTTTGGTTGGATGGGACCTTTGAGATCATCGAGTCCAACCAACAAAAAAAAAACCAAAAAAAACCCCCCCAAAAAAAACCAAACCCAAACCCGAAACAAAACAAAAAAACCAAAATCCCAGAACACCAAACACCAAAACCAAACCAAAACAAACACCCACAACCACACACCACCCCACCCACAAACAGACACAAACCAACAATTTCAGCCACTAGAGCATGCAATGTGATTGTGTTCTCTAATTTAATGTACATATTAAATATGCACATAAGACAGGAGTCACAATAGAATCAGGAATGGCGTCAGAGAGAGAGCCCAGGAATCTTAACTTGTGCTTCTCAGATCAAACACCAGATAATGTTGTCTCCCTTGTGTAGGATTATATGCTTTGTGTCATTTCACAGCAGAAAATACCAAGTAGTAAGGGGTGGAGACATTCACTGACGCATCTGAGGAGGAAAGCTCCAAAGCCAAAGGCTGACATTCCCTTTCAAAACAATTTTGGCTATGAGTGTTTGCAAACAGATGTCAAGCTGGGGAAAAAACAGTGCCACTAATTTGATGTCCTAATGCTTCACTAGCTGGATGATTTCCCATCTTGGACTATTGGCCCATTAAACCTGTCTTTTATTGCATAGTCATAAACCTGAATGACAGAAAATAAATAATTAAGACCAGACAGAGAGAAGGCAAAGTATCTACAGGATCCCTTTTGTCTATTATAGTGAGGGACAAATTGGAATCTAAAGGCTAATACAGGGAAACATAAAAAGTGTTTGCTTTCTGTAGCACAGAGCCGAGATGTTTATAGCAATGTGGGAAAAACACTAGATACAGAGACAGATCTGTTATCCGGTTATCTGACATGCCAGGAAGGAAAAGTCATGTACACTTCCTGTGTTCTCAGTGTTACATTCACCTTTCTCCCAGGAAGAAAAGCCTGTACAAAATTGCCTTTGAAGCTGGATGTTTACTAATGGGGCACTCTTAAAAGATTAGGCTTATGTTTAGTTTGAGGAAAAATCCTTGATTTCTGTTATGTATCAAAAAAGTGATCTGAACTTTCAGAGCCAGCATTATTGAATTGAAAACCCTGCAAGTTCAAGCTTTCACTCCCCAAAATTTGAAGTACTTGACCATCATGCACAGCTAGAAATATGTGAAGAAAAATATCCTGCTATTAGTTTTCTTTTTAATAAACTGTGTAGTCTATATATTTGATATTGTTACTCTCTAGACGTCCACCTCCAAATAAATGAGGAAACTATAAAACCTGGGGAACTATAGGCCAGTCAGCCTCACCTCTGTGCCTGGCAAGATCATGGAGCAGATCCTCATGGAATCTCTGCTAAGGCACATGGAAAATAAGGAGGTGATCAGTAACAGCCAACATGGCTTCACCAAGGGCAAATCGTGCCTGACAAATTTGGTGGCCTCTTACAATACTGCCATAGACTTGGTGGACAAGGGCAGAGAAAGAGACATCATCTACCTGGACTTATGCAAAGCGTTTGACACTGTCCCGCACAACATCCTGGTCTCAAAATTGGAAAGTCATGAGTTCGATAGATGGACCACTCAGTGCATCAGGAAGTGGCTGAATGGCCACGCTCAAAGGGTTGTGGTCAATGGTTTAATGTCCAGTTGGCAGCCAGTGACAGGTGGAGTTCCTCAGGGGTCGGTACTGGGACCAGTGCTGTTCAACATCTTTGTCGGAGACATGGACAGTGGGATAGACTGCACCCTCAACAAGTTTGCCGATGACACCAACCTCGGTGGTGCAATCGACACACTGAAGGGAAAGGATGCCATCCAGAGGGATCTGGACAGGCTTGAGAGATGGGCTTGTGCAAACCGCATGAAGTTCAACCAGGCCAAGTGCAGGATCCTGCACCTGGGACATGGCAATCCCAGGCACAAATACAGGTTGGACAGAGAATGGCTGGAGAGCAGCCCTGAGGAGAAGGACTTGGGGGTGTCGGTGGATGAGAAGCTCAACATGAGCCGGCAATGTACCCTGGCAACCCAGAAAGCCAACTGGATCCTGGGCTGCATGAAGAGAAGTGTGGCCAGCAGGTCGCGGGAGGTGATTCTACCCCTCTACTCTGCACTCGTGAGACCCCACCTGGAATACTGTGTCCAGCTCTGGAGTCCTTAACACAGGAAGGACGTGGACCTCTTGGAATGGGTCCAGCGGAGGGCCACGAGGATGATCAGAGGGATGGAGCACCTCTCCTATGAGGACAGGCTGAGAGAGCTGGGGTTGTTCAGCCTGGAGAAGAGAAGGCTCCAGGGAGACCTCATAGCAGCCTTCCAATATCTGAAGGGAGCCTACAGGAGAGCCGGAGAGGGACTCTTTGTCAGGAAGTGTAGTGACAGGACAAGGGGTAACGGTTTTAAATTGGAAGAGGGGAGATTTAGATTAGATATTAGGAAGAAATTCCTTACTGTGAGGGTGGTGAAGCACTGGAACAGGTTACCCAGGGAGGTTGTGGATGCCCCATCCCTGGAAGTGTTTAAGGCCAGGCTGGATGGGGCTTTGAGCAACCTGGTCTAGTGGGAGGTGTCCCTGCCCATGGCAGGGGGTTTGGAACTCGATGATCTTTAAGGTCCCTTCCAACTCTAACCATTCTATGATTCTATCATTAATGTAGGGCTTTCCTTGAGCTTCAGCATACTTAAAGACCGACCTTCAGAAAATCAGACATGCTTCCAGCTGTTTGCTACAACACTATTGCTTCTTCAGTCAGGAAGAATAAATAATAAAGTCAGCAGAACTGAATCTTCAGTATCATAACGCATAGTGGTTTGCACATAGTTACCAAATTAAAAGATACAAATGTTTCATTGCCTTTTAGGTTGCACCTTTGACTCTGGAGATAGATCAGAGATGGTTGGAAACTGCCACTTTATTCTCTTTCTCAAAGCTGCAAACAATGTCACTGCATTTGATTGTTCAGGAAGAGTCTGTATATTTTGAGTCCTGGTGTGAAATGTTTTGTTTTTAAAAGCAGACTACTTTTGCTGAATAAATGTTAATATTTCAGGCAAATTTGAGATGCTCATTCTATTCTGAATGCCTATTTCTTTCTGCAGTTTCTTTTCCTATCATTTACCATCCTGTAACCTTTTTAACAGATAAACTCCATATATATATATATATATATATAATAGCATCTATTTTGTTACTGAAATCCAATATGAATTTCTGAACTTGCTAATTATACTAAATAATTGCAGGTCTTCACAAGATGTACTGTCATGTACTATAATATACTATAATGTACTATATCTCACTATTTTTTGCTCTAGCTTCTCAAAATAAAGGGTGAAAATCTGGATCAAGATTGATGACTTGGCCTAAAAAATAAGTCTAATCTAGTAGCCTTGAATTTTAATGAGCTAGGAATTTAATACTGTTTCTGAGACTATGTAGTCTGAGATCAGAATGCGTCTTTCATGATGTATTTTTGCAGTATCTGTAGCAGAACGGTCTTCTGGCCAATAAAAATGAGATGCTCGTCAGCTGGCAGCAGTGATATAACTGTTTATGTTTCTCCCTCCTTCAAACAGCTCAAGGAGTGAATTGGCTTCCTTTGAATGCACTAATATGTTGGATACCATGTGAGAACTGCACCTAGTAATCCCATTTTCTGAGTCCCATACCGTCTGGAAGAACCCAGGAATCTATGCAACTTGGTTCAACAAAAATCACTAGACATGTCATTCATACAACTCCAGAAAGCCTTTTTTCCTAAGAAAGTGTTTCCCCAAGTATTAGATGTCACTCTAGGTTAGGAAAGGCTTTCCTGGAGGGTTTTCTTTAGTTTAGTCTCCTAATTCTTGCCTAAATGGTGAACTGGAGGCTATCAGACAATGTCAGTAACAACTAAAACCTATTCTTTTAGATTGGTTGTGTTGGAGTATGTTACCCAGCTGTTGCCTGAGTCCTGTTTTACTCAGACATGTGGGTAGTGTGGCTTTTTCCATGACAGATCCCCAGATTTTGGTTTTGTGGCCTGTATTATAATCAATCTTATTAAGAATCAGTAAATAACTGTGGGTGTTTCACGGAAAAAGATACACTTAAAAAAATCTTTCAGTGACAACAGACCATTAATTTGGAAACTGGTAAACCTTGTGTGTAATTTCTGTTAACAAGTTTCTAGTTCCTCCTTTCATTTTTTCTCTTAATTCATTTTCTTTGAGCTTTCTCTTATGTTTGCTTCATAGAAGCATCATTAACAGGCAAAGTGTGGAAAAAAATCAGATGATTTCTTTTTAATAGAAAAGAAGATTAATTTGTTGTGCTGTAGACAGAATAACATTTTAATGATAATTAGGGGTATATAAATAGTTTTCAATAAGAAGGATTAATGCACTTTTGATAACCATTATAGCAAAAATATTGAGGGCAAACTGCTAATACACTGGCATCACTGATTTTATGAACTCATTTTATTTCAATTCCTGCTGTCATACAATACAGTATCTTTGTTGCAGTAGCATATATAAATATAATTTTCTACACAAAACAGAATAGTTAAGAATATGCAGTGAAAAATGTCTGCACAATTATGTAAATTGTGATTCTTGGAAAACAGGGTCTAACTAAACATTTAAGTTTTACTATGATATTTTTATTATTATTATTTCACTTTTAACGGAGGCTATTTTGTGTGTGGGTGAACCAGAAGATTATGTTGTAGCTCGCATGAATGTTAACATAATTTTTGGTACACTGCATTAATAAAACAAGTGTAATGAGCCATAGTGTGTGCAATATCAGGTCAATGTGAGAATTAAGCTGCAAGTAATTATAATACTAAGATTGGTTGTATTCTAATTATCCTATGGCTAATAGTACAGAGACGTTTGGCTGAAACCAAAATTATTTGGGCTAGAGCAGTTTTAGCACAGATGAATATTAGCTGTTACATTGTCATTGTGCTTCCATGAAACAATATGGTAATTTGTTTTTCAGTAAAAAAAAATCATACTTCTTCAAGAAGCAGTTAAGTTTTGCTTCTAAATGGAAATGAAAAATGTTACTAGATTGTGAGAAGCAATGACACAAAGTCCCTGCATTTATCTTAGGTTTTATGGTGTAAGTAACGTTAAACAAATTTGTATTCCATGTATCTCATAATGCAAGAACATGACTGAAAAAATGATCCCCATGAAACTAGTAATTACCAGAGAGAAGCAGTAGATGGATATAGTTATATTCTGAGCACAAATTGGACACTAGTCTTGAGCACAAACTTACTTCATGCAGAAGCCCTTTGAGTCCAGGCTTATTCTCAGCTGGGAGCTTCAGGAGAATTTCCAGGCACACGGAAAAATGGTGGGGGAAGAATTGGAGTTTGTTACACTAGCATGTTGTCACCACCATAAAAGACACGGTCAGAAGTACCATTATTGGGTAGGAATCACCTCGTCTGACTAATCTGAGATAGCTACAACTATTTGTATAAAGCTGATCTGATCACTTACTCCCTTGGTGCTCGAGCAGAGAAGCAGACGTTCTGTGCAATCAAATAATCACCCATCCATTTTAAGAATATTTTCTTGGGATGTGGTAAATACCTATCTGACGCTGATTATTTAATTCTGGTGACTATTAAATATCTAAGACTGGTTCAGTCTTAGAGGCTTTTGGATACTTTGATAAATCTGCCTGTAAGGAATATCACATGTTTAAGAGAAGGCAGAAAGGACAGCCAATAGGTTCATCACTGGCACATGTCAAAATAATGTGTTGGAAGCCTCAAAGGAATTAGCAGCAAGCCACCTTCACATGGGTCTTTAGATGAGATATGGATTACATCAAGCTGTACCTGCCCTACACTTGGCAGCCAGGTACAGAAAATCAGGTCTGGGAATTATACTGGACTTTGGTACTCTTTCTGGCTTATAATTTTGATAATAGAGCTGACATAGGCAATGCAAGGGAAATTAAATAAAATAGAACTAAAATTATATAAGGATCACAAGTCTGTCCTGGGGGATATGAGCTATGGAGGGGATCTGATATTTGAAAGAATTTCATGTTCTGTGAATCATACAGATTTAGTAAGCAAAACAATTTGGCTAGGTGGAAATTTTGCCCAAAGGAAATGGTTCCTGAAGTGACCATTCTACTTTCTATTCTATTCCCTATTCTACAGGGACAGAGGTCCCTGTCCCATCCCCAGGAGCAACTAACACTGACTGTCTTCATAGCTTAATTGGTGCTTTGACTGAGTATATAAATTTATTTCATATATAACTTTTGCAACAAATAACATTCTCAAACAGTTTTTATCAACAGTAGAATTTTCAGCAAATTTATCCCTTTCTCATTGTAATTTACCGGTGAACAAGCTTTTCCTTGCACGAATCTCTTTATTATTCAAAATCTCCATAAAGATAAGAATGCAGTTTATTTCAGAGATTGCTCATCAATTTTGTTCCAAGTCTATTACAAAGAATACTGGCTCATCATAATTTGCAATTCATGCTGCTTAATGGATTGCATCACTCACAAGTTTCTGATTCTGCTCCTTGTTTATTTCCCCATTAAGAGACTTATAAGCAGGAGCTGAAGCAGACATGCATGTCCCCATCGCTGGAACCTAGGGAGATACTGCCATACTATGCTCCTGTCTCGTTTTGAGAAGACTCACAGTGGAGATTACCAGACAATTCCCCTCATTTTCTAAGCTGGTGAGGATCCAGGTAATAAGTTTTCTACAAGCAAGGAAAGTATTCACCCATGAACAAATTCTTGTTACTGAAGTAAATGAAAGATCATTATGTACATCAGTGATTTCAGCATAAAAACCATCACTGGGCTAGTTACTGGTGTACCTGCCGGAGAGCAGGATGAGCTGGCTGCTCTGTAAAGGCAGGGGAATCAGGAGTCAAGAGCCAGGCACTGTCAAAAAGCAGTGGCTTTGGCCCAATATGGAGTAGTCCCACAGCACCCTAGTGAGGTCAGCTGAGCGTATCCAGAGATGGGAACCAGGGCTGGTTGAGAACCCAGATCCTCAGATGAGTCTATGGTGAAGACGCAAATCTTAGTAGAAGAAACCAGGACTAGGAGCCACAAAGTCAGAGTCAGGATCAGATCTGGTGACAGCAACTAGCATCAGCCACAATCCAGAGATTATCAGTCAAGTCCATAGAGATGAGGCTGTTTCATGTGAGAAATTATCTAACACGAAACCTTGTAACAACAAGTTGTGGGTAATCTACAGGCAAAACCAGATTCTGGAGAGGAATACACCAATTCCAATGTTCTTATCTACTCTTTAAGGTCTCCAGCCCTTTGAGGGGTCTAAATTAAGTAGTAGGTCTTCCTAACATCTTAGTATATCTGCATTCAATTCATGAAGATTTCTGATGTGCAGGTGGTGTGAGTGAGGAAACTTCTCAGAGCACTTTATAACTACCAGGATTGCGGTTGGGTTTCATAAAGGTTAGTGAAGCTGGAAAAAAGATCTTAGGCATCTGAAGTCAGATCATCTTTCTTTCCTCTGTTTTCAGACTTATTTAATACACTAGAATGTGAAAGATCCAAGTCATTACATTAAAACTATAACAAGCAGTCATCTAGATTGTGTCTGTTGGGGCACTGTGGGGAATACTAAGCAGGGTTGTGAAAAACACTTTTATCTTATGGTTATATTTTGCACATTTGTAGTGTTTTGATTGTTTCCACTTTTAACGGATATTAACACCTATGTCTGAATCAAAATCTTTGCAAAGAAGCTGTAACTTCTGTTGTATATAGCAGTGATTATATTTTCATTCTGTATCATATACTGTGAGAGTGACAGTGTAACTTCACTGGAGCTGCGAAAAAACATTCAGAAGGGATTTTTTCCTCTTTTTCTTTCCAAGTCTCCTTCGCAGCTCTGTCTTGTTGATAATTACCATATAGACAGCATTGATCCTTATATTTTAAAGACGGTTATGGAGATCTATGTGTCTCGGGCTCAGTAATGTGTAGATTCTGGGTTTTTTTAAGGCAGTAGAAATGGAATTTAGAAACAGATCTGGATTAATAACTAATAACACTGTCTACACAATTCCATTGCTTTGCAATTACCTTAGAAGAGAAGAGTCCATTAGACTTGTAGGTACATCCTGTTTAACATGGGTTCAGAGGAATACAGGCTTTTCTCCAGTAGAGTCACTTTTCACATCATTTAAGAAAGAAAACAAAGGAAGAAAAGCATAAATAAAATTCTGCAGTCTATGGTGCAGATTAAAGGCTTTTCACCCCAGTAAAACAGGTAGTTTGTCACCTTCAGGCTAATGAAATTAATATTATAGAGCTTCCATTAGGAAATTTGTAACAGAGACACTTGATTTTATTACAGACTCAGGAGACCTTCAGGTTTTCAGCAAGAGAGGTCTGGGTCTCGGTCTGCTATATAGTCTTGTCCTCTCTTCCCCAAACCTCTGTCTTATATATGTTCTACAGAAGTGCTAATCTGTAAGGCTGTAATCAGATAGAAAAATGTAGAATAGAATACAATATTTTAAGCTGGGAGAGACATAGAGCGATCATCTAGTCCAACTGCTTGACCATTTCAGGGCTGGCCAGCAGTTAAAGCAAAGTAGTTATCTCTGTATGCATTAAGCAATGGGTTTCTAGTTTTTACTAAATTACTATTAGCAAGGATTTTCCCTCTCTTCCTTGAATGCTTGCAAATTAACAGAATATGTCTAACTGTATGGTTTCAAAGAAACGTAGCTCACTTTACCTAGTTACAAGATAGTTGGACAAAAGCTATGTTTGGGCGTCGTGTAGTTTCATCTATATGACACTATGTCCTGCTCTGCTAACATCTGTGTTTAGATTCCAAGTAGAAAGTTTATTCTTCCATCACTACATGCATGTGGCCAGCATACAGAAGGAAGCTGAGGTCTGCCTAAGCAGACGTATCTCCTATATTTTGTTTACAGGGTCAGATCTTAAATTAACATCATTAAGGTTGGGACTAATCTCTCCCAGCTTTGAAAATCTAAAACGTAGAGCTCTACAGCAGCGTGAGTGGCATCCTAAAGAGGATCTCTGAATGAACCATATATGAGAATGCTAATTTCTTTTCACTGATAAAGGGAAAATGGAGTCAAGATAACTAGCTCAGATGTAAGATTATTATGGTTTATAGCAGTTGAAAAGTCTCATCTATCAACTATTCCTAAAAGCTAGGATATGTCCATATAAAATCCCAGTGAAAATGAAATTCACAGAAACCCATCTGTCAGAGTCTACAGGTAGAAACTGCTGTATTATTCCTTGTGGGTTTTTGTATTTGTATTTTTGGATGCTGTGTGTGGCGTGTTTAAACAAAGCAATTGTAAGGGCACAGCACAATACGTGTTTAATCAAGAGCATCCATAATAGACAGAGATAAATTAGGGAGACTCTGAATGGTATACAGAAACAATCTGTTAAATAGGATCAGATTTAACATGGTAAAGTAGAAATTCTTTGTGGTTAATTTCCTACCAGGTGCAACTATGGTTTAAGAAGGACAGTGATGAAAATGTTATTCACTAATTGTTTCCTACAGAACTTTCTTGCAGAGTTAATCACCATCTGCAGACATAACTAGTTTTTAAAAAAAGTTACACAGATGTGGATAATAGTAATAATAACAGTGCATACTTATATCAAGTGTAACATTTGGGAATCACAAGCACTTCATAAATACAGTGAAAACTTTCAAAACCACATTAAGGAAGTTGTATAAAAGAACTACGAGGTTTTGTGGGTCAAGCAGAAAAAAACACTAGGTTTACCTATTAATATTTAAAGTGACCTTTTAACTGTCTAAGGTTTACATGGGCTTCTAATCAGAAGATTTTAACCAGTGAAAATCTCCGTTCCAAGGAACAGTCTGCTCTTCTCTGAACTGTTTGTGACATAGTTGTGCAAAAACCAATTGTTTCTTTATTCAGTGTCTAAATTGAAGGTGAATAAATTATTTAGAATTATATCTTATTAAAGCATTTCTTATAGATTAAATCCAAGCAAAAGTGTATATCAAATGAGACATTTTGAGCAAAGTAAAAACTGTTTTACAGCACTTCCAAAAAAGTTAAAGCTATGGAGATGTCAGTGTTGTATCCATCTCCTGCTCATCCCATTTGCTGCTAATAGTCCTCGTGGAATGACTATATGAAATATGGATGATCTGTTTGCAGGTTCTTTTTTTGCTTAATTCAGACGAGCAACTCAAGTTCTCAGTTTTCACAGGCGCAAAGTGGTCACAAGGTTTGCTTAAATCCAGGGTATATTCTAAGCCTTGTGGTGAGCCTTAGAATAACTACTCTAGGAATCTGAAGCTATACACACTCTTCAATAATCACAGGAAATGGGCTATTCCATAATAATTTATTTATTTAATTTATTGTTATTTAATTTCATTCCTTTCCAAGTGCATAGCTATATGACTCTCACTGATGTATTTTCTAAGTGATTTCCTGCAGTACAATAAGCAAAATATTCACCGTCAACTGTGTTTCATTGATCAGCTAAGTATTTGTTTTGGTCACATTTTGGTTTACCTCATTTTTTAAATAAATTCTGCTGTATATTTCATAGAATCACAGAATCTTAGGCTGTTCCTATCTGTATATAGAGGGCCTCATCCACTTGATCTTCCTGGTCTGAAGTAGAATCATAGACTCATAGAATCATAGAACTGCCTGGGTTGAAAGGGGCCTGTCAGATCATCGAGTCCAACTGTCAACCTAACATGGACAAAACACATCACAAAACCATATCTCTAAGCACTATGTCTACCAGTCTTTTAAATACCTCCAAGAATGGTGACTCAACCACTTCCCTGGGCAGCCTCTTCCAATGCTTAGTAATCCTTTCAGAGTAAAAATTTTTCCTAATATCCAATCTAAACCTCCCCTGGCATAACTTGAGGCCATTTCCTTTTCTCCTATCACCCGTTACTTAGTAGAAGAGACTGACCCCCACCTCGCTACACCCTCCTTTCAGGTAGTTGTAGAGAGTGATAAGGTCTCCCCTCAACCTCCTTTTCTTCAGGCTGAACAATCCCAGATCCCTGAGCTGCTCCTCATAAGACTTACTCTCCAGACCCCTCACCAGCTTCATTGCTCTTCTCTGGACATGATCCAGCACCTCAATATCTTTGTTGTAGTGAGGGGCTCAAAACTGGACACAGTACTCAAGGTGGGGCCTCACGAGTGCCCAGTACAGGGGGACAATGAATTCCTTAGTCCTGCTGGCCACACTATTCCTGATACAGGCCAGGATGTTGCTGGCCTTCTTGGCTGCCTGGCCACACTGCTGGCTCATATTCAGCCACTGTCAACCAACACCCCCAGGTCCTTTTCCACCAGGCAGCTCTCCAGCCACTCTGCCCCAAGCCTGTAGTGCTGCATAGAATTGTGACCCAAGTGCAGGACCCAGCACTTGGCCTTGTGGAACCTCATCCCATTGGCCTCGGCCCATCGATCCAGCCTGTCCAGATCCCTCTGCAATGCCTTTCTACCCTCAAGTAGGTGAACACTCCCACCTAACTTGGTGTTATCTGCAAACTTACTGGTCAGGTGGCCTGTAGCAGACCCTGGCTATAGTGTCACCTATCTCTGCCCTCCCTTTAATCCTGACCCATTAACTCTTGGTTAGTTCCTCATCCAACCCCAGGCAGAATTCCCCCTGGTAAGCAGAGAAGCTCTCGAGAGAGTGCAGAAAAAGTAGAAAAGTAGAAAAAGTAGTTTAAAGAAAAATAATCTCGGTGTTGGAATGAAACTTGAGATTTCAGTGTTAGATCCTTAAAAAAAGTTATTCCTAGAGCTGGTTTTAAGAAAACTTTGGATAAAGTTTTGTTGTTGCTGGAGAAGTGTTTAATGGTGGTTTAAAAGTCTTTATTGCATTTAAGAAGTAAAGTCATCATCCGTAGTCCTTATTCAAGCACTTCAGATAATGTTCCAGATATTATAAATCTGGGTCACTAAACAACTTGGGTATAATATCAGAGATTGTGAATATCTCTGACAAGGTGATGTCATGTGTTAGGATCCAGGTCTAATGTAATTCAAGAACGACACATACCTATTAGAACATGATGTTTGATGACTTCATGCTAAAATTTACTGCATCATAAGCGTGAAGTAGGAACATGAGTTCCAGCTATAAAACCCTGTCCCTGATTTCCCCAATGAACACTGTGTATGGCCCATCAGAAATCGCACAGGTTCTATCTTTTAAATTTAGTATAGTTGATGGGCCATGAAACCTTTGAAAGGCAGCTGTTACGTTGTACACTCAGTGGGTCATCACTTCAGTCTTGAACAGACAAACCCCTTAGGATTTAGCTATAGCTAGAGTGTTAAGAATTATTTAGGTGAGTGTTAAGAAATGAGGTGCATGCCTTCATCAGTGAGGGACTAAATAAGCATAATGCTTCTGCATCTATATTGTATCTGTGAGGCCTTGCCATCTGACATATGAATTTACAAGGTTTCTCAGAACTGCCTCAATACTGAGAGAGCTGAACAACAAACAGAGCTGGCTGAAGGACATGGGGAAAGCTTGGGATTTCTTTAGGTTCAAAAAGGAGTGACAGAGGTGTGGGGCTAAGGAAGGGGAAACATTCCCACTTAAAAACTAGTTCAGAAATGAGAATCTATTCTGGAATCGGTGAGAAGGGGCCAAGAAACAAATACGTAGAGGGAGAACTGCCAGAAGCCATATTTTGTTAGATCTTAAAAAACACGAAATCAAAGAAAACAGTAAAAAAATACTAATCCCGAATAAATGGCAAGAGAATGTGAAAGGGTGAAGTGGGATAAATCATTCTGAGAGGCTGTGGCTGACACAAAACACTGTTGAATTGTGGCCCCAAAGTTAAACTAATAACTTGTTTATGTTTCAAAGAAGAATGTGCTGAAAATGAGCAATGACAAGATGTGTGCAGGAGGTGATGGAGTGGGAGTGAAAGTTGTTAGAGTTAGCGTTAGAATTAAATCTTAAAATATCCTTAAATCAGAAGAATTGCACAACGTGCATCCTAGAATATGGACTGAAATGGAAGACGGATTGACAGGTCTGGTTCAAAGGGGGTTTTAGTAAATATCTTAAAATGAATGTTTACTGGAAGACCAAAGGATAACAAACATAGCGTCTGTGCTTGAGGAAAAGAGAAAAGGGAGAACATTCTGTATATTTGAAGAATAATTATCTGACTTCTATTAGTATATATAAGAAAGCAAAATATTTTGAGAGAGAAATTCTCAAAATGGATTGACTAAAGTCAGCCTATTTGAGGATGCAGAAAACACATTTTGCTTCAATTTTTTTTTTCTGTTTTGTGAAACAAATTATAGTAGCTATTTTATGTATTAAAGAAGGAAGGTATCTTTTCTGTTTTCCTTTTTTTCTTTTTGGAATGAACCTCAATTAAATTGCAATATAAAATGAGTTGCACCAGGAGTCCATTAAAGATTTAGCTACCTTCTGTGGTGAACATTAAGAAGTTAGTACTCAAATTCTATTTAAACAGTTAAAAGAAATTAAAATGTATACGAACGATCATTACATACCATGAGCTTTCATTTTCGAATGAAAGCTTAGCAAGTGACAGATTGTTTAAGCCTCTCAAAGGTTTTAGTTTTGTGCTCAATAATTCAGAGATGGGACTGGGGTTATGTTGATTTATAATTTGTTATCATCAGTTTTTCCTAGACAGAGAATGCTGTAGTACAGTATCTGGCCTCATTTTATGTTCTTCCTTTCATATTGTGCTCCTTACACTTAAACTTGAAAGAAAAATAATAACTCATCTCCAAAAACTGACCATGCTCCAAACACATCTGAGTTTTCTGCTCAAATCATGCAACAAATGAAAAGAGGGTTTTTTTCCTCCTTCTGATTGTTTCAGGATTTTAATTTTGCAAACTTCTGTAACTGGTTTCATTCCATAAGGAACACTTATTTTATAAGTTTTTTTTTTGCTATTGTGGTTTTTTTTTGTTTTTTGGTTGTTTTTTTTTTTTAAATTGAATGTTTATAAATAAATAAGGTAGTATTCATTTTCTGCATAAAGCATTGCTGGGCAGACCCACATGTGGGAAACAGAAAGCCTGTATTTAAGGTTTTTACTGACAGTTCCCAAGGTTTAGGAGAGTTTAAGAGAGTCTGATAAAACTGAATCAACTGTGGTCAAAAATACAAAATTTGTCAATTCAAAAAGACCTACAGAAAGAGAAACTCTGTAGAGTCATGATTAAATCTTCAACTGGGAAAGGGTCTGTGCCAGTATCTAGGTCATGTTATCTCATTATTCTTATTACTTCTATACCAGATTTAATGATATAAATCTCTAGAGGGTTTTGTTTATGTACTCATAATTTGCAGAAGAAGGAATTTCCTCCAAGACCAAGGGGAGATCAAGACCACGTTATATAGTTCTGGAAAAGTGATTTCCTCATTCTTTCTTTAATGTTTTAATTTTCAAAAATCAATAGAATCTTATGATGTTTTAAGTGTTTTTAATAGATTCAGCCCTCAGTTGGATACGCGCTATTTTTAAATGTCAAGTATAATTTCATTTCTTATCAATCAAAGATATGGATGAGCTTTCATTTTAAAGACTTTCTTTCCCACTCCAACCAATTCATAAGGTTAGTATTTCTTGCAAACGTTTGGGTTTTTTTGTTTGTTTGTTTGTTTTTTGGTTTTTTTTAAGAAAAAAAGAAAGACTCATGTTCAGTTACACAACCTTAAGATTATCAGCTTCTTGTGGCCAGTGTTTGAGTAAGTCCAGAGGAGGGCCACCAAGATGATCAGAGGGCTGGAGTACTTCTCCTGTGAGGACAGGCTGAGACACTTGGGGTTGTTCAGCCTGGAGAAGAGAAGGCTCCACGAGAAACTTTATAGGCCCTTCCAGTATCTAAGGGGGGCCTACAGGAAAGATGGGGAGGGATACTTTATCAGAGAGTGTAGTGATAGGACAAGGGGTAATGGTTTTAAACTGAAAGAGGGGAGATTTAGATTAGATATTAGGAAGAAAATCTTTCCTATGGGTGGTGAGGCACCGGCCCCAGTTGCCCAGAGAAGCTGTGGCTGCCCGATCCCTGGAGGTGTTCAAGGCCAGGCTGGATTGGATTGAGCAACCTGGTCTGGTGGGAGGTGTCCCTGCCCATGGCAGAGGGGCTAGAACTAGATGATCTTTAAGGTCTCTTCCAACTCTTACCATTTTATGATTCTATGGTGATTCTATGATAATTATGGAATGATGCTTCCTAAACAAAATGGCTATGTGCACTGTACACTGAAACACCAAGCAGAGGCCTCTTGAGTTCAAGATGGCACAACCAGCAACTTGGTGCAACAGTGGGATGAGTTAGTCACCTGGATTTTGCAAAGCATGTTGCTCAGTTACCAATGAGTGAGGTAACTAAATCAGGCAGAGACCATGGGGATGCAACTCCACTGTTTCTTGATTTTGTGCTAAAATGGTAATAAATACATTCTGGAGTCCATTGCATGGGGAAGATGTTTTCATGCCATTCCATTAACAAGGTTGCTAGTATTACTGTGTAACAGTAATCAAATTAGCACATCATCATCTCTCTCTTGTCTATACCCTTTTCCATTGCTCATTTTACAATCAATTTTTGCTTCATTTACCACTATGTTACAGGACTCTCGTATTAATGGAAGATGACTATGCGTAAATACAAATAGGTAATTAAGATGCCAATTCAGGGAGTTCCATAGTGTGGTATGCATCCAGTGTTTTACAGAATAATCCACTGCACATTGCAAATGTGGTTTTTGAGTACCTTTTTGTCTGGAGTTATTTACATGTTCCAGACGTCCTGCGGAGTGAAGCGTAAGGGAAATGCATCTTTGGAAAGATGTGAAAGCACACACTCCTGAGAAGTGTCAACGTTTACTGACAATATTCTGTCCTCTGACCCAGAGGATACCATCTTGCTCCTTTTCTTGACCTATCTTGCTCATTTTCACTCTTCACCGTACGTGGGCAACCTTTGGCAACTGAGGACATATTAGCACAAAAAAACCCTCCCTGTGACACTGCATCCCCTGATCTCAGAAAGGGGGCAGTAACAGCATTTCAACGGCCATGTTTCTGAATAACTGTTCTTCAGATGAATAGGCCAGAGATTTAGCCTTCTGGATAATGATGTAGGTTAGCTACTCTGAAAACTTCAGGAAGATTCCAACTATTTTTCCATTTGAAAAAAGAATAATGGAAAAGGACATGAAAAAATATGAAATAAAGAGATTTTCCTTCTCTTATGAATATAATCAACATATACAGTGAAAAAGAAATTCCAATTACTGCATCAACGATAACAGTAGAAAGACGTGCATAATTAAATGATTATTGTGTACAGGGGTTTCAATGGGATTTGTAATTCACAAAACTTTTTCAATTATTTAGATTCTTAAGGTGAAAAAAGTGAAAATTGAAAAGCAAATTGAAAATCCCATTAACTGCTCCTGCTAGCCATCCACCTACACAGACACATGACTGGATCCCTTTGAAATTGCAGGTGTTTTAAGGCAAAGGACATCTGTGGAGAATGACTGCCAGAAAAACACAGTTGGATTTGGAAGAGGCATTGTCAATTCATGTGGTATAGACCAGGGAATTAGTGAGAAGCTCAGAGATCATTTTAAAAGCTATCTAACCCTATAACAAATGTTCTCTTGGCTGTTAATAGTTCATCTGGGACCATGTCCTGCCAATATGTTTATTTGATAAGTTTGCTGCCTATTAGAATAAGCAGGTATGGTTGGAATATTTCTACTTGAGCTGGATTTTTTTTGCATTATCAGAGGTTTCAACTAACTTTTTTTAAACAGTTCATTTTCTTTCAGAATATTGATACTTACAAAATTGTTCAACAAAAAGTGAAAATAATTCAAAGTTCTTTAATAAATTGGGTTTTCAATGGACAGCTTTTATCAAAAACCATTGTTTTTGAGATTTATTTGGAAACAGTCACATATTCTGACCAGCCATAGTTATGATTACATAATCATGTAGGTTCAAGCAATGTAAATATTGTAACTTGACAGAAAGCTCATCCAAGTAAATGAAAGGAATTCCACTGACTTTTGTCATAACCTGTGTCTGGTAGTAAACAGCTTCACAGTCAAGCTCAAATATGTTGTAACAATCAGTTAATTATACTGTTTTCATGTTTTTGTTTCTGTGCCTGGCTGATCTATGACAACTATTTTGATTAGGGTTTTTTTCACCATCCAAGGCTTAAACTGAAATCCATAATATCCTTTCTAAGGGCCTTGATATATGTATGTTTTTCCAATCAACACATTTTTGCTCATCAGCTGCTGAAGAAACTGGGAATATTACCTTTGCATATAGTGGACACCAGATGTGATCTCACACATTTTGCTATGCTGATAGCTCTATATAACGCAATAGGCATAATACCTGTGTCTGTGTGGAACTGTAGTAAAAGGAAAAGAGGGTTGAAAAATGAAATTATATACTAGTTCAACAAAAAGAATTAAAAAAGAGAATAGATTAGGACACTTAGAGATCACTGAAATCTATAATCCCACAGAAAAGAATTTCACCATGTTTCATTAACCAATATGAAAAGATATGAGGGTACCATTAAAATTTTAAGGGAAACTCATTTGCCATATAGAAATCATCCTTGCAGGTATATTTGTCCAAAGAGAATCTAAAAGCCAGAGACTTGTAAACATAGAGAAGGCTAAACAGCAAAGTTGTAGCATTAATTTGTTATCTTACAGCACTGAAACACAGTGACCTAAGGCAGCAAGAGGAATTTCACTGGTTTTGCTATACTGGAACAAAAAATGATGGGCCTGATTCTTCCCTCAGATAATCTTGGGAGCACTTCCACTGACTTCAGTGAGTTGAATGCTGATGGGGTACAACTACAGACAAAAGAAAATCAGAATCCAGGCTTGTCAACCTAACAGCTTTTATTGTCACCTAATTTTTAAAAAGTACAAAACCAAATGTTTCTTTAAAAAAAATGAAATGAGCTGCTGAAAGTACCTAAAGTCTCTTATGAAAGTTTCATCTGAAGCCTTCATATAGAAGAAAACCAATCATCTATTTTCCAGCTTTATAAAAACGAGAGCTTGGGTGATTGAGTTTTATGATGACTTGAATTTGTTTCTTTCAGTTATAACACTAATTACAATTTGGAGAGGTGCATTGATTAGATAATGCCACCCAAGCACCAGTTCTTAACAATGCAAAACTGAAGTCTTGGAACTAAATTGTGTTTTCAAAAATCATTGTGCTCACAGGACCTCTATATCCCTATCCTCTCAGTCGAGTCTTTTGCAGCTTGGGGCCAGCAACTGAATTTACTGAATTTCACTGAATTTTTTTAGAGTTGGAAGGGACCGTATAGATCATCTAGTCCAACGCCCCTCTGAAGCAGGATTGCTTAGAGAATGCTACTCAGGACTGCATCCAGGCGGGTCTTGAAAATCTCCAAAGAAGGGGACTCCACAACCTCCCTGGGCAGCCTCTTCCAGGGCTCTGTCACCCTCACCGTGAAGAAATTCTTTCTCATATTCGAGTGGAACCTCCTATGTTCCAACTTGTGCCCGTTGCCCCTCGTCCTGTCACTGGGAACCACTGAAAAGAGTCTGGCTCCCTCCTCCTTCAACCCACCCTTGAGATACTTATAGGCATTAATAAGGTCTCCCCTCAGCCTTCTCTTCTCCAGACTAAAGAGTCCCAGCTCTCTTAGCCTTTCTTCATAAGGGAGATGCTCCAATCCCTTAATCATCTTTGTTGCCCTTCGCTGGACTCTTTCCAGTAGTTCCCTATCCCTCTTGAATTGGGGAGCCCAGAACTGGATGCAATACTCCAGTTGTGGCCTCACCAGTGCAGAGTAGAGGGGGAGAATGACTTCCCTCGACCTACTAGCCACACTCTTCCCTATGCAGCCCAGGATTCCATTGGCCTTCCTGGCCACAAGAGCACACTGCTTGCTCATTGTCATTTTGCTGTCTACCAGGACCCCCAGATCTTTCTCTTCGGAGCTTGGCTCCAGCAGGTCCACGCCTAACCTCTATTGGTGCCTGACATTCTTCTTGCCCAGGTGTAGCACCTTACACTTTTCCCTGTTGAACCTCATGAGGTTCTTCCTTGCCCAGCTCTCCAGCCTGTCCAGGTCTCGCTGGATGGCAGCACGGCCCTCCGGGGTGTCAGCCATCCCACCCAACTTGGCATCATCAGCAAACTTGCTGAGGATACACTCCGTCCCCTCATCCAGGTCACTGACGAATATGTTGAACAGGACTGGACCAAGTATTCACCCCTGGGGGACACCACTGGTTACAGGCCTCCAGCTTGAATCTGTTCCATTAATCATTACCCTTTGGGTCCTGTCACATAGCCAGTTCTCAATCCACCTCACTGTCCCCTCATCCAGCCCACACTTCCTTAGTTTTCCAATGAGGATGTTATGGGAGACAGTGTCAAAAGCCTTGCTGAAGTTAAGGTAGATGACATCTGCTGCCCTCCCCTCATCCAACCAACCAGTTATGGCATCATAGAAAGCTATCAGATTGGTCAAACATGATTTACCCTTGGTAAACCCATGTTGCCCACCTCCAATAACCCCCTGCTCTTCAACTTGTTTGGAGATGACATCTAGAATGAGTCTCTCCATTACCTTCCCAGGGACGGAGGTGAGACTAACTGGTCTGTAGTTCCCAGGGTCCTCCTTCTTGCCCTTTTTGAAGACTGGTGTGATGTTGGCCTTCCTCCATTCTTCTGGGACCTCTCCTGTTCTCCATGACTTTTCAAAGATGATAGAAAGTGGCCCAGCGATAACTTCTGCTAGCTCTCTCAGCACTCGCGGGTGTATCCCATCTGGGCCCATGGACTTATGAATGTCCAGTTTGGCCAAGTGGTCCCGAACCTGGTCCTCCTCTACTGGAGGAAAAACTTCCTCTCTCCATACCCTCCCCCTGGCCTCCAAGGCCAGAGGTTCATGAGGGGCAGCCTTAGCAGTGAAGACTGAAGAAAAGAAGGCATTCAGCAACTCTGCCTTCTCCGTGTCTTCCACCACTAGGGTGCCCATCTCATTCCTCAGTGGGCCCACATTATCCCTAATCTTCCTTTTTCTGTTTACATACTGGAAAAAACCCTTTTTGTTGTTCTTAACTGTAGTGGCCAAGATGAGTTCAGCTTGAGCCTTGGCCCTTCTAATTTTCCCCTTGCATATCTTCACTGCTTCCTGGTATTTCTCCTTGCCTACCAGGCCCTTTTTCCAAAGATCATAAACCTTCTTTTTGTTCCTGAGCTCCAGCCAAAGCTCTCTATTTAGCCAGGCTGGTCTTCTTCCCTTCCTGTTTGATTTTTGGGACTTGGGTATGACTCTTCCCTGCGCTTTTAAGAGTGCCTCCTTGAAGTGTGACCAGCCTTCCTGGGCACCTTTGCCCTTCAGGACTGTCTCCCAAGGGACGCTTTCAACCATGCTCCTGAAGAGGCCAAAGTCTGCCCTTCGGAAGTCCAACGTGACAGTTTTGCTGGCCCCTCGCCTTGCTTCAGCAAGAATTGAGAATTTTATCATTTCATGATCACTCTGTCCAAGACGACCTCCAACGTTTACATCCCCCACAACACCTTCTGAATTAACTATCAGCAGGTCCAGTAGGGCACTTTCCCTAGTCGGTTCCCTCACCAGCTGTGTTAGGAAGTTGTCTTCCATGCACTCCAAGAATCTCCAGGACTGTTGCCTCTCTGCTGTGTTGTATTTCCAGCAGATATCTGGGAAGTTGAAGTCCCCCATGAGTACAAGGGAGAGTGATTGTGAGGTCTCTGCCAGCTGCTTATAGAATATTTCATCAGTCTTTATATCCTGGATTGGGGGTCTATAACAAACTCCCACAACAAGGTCTGCCTTGTTGGTCTTCCCCTTGATTCTTATCCATAGGCACTCAACACTGTCTTCATGTGTATTGCCAAGTTCTAGGCATACAATACTACTCTTAACATAAAGGGCCACCCCACCACCTCTCTTCCCTTTCCTGTCCCTTCTGAAGAGTTGATAGCCGTCAATCACAGCATTCCAGTTATGCGAGTCCTCCCACCACGTTTCTGTGATGGCAACTAGATCATAGTTTTCTTGCTGTACGATGGCCTCCAGCTCCTCCTGTTTGTTGCCCATGCTGCGTGCATTCATGTAGATGCACTTCAGCTGGGCTAATCGTCCCACTATTTTTCTGGGAGGGCAGGCACTAATTCCCACCTGTCCATGTGCAGACATTTCTGCAGTTACCATCTTATCACTACTCCTTATGTCTTCACAGATGCATGTATCTTTCTCTCCCACATCAACTGCTGCAACAGGCTGCAAGGCCTTACTGGCACCTTTACCCACTAGCACACTACTCCTGGGCACCCCTTTAGTAACCCTGGTTCCAACCCCGTCCCCCTTCAAATCTAGTTTAAAGCTCTCTCAATGAGCCCTGCTAATTCTTGTCCCAGTATCCTTTTTCCCCTTTGGGTTAGGCTTCCCCCACCTGCTGCCAGCATGCCTGGTGACCTGTAGATCAGCCCATGATCAAAGAATCCAAAGTTCTGCCGTTTACACCAGTCTTTTAGCCACGAATTGATCTGTTGAACCGTGCTTTTTATCCCTTCATCCATCCCTGTGACTGGTGGGATAGAAGAGAACACCACTTGTGTTCCTGATCCTTTGACCAATCATCCCAGAGCTCTGAAGTCCTTTTTCATTGCCTTTTGGCTTCTGGTAGCTACCTTATCGTTGCCCACTTGAAATATCAGTAGTGGGTAATAATCTGAGGGCTGAACCAGGGAGTGAATTTCCCTCTGTATATCCTTAATCCTGGCCCCAGGGAGGCAGGTGACTTCCCTGTGGGATGGGTCTGGTCTACAGATTGGGCCCTCTGTTCCACTCAGAAGGGAGTCACCTATTACAATCACCTTTCTTTTTTTCTTGGTTGGTGAGGTCCTGAGGCAAGGGGGTGGGTGACTATTCCTGGGTGCCTCACTGGGTAGATCGTCCTCTCCATTCTCATTTACCTCGTCCCCAAAATCCAGAACTCCGAACCTATTATACAAATGCAGCTGGGAAGGTGAGGGAGGCTGTTGGGGGTTCCGCCTGCCTCTCTGAGGAAGGACCAGCTTCCATTCCCCCCTTTCTATTAAGTCCCCTCTCTCTGCCTGGTGACAGTATGAAGCAACAGTATTGCTTCATTATTGTAATACGGAGGAAAGACGGGAGAGAAAAAACAAGGGAACTACTCCTGCCATATTCAGAGGAAGAGACTATAGAAGAACCTTGGTGAAGCAAAGCTGTAGAGAAAAACATTAATGCAAAAAAACTGTTCAGAGAACTTCTGATATTTTGATTAAATGTTTAGGGACATTGTACTCTAATTTATACCACCTCACCTGCTCAGCAGCCTTAGGTAATTTATTTTTCCCCCATCCTTCTCTCACAACATTAAAAAAAGTATAATAATTTTTTATTTCACTCCATGTTAAACAACTTAATAATGACTGAAACAACACACAAATCTTAGCGTATTACTTGTGCATTAAGGGCTTAGTGTAATAAAAACTCTGTGCATGGGTTGGGGCCAGTAGATACTATTGCAGAGATGTTTCATTATTAAAAGTTGGGTAGATTGACTGTTCTCCAGTTCATTCATACAGCATGGTTTTATTTCCTTCTGGATGCTTTTAACTCAGTGTATATTGTAAAAAAGCAAATTGTGCACCGTAAGAAAGACAGACCCATTCTTTAGTTTGAAAACCACAGCTGCAAGAAAAGCCTGACTTCTGAGGGAAAGGAGGAGTGGAGATCTACTACAGAGTTTGGGATACCTTTTAAAAAATGATGGTGGTAGAGGAGTAGAACTCACACAGAATAATCATGTTCTTGTCTTGTCTTCTCCTGTTCAGAACTATTTCTTTTTTCTTCAAAGTGAGGAGTTATAATAGTCCACATCATCTTGCTTTGAAATGCAAAATAAAGGAGCCTTGCTATAAGGAAAAGTCACTGCAAAAGTGTGCACTACCTCTCAGTATTACCTTTTTTCAGTGACTGGTATTTATACTTTGGTGACCTTCTCTTCTTTTTCATCTAGCGAAGATTGATTCACAAAAGAAAAAAAAATATAGAACTACAGATATAGCTTGTCAGAAGACATTGCCAATTTTATTATAGTTTAACAGCACAACTTTTTTTCCTTTGTAAAGAATTAAAAAATTCAGAAATAAAGGTGAATATACTTCCAAATCATAACTAACTCTGTAATAGGAGGAGGGATGATTTTTAGCTCATGCCTGCTTGGGTCATATTAATTATTAAATAAATACTAATTAATTAATAAAAAGAAATATTTCAACCAAGGAAAGCAAAAAAAAAATCACATGAAGAAATCTATCACCTGAAACTGACCTTAGTGAAAAAAAACTTACAAAAAGTCTATTTCCTAAAAATTATTACTTTGGTTGCTCGACCAGTCTGTTAAAAAAATGAATGTAAATTTTGTTGACATGAAAGGGATCTGCTTTCAGTTTGATAAATAGTTTGACTGATGCTGCAAATATGAAAGGACATATGAAAAATGCTATTTATATAAGAAGACAGTTTGTTAATGCAGCTTGGAAAGTTGCCTGAAGAGGAATATACACAACTTAATGTTAAGTATATATAGAATATGAAATATACACATATACAATTTTAAACTAATTCCTTCTTCATTTATTTTAAACAGTGGTAGAAAAGTAAGAAACACAAATCTCATACCAAGGATACTGTATGTGTCTCTACATCACATAATATAGAGATCCCAGACCCAACATAAAATACACAAAATTGTGCAGATACAGAGATACTTTATGGGCCAGAAACTGTTTAGTATCTTCTGTAAGACACTGTTCAAAGCACTAATTAGTCTTGCTTAATTAGACTCTGCTCAGAACCATGTAGATACAGCTATGCTGTCTCCAATTTGACAGTGAGACGGAGTGTACCTGCAGCAAGTTCACAAACGCCACCAAGCTGAGCGGTGCAGCTGACACACTGGAGGGACAGGACACCATCCAGAGGGACCTTGACAAGCTCGAGAAGTGGGCCTGTGTGAACCTCATGCGTTCATGTGGACTGGGGCAACCCCCAGTATCAATACAGGCTGGGGGATGAAGGGATTGAGAATAGCCCTGTGGAGAAGAACTGGGGGGTATGAAGATGATACAAGGGCTGGAGCACCTCTTGTATGAAGATGGGCTGAGAGATTTGGGGCTGTTCAGTTTGGAGAAGAGAAGGTTCTGGGGAGACCTTATTCTGTCTTTTCCGTACTTACAGGGGGCTTGTAAGAATGATGGAGACAGACTTTATAGTAGACCCTGTTGTGATAGGACAAGATGTAATGGTTTTATACTTTAAAAGAAGGTAGATTTCAGCTAGATACAAGGATAAAATTCTTTACAATGAGGGTGGTAAGGCACTGGCACGCGTTTCCCATAGAGATGGTAGATAATCCATCCCTGGAAGTGTTCAAGACCAGACTGGATGGGGCTTTGAGAAACCTGATCTAGTTGAAGGTGTCCCTGCTCATGGCAGGGCAGTTGGAATAGATGACCTTTAAAGGTCCCTTCCAACCCAAACCATTCTATGATTGTATGATTCTATGATTTGATTCTGTAGCTATCTCTAGGAACTGTGATTGGTGTTTCTGCATTGCAAGGTACATCTTCATTTTAAGCAGTGTCAGCCACCCCCGCCCTGTGACAGAGCCCACCTGATGTGGCCTTGCGAGGCAGACCACACTCCTCCAGCCTTTGACCTCTGACAGTGCCCATCAACAGAGCCCAGGGAGGTTAGGAAAACAGATAATGACCTTTTTTTTCAGGACACACTCTAAGACTCAAGGAGCTTCTGGCGAAAAGGCTTTTTGAGCCAGAGGTGAAATTTCTGTGTTTACTAGTCTTCAATGAGTTTTTCTCCTAGGAATTTAGTCCATTTCTTTCTAGGTTAATGTAGAATTTTAACATTTTATGTTCAGTTCTGCCACATAAAAAGTATCTTGATTTATTTTGTTGTTTTCTGAGTGCCTTTTGAAAGTGAAAAATTGTTATCCATTCACCTTGTTCCTACCACTGATATTTTTGTAAATATCTGTCACTAACAGTTTCAAAGCACTAAGAGCACTAGCATTGAATAAGCTTAGTTGTGCAAACAACAAATGTAAAGATAGTTTGGATCCTAGAAGCTGTACCATTCCCTTAGCAAATGATCAGGCTCTTCAGAAAAGTCTTTTTAGGGACAGCTAAGAAGTATGTAAAAATGTAGTCTCCAAGTTTCTCAGAAACAGAAAAAAATGTAATGTACGTGGTACGTTAAATAATAATGTTTGTAGTGTAAGGTTACAGGTAAAAGACAGTTAGCCATATATGGAAGAGGTGCTATATAAAGACACAAAAAAAATGCCAACACAGTTTTTGGTGAACTGTGACACAAAAAACAAGAAAAAAATTCATCTAGTAATAAATGTAATATTTCATGACAGAATACTCTGTCCCAGTGTTCTGTTTCATAGTCAAGAAACACAGAAATTTAAAAAAAAAAATGCATTAGTTGCTGCTGCAGAGATGTGATAAAGCGTAAGTAACAATTGAAATACTAACAGAGTGCCTTCCTCTGGGATCTATGCCCCCAAGGGTCCTTTTTCTCCTCTGAATATTTCAGTCTTTCTGAATTGTCTTCTTTTTAAGCTTTCTTTTTCAAGCTTTCTTTTTCAAATCAGTGCTTTTGTTTGAACTGTCTGCTGTCATGCATGTTTTCCCGTGGTTTTCTACCTCCATAGAATCATAGAATCACAGAATGGTTTGGGTTGGAAGGGACTATCTAGTTCCAGCTCCCCCTGCCATGGGCAGGGACATCTCCCACTAAATCACGTAGCTCAAAGCCCCATCCAATCTGGCCTTGAACACCTCCAGGGATGGGGCAGCCACAACTCTTCTGGGCAACCTGTTCTGGTGCCTCACCACCCTCACACTAAAGAATTTCTTCCTGAGATCTCATGTAAATCTCCCCTCTTCCAGTTTGAAGCCATTACTCCCCATCCTATCACTACATAGCCTTCTAAAAGTGCCTCACTAGCTTTCTTGTAGGCCCCCTTCAGATACTGGAAAGCAGCTATAAGGTGTCCCTGGAGCCTTCTCTTCTCCAGGCTGAAGAACCAACTCTCACAGCTTCATAGCAGAGGTGCTCCAGCCCTCTGATCATTTTCGTGGCCCTCCTCTGGACCCATTCCAACACGTCCACATCCTTCTTGTGCTGAGAACTCCAAAGTTGGATGCAGTACACCACATGGGGTCTTACCAGAGAGCAGTAGAGGGGTAGAATCACCTTCCTGGACCTGCTGGCCACAATTCTTTTGATGCATTCCAGGATACAGTTGGCTTTCTGGGCTGAAGCACACATTGCCAGCTCACATTGAGATTCTTATCCACCAACATCCCTAAGTTCTACTTGGCAGTGCTGCTCTCAATTCATTCTCTGCCCAACCTGTATTTGTGCTTGAGATTGCTACAACCAGCTGCAGGATCTTGCACTTGGTCTTGCTGAACTTCATCAGGTTGACATGGGCCCACCATATGTTCCTTTGTTATTCTTTATCATTCTTCCTAGCAAATCTTCACCTTCATTCTCCTTATTGCAGCTTTGCCATCAGTGTTTTCTTGCCATTTCTTCTGTATTGCTTCTTCTGCCATACTATTTTCTTCTTCTTTTTTTTTTTCTTTTTTTTTTTTTTTTTTTTTCCTTTTTCTTCTTATATCCCAGCTAAGGACACTCCTCTGTTAAACTGGATGTGAAAGACAGAGGGGGTTGCTCTGGTCCTCTGAGAACTCCAGCTCTCTGGAGAGCAGAAGGTTTTTTTCTGTGGTTTTCTTTCAGAAGTTTCTTGCACATATCACAGTAGATACCAAATCACTTCCATTCTGTCCTGAAAAGGGGCTAGCAGGGGAATAGATCTCACTGCCGACACCATACAAGAGAACAGAATGACATCTATTGTGACAGAAAATGATCCTCAATGTAAGAGGATCTTGCTTTCATTGAAAATAGCAGGATACTGGCCCATTTACTTGAAAACTCATTTTAACTCAAATCTGGTAAACACATGCTCCCTTATAACAATGGGAGGCATTCATCTAATCCTCCGAGGAGATCGAAATGTTATCCGTTACTTGTATTATTTGTGTTTTAATGCAATAGGTGTCACAAAAGGTTACCTTTTCGTTTCATATTGTCTTCCATATTATGTCATGCTTCATCACATAACGTGCTGTCAACAGATATAGTAACAAAAGACAAGCTGATGTGGTGTGACAAGATGGGGAGAGGTCACTTTGGTACTACATAATGTAGTTTTCCGGAATGTGTAAGCAATGCCACAGTCTTAATATTTTTAAGCTTTCTGCTTTGTTATAATTTTATGTAGTTGAGCCACCTCTTTACCCTCATATTTTGGTTGTATATTGTGTACCATTTTACACTATTCTCCTGAGATGGCTAAGAAATTTAGGTTTCTCATACATAAAGATCAAAGTGCAAGAGTCCCTCTAGTCATTTAAGACCCCTCATATGAGCCTTTAAAAATTGGATACAGCAGATGTTTCAGAATTGGCCTTGTTTCAGCAGTATCTTGCATGATTTCTTGTAAATATATGAAGACTTTGCATTACTCATACCTGTTGATCTCCAGATTTTTTAGTCCCATCATCTACCCAAGAAATAAAACCGCATTCATCTTAGAATCTGGATATAGGCACTTGGATCACAGCACCATTCTTTTAAGATGGGACTAATAAATTCCCTTAATTTTCTTATTACCTTATAGTTCATCATGGTATATATCGTGTTTTGTATGCATAGGGTTTCCATAAAAAGGGGACAAGTTATCTGTTTGCAAAAGCTGAATATATATACATTTAGGGAGTTAAAATTCTGAAAGAAGAAGTCAGGTTTCTTTAAAGGGGGAATAGTTATTAGGAGGTGATTCAATTATGAATATAAATTCAGTGGAAGTCTGGCTTGTTGTGTTCCATGGAAATAGGCATGAGATAGCTAGACACTTTGAAATGTTTCTTTTCATTCATTTGTAGTTACTGCTCTCCAGTCATGCTGCTAGACAGGTACTTGAGAGAAAAAAAAAGTTAAACAAAATCAAGAACCACCACTCAAGCCTAGAACCAAGGAGAAACACCTGTTTTTCAGCTGTGTGATCATTACAAGAATGGGTTAATTCTGGGCTAGTTTTTTCTCCTTCTAGTTACAATATACGTCAAGTGAATAGATGAATTTGTCCCATTTTCACTTCTCATTACAAGGTTTGTCATGAAAAGTGAGTTATCATGGGATTTTATTGCCTGATATATTTGGTGAATTATGACAGTGTGCAGAGGACATTTAACCTCTTTCAGTATTGTGTGTCTTGACTGACTGACTGTTCCTGGGCATGGAAGGTGGTACTCGGGAACTTGGAGCATTATTTCTTTACATACAAAGTCAAAGATGACTCTTTTGAACGGAGCAAGGAACAAAGTTGGATCCCATTTAGTGTACCTCTTGATAACCTATGTTATCCCTGTGCAGCCATCTTGCAAAATTAAAGGAAAGAAAAACTAGCTCTGAAAGCTGTGGTTGCAGACGCACTTAACATAGTTAAAACTTTTGACCTGTAAAAGCAACCACTTTTACTTTGCCTTGCAACCATCCTCCAAGATGTTGTTTCTCCATGATGCATTTGGTCCTCCATTTTGAAAATGTTAACAAGAACAGCGGGTATTATTCCCAGGGAGAGACGTCATTTGATGATTTACTGATAAGGTCATATGTCAAGAAGACCATCACTTTCTACTTTGCTTCTATTACCAGGATACTTTCCAGAACATTATCCAATTACAATAACTAGGAAGGAGGGACAGCAGAAAACTGCTAAAGCAGTAAGCTTCCCCTGTCATTCATCTGCAGCTAGGCTTATTATATTTAATATGTGCGGAGTGCAGAAAGAAGGATTGATTTTACCTTATAGATGTTCAAGGAGCACACATTTCTTTATGTCACACATTACAGATTTTGCCATATTACTGATAATCCCTTACCTATGATACTTCTCAGAATAATAATAATGGCCATTACATTGTCTCCTAACTTAATATACAAATAAGTCATAAATATCTACTACATGTTGCTAATAGCCAAGTTACAGGGCAGAAGGGAGGATTGCAGTCCCAATACAAATGAAGACACTATGAAGTTGAAGAGTAACAGAAGCACAATGGAAACACACTACAGCAGCCAGTGATAACAGAGGACATCAAAGCCATATTAGCTCCTTAGTAAACCCACATCTGGAACTTTACTATTTATATATAATCTATCAATGTTTGGAGTATGGTAGGTAACATCATCTTAACCTGGCTTTGCAAGTCTACATGAAATACATGCATAACCTCTTCGTTTCGCTGAGGAACTGCGATGGGTCTAAGCTGCTACCTGAACATAACAGACGGGCTAAAGTATATATATATATATATCTCTGAATATATATAGAATACATATACATGCATACATGTATAAATATATAATGCAATTTTTAATAAGAAATATTGTAGCGTATGAAGGCACGGACCCCACTCGGAGGTGCAACCAGAATCATTCATTACAACAAACATGCAGTTTATATAGTACCAAGTATCTTCTTTCCCAGACAACACACTCCTGCAACCCCCAACTGCCAGACAGGTGGAATTCCCCTCAATCAGTAGGGTCGTTAGGTGCTGTTTGTGGGTCGTCCCCTGCCAGTGTTCCTGCTGCTTCTATTCCTTCCTCTGGCCTTGCTTCTTCCACAATCCTGTTCACCCACAAAATATAGTGGATGCTGTGCTCCAATCTAATACCAAAGAATGAACATGGGACTTCAATGCTGGAAGCATTAACTTCCACAGTGAAGGATAAATACTACATCTATATCAGGAAAGAACAGACCTCATGGTCTGTTTTCTGGCTCTGAGGTCAAATGTTATGTTTCATGCAAATCTGTTCTTCTTAATCAAGTCTGTTTTTTTCTGAGCAATGGGCAGGTCCTCTCCATCAACAGAACTGAGCTAATGCATTGGAGAAATCTTGCGGGCACTAGAAGGACTGTTTACCTTTGGGATGAGTAGAAAATAAAGTGGAATATTTCCTTAAAGAGTTGCAGATCCTTTGATGAGCTACTTAGAGGACAGGACATCAAATGTGTATGTTGTTCTCATACAAACCTTTGTCAGTTTTTAACTGGAGAGAGAAAATTGAATGGATGACCTCTCTGAAGCTGCACACGGGAGAAGTCCCATTGGCTTTGCAGGACTAAGTACTGTTTTACTGAGTAGAAGTAGCAAAACTGAGGTCCATAAAGTGTGGTCAATCAGTTTCACAAATATGGTTGTTCCAAGGAGAACCACCAGTAACTCGTCATGCAGCCCAACCCAAGAAAGCACATCATAATCCCTTTAATCAATCCCAAACAAGGGAATAGCACAGGCAGAAGGTTTAGTGCGTTTTAATCAAAGGCCACAATCATCTAAACCTCATGTTATAAAGATACTATCAGTCACCAACAATATTGCCTGCCAATTGTGGACTGTGTGGAGGTACAAACAAATCATGCGTAAAGGCTATTAACATATTTATCATGGAATGAGGTCTAAAACCAGATTTATGTCTAGCCAAAACATTATTCCTTACAATACGATCCATTAGCTGTGCATAAACATGTTCAAGCAATTTAGATAATGTGGGTAATGGTTGAACAGACGATATCACTACCCCAGGGTGAAATGACTCAGAGACTGGTGTCACTCTGAGCTTCATGTCCAGATGTAAACTGACTACTCATAAACAGCTAATTAATCATGGGAAAGCAAAAGGATGGGGAAGAAAGCAAAGAAAGTTGTTGTCATATTCTGAAATCCAAATTCATCCATTTTGACTGAACAATCTTAAACAATCCTACTTCTTAGGTCTCTAAAACATGTAGAGAAAAATGGGAGGAAGAAAGCAACTTTGTTTTGCTTTGTTTGGTGTTGTAACACTGTAACTCTTATCCCACAGCACTTATTCAGGCAACTTATCTTGATGAAGTTCTTGGAACCTCACTAGTGGGTCAGCACTCACCAACTTGAACACAGAATAAGTTATTGGTATCTCTAAAGATCAGGGTAATAGGCTCTGGCTATCCAGAGGGATGGGATCTAAAAGCAGTATTAACAATAGAATTGTAATGTGATTTATACTAATATTTGTGGTTAATATCAGAATAGGTCTAATTCTTCTAAAAAGGAATTTTTGAGGGAATCAAGAGGTTGCACATTCTCTTGACTTAAAGCAGTGGATCTACTTTGAAATCATGTAAGTACCTTTCAAGACAGTGCACAGGAACTGGTTTTAGGAAGGTCTATCAGACAGATTGCATTATTTCTACAATAGCAAGTCTGCTGTGTTTTTCCTTGTGGGGAAGGACTTCCTAACCCAATTTTAAGCTACCAAAATCATAGTCCTTTTATGCGAATCCTTTTTTATTCTATTTTTGATTCTGATCAACCACACACTTAGGAGTCGATCCTGGCCATGATCACAAGGAGTATAAAAATTCATGTGCTGTCTGTAGAAACCGTGTCCCAGGGATAATTTTCATCAATGTTCTTTGACTGCAGGAGGAGGAGTGTATATGTGTGAAGCTGCAGTAAATGTGTTTTATATTATATAGCTGACTGGCTGCTGTCTCTCAGTGAATGTAAATTAGACTGCAAAAATTACAAATTAGGAACATTTTCTGAAATATATAGTGCAACTCTGAAGGACTGCTCATGACTGATTTTCTAGCAGTGATCAGGGAATAACACTAAATTATTTTTTGCAGTTCAGCCTTCATCAAGGGCCAGATTCGAGATTGCTTGGATTCAGTAAAAGAGTTTCTTCCTCCTCTTCATCATGTATTTCATTGCACTCTTGTTTAGGCCCCTGAAATTATCTTATCTGCCATCAACAGGAGGTTCAGTATCTCAACAAAAGCTCTCAGACTTAGGGCCTGAATTCTCTGTTTTCTGTTGTCCTGGCAAAGAAACAATATCCCGATTTTTTTCTGATCTCAAAGAGCTAAGTAGAGCATGTTTATTTTCACAGGCACCATGCAAGGTTTGTAGGGGTTCTTCGGGATTGTTGACAATTCATATACCAACAAAGTGGAATTGCACTAAATCTGATCATTAAGTAGCCATGTTGTAATGAGATCATTTACCTCAGTTGTATAGGAAGGATTTGAAAAAGAATGGTGATGTATTATATTGTGGAAACTGCTCAAATACCAAACTTTGATGAATCCTGGTTCGTATATTGGCTTTCCAAAGTCAAAAAGTAATATATTTTCCCCCAATTCTTGGACAATTGTATTCCAGACTGTAATGTTTATTGATCACCTTTCTTTTGCCACTTTTCATTGACCATTTGTGTCCACAGTTATGCATAAGGACTATTGATTGGGTAGTAATTACCCTCTAATGGAGGTCAGCTACGGTCACTGGTACAAACTTGCCCTTCTTGATTTTTGTTAATTTAGTTTATTGGGATTTTGTTTTTCTCATTTTCAGTTTTGTAATCAATTTCCTTTTTTTGTGCCTTTTTACATACCATGCAATATTTAAGTTGTTTACACACTGCAAAGAACCTTCAACTTTATCAGTTGTCTAAGGAATACTTGTTTCTGCTGTCTTGAAGAATATGATACACCTTTTTCTGGGAAAAATCTAAAGCGGAAATAATTAGTGTAAAAAATGCAACATACTCAGAGAGATTGTTTTTATTTGTTTCCCTCTGGGACACTGGTAGACTGTAACTCAGATTGCATCTCCTCCTCAGAATGTATAATGAATATACCTTCTTGTAGAAGCTACTGGAGTGTATAGTGGAAGTATGTTTGAGCACGGGGCTCAGAACTTTGATTCTGGTGTTATAGTCACAATAGCTGAGCCAGCACAAGGAGTGGGTGTATTAATTTACTACTGAAGTGTGGGTCCACAATGAATTATTGTACTCTGCAAGCAAATTATTAGAGATGAAACTGTGAGATGGGGCTATTGTTTGTTACACTTGTCTGCTATGTCTGAAATTGGATCTTAGGCTGTTCCAGGGAGAGGTCATACCTTCCAGTCCATTTTCACAGAACCTAACACAGGAATCTAATCCTCACTGAGTTTGGCTTTGAGAAGACACAGTCACAGAAGTTATGATAAACAGTAATATAGTTTATTCAGTCATCAAAATGAAAGTAATGTGGGTTATATTCAATCTGATAATTTTGGAGGCAGAAAAGCTAATAGCCTAGTACTTTGCTTTTTTACAGACTTCTGTGTTTAAGGCAATTTTCATGTCCACACATACAAAGGACATTTGCATTTCATGGCACATACATATCTGAAACAACACCCAAACCAGCTTGAATTCCCCTAAACTGCACCTTTTTTGGCATTAAATATATACTTTTTTCCTCTCTGGATTGCCTTTTATCTAACTCTATGCTATGAATATGTTCACATAACTTCTGAAGCAAATGGAATTCTAATGATCTCCTTCAGGCAGTTCATAACAACAATAGTAGTGGCTTAATGAGTGACTAGGCAGTTAGGACATATTTGTAGGAACATTAAATCCATCTCGGTAAATTAAGAAGCATGTTTCTAAAATTATCCATTGTAAAAGATATGTGCCTGCCACATAGGGGAAAATGGAGCATATAATTTTGTTAGTAAGTATACTTTGACCTAAAATGCCATTAGTGATGAAAAGTCAAAAAGTTTGCAGAAAATGTGTTGAAACGTGTTAGACACTTGAGTCTTTGCTAAGTGTAAAATGAGTTTCAGAAAGTCTTTCATTTGTTTCAGGCTTTACAGACTTCACAACTACTGGGTCTACTGCTTTGTCTTTGGAATCCTGAAATTCCCCATGGCTGTTGTTCACACTGACCTTTACATTGGCTCATTGTCCATACTTGATATGGGTCAGGCCAACAAAAGCTGCTTTCCTCTTGTCAGTCAAACTGAGTTCTTTCTAATTTGTCCTTTAAGGCCATGTCATGCCTTTTGTGAATCTTTTGGACATGACAAATCATATGAGAATGCATTTCTTGAGGAAGGCCAAAATGTCATATTCTCTTATAAAAGCTGTGAAAATCACTTCCGGTATTTAGTACTGCTACTATGTACAAAACAAAGCAAAACAAATCATGTTGCGTTAGAAGCTCATATAGCTCAATTATTCTGCCCCTAAGATGAAATTGTGCCATTTGATTTGCCCTATGATTCGCCTATCTTAAGATTTGCCATGAAACAGCTACGCATGAGGAGTCACTTTCCTTATCCCCTGGGAGGGTAGTTATAGTGCCAGACACAGACAATTTTAGCTGGTGAAGAACAACCAAAATCCTCTCTAAAGAGCACATTAACTTAAAATTTTGCCCTCAGTTACAGATTTTCTAGACAAGAATTTAAGGTAGCCTTGCTTTTTCAAAGAAAAACCAGGATTAGCATATGACTCTTTTCATTAGCTGTCTGAAAATTCCTTGTCTGCTGTTACCTAACAGTGTCCTGTGAAAACAAACTGAATACATCTATGGGATACTTGGCTGAAAATTAAATAATTTCTGGTGCTAAATATATGGGTCAGGCATAACACATTGTTCAGCGTGGTGTGATATTATCAGACTTTTTCCATTTTGCCCAATAGTCAGAAGCTGCTACTTAAGTTTAGTTTCAGGACTTGATAACCTCTAATGAAAGTGATAACATTAGTCCTCAAAATAAAAAAGAAAATCAGAAACTGTAGAAACTGAGCTAAAAAAGGTAGAAAGAGGGCAAAGATGAATAAGTGCATGCTAACAGAGCTCCTCAAGGAAGAAAATGTCTTCTATAAAATAAACCAGATTTTATTACACTGAAAACGTCTCCCAGTTATCACGCTTATATATGATGTCAGTTGACATGCTGGCTGTAACAATTTTTGAAAGCAGCTGAGAATCAGCCAATGTGGCTGAGGTCAGCAGTTAGTAACTTCTCTTAGTATTAGGACTGAGCTACAAAGTGGATGTGTCTCAGCTTTCTAAGCGGTTCTCAAAAAATCAGCCTACAGTGGTCTTTGGACATATGCAAAATGCAGTTTTACTGCATTGTCTTTCATTAGTTAAATTATTTTACTCTCCCGTCATATCAACAAAGCAATTTTAAAACTCTTGAGGTGGCATTCATCCCAATAAACTTAAGAAGGTTAAAAATACATTTCTAAACAAATAGTTTTCAGACCCTTTTTCTAATCAATAGAGATAAATTCAGGGAGCAATCCAGCTATTCCAAAAGTAGAACTTCAAGGCAGGTAGTGCACATGGCCGAGCTGTATCTACCTCTTATCTTGAGTATAAAAGGAAGTTAGACAATGAGTCGAGAATTGGTTCCTAACTTCCAGATGGCTAAACTTAAGAGAAATTATTAAATTTGTGATGTATTTTTAAAATATACACCCGCTTTTACTTTTTTTTTTTCCCCAGATGAACTTATTCAGCCACTTTTCACGTTGTCTCTTTTTGCAGGTGTGAAATGAAGCCTTGTTCCTTTCAGGATTTTCTATCAGACTTTCTATCAGACTATCATGATCACATTTCCAAAAATCTAAAATTTTATTTAGTAATTATATCTATTCAGCCTTAACTGTGAGTTTCATACAGTTAAGTTCTAAAGAGTCTGATAACTCCTATTTGGCCAAAACTGCCATTGATTTCAAGCACTTTCAAAAAGGAAGCATCAGATCCTATACTGCGTCCAGTAAGTTCTGCTCTGCTGAAAGACATATTGCATTTTGCCTAGTCTCTCACTATAATTCTTTTTCTAGTTGCATTTACTGACGGAATAAGGACAGCTAGAGGACTCTTACCTGACCAGCTCATTCAGCAATATTAAGTGAACTTTGTTTTATGTTCAGACAGTTTAGCAATGATGCCTTTTATATGACTAATTTATGTCAAACATGTCAAGAGTGTTTTTTCAGATGTACTGCATCCAGTATGGCATCAGCTAGCTGCCGTTCAATGCACAGCTGCATACCTAAGTGAACAAAGTATTAAACATATCTGTCAGGTCGGAGACATTCCTACTAAGAAAATCCACTGGAAGCAATGACATGGCAGCACCCCAATGTACAAAGTGGATTTTCCTGAGAACTTGCTGAAATTTCCTGTCATTCATCATCACTTATTGTAATTTTATTTTATGATACAATAACATGTAACTTATAATTTTTCTCCCATTCAGGTAGGGAGGACACAAAATCTAGTGAGAATTTTTAATGTATAGTGAAAAAAACCTTGTGCTTGTTTGTAAGACAACTGTCATATGGCAATTATAATGTCATTGTCATTGTCATGAAGTCCAGTGTTGTATCCCAATAAGGTGTTGTGTCTCTGTTGTGAATTATTTTACTTGACCATGACATGGTTAATACTTGCAAGAACACCAAAGCGACCTAAACCTTTAAGGACCATTGGTAAAAAAATGTCACAGAACAAGATACAGGTTCCCATCTGAGAGGTTTTATCAAAGGATAGTAGGTATTTAAAAGTATCTAAAAATGCATATACAAGCTTAAAGACATTTTTTAAAATATCTGGTCATGTTAGATGTTTAATTCACACTGATATGCCTGTCTCTCCATCATCCACAATTGAAGAATTATTTCCATAATACTCAGGGAATAGACACAGGGGATGAAGAGGAAGAAGTGTATTCCTTTTTGGTTATTCCAATACCTTCATAAAACGCCGGAGGACTTCATTGTCAGTGTAGTTCTAGGTACCAAAACATGTAATAAAACCATGCCATTGAAAACAGCCTGAGGAACACTAGGTCAGTTTGTAGTTCAATGCCTCTCAGACTTCCTTGATGTCTGAAGTACCACATCATTCTCCAAAATGGTTTGCTCCTCTAGCTACTTCTCTATTGAACCCAAATTGGGTAACTTCAATACTGGCTTCAAATTACGCTTTTGCTACTTTTCTCTTTGGGTCATTGTATTAAATAAATACAACATTAAAATAAGCTACTCTTCAGAACTGAATAAAATATTTCTCTTCAGTGTGGCTTTGGCTGTTGCAATATTGAACAGAACACGATATGTATTATGCTCTGTCATGACTCCTCGAGGCTGGAAAGGCTTCAGATGCAAAAGGAATAAAATAAGAGGCATTATCATGTGTTTGTGAGCCATGATAGGCATTATTGATCCTAATTACCCACCTTAGATGCAGACACTAAATTAGAAACCTGATATTCTGAAACTAGTAATTTTTCAGCTTAGACAGAGTGTCAAGGAAGAAAAAATCCTTTTGGGGAGAGGAATTCCAACTCACTTTTGAAGCAGTTTCGATATCATATTAAGCATTTTGCCATAGAAGCAAGAGTCACTAACAAATCTAAAAAAGTAAGAGTAGTTCAAAATTTTTTATGTACTTTTCTTTCACTCTGGTCAATTTTTCCAAATCCAATGAATGATTAGTCTTGTTTGCTTTCAATTAGGAAATGGCATCAAGGTAGTTAAACTGTTAACATTTTTTTTTCTTAAATTCTAGAAATTGTTTGACAGCAGGAAAAAGGGAGAATGGTCTTTGAATATTTTGACTCAATTCTTCATTTGGCTTTGAAAACTTTGCATTCTTTCTGTATATTTTTACGAAGATTGATACTTAGGCAGATAGGTATTTAAAATCAGTATCTATAGACAGAGTATTTGGCCAAGAAACAAATAAGAGAGAAGATACAGCAAAGCTTGAAATTCAGTCAGAGTATTTTACAAGTCCTATAGGTTTATCTGGGGATATCAAGCTGTCTGCTTTCAGCAATAACATTTAAAGAAAATACAAACTAAGAAAAATAGTACAATCCCTTAGTCCCAAACTTTGACTAGAAATACAATTATCTCCCATGCTTTCTGTAATCCTGTAAAATATATCCGGAGAATAGAAAAAGGTGGGAAAAAGAACTTGAGTGAAACACTGAAAAGTTTTGGCCAAAAATAAAATACAAAATGTTTTCGATTTTAAGTCACATATAATACTCGTTTGACAGTAAAAGATACTTCACACTTCTAGCCTTGTTGGAGGACACTTATCAGGCTACATCTGCTGTAATGACATTTACTGAGAAATTCACTGAGTAGGAATTTCTTTCGTGTCTCTATAGCATAAAGCAAGTGGAGCTCACTTATTTCTTTCCCAGGTAGCAAAAAGACTCATATAAAGAATAGCCTGGAAATAAGTTTAAAACTAGTCTATGACATTGATATTCAGTGTAGAAAACTTGAGTTGCTAAGTACATATGCAGGAAGAGTAAAACAATTTAATATTATTGTAGATGAGCAGCAAATTGTAACCCCTGAGAACAAAGAAGAAATAGGAAAGACGTTATGATTTAGATGTGTTATGGTACTTCCTAGGGCTACTACTGGCTAAATGCTACTCGTATATCAATGCTTGCTTTTGGGTGTATATGAAGTCAAAACAATATGATACTGAAAGCTGAATTCATAGGGAGAAATCCTAGTCCCACTGAAGTCAGTGAAAAGAATCCCACTGGCTTAAATTGAACCTATATTTCACACCTGGCATTTGTGCAGTGTGATGAGAAGTATCTGTTCCAAATATTTCATGGGTTTAAAATAGAACAAACAGCCTAGCAAAAACAAGGTGTAGCTTATTCATAAAAATGACAACATTGTAGTTCTGTGATGTTCTTAAAGAATTTTAAAAAAAAGTAATTCCTATATAGCTTTCTCTCTTATTAAAAAAATAAAAAAGTTTTAGAATAGTGTTAGCAAGAGGTTAGCCTCAGAAAGTAATTTAATATGAATATCATTATGAAAATCCTGCTGCTTCAAATGATTTTTTCAGATTAATAAATCTGCTGAGATATAAAATTATCTGATTTATAACTATGTATTAGTAGATCTGAAATGTCAGTTATTATCTCCCTGCTTAATGCTTAGATTGTTATATAATTTTATGCAGCTTCTAGAAGAGGTTCAAAAGGAAGAGAAATAAGAATTTTCTGGCCACCATTTCAATTAGATTTCCAGACCAGAGAATAACACTCAAGGTTACATTTTCCCTGATTAACATAATCTGAAATAAGATATCATAGTGTTCGTAATTGGCATGGTAAATAGTTTCATTTACAAGAGTCATTTCTTGTTTAATGGAAACCCAGGAACTGGATAAATCAGAAATAATTTGCAATACAAAGACTTTGTTTCAGTGGGAGTCTTTGTCATTGTGGTATAAATTCTGTTAATAAATAAACTGAAAAGAATGTATTGTCCATAAAAGAACACAAAGATACTAAAGATTGTACATTAAGTAAAAATATTTCATGGATAACAACAAAATCTTAACCTGATGTTGGGCAGTGAGAATAAAATCACTGACAGTGCATTTTTTGTTAGTAATGGATCATGGGGTTAGTAATTATTGGAGGCGTAGTCCTCTTCATATGGCATGAAAATCAGGAGCTTGCCTATTATTGGTAGAGATCCTTTAACACTGAGAATGAGCAGAAAAATCTCTGCTGTGCTGGTTAATTCATAATTTACAAAAAGTGGCAACTGACTTTATTAGAGCCCTGAATTTGTCCTGTTCTTGACACAATCCTTTCTTTTAGACATCATTTCCTTTAGTGAAAATATTCTCATTCAGTAACTGTCCTGGTTTGCTCTAAAACATAGTGTAATGGGAATACAGCCCTTGTATAGAAAATGCATTAATTCCTGATGGAATTTCTATGTGAAAATTTATTAGATAAAAAGAAAGTGTTTCTGCAAACCATGACTGTTTTCTCCCATATAAGCAACACTGGGGTTTCTGCATCCAGTTCAAGATGCATAACACAGAAGGTATGTGGCTTCTTTACCCTGTAGTCCATGAAGACTCACGGCATTCCATGATGGAAAATGCCCCAAAACATGATTTGTAAAACCCTTCCCATCCCATCTGTACACAAAGAAGTAAAGTTATATTTAAGTAGTGATTTTAGTTTTGAAGAAAAAGCAAAAGCACGACACAGAGAACAATGAGCCCTAGGGCCTATCTCTGGAAGAAAAGCGCATACATACTGCTATGGTAGTTAGCAAAATCAGCTGAGGAGTTAGCAGGAACTCACATTTAGCTGAGAAGCCAGCATCTGGCAATGACTGATATAAAAAGCGTAGCTCTCACTTTACCTTGTGTCAGTTTTTTTTTTGGTAACTGCATAATAGCAGCACATTTAGGACAACATAAATCTCAGCGTTGAATGTTCTAAGCCTCCCTCACTCCCTGCAGATCTTTGGACTCAAACTAAATAGAAGCTTTTCTGTAGGTGTTAAGGCCAAGGACAATAGCAAATTTTGATTCTAATTCAGGCTCCATTTTAGATCGCTGAGCCAACAGACAGAGAATCTACCAGTTTGGGGTTCAGGGCCAACGTCAAGTATTTAGTTGGAAACATTCTGCCCATGCACATTTCATTTTACATCTTCAATAATAATACTAGTGAAAAACTCTCTTCCAGTCATTTCTCCCACTCGTTTCACAGGTATGGCTAAAGTTATTTTTATGTTATTTATATCACAACTTTTTCATACGAATGTTCTGCTGGGCTCCAAGATCACTGGAGAATGTTTTCTCTTGCCTCCCAAAATACTGTTACTCTGTCTGCAGCACGCACAGAGTGCCACATCTGAACCCCCAAGTCTCAATCTTGTGACATTTTCTCATATACTGAAGGTGTTTTGTTTTTTAGCTTACCTCACAACAGTCTGTCAAAAAATGCTTAAATTCTTGTTTGGAATGTTTCATATCTAAATAAATAAAAAAATTTGGACTAGGAGAAAAAAAAAAAAAACAAACAACCAAAACTTTCACTCCTTCATTCTCACAGGTAACACACTTCAAAATACCCAAGTCTTCTCCCCATGTAAAGATGCTGCTGCTGCTTACTGGAGAAAGACCAGTATTCAGAATGGTGAAAGAAAAACTGGAAAAAAAAAAAAAAAATCATTCTTGGTATCCTAGGACTGGATCATTAGTAGCACATCTGGAAAATACACAAGAAAACCAGTTATGACTATGATTTCACCTAGTTTTTCAATGCAGCAAAAGTTGTATTATTTGTACAAAGCATTCAGACTTCTAAGCAGAGATCTAAAATGACTCCTAGCAAAATCAGAAGCAATATGAAATGGGTACTAATATTGCAATTGGACAACAGGCTCCTGTTAATCTTCCCTAAAAAGCAGATGAAACATAATTCCTCACATAAAGCTAATTCTGTGATTTCCTGGTTCCTGTGGGCTATACTAGCAGATGGTATCAGCAGCATCCCTTCAGCTTTGGCTAAGAGTCAGCTTTTCATTTCAATTTGTCTCTTTTTAATTTCAACCATGGGCACTATATACAGTAACTGCTCAAGTTAGTCAAATAATTATTGCAAAATACCATTTCTGGTGAAATTTAATGTCTACCTACTGAACAACAATTTGCAGATAACATTTTTTCTCTGTAACCAGATACAGAGACAATTCAATCAAACTTTCTTCAAGAGTGTTCATCCTTCCTAACATTTTGGGTCTATTTTGCTGTGATAACTTTCAAGTGCTTTTCCATATTAGTCCCCGGATCCTTGTCTGAACATGGGGTTGAGGAGGAAAAGTTCAGAGCTGGCACTGTAACACCTCATTGATAAAGATTCTCCAGCATACTTAGGGACATGGTTTAGTGGTGGTTTAGGCAGTGTTAGGTTGATGGTTAGACTTGATGGTCTCAAAGGTCCCTTCTAACTTAGATGATTCTATGATTCTATGATCTATGATATGTCTCCCTCCAACATTTTAACATCCTACAGGCTGGGCCCTATTTTCCTCAACCCTTGAGAGCAATCTGCCTGTCCTCAAAAGCAGAAACCATGCTTTGGTCAATGGTGGTGGTGAAACTCGAGGGTACAATCCTTTTCCTAGTTTACTCACTGTTGAAGGAGGGCAAGCAAAGAAGTTAAAATGACTGGAGTGAAATTTTCCTGGTCAAGTCTGCTTTCTTCATCCAAAATAAGGATCACTGTTAGTAGCCATGCTCTGCTTTTTAAGGGTGATGGGAGAGAGGATCAGACAAGTAGGGATGTCAGAGGAGATTACCTTTCTTGACTGTTGTCTGGAGAACGATCATTGTCTGCAACGCCACAAGTGGTAGGGATGTAATGGAACAAGAAGACTGGTTGTACACCAGTACAGGCACTGATAAAACGAAGTCAGGTGTTCTCATTTAAATTTAGAAGGTCTAGCTAAGAAAGTATTACTGATTTCTCTAACAAGAATGCATAGAAAGATGGGCAGAATTAAGATTGCGTAGAAAATATAATACGATATATTATTATAAAAAAAAAATGAACATATGAGAATAACTTTATTAGTGGAAATTTTTTACATATGGATTTTCTTTGTTAAATTCTTTGTATTACATACATAAAATCAAACATAACTGATGGTCAGAGATTGTGGGAAAGGGGACTGTAAACCTAGTGGGATGCATAAATATAGGTTATAACTTAAGGATAAAAATTTGTACCTTTTAATTTGTTTTATTGATCTCATGTTGAGATCCTTAACCTTATCCTGCGCTAATTGCATCCAGTCTCTTTTTTTTTATTATTTTTTTTATTTTTACTGATGGGATTACAATCTGTTATAGTTATTTTTAAAATTATTTTTATCTGCAAATAATGACTTTTGTTAGCAAGTGAAAAGGTCCATTATTTAAATATCAGAGCCATACTTTGTTTGCTGTAGAGGGAAAAGCTTCACTTTAAACAACAAGCAAAATTCTGCATTTTTGGCTGTTACTATTTTTCATCAGGACAGTAATAGTGTATTAGTAAAATTCTGCCTCTAGGCTTATGATAAACATAATGCCATGCAAACCTTTTATACTGAAATTATGAAGAGTATATATTATCTCAGTCATTTTAAATTGCATTAAAGTATCCAGTGAGATTAAAATAACAGCATTTTCCTTCCTAAAGCACGAATTTAGTTCTGTGTGCTGTCTTTGTATACATTCCCTAGGGTACCCCTTGCAACCTTTTAGAAAACACAAGTCTGGTGCTCAGAAAAAAAATCCTACAACTTTCTTTTGGTAATTTTAAACTTCTTAGAAACGTAACTCTGCCCTTGACTTGATGACATTCATCAAATATTTACCAAATGTGTCCTTCCACATCATCTTAGTATGTAACTGATGAAACATTAAAAAGCTGTCAACAGTGGTATATTTATAAGTTTGACTGCAAAATCATTACATTGCCTATAAATGTTGCCATCATGCACTAAACCATTCCTATCCAGGAAAATAAAAAGGAAGGAAAGTCCCTCTGATATTTCCTGGACTGGTATTCTGGGTTGTTCAATTAAAAGTTTGAATTCACAAGTGCCAGGTCTCCTGTTTACCCACTAAAGTATGGAGGTGATGCTGGGGAATGCTGAATGGGAGGGTTGGTTGCACTGTATAATTACTGACACAAGCTTTCACATTTTAATGATCAGGAGTGGACAAAATCATTCCCTTAATATTAAGTCAAATATCACAATAGTTAACTATCTCTTAATATTAAGGAATATAATGAGTATCTCCTTAATGTTAAGCAGTGTTTATCTGCCTTGCATAATCAGAACTATAGCTGTTACTTGTGCACCTCTTAGGGAGATAAGAAAGGAGAACTGGTTAGGTCAACAGAAGGAGAGGTGATGGGCGGTGATCAGCCGTAGCAGTGGATGATCAGTTTAAAGCAGGCAGGTAGATAAGAATAAAAAGAGTTAATGAGTGAGAGGATGAAACTGAGGAAAAGAAAGCCTGAACAGCAAGAATAAAGTTCCTAGCAGTAAAGTCTATTAGTACATGAAATTGTCTGCTGTAGGAAATGATAGATATTTTATTTTTTTGACTCACTGCACACTAGATGGGATAAGGTATTCATAAACAGATAATAGTAGGGAAAAAAAAAAAATAAATCCTGACCTTACAAGCAGAAAGACAACAAAATAACCTTAACAAGGCTTTCCAATTTTGTAATTTCCTTGGTAGTGTTTACATGACTTACTGGCAGATACTGCAGAGCAGTCTGTCTGTCTGAGATTTTTAATAGGTTGTTTTAATAAGCCTTTCTTGTGATTTGTGTTTCTGATACGAACAGCAATTACCCAGCCAAGTAATGAGACTCTAATGAACATGTCTTTCCTAGATTACTTTAGAAGTTCATCAGAGAAGCCTGATAGCATTGTAAAACTAAAATCTGCTTTTTTTTGCCTGTCAAGATACATCTGATTGTTCTACAAGTACTTTCTACATGAGTAATTGAGAGCTGAAAAATAAAAACATATATAGGTGCGAGTATGTGTGTGTGAACATGAAATATACGTTATTTCTATTTACCACTATTTTTATTATAGTATGACATAGAAAAACAACAACAAAAAAAAATTGTTTCTACATATAGTCTGATCCAAACATGTACATCAATATATTTGTCTTCACTACAGGTCTCATGTCAAAGTGTATCTCTCCTGTGTACAGGAGGGAGTTTTCTTTAGCAGAAATAAAGGCGAAAGTGAAGAGAGAGATATTCTTTACAAGATGAAGGAACTCCTCTTTATTATGAAATTCAGCAGACACAAGCCATAGGTGTATTTTTCTGGGATTATTTCTATCTTTTTTGGGGGTCTGATCTAATATAGTCTTCAGGGCAGGGTGAAAAATTAGTAGCTTTCCTTTGAATCCTTTAAATCCTGAATGTGCTTTTTACCTACATGTGATGGGCGTGGTTTGGCTAACAAGGAGTATTCAGATGGAAGCCCAGTAGACTTTTCTCCTGGCACTGCTCTATGATATCGTGATCAGGGATTATAGGAGATGTTGAGCTGAACCCCTGAAGTTGAGGAAACGTTTGAACACCTGTCCTAAACCTAAGCATTTGAACCTAAATTTGAAAATTACAAAGTTAGGTGGAATAGTAACTAATACTGACAGCAGGGAATGAATTTTTTTTAGTCTAGATAGTTTGAGAAACAGCCTTATTCAAGTATTATGAATTTAGCACCTAAATGCCAAGCTGTGGAAGATCAGCCTGCAAAGAGGATCTGAGGGGGCAATATTCTGGAAAAGTATTTCTGAAAAAAAAAAAGAAAAAAAAAAAAAAAAAGAAGTAATTAGAGGATATAAGCAAGGTTATGAGCTTCACCTCAGTGCAGTGCCATAAAGGACAGGCAGTATATAATGAAGAAAGGAAAAATGGGGTTATGATTTACCACAGCTTGCAATAGGTGTGGACAATAATCCTGACTCATTGGACTACATACCACAATTTCTGTACAACCGTGTGTTGCAAACCATGTGCCATATTACTTAGAGGGATAAAAGGCTAGGGTGAATTTTTAAAGTAGTTTACTGTGAAAAAAAAGGACAGTGCTACACATCCTTTTCTTGAACTCTTTTGGACATTTATCTTACGATAGATTGAAACACACCCTGCAAGGGCTTATTTCTCTCATAATGTACAGGAAGTCTTGTAAGACTAATTCTGATGTCGAGGTCACTGTTAAAGAGATTACTTTTCATAAGAAGAATCCCATCACAAACAAAAGTTCCTGAATGATGTGGCTTAAAAATTTTCGTGATAACAATTCTTAATTTAAGCTATGAGACAGGAGTTTCTTTCATGGGGCAATTAATGTAAGCTTTGGGTATGCTGCAACCTCATGACTTCAACTGCTCAAGGTTTACCTTTAGTCATGCAACAAAATAATACCGTGAATTGTTTTACTAGGATAAAATTTAAAAGCAATTTCAACCATTTTGATAAGGTTTGGGTTTTTTTTTTCAGAATATTTATTAATTTACTGATTTGCTTAAGTATGTTTTCTTTCTCTCACAATGTATCCTATAAAAAGAGAGAAAACAGAATAGAAAGAATTAATGTTATTGATTGTAAATAATTTTTTCTTTATCATATATACATGTTTACCAAACAGATTTTCTTTACAGAAAATTACTTGGTAGCAATGGGTCAGAATTTGGCATCATTTTAGTCACATGAGCGGTTTATATTAAGTGATGGTCTGAACTCCATGCGGATGCATTCCTAGTTTAGGAATTTGAATTCCATTTTTAAGCTTCAAAGGCTTTTAAGGTGTTGATAATTAATGGTGGTTATGTTTTAATGCCAGAAAGAAGAAGAAGAAGAAGAAAAAAAAAAAGTAAGTTTAAAACACTGGGAATTTTTAGGGTTTTTTTCTTACAGGCAGTCAATAGAAACATACCAAACCAGGTACTGTTAATTACCCTGATGCTGCTCACATAAAAGTTGCTGATACCTTGTTTCGAACAAGACACTGTGTAAAAAATATTAATTCTGTTAAGCTGCTAAGGATAAAGATGAATAGCAACAGTAAATGTTCCCTTCATCCCAGAGAGAGATCTGGGAACCAGCTTCCTAGCCCAAGGGCCCCAAGAATTTTCCTCCTAGAAGTCAGTTTCTTTCCTGTGAGTTAGAAATTATACTCCTTGAATTCAAAGTATGTAATTGCTGAGATAAACAATTCAGGCACAAACCTTACTTTGCAAATTGATGGCTCCAGATTGCTGGTGTACAATGACAAATGATGACTCTACTCAAGATATGTTTGCAAGCAGAGAAATAGAGGAAAGGCTACGTGCATCAAGCACTTAAATTGCATTTAATAATGCAGCTGGTTGTAGTCAATAGTAAATAGAAAACAGAAAAAGGAGCCAGTAATTTCACAGAGGGAAAATAACGGGAAAATATAAGAGAAAGAAAACCTTAACAATGTATGTGCACAGAGAAAAATTTGAAGTGTTTGCAGAAGAACAAAAACAACAGTAGGAAAGATACAACATAGGTGATGGAAGGACAGTAACAACTATTCATTTTAGTGAGATGTTACTTGGCCTGTATCTTCACTGCATTAAAGTGGTCACTGGATCACTGGAATAGCATAGACCCAAGCTTCTGAGTGCAGTAAATGGAGCTTATCATCAGCTTATTGTGGTGCCAACAAATTACACGTTGCAACAAAAGGAAATGCAAGTGTGTTTGGACTTGAAATTCACTCTTGGAACCAGATCGTTTAAGTTCCCCTCCACCACCAAGCATCCTCACGCATGAGTGTACAACATCAAATGCCACCATAGTGCCAAACTGACAGTGATATCAGCAATTTGAAACTCTTAGATGAACAGAAAATATAGAGGGAGAGAAATCATAAGAAAAAAATTATAATTTTAACAGCAAAATATTTACATCTTTGCATACATGCTTTGTTGGCCAAAATATATTTTTACTTTTTTTTTTTTTTTTTATAAAAAGTGGGCATATTCTTCTCTTTTGATTTATTCTATTTGACAAATAAGTATACTTTTCAGGGAGATCTAAAAAGAGTTGAGAGACATTTAGATATCTTTTCCTTCTATATCTAGCTCTTACAGTACTAGGTACTTTATAAGTACTTAAAAACATTAACCAATAATAATTTTACAAAATAAGACTTGAAAGAGTTCTTGTAATGTCCTGACATTTTTGTTTTGCTTCATGGAAAACAAATGACAGAAAAAGTGGTGTTGGTAGTGAACAGTTCTACAGAGTGCTGAGCCAATGTAACTCCCTCATTTCTGTAAAATAATAGGTGAAGAGAGATTTAGTGAGTGAACTCAAAAGTCACGCATAAGAGAAAACAGGTTTCAGAATTGACCTGAGCAGGATAAATTGTGGCATTGCTCACAAAATGCACATAGGGAAATGGATTATATAAGAGAAAAACAAAACCAAAGATATTCTTATTGAATAAACTTTCTGTGTTCATCTCAGCATTTTTCCACTCGATGACAATAAAAAGAACAGGCAAGCTCATGCAATAGACCTTCAAAAATGTCAGTGTCTTTTGTATACTTAGTACAGTGTTTTCTTAGTCTTGTTTCTTCACTTTCTATTTTGTTCCTTGGGGTACAATACTGTGTAAATTCTTAAAGGAATTGGCCATTTGTTTACTTACTGTGTACAGTGGCCCACAGACAGTGGAAAACTCAGGCAAATTGTGCAGCTGGATCACTGTTAGCTGTTTTGTTATACATCATCAATAATGACAGCCATGTGAAAGCTTTGAATCAGAAACCTTTTAATTTTAGAAACATTTTTTGAGATTATCTTTTCCTGTTATTTGGAGGTCACTAGGATTCTCTCTGAGGTGTTGAACATATATTATTGAAAACAAAGATACAGGTCTTCAGCTCTTGTTACTTTCTGTAATTTGTGTATTGGTGTGATTGACATGTTTAACTCACTGTTTATATCTGAACCACTGTTTTGTTTTATACAGGCAAATTAAACTGGATATGTCACAGCCATACAACCCTGTAATCTCTGTAGTGATGAACTGAGATGCATGACACTTACTGCTGCAGTAAATTAACAAGATTAATGGGAGATTTCTTCTTACCTTGTGAACCCAAAAAATCCATCTCTTTGTTCACACTAGATTAATTTTCCTCTTTGCAAGTAGCCCTTTCCTAATTTTACATTCTTTAAAGATTATGAATAATACCAGCCTGTAAATTTCCAATGCAGCACTTTAGTGGGACGCCCCCTGGGATTTTTGTTTTAAGGCTACCTTGAGACTTGAAGAGCTATCTTCATCAAAATATGTACTGGTCTCTGGTTCTGCATATACTTATCCTTTGTCTTCAGATTCAAAACAGATTTACAGTGTGCAAAAAAATCCCAGAAAAGTAAAACTCAGAATATGGGAACCACTGTAGTCCAGAAGGATTGAATCATTGTGGAAAAACTATTTGACTTCTTTGTACCTAGATACAACTGAAGTAAGTTTTTCTCAGCTAGAGTAAAGATAATATTGTGCAGAATTTTGTCAAATCATCCTTGCAACAACTTACTACTTTAGGTATGTGGAATTTACTGTTCTAAATGGAGCAGTGCAAATATGTTCCTTTCTGTACAGGCAACTAATTTAATAAAAATAAATTTTATTTTATAATATAAAATCATAGAATCACAGACATAATCTACTCAAGGCTTAGAGGGACCTCTGGAGATACTTAAGTACAACATCCTTGTTCAAAGCAGAGTAAACTAAAGCAGGTTACTCAGGATTGTGTCTGATTTTGAATACCTCCAAGGATGGAGACTCCACAACTTCTCTGGGCAACTTGTTCCAGTGGTTGATCACACCCACAGTAAAGAAGTTTCATCCTATCATAAATTGGATCTGGTTCAGATTCAGATAAATAATAAGTTCAGATGCAGCTAAAGGTGGGAAAAAGCTATTTTTTTCCAGCTCCAGTAAAACTGCAAAGGACTTTTGTAATAAATTTCTGGTCTAGTATATTCTGATTCATGACAAGATTGTTACTTATATTATTTTACTCTTCTTTTACTTAAATAGCCCCAGAATTGTAATGGAATTTTTTACACAAATATGACAAGATTTACTTCCTTTTTCTTAGGGACTAGATGCTAGATGCAGTATACTGACTAACAGTTATAAATGAAAAGGAAGGATTGAAACTGTAAAGGCGAAGTCATATAGTTAGGTTACAATATGAATTTCTTGACTGAGTAGACATGAAAACATTAACAATATTTACAGAGCATAGAATCCCCAAAATTCAACTGTAAAAAAATTTTCCCATTTTCTTCCCTTCCCTTCCCTTCCCTTCCCTTCCCTTCCCTTCCCTTCCCTTCCCTTCCCTTCCCTTCCCTTCCCTTCCCTTCCCTTCCCTTCCCTTCCCTTCCCTTCCCTTCCCTTCCCTTCCCTTCCCTTCCCTTCCCTTCCCTTCCCTTCCCTTCCCTTCCCTTCCCTTCCCTTCCCTTCCCTTCCCTTCCCTTCCCTTCCCTTCTGTATTAATATAATTTGATATGTTCCAGAAATCAGACTGGAATTTCCTTTTTCAGATAATGATCTGAGAAATTTATAGTCACTTATTTATGATCTAGAAGAAGACAAAAATGCAAATACTACTCAGAATGTTTTCAGCAATTTTATAAAAGAATTAAAGGCAGACTTAAGTGAATGTATTTGTTTGTTTGTTTCTGTTTGTTGTTTTTTTTTTTTTCCACACAAATGAAGGTAAAGAAATTCAGCTAAAACTTCATTAAAACATCATCAGTCATTCTTCAAAATCCATAGAAAACCGTGAGTATATACCATGTGATATTTGGGATTTATGATGGCAATTTGAAGGATAAAGAAGATGTGGGTCCAAATTTCATAATATAATCTCATGACAGTACCTATTTTCATGAGCGTTCATAAAAGTATAAATAAAGAAGAGCTTCAGCCTAGATTAGATAATTTTTTAGGTAATTGAAATATTATATGTAGTTACAGATTAAGTAATTATGGCTTCCTCACCACTAGAGGGGAAGCCTACGTTCTCCTCAGAGCAACTCAGATGTTAGTTGATGGGTTGCCTGTTAATTGTACAGGAACAAGAAGTGATTATGGCATTAAGTTAGTTAAGTGCTTAAAGTCCATGGGTTGAAAACAGACCTTTGTATTAAGTATGTATTCTGAACCAAGGATATTCTTAATTTTAGATCCCTGTCTGAGATTTAATCTGAACATTCCATATCTCAAAAGACCTCTGAGGATCAATTTGTGGCCAACTCTAAGCCACACAATCCTCTCATATGTAAGACAAATATGGAAGTTCAAATATAAAATGAAGATGAGATCTTCAGACAGACAGAGGAAAACAAAGTAATGGCACTAATTAAAAATAAAACACTTAAATAGCAGGTTGAGGTGTTAGAAATTGGAATTGTTTTTTTTTCTTTAACTTCTAAGTATTTTTTAATTGATGTATTAAATTTCAGGTAATGAAAGCTACATGAAATGTTACCTTCTAGCAAAGTTATAGCAATATTTTTGCTGAATTTTTGCTGCTTTCTTGAAGAAAATGGATAATATTTTCTTAGTTCACTGTTATGCTACACAGAAGAGAATTGATATAATAACATTACACCCCAAACTAGTCCCAAGTCTATAATAAGATTCTAATTTTGTTGTTGCACTTTCAGGTCACAGAGCTGTCTTGTAAGGGTAAATTGTCAGGATCATCTTGTATTTTGGGGAGCTCAAGTTATCTTCAGTCTGGTTTGAAAATTACCACTAAACAAGGTAGAAGAAAAGCTATTTCTTTACATACTTGGATACTGTGGAACTAATCAACAGATACAAACATTTCTCTAAATTTCAGTAAGCTCCAAATTGCTTTCTGTTTGGTTACATTTTCCACAAATTTATTTTTTCATTGCCTTGCTTTCCAGGTTTTTTTATATCTCTCCGTCTCTCCTCCATCCAAAACAAAAGGGAAATGTTTATGAAAGTGTGTGTCTGTATTTATGCATGTTTGAAAAACGCCAGAAGATTACATTTTTGTACTAAAGACATGTTTGAAGAACTCTTAGAGAATATCACAGTTTATATTCAAATGACCTGTTTAAGACTTCCAATACCTGAATTATTGCCCAGATAATCCAAAACAGAGCCTAAATTTACATATTTCTTGACATTCTTCATGTTTCATTTATTTTAATAGTTTTCTTCACTATTTCTCATTATTTAGCTAATAAAAATTTTTGTATAATTTGACTAGGTGTACAGAATAAGGTTGTCACTCTGGCTCGCTGTATCTCTTCGACATAAACATGTTAAAATTCCTGCAATCTAGAGAGAAGTGAATCTGAGGTTGAGGAAAAGTTTTAATACTGCTTCCTAAGGACCATGCAAATCCTGTGGGACTGGGTAAGATTCATTTACCCAGTGAGAATGCACTGACATGGGAGGCAGTTTTGCAGCAGACAGAGGAGTCTGGGGTAGCTTCTCATATTGAAGCATTCAGAAATCTTCAAGTTACATAGGTCCCCGCTTTATGCAGCCCAATGCTGCTGATGCCATCTTTCTCCTGACTCACCTTTAAAACCTCCTGGCTCATCTTTAAGATCTCCTGGCTCATCTTTAAGATCTTGATGATCTTAAAGGTCTTTTCCAGCTTAAATGATTTTATGATTCTATCTCTACATACCTTCTCTTGGCTATCCAGCATGAGATTTTAATGGCATTTGTGCCATTAAAATCATCCAACTTGAACTTGAGCTTTAAATTGATATTTGTCCATCCACATTCATTTTCATTCACAAAAAAAAAAGGCATCTTCTGAATCATAGTATTACTGCAGCATATGTCTTCCTAGGATAAACCATCAAGGTGCCATATTCTCACAACATATCATTTGTAAATTGCCTGACAGTTATTTCTCCCATTATTATTTATCACGTTTTACTCCTCATAAAGTGAAAAAAAGGTTTCTTTTCCAGTTAACAAGGTCTAATAAGAAGATGTCTCTTGATAAATGACAGGATATGAATCAGGGTATATCGCACATTGTGAAACATTTTCCTGTAGTAAAAGGCAACAAATAATAATTCTATCAGCTTTATTGGATATTTGTTGTTACTGGAGTTCCTCAGACTCATATGTTAAATGTATCTCTTATAGCAGCTATCAAATCCAGTATAGCTGTAAAATACACATCCCTAAGCCTCCAGCACCTGTTTTTATATGAGAAGGTAAAGATAAGACAGGAATACATTGTAAGGGGGTTATATCAGGCAGGTGAAACAGCTGATACAGTGTACCAGAGGAGTGAGGAAAAATAATGTAAGCTTAAAGCAAGGATGTGCTTTCTAATTTCAAATGCAAGGAACAAAAACTTCCTTGGCAGAAACAAAGCCCGTTGTGGTGTCTACAGTTAAGTCCACAAAGGTGACTGCCTCCCTGCTTTTAACTAGAGTAAATGAGTAATTATAATAACAGTGATAATAATAATCATAATAGCAACAATCATACGAGTACTAGGTCTTCTGAGTAGGAGACACTCTTGGGAACTGCTCAGAGACCTCTGCCTGGACTAAGGAGTGAGTTTGTACATCACCACGTACCATCCCAGTGTCTGCAGCTCTCCTTTGTCCTCTCTCCCCTGACAGCAGTCCTGAGCAACAACCACAATAACAAACTAAAGAAAACCCACCCAAATATCTGCCACAACAATCTGAGGTGCTCCACAGCACACATCACACTTGGGCAGTAATTCACCTGTTTGTAGTGAGATAATCGAGTCTGGGGGCAGCCTGTCTGTTAGACACTTTACAGTCAGGGAAGGCATCTCCAGAGAGTGGTTTAACACTGTGTCTACTAATTACAGTAAGATCCTAGAGTGAGCAGGTCCATACCATACGTATCTCCGTTTGGAGTCAGGTTTGTGTGATCCCACTTTATTAGGCACAGCTTACATCACATAAGCATAATGACATGGAGATTGGTCCAAGATCTATTCTGATATTTATGGTTAGGGCCAAGGAGTGGAATCAAGCACTGATCCATCGTTATTCGTGCTGTTTAATAGCTAGCATGCTCGCCTGGAAATATTGATACATGGGAAGTAGCAGCTTCTAGCGTCCACAGGTGGTTTAGAAGAAGATAAAGCCACAGGCTATTTTTGCTAGGCAGTACAGGCAAGGGGACATTTCTTTGGGTACAAAGAATGTTTAGCTGTATAAATTTAAGATTAGTGAATGGTCTTTAGTCCATTTTATTTTATTTACTGGGATAGTTTAAACTCAATAAGTAATTTCTTTAAAGAAACCCCTTACCTAAAAGACACAAGTCAATAAATGGTTGAAACAGTTTGTTGCCTGCCTCGAGGGTTTCCTGACATTGTTAGTCTCTGGATGTAGCTTTTGTGGTCACGCATTAAGAATAAAAGTTTGCTGTTCTTGTAATCCAGTAGGTTTTGATAACGGGAATACTCTCCGGTACAAGCCATGTCATGAAGTCCTCTCCACTCACTCACTAATCAGCTTTATAGAGAGCGTGTTGACAGGTAGTTTACAAAAGAAGAGTTCCTCTAAGTATGTTTGCTGGGAAAAAAGTGAATTACTCCTACGTTCCAGCTGTTTTTCCACACTCATATAGTAGGGCACAATTTGAGAGGGAGACTAAAGGCAGTAAAGCTCTGGTGTAGGCATCAGGAGCAAGATGTATATTACATATTATATAGAGAAAAGAACAAAACCCCCACTCAACGTGTGATTTAATGCATCCAGCCTGTTTAATGTGGGGTTTCTAGGTCCTCTTCTGACAGCAGCCTACTGCTACTGCAGACAAGATGCTGGCCTTGGTGAGGAAGGAGAGTCAATCACCACTGCTCTTTCTGTGCTGTCCTCATCTGTTCTTCAGAGACATATAAAGAATATGTCCAAGACCAGTCTAGCATTGCAGCTCTCAGAGCAAAATCAGGCAAACCCACTAGAAAAAATCCAAAATGCTATATACCAGCACAAAGACTGAGCAAAAGAGATCTTGACCTCAGTCATCAGTGTTTGTAGAACACATTCATAAATTAATTTAAATTAACATAAACATTAACATAAATTTTAACATAAACTTAAATTTTAACATAATTTAACATAAATTTTAACATAAATTTAACATAAACATTAACATAAATTAATTTAAAGCAAGAGGGAAATAGGAGAGGGAATCCACAAAGCTACTTTTTATTGTCAGCCCTCTTATACCTGTTCTGTGAGTTAAGCAAGACTTTTTATCTCTTTCTGTCTTTTTATAGCTCACCTCTCTTTTCTTTGGCCTCTGTAGACTGAGTCGACTGACCTCTAGACTGTGTCTGATTATGGAGTATAAAGTCTGGCTACAGTCCCTAAATAGTGCTGCAGTAAAAAAATATACCCATTTTCACATCATGCTTTGCTTTATAATCTAGTTATCTTCAGTCCAAATGTCCAGTACTACTATCTTCCTGTTCCTTGTTTTTTGACGGCTAAAACAACTTCTGTATCACACTGGTATTGAACCAGAATCAGTCAAAAAAAAAAAAACACAGATCCTTTTTCCATTTCATAAAATATATATTGTCCCAGAGATGAGGCCTGCAGGACACACATTACTACAAGAGACTTAAAAAGCTTAGTCTGTTTGCCTTATTAAAAAGAAGGTTGAGAGGTGACTTGATTGCAGAGTTTAAATACCCCAGGGGGAATAGAGCTGAGGGCAAAATCCACAGTAATGTTTACTTTAGCCAGCATAGAAACAAGCAGTAATGGCTGGGAGCTAAATTCAGTTACAGTTAAAGTCCATTCGTATTTGAAAAGAGGCTCAGTATTTTCAGCAGTGCTGCGCCACTGCAATATGCCACCACAGAAACTTCTCCTTCTCTTACCTCCTTCCTGCCCAGTTTGGATACTTTTCTTTGCAGATGATTTTTAACACAAGGTACTGAGACAAATGAAATTCTATAGCCCTTGTTACTCTGGAGGAGGTCTGCTTAGTTAATTGTACCTTAAAATCTACAAATAGTATTTATTAATATGTCTACATACTATGTGCATTTGAGACTGTGGTAACGAGAAAAATACTGAAGCAAATTACGTGTCTGTTGGCACCTCTCTTTCTTAATCTTTGAATAGAGTGATGCATAATCAATAAATAGGTGCAATCTGAGGCTTAATGAGTCCAAAACTGTGCAAGGTGTGGCAGCGGAAAGAGCTGCTTACTGATATCATTACTGCTATTTCTGCAAGCACAGTCTTAGAGGTGATAATTCTCCCCATTTGCCTTTGTGGGACAGAGGTTTTTGCTTTGAGGGAGGTATCTGCAAGTCTTAGAAGGCAGGTCTACAGACTGTGAAGAAACTTATTCTGCCCGGTTATATAAAATGGATGATTGTGAATTTCTTTCAGTGACAAAGCAGCAGCTTGCTTTATATCAGCACAATGGTTCATAAAACACCTTTTGATGACTGCTTTATCTGATAACCACAATTACTTACAATGGGAAACGGAGGGTGACATGTTTCTATATTAAAGGAACTCACCAACTCCAGAAATTATCTACTTTACCTCTGAAATACTCTACTTTTCTTTCTTTTCTTGTGCTCCCGGCCTCTAAATATCTAAAACGATGGTGGGGGAGGGAGGGAGGAAGAAGGGAGGTGTGGAGAATAAACAAGAGAAAACACTCTTCTGCAGAATGCACCACAGATACTGCATGAAATACAAAGAAAATATGGTAAAGATTAAATCTTTTCTATTAAAATACTTAGTATCACTGCCTAATTGCCTCTATCTTTTTAATTTTATTTTTTTTAACAATATGCATGACACCACATGAGACTGGCCAGATAAAAGTGAGTGTCCTTTCGACCTTTGTTTGGTTGATTAGGTTTTCTTTGGGTGACTGATGACTGTCATTGATTTTAAAGTGACTCTGATGATGATGTATGTGTGATGTGTGTCTTGATTTTCAAAAGCACTTCTTGTTGGCCTCTCTTTAAGTATTACAGGTCAGTAATACAACTGTAGCAGGAGTAAAGTACCGATGAGTAAATGAAAGAAAAAATCCATTTTTGGTGCATTTTAGGGGATTTTTTTAAGGGATATTTAAAAAGCATATCTTGTTCAGAAAAGGCTGTAGAACTTGACCTTTGAAAATTAGGACCACTCAACAATTCTCCAATCATAAGCCAAATAAGGGAAATAGGTATCCAAAATAGTCAATTCTGCAAGTATTGGCAAGACATGGAAAGGAAAAGGAAGATAACATGTTCAAAATGTCTGTTAAATTTTATTTCAGTAATGAGCAGGCAATGTAGTGATATGTGGACAGAGCTGAATTCACCTTGCATAAATTTGAGTGAAACTACATTATTCAGACATGGTATTCTGAAGGATGGCTAGACTTGATAATTATTTTAACAACCTGCTGCTTTCCAGCACAAAATGAAAGAAATTATATCACTGAGACTATTAGGCAGACTGGTCAGTCAATATGTTTATGAATCTCTGAGCACTGTGGAAGAGCACTGTAGGATTGCCAAGGAGATTATATTGCCTGGGTAATTCCTTAATAATTTTCAAACTTATCTTTCAAAAGAGTGAGAGTACATTTAGGCCTCACAGAAGTACTGAAACTCACCAAAACGTTGGCACTCAAGAGTAGTTTGGAGAAATGCTGTGGAAGCATCCCAACATAGAGTCTTGCCAGTACAATTCAGTCCTGACCTCATTATAATGCCTAGCTTCTTTCCAGCAAAAACTACCCAGGTCTGCCAAATTCTGCCTGTACATGGTGGCTTTGTTGTACAGATCAGACCAGATGCCAAGCTTATTCCTTTGTGTGAGCTGTGTGAAATGAGGTTTGAATAAAAATACTCCAACAGCCCCCTCAGTACATTGTAGCGTAAATAGGATATTCATCCCATAGGCTAAATAAAGAAATGGGGAATCTATTCCTAACTTTATAAGTAAACATCATGGTATGACATCATACAGTGCTTTTGTGTGGTGGTTACAATTGAAGCTGGAATACTAAATTTAATACAGTTTATTGATTATTTTAAGGATGACAGTATAGGTGGAAAAAATATTTTATTTCCTTCTATCTGCTCCTTGTTATCCAAATATAGTATGGATACTTATCACTGGAGTTGGTACGTATTATAAAATTATACCACATAACAGGTTGGTATAAAATTTAATTGGATATCTGCAAAGTGTTTTGAGCTTGAAAGGAGATATGCTTTACAGTATATTCTACATGGTATATAGAAGTATTATAGATTAGAAAAGTTAAAAATTTACTCAAAAATTCTTATCTCTTCAAGGACAGTCTATGCATACTTAAATGTAGCTTTTTTTAAAAAAACCCTTCGGCACTTAGTTTAAAAAAGCCCATTCATCTGTCTCGTCTCTTAGACAAAAAAAAAGTATAGCCAAAGAGTGGCCCAAGTAGGACTGATACTGTGGCAAAACATAGGCAAATAATATCTTTAAATAACTAAAATAATAATTATTGGATTTATCTGTTGTTTTGTTCTGCCATTTTTTATTTCATTTGTTGTATAATGGAATTCAGGGTATTCTCTTGAGGATGACATTACAACTGTGTTGCCAGAGGCAAACAAACAATGTACAGATGCTTAAGGGAGATAAAAAAAATAAATGCTAATATTTTAGTGATGTTAAAAAATAAAAAAAAAGATGTCATGGCAGGAGACATGTTCAGTGTTTTTTTCTGTGTTAAAAAGAGTAGTTCTCTCATATATGGGGCAGTTACAGTTCTGAACACATATATTTTATTTCCATGGATTTTAGTGTTGGGGAATGTGACAAAGTAGTTTCTGACAGATTGCCCTGAGCATATATCTGATCTTTCCAACTGCTGCCTCTACGGTTCACTGAGAGGAGATCAGAAGGCCTGAGGTTGGCAGGTGGCAACGCAAAGCACACAAACGAAAGGGTTGTCTTTCACGGTTTTTCTGGTTTTTTTCTTTCCTTTGTTTTTTTCCCCTTCTTTTTTTTTTTTTTTTTCTTTTTTTTTTCTTTCTTATCACTGGCTTCCAACAGTTCGGCCTGTACAAATCCCCATCTGCTCTATCTCTGTCTCCAAAAAATGGCACTTAGAAACAAGCCTGTGCAGTTAATTCATATAGAAGCCTCAAGGCCTTGGATTATTGGAATTGTAACTGTGCCGCCAACCAGCGTGGGTCATGAACCAGAGCCCCCCATTGTGCTGGGAGCCACACAAAGGGCTATTCGCAGAGTGGGGTGTCTGGAGCAGCACAGATTCGTGGCTCTTTGCCAGGGAGCGTTTAGTGTCTGTCAACTCAGTATTTGCACATGGAAAGCAATGCCATTAGACTATTTTCACCCAATGTAGCTGGGAAGTCATAATCACATATTAATAAAAATAGGGACAATCATCCAGCATTTCATAAATCAGCCTTTTCTCTAGTATTTTCCTTATAACTGTAACAGATGGGTTAGTTGAGATGGGCCAACAGAGATGGGTGATTTACTGGCAAAAAAATTATGACAGCTGGATTTCACAAATATACGACCACTTATAATTTAAGTAACATTTTAGAAAAGGAGGGTTTGATTCTGATCCCACCAATTGGAACTGGATCTACCCTCTAAGAATATTAGGTATTACCCTTCAATTTGCTGATCTTTAACATTTTCATTAATGACCTAGGCATAAAAATGCAGGAGTGTACTGACAGAATTTGCTGATATCACGAAGTGGGAGCATTTTCTATCTAGAAGAGACAGGATTATTGTAGAGGAAAAGCTGTGTGACCCAGAGGAGTGATAGAAGTGGAATTAAATGTAATTGTAAAAAGTGCAAGGCCATGCCCTTAAGGACTAATAGCAAGACTGCTTGCTATAACATGCTAGCCGGAAGGCAGGAGAGAAAGTCTTGGATATATCAGCCATTTACAGGGTGATTACAAACCACAAACCCCATGCAACTGTGCATAAAATAAATGTCACTTCAAGAGGTATTTGGAGTGATATGTTTATCAGTGGCATGGAAGTATTGAAGGTATTGTGAAATCACCATAAAGATTAGCTTATGGATGGTGATGGCAAATTCAAATTGGAACAGGTGCAGACAATGCATATCAGGCTGGTCCTATCAGAATAAATTAAAGACAGCTTAATTGCTTTAGCTTAGGTAAATGAAAGTAGAGAGGTCATAAAAGTACTGTGCATAAGTTGATAAGAAGCAAAGGGACATAAAGAATTGTGAGGAAGAACCATTTAAAATAAAGGAAAATGATGGGAAAACATCTAATGGGTATTAAGTGGCAAGGAACACATGCTGCCTAGAAGTTAGGTGATAGTTACTGAGCATGTCATGACAGTACCCTGACTCTCCCCTCCCCCACTGCCTTCTCTTTCCTTGTATATAGTGTCATTGCCAGAAATGCTGAAGGACTGAAATAATGACAAGGAGCTCTTAAAGGCCTATGTCATTCTTCTGAGCATCCTCCATGGATGCTATGGCACCTATTTCTCTGTGATGTGAATAGTTGTTTTCATAAAGATAAAAACAGAGCAATTGTCCCTAATCAACTTTAACTTGGGGTTTGCAGCTTCTGATTTAGACCTGAAAAACAGTTTGTATAGCTTAAACTTTGTCTATATTTGTCTATGAATCTCCATTGCTTAATGAACGATATCAATGCGTGTTAAAATAGTGTTCTAAATACAGCGTTTGACATACACATGACTACCAGTCCCAGTAGGATTACCTTCAAAAAGCTTCCCTTCAATAATTGTTTTTTAGTCTTTATTCATCTTGTTCTTTGTTTTGTCTCTAATTTTTGTGGGACTTTCAGAAAAACTTATATAACATCTAAAAATGTTGCTCTGAAGCTATTAAGCTATAAATTTAATTAACAAAAAGGAAGAGAAAGGTAAGAAGAAATGCCATATTTGGTATATTTCACTTGAATCTTTTAATTTGGCATCAAAAATAACCCTAAATTCTGGACTGTTAATGTTTTATGTCTGGCTACATGCCACTCCAACAGTAACCTTTCCAGCCCACCCGTCCCTTCCAACCAAGAAGATTCTGTGATTCTGTTTGCAAACGCAGGTGGAATGTCACTGAGATAGGTCTCATGGTCTCCTGTTAGCAGTGGACTCAATCTGCTGACACCCCTGAGAAAGCTGAAAGGACAAAGATCCTTATCTAAGACAAGAGAACTATTACAACTGATTGGCGGAGTTAAACATTGTATTTTCTATGAGTAACCCCATCAATTTCATGGAACTACATGATTTACAAAATGTGCAGAACAGTAGTAACAGAAAAGAAAGTGAGTCAACATCAGACATTTAATCCCTAGAAGACCAAAGAAATTGAAAACTGTTAAATCTTGTTGCGGGTGACCTGTAGTGTAATTTTCATTTTAGCTATTTAATCATCCTGTAGGTACAGTTTTCTGCAGTCTGCAGTGTGCCCCACCATCAGATTATGGAGTGCAAAGTTCAGCATATGTTTCATAATGAAAGCAGTATTGAATAGTGGATATAGATCAAAACAGTTTGTCTTTCACTAGAGACATCAGAGAAAAGTAACCGTTTCCATAAATGTCAAATTTGCATGAGAAAGCAAAAGCAAACCCCATTTTTCATGGTTAGGTCTCAGTGTCCAGAGCTGTATATGAAAAGATGCAGTCATTCTGGGTTAAAAACAAATATTCTCTTGGATCATTTTTAGCCATCTGTGGTCTAAGCTGTTACCTTCTTTCACTGCTCCCCTCCTCCCCCCACTTCTTATTTTGCATACTCAGGTATACCACCTGTTCAGAGATGGATGACTGCTTGTTACCAGACTGTTTCTCTAGGACCTGAACCAAGGTGTAATAGAATTTTTTTCCATTTACTTCAATAATTTTGCTCTATTTGCTCAACCCTCTCGCCCATATGGCATGAGAATTGAGTACTTTTACTCTCTTTTTCACAGTGTCTTAGGCTGGGAGGCTGTATTCTGCCCTCCTTGATAATACGTGGTCTAGTTTGAATTTACACTTTTTTTCAATAACATACTAGTCAGAAAAAGAAAAAAGGGTCAGTAGTATCTAATTTAAAACATGAAAAGTGCTTAGAAAAACAAAACCAAAAAGAGGCAAAGAAGAAATCCAGCAGGTAGAAAAATTCAAGTTGTGACCCAAAATTATTACTTACCAAAAACTTTCACTTGTCTTTACTTACATGGTACAGAATTATCTCTGGTTATGTTTATCTCAACTCAGCAGTTATATCTTCATGTACATTCTTTGAGTAGCCTAGGAAGAAGTTTCAATGAGTCTGAACTGACAGGGGACGCACTGGTAGGTGTACACTCGGGTTCCTGGATAGGAAGTACACCCTATACTGTTGTCTGTATCTTTATATATCAATACCTGAGCTATGTAGTTTAAAACTAAATCAGTTATACATTTTTTCATTCTAGTTGCCTTGAAAAAATATGGATGATCCATTTATGAAGCAAATTGTCCCAAAAAGCCACTTCAGGCACATGAAGGATAAGGAAATGTCTGGGAACAGCTAGCATGGATTTACTAAGGGCAAGTCATACCTGACAAGCTGACTGAATTCTGTGATCGCCTTCAGATGACTCACACTCTGGATGAGAAAAGAGGATTATGTTTACTTTGACTCTAACAAGTTTCAACAATGTCTGTCATAATGTCCTTGTAGTCAAACAGGTGAGATATTGTTTGGATGGATAGACTACAAGGTGAATGGGAATTACCTGGACCACTAAGCTCAAAGGATTGTAATGAGCAGTACAAAGTCCAGTTAGCAGCAAATTACTGGTAGTATTTTGAATATCTTTACTACAAACAATGTTGGGACAGAAAGTAAGTACTGTCACGAGTGGTATCTAATTGAGTGGTGTGGTTGATACAATGGCAGGTAGGGTATAAACACAGAGGAGACATTGCCAGACTGGAGAAATGGTCTGATAGGAACTGTGTGAAGTTCAGTAAAAGCAATGTTAAGCCTGCACCTGCAATGGACAACACCATGCAGCAGTAGAAGTTGGGCACTACTGGAGAGAAAATAGCTTTGCAGAAGAGAACATGGAAGTCCTTGTGGACAAGTTAACCATGAACCAACAATGTGTCCTTACAGTGAAGGTGGCCAGGTGCGTCCTGGGTTGTATTAGTAAAGATGTAGCCAACAGGTCCAGAGAAGTGATCCTTGCACCTTTATTCAGCACTTGTGGGAACGTATCTAGAGTATTGTGTTTGTTTTGGGCTCCCCAGTACAAGAAATATTTTGACATACTGGAGTGAGTTCAGCAGAAATCTGCAAGGTTGTCTGGTGGATAGAGCACAAAAAGTAACAGGAGAGATTGAGAAATCTGAGCTTGTTCAGTCTGGTGAACTAGAGGGGAACCATTTTACTGTCTTCAGCCACCTAATAATCAGTAAAATGAAGGTAAAACCTGATTTTTCTTGGAGATGCACAGTGAAAGAATAAGAAATGAAAAACATTTTTCAGCACAAGAACATCTGATTAATTATGAAGCTTTCTTCAGCATGAGAGTGGTTAAACAGTAGAATAAGTGTCCAGAGAGGCTTTAAGATTTTCTTCCTTGCAGGTGTTGCCTGAATATGAAATGAGCAATCTGCTCTGGGTGGACTCACTGTGAGCACTATTTTGGACTACATGAATTACAGACATCTCTTCCACCCTAAACCATGCATTGTGGTAGTATAGTATCATAACTGCCTCTTGTCTCTGAAATGGGTTCTACATTTCTTTTTCCACATCTTTTTCTCAAAGATATCATACCTATCCTCTTATTAATATTCCTCCCATTGAGTACAACAAAACTTTACCACAGGCAGTTGTCGTTTTCTAAACCATTTAATAACACTCATTTTATTTCTAAGGGTAAAAAAAATAACGGGGTGATAACGTCCTGAATTGCTAGCGACAGTAACTGTTAAGGCTTCAAGCACTTACTGTTTTTCACCAGCTGTTGCTTTTAGTACCAGCAATTTTATTCCCCCAAACCTAGGCTTATTTATGTATTTAAGAAAAAAAAAACACCAGCCATTAGGAAATTGTGAGCAAGCTTCCTGAGAGAAATCAGATGAGTTATTGTCTGTCTTTGTCACTGTTATACCTGCAAGGCTGGGTAAAGATGTTACATTTTCACTCTGTAGTCTGAACTGTGGTGTTTCTCATCCAGGCCTGGATGGCGATCTGCACCTGTTCCAGATTTACCTACCAGCCATTGTGATTATCAGTGATAAAACACAGTTAATATTTCATCGGCCAGATTATGTTATTCTCAAGAAGTTGTATCTTTCTTCTTCCCAGCCCTTAATACTTTTTATGTTTTAATGCATTTTTTTCCCCACATAGTATTATCTATGTATTTACTGTAACTCATTTCTTATCTGTTTCTTGTCCTTCATTTTCAAACTTTTTTTTATCTGGGAGGATGCAGAAGTAGGGCTTCACCTGGCTGCTTGTACTCCAAGTTATGACCCACTATTTTTTCTCTACGGATCTCTGGACAACCTTCAGAAAAGGCAGGAGGACAGCCTGGCTTGTGGTGTCTGCGCTACATATGATGTCTTTTCATCTTTTCAGTTCCTTTTCCAGAGTCTGGCCAGAGTGCAGGTTTGAACTAGCTAACTGACTGAAACACGGAAAATAAATAAATGTCAGAAACTAGCTCTAATCTGCAGAGAAGCTGATGCTGAATGCCTCCTGGTACCAAAGGGACTCTTTAGAGCAGTGTTTTGTCAGCATCCACATCCAAGTTTTGCTGTAAGGCCAACCTTTTCTGCCAGGTATATTGGAGAGGCTCAATCTGATCCCAGCAGCATTTGTTAGGATCACACATGCCGCTAGGAAAAGTGAGCTACAGCCTTATCAGTGGAGGACTGAAAAGTCTATTGCAATGGATAAGAATATGAGTTTCTCAGCTGTAATCACAATTTGGGTTCCCAGGGTGTATTAATATAGCATCTTCTACACATTGAAAGAATATCTGCATAATTGGATGGATACATCATGGATAGAGGAGGTTAAACAGATGCTTCTAGCAAGGAGTTTCTGCCATTCTGTTTGTTAAGAGACTGTTTTCTCATTCTACCCCCAAGCTAGCATAATAAACATATACTCTGTCTTCCTCCCCTCCACCATCCTTCCACCTTCATTTTTCTGCTTCTCTCTTCTTGTCTCTTCACTATTTCCTTTCCTTTGTGGCAATAAACATTAACTAGAATCCCAGCCAACATGTTTGGCTTCAGTTAAAAACTAAGATTCTAGAAAAAAACCTACTGATTAATCCTTGAGCTTCATCATTTCTTAAGTTTCTGTTAGTAAAGTGTCCAAGATGTCTTTGGGATGTATGCAAGAAAGTTTGGGGGTGTATTCAACAAAGTTAAGATTCTGCAAGCTGTTAGCTGTTACTTTGCTTACTTTAAGGTGCTTGGTATTCTGAATCAAAATCAAAGCCCAGAGGCAGCAAATACAGAAGGGTTATCCAAAGAACCTGCCCACCGAATGGGGAGCTTGCCAACAGGACAACCTAACCACAGATGTACGAACAAGTTACCACGGAAACTATCTGAGTGCATGTTCTTAGCCTGCAGCAAAAGTGAGGTAATTTGAGTGAGGTTAGCAGGCAATAAGAGAGCTTGTTATGTCTAATTAACTAAATGCGTTCTTACAGCTCTTCCTACCCACTGGCCATTTAAGATTTTTTAATTTTTCTCCCTCAGCACATCTATTTCTCACTGTTATCCCCTTCATATGTAGTTCTTCAGCCTCAACATTTTCTTATGTATTGTCCATGCTGGTGGATCACTTCACATGATGGGCTATGTGGATGGTCCTTTTGCAGCTGTCATTCCTGTTTTAAGGTTCATATGTCACAGACCTTTCTCCTTCAGTGTTCTTGTGACCAAGAAAAGACCCTTTGTTCATCCATGAGCTCTCCTTTCAGCACATTCATGAGCTCTCCTTCAGAAAGGATCTGAAAAGTAAGACTCCAGTGAAGCTCCCCTGATTTTTTTCAGCACATTCATATTCTACAAAAGTCTACTATTTTGCCTGAACTAATATTGACATGGGGAAGATCAATGTCATTAGTTTAATAAAGATACTGTGCAAGTATTTCCCATAATGAGATTATTTGACAAACCTTCCCAATAAACTTCAAAATTACTAAACCCTCAAAATTAATTACATGTTCCAGGAAAAAACCCAGCATCTCACCACCTCAATTTCCTGACACCCACCTCTCAGTGCATTGAATACATTTTTCTTTCAAAAGCAACCCATGTAATAGGTGGAAAGGTGAAACATTGTTCTGTAAATTGTGCAAAAGACATTTTGGTACCTCATACCTTTGTAACACTTGTTTACTTCAGTAAACAACTTCTGGAAAAAAAGCTATTAAATTATTCCATTGTAGTCCAAATCTCTATAAATCCATTAAAAATTCTTCCTCTGCCTCCCTTCTGTCGAATACTCACTTCACCAGCCTGGACAGGATCCCTGGATCTTAGCAGATGACAATTGCTCAGACATGGAGGGAGAAGGGAGAGCCTTGATGCAATTTTCTTTTCACTGTCAGGAATGTAGCATGGTGTTTTCTGTTTGCCCTGTGTCTGGGGGTATGTTTAGATGTAAAAACTGTACACCAAAGTATATGTGCATTGCACTCCATGTAGTGTTAAACAATATGTGGTGTCAGGACACACAACACTATCTGCATTTGGAACAGATATTTTTTGTGATTTTTTTTTTTTTAACTCTAGTGTTGAAAACTCATATTCAGCTTAAGCATAAAGGGAACTTTCAGAGCTTAATTCCAGTAGTCTATTCATATGGCTGAAAATTACCCATTTTACTGAACATAATTTTTTGATACTTTGACTCAAAATATTCTACAGTTGTGTGAACCCCCAATATTTTTGGGTTTGTGTGGGTTTTTTTACTTCATTTACAGTTCTCCCTTGTGAGTATATGTACAAAACCACACAAATAAATATACAGCTCTTTCTGCCTCTTCCTTGTCTTCTGTTTAACTCTCCAGATTTCTTTCTGATCTCCTTCAAATTTCTTGTATCACATTTCCCAGACTTCAGGAGACAACTGTCAAAAATAGCACACTCAAAGCAGTATCCGGCTCTGCCCTCCTCAATGACTTGTGCTCTGTTTTTTGATCTTCTTATGTCAGTGGAGTGTTTACAGGACAAAATATTGCTGTTAGAGGCCATGTTACTCCTATCTTCAAATTAATATAATGACAGAGAGATTTGCATAAGTTACCAGGTATTAAGTAGATTTACTCAGTACCCGGTCTGCTTAGTGCCCGAGTCTTAATGAAGAACTGAATTCAAGTAACTAGTGACATTTTAATGTGTAACACGTAAATTAAAATAGCCTACACCAGTCTATACATAGATAAAAAATTGGGGGGCTGGCTGTAGTGGACAGATAATTAACTTGTGTTCACAAAGCAATACAAATCACTTGCAGTATTAAAATAATAGTTCAGTGCTACTATTTGTTTAAAAAAAATATAAATCATACATTTGCAGCTTTTTTTACATGTAATTTTTTTAATAACCATCTGTTGCTAGCAGATTATAATTGATTTTTTTGTTGTTGTTTCTTACAAAAATTGAAAAGATTTTCCCTTCTTGTGAACTTAAAACTGCAATTCTGAGATCTTTTTCCCTACAAAAACCTGGTCTCCTCCTGTGAATGTTCCAAGCTGAACTGATGTAGAGATGCCTGCTTTTTGCAACCATCTTATGGCCATCTATATCTTCAGCTGAGTGTTGCAATCAAAGTACCTTTAAAGATGATGGACAATTTAGAAAATTGTCAGATCTCTGAAAAATGCTTTGAGCAATTGACCCATACTTGTTCATCTTGAAGACTGATGCTAAGGATTTAACACTTCCACATTCTCTTCAAATTAGACCCAGAGCTATTGCTGACTGATGCAAGATCATGTGGCTTTGAGTATCCAATTCAGTCAGATCCTGAGGCCATCTCTCTAGAAACATTCCCTGGTATAAAGGTACTTTAACCTACTCATCTGTCTTGCTTTTGACAAGATAAAGCGAGAAGAGTACAGTCTGTAGCAGAGAAGAACAACTTCAGAGTCTAACCTGCAGACAGCATCCTGATTCTGTTGTGATTTTTACATGAAATGAGATGTTGATTTAATTATTTGGCTTTAGAGCAGTGAAATAATGAAGTAATATTATCACAAGATGGAAAAACAGACCTTGGAGCCTCATGTGTTTCACTTGTTTTGCAAATACGCAACTGCATGGATGATGTTTCGCTTTACTCAAAACGTTTGCCCAAAGCAGGAATGAAATTACCTAGAGACATAGCTCCTGTGTTATAAGGATATTGTGGATAAAAAGTGTGGGAAAAAAAATGATCCAAAAAGTGAGAGAAATACTAGACAAAAATCAGTGCTGGCAGTAATCTCCATCAGAAAAGACACTAAAAATCTCCAGAAATTGTTCAAGTGTGGATTAGCATTGGATCTTAATTTTTTTCCTATGAAAAAGAGTGAGAGAATGCATTTAATGAATCACAGAATCACAGAATCACAAAATATTTTTGGTTGGATGGGACCTTTGAGATCATCGAGTCCAACCAACAACAAAAAAACCCAACAACAACAACAACAAAAAAAACCAAAAAAACCCACAAAAACAAAAAAAAACCCCACAAAATCCCAGAACACCAAACACCAAAACCAAACCAAAACAAACGCCCACAACCACACACCACCCCACCCACAGACACAAACCAACAATCTCGGGCACTAGAGCATGCCCTAAAGTGCCATGTCTACACGTTTCTTAAATACTTCCAGGGATGGCGACTCCACCACCTCCCTGGGCAGGCTGTTCCAGTGCCTGACCACTCTCTCAGTAAAGTAGTTCTTCCTAATATCTAATCTAAACCTCCCCTGCTGCAACTTCAGACCATTTCCTCTGGTCCTGCTATTATTCCCTTGGGAGAAGAGGCCAACACCCACCTCTCTACAACCTGAGGGACACCACTGGTGACCAGGCACCAACTGGATTTCACCCCAAAATAGCTAGTAATAGCTATTCAATGACCATAGCAGGTCAGAGAAACTGTAAGTCTAATCTAACAGTGGTTAATAACGAAGAGCATAAAAACAAGTGCTCAGTGATGCTTCATCAGATTACTTTCTCAGCCCTAAAAAATTTGCAATTCCTTTGGATTGAATAAGAGTATGATTCTTCCTGTCTCAAAACAGGACTTTAAACTGTATTTCATGTCCCACCTTAGTGACTAACCAGGTGAGAAGGACATAATTTGGGACAGATGAATCTCTCCGGTTTTGTCTAGAAGTATAATTTTTCACAAGATTATTATACAGTTTTTCATTAAAAAGGAGCAAATTAGTTTTACAATCCCACACTCTCCATAGTCTATCCCCTAAAAATAAGCCTCAAAGCTCATCATGGAAGCCCCAGACAGTCCTATTATTTTCTGCATTGCTAAAGCTGCAGTTTCCTTCCTGTCCAAATGCAAAGGCCAGGTTACGAGGGGAAGGGAAAGAGTAAGCCTCAATAATGCAAATGCCTTCAGAGGTTGGAGAAGCTGGTGGTGTGAGAGGTGTAGTACTGTGCCATGTGCTATTTCCATGCCATCTAGTCTGTCAAGGCATAAATTCACACGGCAAGACCACATGTAGCAGTCTTCCAGTACCTAAAGGGGTACCTAAAGAGGAAAGATGGGGAGGGATTCTTTATCAGGGAGTGTAGCAATGGGATGAGGGGTAATGCTTTTAAACTGAAAGAGAGGAGACTTAGATTAGATATTAGGAAGAAATTCTTTACTCTCGGTTGGTGAGACACTGGAACAGGTTGCCCAGAGAAGCTGTGGATGCTCCATCCCTGGAGGTGTTCAAGGCCAGGCTGGATGAAGCTTTGAGCAACCTGGTCTAGTGGGAGGTGTCCCTGGTCATCACAGGGGGTGCTGAAACTAAATATTCTTTAATGTCCCTTCCAACTCTAGCCATTCTATGATTCTGTGATCTTCTCCTTGGCCCAGTCTGCTAATCCTATCTACACCCATGGCCATTCATGCTAGACCACATTTTGATCACCAATAAAAAACAGTAAAAAGTATCACAGAGTGGCAAGGAAGGAAAACATGGAAAACTCTTAAAAGACACCAGCTTTCACATAACACTGGGGAGGGAGAAAGAGGAACAGAACCAATTGCAATACCCTCACAATAATGATGAATTGTATGGCAGCTTCTATCTCATCAAGCCTTCTAATCAAGAAAGCCAGCAAAGCTGAGCCTGCAGAATTGCCTGCCATGAAGTTGGAGTGAGGTTCGTTCAACTAATTACTTCTGAAGACTTCCAAATGGATTTAAGAGTAATGGTGTTGACATGAAGTTCTCCTCTCACGTTTCTGCATCATGTTACTCATCTACTGCTCAGGCTGCTGAAAAAAGGTGTCTGCTTCCCAAGGGATTGAGTTAAAATATAAGGCGCACATGTTTGGTGGAATGAAAAATGCTGGTTTGTGTCAGTAGAAGCTAGTTGTGAATTTTAGTGGAATCTTGGCCAAATCAAATTGGTAGCTGCAGTGTATACATTTGCAAATGTGATCATACATAAAGATTAAAATGTTAATGTTTGCAGAAGGAAAACTTTCAACATTCTATTTTTAAACAATAATTAATTTTAAATTTAATTTTAAATTCTGAAAAAAACCAGAATGTTTATGTTGAGGGAGATGGAAACTGGACATTTTAACACTAAGAATTTTTGTTTTGCTTTTGCATTTAATGTGCATTTATTTAGACCTGAAACATAGTCATATTGGATGTCTGACCACAAAGAGGAAACACCAGTTAGTCACAAAGCCTAGTCTTCAACATTTCTTCCAGCATGAATTGATTTCCACTTGATCTTGGTTTTTTCCCTCCTTTCAGGGATGCCATGACTCCATAGCAAGAATATGGTAGACAGTTTATAAATGTAAATATCTGAAGAAAGAAAAGAAGGGTAAAAGGGCTTGAAACATTCTTTTCTTCTTTTTAAAAAAAAATACATATTCCATGACAAATAACAACAGTGCTCCTTGTCTTAAAAAGACAGGATGATTGATTTTTCTGTTTTATCTGGTTCTACTCAGGTTTTCAACCCCAGCCACTGCTGTAATATCCAAGTATTTCAGCTTTGACCTGAACAACAGCATTTAACACTTGGAAAGATCCTTATACCAGCCTGTAGAAAGTCTCTGCCACCATGCCTGTTGATACAACGCTTGTCCAATGGAAAAATGAATAACTGTCAAAAATGACATAGGTATAATAGATCTGCTTTTGGGTTAGTGGGTTGTATTGCATGATGCTCAAAACAGGAGTCAAATGCTTACAGTGAAAGCCTTTGGGTCTAGGAAAGGCAGGTTGCAATGCAGGAACACTCACCTCAGCCTTTGCTGGACCCATCTATCAGTATACAGAGCTTGTCCCTGTCCAGATTACTGGGTAGGTCCCTGACACTTGACAGTGCTGGGTGGTCAGGGACTACCTAGTGTCTTCCTGGTACCTTAGAAGTAGAGTGGTGAACTGAGACTAGTGAAAGTTGGTCAGTCCTGGTTGTTGTTCATCATTAATGAGAAATCTCATGTGTTGTGTGTGAGTGCCTTTGGCATAAACTCAGAGGTCAGTGCTGGAATTTAAAAAAAAAAAAAAATCATTAATGTCAGATAGGCAATACCCATTTTTTTGCCTTTTGTTGTCCTGCATGGCATTCACTTTCTAGACCCATGAGATTATTTTTCCCCTTTTCTCTTGGCAAATGTGCTTATCAGAGACCCAGGAAATCATCAATACCTTTGATCTCTCCAGCTTTTTCCTGTGGCATATTATAGGTTTTCTCCTTCTGATATTCTGAGGGAACGGACTGTGATGGGAAGGGTTGTGAATGTTTGTGTGAATTCTTCTGGATTGCTTGCTTGTCGCTAAACTGGTATACACAGCCTGGTATCTGGATATTTGTTTTCTGCAACGGGATCTGTCAAGAAACAAAAAATCCATCAGAGATGAAGGGAAGAGATGTGGGTCTTTCCTAGACATCATTCAGAGTACTCATGGCTTTTTCTACTCTTCTTGTTATTTGCTGTGCTACAAACAAGGCCGCTCAAGATGCTGCATCCCTCTCCTCCCACAAAGTTCTTAAATGGTTATCTTTTTTCTACAGCTCACATAAGTCATTGCCTGTACAAATATATAGAGATTGATCAAAACCCGTTGGAATTCCTCCTATTAGCCTCAATGGGATTTAGATGAGCAGCGTTAAGCAACATGTGTCCCCTTCTGTCTCTGATTAGTGATCAAGACCTCATGTTTTCAGCAAAGAACATTCGAAGAACAAAGCTTTTGAGTCTATAATTATCACTCTTTTTCCCATTGCAAAGTTAATGAGGTTTGTCAGGGTGGAAATCAATGTAACAAAAATTTAGGAGAAGCCTTACAACCCTTAGCACTCCACCTGCAGCCTCCAGATCTCTCCATGACAACCTGGAGGTCCCAGCCACAGGGGGAAAGCTGCAATAGCCATCTCAAGTGGACCATGCTGTTGCAGGGATGAGATGCACAGGTGGAAATGCATTGCTTCCCTGCATGAAGACCACCACGGGCTCACCCAAGGTGATGCTGCGGACTCTGCTAATACGATCTCTGTCAATGAAATCTACTTTGGGATGCTTCTGTTGCTGCCTTGACCAAAGGAGAGACAAAGCTGAACACAAAATAGTCTCATGCTGATGGAGATTTGTCAGCTAATGACAGTCCAAGGGCAGAGGTAGAATATCGATCTGTTTATCTTTTTTGCACTTTCCTTCTCAGATCCAGATATTTTTGTTCTGCCTATGGAGGCCAACGATTGCCTCCCCACCCACCATCTAGCCCAGGTGGCTTTGTGCTCTCCTTTTGGTTGTGCAGGAGCTGACCTTAGTGGGGAACTGGCTGTCTTAAAGATGGCAGCTCATCCATCACAGCTTTCACAGGCTGTCAGCATTGCATTTAATCTCACTAGTAATTTTCCAAGAGAGGTTTGAAAAGCCACAAATAGAATCTTAATGCTATAAAATGCGATCTGCAGCCAGTGAATATTTCCTGCCTGTATGAAGCTGTGCAGTGTTGCAGCTGCCCAGAACTACCAAGAGATAAGAAACTCCCAAATTCAGCCTACAGTCCCACGTGCTATCCACAGTCCTCATGATACTGTAACTGGTGTATCACAGAACCATAGAATCATAGAATGGTTAGAGTTGGAAGGGACCTTAAAGATCATCGCGTTCCAAACCCCCTGCCATGGGCAGGGACACCTCCACTAGAGCAGGTTGCTCAAAGCCCCATCCAGCCTGGCCTTAAACACTTCCAGGGATGGGGCATCCACAACTTCCCTGGGCAACCTGTTCCTGTGCTTCACCACCCTCACAGTAAAGAATTTCCTCCTAATATCTAATCTAAATCTCCCCTCTTCCAATTTAAAACTGTTACCCCTTGTCCTGTCACTACATCTCCTGACAAAGAGTCCCTCTCTGGCTCTCCTGTAGGCTCTCTTCAGATATTGGAAGGCTGCTATGAGGTCTCCCCGGAGCCTTCTCTTCTCCAGGCTGAACAACCCCAGCTCTCTCAGCCTGTCTTCATAGGAGAGGTGCTCCATCCCTCTGATCATCTTCGTGGCCCTCCGCTGGACCCGTTCCAAGAGGTCCATGTCCTTTCTGTGTTGAGGACTCCAAAGCTGGACACAGTATTCCAGGTGGGGTCTCACGAGTGCAGAGTAGAGGGGTAGAATCACCTCCCGCGACCTGCTGGCCACACTTCTCTTGATGCAGCCCAGGATGTGGTTGGCTTTCTGGGTTGCCAGTGTGCACTGCCAGCTCATATTGAGCTTCTCATCCACCAACACCCCCAAGTCCTTTCCTCAGGGCTGCTCTCCAGCCATTCTCCGTCCAACCTGTATTTGTGCCTGGGATTGCCATGTCCCAGGTGCAGGATCCTGCACTTGGCCTGGTTGAACTTCATGCGGTTTGCACAAGCTCATCTCTCATGCCTGTCCAGGTCCCTCTGGATGGCATCCCTTCCCTCCAGCGTGTCGACCGCACCACCGAGGTTGGTGTCATCGGCAAACTTGTTGAGGGTGCAGTCTATCCCACTGTCCATGTCTCCAACAAAGATGTTGAACGGCACTGGTCCCAGTACCATCCCCTGAGGAACTCCACTCGTCACTGGCTGCCAATTGGACATTAAACCATTGACCACAACCCTTTGAGCGTGGCCATTCAGCCACTTCCTGATGCACCAAGTGGTCCATCCATCGAACTCATGACTTTCCAATTTTGAGACCAGGATGTCGTGCGGGACAGTGTCAAATGCTTTGCATAAGTCCAGGTAGATGACATCTGTTGATCTGCCCTTGTCCACCAAGCCTGTGGCAGTATTGTAAAAGGCCACCAAATTTGTCAGGCACGATTTGCCCTTGGTGAAGCCATGCTGGCTGTCTCCAATCACCTCCTTATTTTCCATGTGCCTTAGCAGAGATTCCATGAGGATCTGCTCCATGATCTTGCCAGGCACAGAGGTGAAGCTGACTGGCCTATAATTCCCTGGGTCTTCTTTTTCTCCTTTTTTGAATATTGGGGTTATGTTCCCCTTCTTCCAGTCAGCGGGAACTTTGCCAGATTGCCACGATTTCCTAAATATGATGGAAAGCGGCTTAGCAACTTTGTCCGCCAGCTCCCTCAGGACCCCTGGGTGGATTTCGTCAGGTCCCATGGACTTATGCACCTTCAGGTTTCTTAAGAGGTCTTGAACCTGATCTTCTCCTACTGTGGGCAGTTGTTCATTCGCAGAGCCCTTGTTTTTGCCTTCCGTGACTTGGGCAGTGTGGTTAGAGCCCTTGCTGGTGAAGACTGAGGCAAAAAAGTTGTTCAGTAGCTCAGCCTTATGCATATCCTGGGAGGCCAGGTCTCCCATTTCCTTCCGGAGACGGCCCACAACTTCCCTAGTCTTGCCTTTGTCCCTGACATATCTGTAGAAGTTTTTCTTATTGTTTTTTATGTCCCTGGCTAGATTCAGTTCTGCCTGGGCTTTCCCTTGCCTGATCTGGTTCCTGGCCACTTGGACAGTTTCTTTATATTCTTCCCTCTCAACTCACATGCACCCAAATGGACACTCAGAACCATGCACTTTGCAAGGAAAATGAGAGAATACTGTTTTCCTGGGGGTCATCATGTTCATGTTCATTTAATGGACTTGTCCTTCTGGGGGATCTTGCTCTTTGGTTACACTGCAAGCTTCAGTGGCCTGTTTCTTTAAGTCCTGATCCACACACAGGCCTTTCCCCCAAGACAATCACAGTTTTTAAAGTTTGGATCAGATTCAGAAAGCTTCTGCCAGCTCCTAAATTTTAATTTTTCATTATCCTCACTACACCAGTCTTCCACCTTCATTCCCTTCTTAAAGTTTACCAGCAAAGGAACAAGCTAAATTGGAATCAATATAACCAGAATTATACTCTGGGAAACAATGCCAGTTTCAATCACAGAGGGTTACTCTAAAGATGAGATATAAAGCCCTGTTTCCCAGATATATATTCAATAGAATGACCTCGCTCCCTGACCTGTCTGTTCGTGTCACACTGACAGATCATATCTTCTTCTGGCACAGACCCACAGAAGCTGCAATTTGTCAACAAGTCCCTGAGCTGTGCAGATCTAGGATAGATTTTTATGATATAGTTTCTCTTTTGGTCATAAAATGGGAACAAGGTAAATCCCTGGAATTATGTGGGCGTCAGTGACCTCATCAAGAGCTTTATCCCTTGTTTCTTATTCCATAGGTGTTTAGCCTCTTGACCGAGTTATGAACTGAAAGAAAAACATCTATTTTGCCCCTAGACATCTTTCTATATTTACAATTTCTTCAGAAATCAGATTAATTAAATTGTTATAGCCATATTTTCATTGGTGCTGGAAATAGCAGTAGTAATTATGACAGCATTAGATTTCAGAGAAGCCTGTTTTCAGCCTTGAAGCTGAAAAATTTCAACTAAATGTCCTGAAATTGTTTGTGCCAGGTGTCCTCCTCATGCTGAATTAGTTCATAAAATTTCACCAAAGCAGTTAATTAGTTCCTGAGGGTAAGATTTAAGAAAAATACCATGCTTTGAAATGAACTATTGCCATTAATATTTTCAATTTTATGCCTTTAATCTGGCAGGAAACTGGAGCCAAACACAAACTTTTGCTGCTTTTTATAGAAATCCAGCCAAATTTGACCAAGTTACAAGCCTCCAGCCACACAGAGACTAGGGAGATATTTTTTCTGTACAATTTATTTCTCCTGAGTATTCTCCAGTTCTCACAGCTCTTAGCAGTCTTGTTTCATTATGGAGCATAACATGTCTTCCCTGCAGTTGTTCTTCCTTGCAGGTGGAAGAAAACACAGTTTTCATCCTAGAAAAGGCAGGAGAAAGAAAAAAAAAATAAAAAAGAGTAGAATGAAGGAGGATTTAGATGTGCAAACACTAGAAAATCATGGAGCAAAGGGATGGGCAATTTTTTTATGCTTGAGTATTTCTGTGCTTGCACCCTAATTATATTTACGACCTTACTATTCTTTAACATAAGGAAGTTTCAATTTATGTGCATTTTTTTTCCTTTTAGGTAATGAATATGTAAAATCTTCACTGAAACTGTAGCTCTGTGTAATCATTTGCTCAGAACTGCAGTGTTTTTAACAAAATAAAATAAAAAATCCTCCTGTGGCTCAAACAAGCCATAGCAAGAAAAAAAATTATTATAAAGTCCAAAATACACCAAAATAGTCTTCTATCCAGACAATCAATTTCACAATGTTGCCCAATAGACATACTGAATAATGCATTTTGCTTACACAGCTGCCCAGAGAAAAACAAGGACCATATTGCTACCCATCTCCTTTTGCTAAAGGTTGGCAATTACAGCACTTGGAAAGCGGTAACAATCTTTCATTGTGTCAGTGAGAATTATTCAGGTTGGCGTACAACATTCCTGCTTATCCTTACAATATTCTTAATTAAATTAAGATTATACCTGTAGCATAGAAGAATGATCCCACTAATGTTACAAAGTTTGTGCTCAACGCAAAGGTGACAGGGAGGATTTCTGTGGTCTGTGTCACGCAGGTACATGCTTGGTGCAGATTTACCTGCAGGCTGGAATGAAATGACTTTCTGTTTCATCCAAAATCCTGTTTCACACTCTGTCCAGCTTTGTGGTTAGGTACAAGAAATGCATGGTGATGTCATAACTTTATTATAATGGACATTTTCATCATGGCAGGCCTGAGAGAGTTTGTTTGTAACTTGAAACATCAGGGTTTATTTCCCTAGTAGATATAAATGGCACTTTTGGGTGCATGAAGGTAGAAATAAGAAAAAAACCCTAAAATTAGTCTTGTGGTAGACAGTAGCAATTGAGACATTCCACAGCCTATTATGTAGCCTTATACAAGGCTGTCTCAAAGTACTTTTTTCGTCTTTTTATCTAGAGGGTTGGTAGGTTACTTGAATAAATCATGATATCCAAATACAAATAAAAGCAAAGGCTGGAATTTCTGACCTAGAATTTGAATATACACCATACATTTAATTCATAAAGTTCATTCATTCAGTTTTGTGTTCAAATACTGAAAAGAAAGGACAGCCTACCGGCTGGAAAGCTAGCTTAACATTTAGATGCTCATAGGGTTTGCTCTTTGTTTTGCTGCAGACTTGCTACGTGTTACTGGATGAGCTCCCAATGTGCAAAATGTAGCCCAAGTGGTAGATGGTGGTACTCCTTATGATAAGTACTTAAACTCTACTTAAACCACACATTAGTCAGCATGCTGACCACCCTTTCATTTAGCAGGCTGGCAGGTCAAATGCCAAGAGGTAGTCAATATGGAAATTTTACAAATAAGATACCTCTTTTTCAAAATTCAGGCAAACTAAAAAAAATCTGCCCTGCATTCCTCTAGATTCATGATTATCCCTCCCCTTACAGTTCCTCAAAATACAAACACACATTTTCTCCACATTTTCTGAGAACAGTAAATATACAAGGCTACTTAGGGAAGATGAGCTGAAAAACAAATAGATTTGGGATTTTCATACAGCTCAGTGATGAGCTAAGTGGTAGGATTGCAGGTCTGCCAAGACCAAAACACTTAAAGGCAAGCTCAGAAATTAATGTGACTGAAAAGTCTTGAGGTATGAAAGCTGGTGTGCTTAAAGTCAAGTTGCCTCCAGGATTAGGTTAATGCTGAACAGGGATTTTCTAGGACCTTAATTCTATATAATGTTTTTTGGCTATCCGTTCCAGTTTGAGGAATAAAGATACCAACATTATTAAACTGTACAAGATTACTGCACTAAGGAGGGGAAATGCATGGAAAAATTGATGCATCAGAATTAGGGTAATAATATACCTGAGCACAAGAATATTGTCAGTATGCTCTGTTCAAACATCTCCTGAATTCAGTCTGATCCTTTAAGTCTTGATCCTTCTCTGTCCAGTACTGTTAGATTATTTTCCTGTAAAAGTGATTTGCAGTATCCAAAAAGTCACACTACATATACTGCACTGTTCTCGTGTTGATTCATGTTCTGTGAATTAGGTGATATTTATGGAATTTTCTTTTCCTTGTAGGTCTCGACCGAAGAAGGAATGAGTTTAGCCAGAGAATACTCCTGCTCTTTTTTTGAGACTTCAGCTGCCCTCCGCTTCTACATTGATGATGTCTTTCATGGACTAGTGAGGGAAATCCGAAGGAAAGAGTCTTTGCTGCCCATGGTAGAGAAGAAGATGAAGAGGAAGGATAGTCTGTGGCGGAAACTGAAAGGATCCTTGAAGAAAAAAAAGGAAAGTACCACCTGATGGCAATTCCCCATGAGCCACCCATCAGGAGCTGACCACAGTAACATGTAACAGTTCAAAAAGGCAGCATTGACACAGCATCTTCCAGACCAGGTCCTGGAGTTCCTTCCCTTCAGTCCTCATGCAGAAGTAGCTCCTTGAAGGCCCAATTAATGGTTGCCCTGTGTCTCCTCTGTATTATAGATAAAGTCACTTAGCATACCCTCTCATCCCTTCTCTGCAAATCTGAGTGGACAAAATACTGTGTTTTTTTTTACCTGGCTCCTGTCTGGTCTTCAGATGTTAGGAATTAAGCCAGCATCCAAGGCAGAACCAGCTTCCACCAGCTCTAGGACAAGGGATGCACTTATTGCCTCCTCTCTACGTGCATGGATCATTTCACCATCCTAGGAATGAGTAGCATTGATTTCAATGGACATTTTGACTGCTTAAGGACTTTAGGATTTGACCTTCAGCTTTGCATTCACATGTAGGTTTAGGGTTAGACTGTGCTCAGCCCGCATATGTGTCTGTGTAAACCAGGCCCAAAGGGAATGCTGGGGGCTCCCAGTTTTGACCCTTTAGAGCCTTGTCCTCATAGTGTCCTTTCCATTTAGCAGAAAGGGTTGTCAAGCATAGCACAAGTCATGCACCAGCTGCCTGGAGGCTGCAGGGCTACTGTTCTGTCTCCTTTGCTCAATACTCACCAGGACTAGCTAGCAGAGGTGTGATGTTCTACAGACATGCAGTGCATTAGAATCATAGAGTAGTTTGGATTGAAAAGGACCTTTAGAGCTCATCTAGTCCTCTCCCCTCCCCCTGCAATGAGCAGGTACATCTTCAACTAGATCAGGTTGCTCAGAGCCCCATCCAACCTGACCTGGAACGTTTCTGGGGATAGGGCATCTACCACCTCTCTGGGCAACCTGGGCCAGTGTTTCACCATTGGCCACACTCCTGTGTCCTGCCAAGGAGCACACAAAGGCATTGTCTCTCTGATACTTCCCAGAGCCCTCCCTAGAGCTGTGCAGCTCTGTCCCAGCATGTAATAACATCTGCAATGTAACATTCAGGCCTCGAGCTACTAGAGAATTACATCAGGTCAGTCACTACCTTTCACAGTCCTTAACCACCCAGGTGAATCATTTGATCGATCAGTTGGACAGGTCTTTTAAATACTCCTTTTTAAAGCTGGCATGAAGTAAGGTATAGCCTAATCAACTTTTTTTTTTTTTTTTCCTAGACTTCTTTCATTATTGACTTTATTTAAAAAGTTTACAATTAAAACATGCATACATTTTGTCAAAAAATAAAGACTGTGATTTCCATGAAACCACACCAGTAGTCAGTGTCATTTGTGTCTGACCTGGAATGATAACTGGTATCATTAGAAAAACATGTATTTTCATTAGTAAATGTTCATTTTTTTCACTTTTCTTCTTTGATTATTTTGCAGGGTTTAAACTAATTATATTTTGGACAACCTGGGGGGGCAGTTGATTTGTTTTGCTATGTTAAATTTGAAAAGGTTATGGTTTCATGAAGAATTTCAGTTCATTAAAATCTAGTGGTTTGTTCTCCGTTTTCTCTGCCTTTCAAGAAAATCCAGTGATAATTTTTGACTTGTCAAAAATTCTCTGCCAAAAGTACTACTTTGCTGTATATAGTTAGATAATATGTGACTATATTTCTATTTCAGATTATTTCAGATGAATACAAACACATACACACATTTAAGGTGAATTTTCTTTTTCCTGCCTCCAACAACTGAAGTCTACATTTACACTACTGTAATTACTATTATAATTTTACCTGTATTGCCACAGAGATTTTAGGTGAAGCATCCTAGAGACAAAGAGATGTGCTTGTCCAAAGAGTTTATGAGCGAAGTATTGGTGGAGGGACAACAGGAGCCTGCACTGAACAGATGGCAGCTATGAGACAATAAATAACAAGGGGAAACATCTGTGACTGTTCCAATGCTGCACACTGCATAGAGGGGGATGAAGCAGTTGTTCCATGTGTAAAAGACCATAGAAATTAGTACCCTGAGAAACCTTGAGGGATGCTCATTGGTCTTTTTCAGGCAGATGCTTAAGCTTTGAGTCAATTGAAAACCATTTAGCATTGGTTGTTATGTCATTTCACCCACTGTGCTGAGAGACATATATCAACACTGGCCTGGCTCTGTATTTTTAGGGGTACCTTGTTTCAGGTCAGTTTACGATACAGAAAAGGTTGCAGAAGAGGGTGTAGATATACTTTAAGATTAAACCTTAAATGGATTGATAAAATAAACATGCCCATTCTCTGACACTAAGGTCATCTGGCATGGAACAACATCTTTCCATGTTATTAAACTCTCTTAGCCTTCACAGCAGGGTTATCACATGCAAACTGCAGTTGGAAGTGGTCCCTGAACTATGCTACGTTCTGCACCATGCTCAGCAACTGGCTACAAAAGTGGTAGCCTGCTGTGGTCTGAAACCAAGCTAGGGATCATTTTACCAATTTAGCAGTATAGATGTGCTTGGGTGCCTCCCTCATTATGTTCAAATTACTAGTACAGACACAGTTTATGCAGTCATATTTTCTGATGAACCAAGCATTCAGGTTCCCCACAATCAGCCCTTACATGACACATTTTGAAATACATTTGATACAAGGTTAATCTCTTCAAGAAGAATGAGGCATCATACTCTCTGAGGATCTTCTTTTATGTCTTCCATGAGCAATTTCAGGCATTTGAATATGTACTAGGCAGAAAAGTCCGTATTTATGTCACTGCAATTTGATCATGCAAATCTTGAGCATGACTTCTAGTCATTAAGAGTCTCTCTTTGGTTAATAAGGGGAGCGAGGTTCCTCTGGTTGGTGATTTGTCCCATCCACCTTGGATGGTTAGCAGATGATGACTCGCTCCCTGAAATGGCTGCCTCTTTCTGGTGACCCTCTGTCACTCCATAAAGAGAAACTTGGTCTCCAAGCCTAACGTTTTGATGGCTAAATTCAGATATGATTTGTCCACCCAATATCTATGGCAGAGAATGGTGCTGTAAATACTTGGCATTGAATCTTGTCTCTGAAACACCTGACCATCCGTTATTTTTAAATTAGGAAAGTCGTTCTAATTTACCATCACCCGTTTCCTCAATAATCTATAACACTTAACCTCAGTTAATTGAGCAGAGCTGATAGAGGTTATAGTCACTGAGAATAACATAAGTCATAACTGCACAAGAGTCTGGGTGCAGCTGCTTTACCTAATTAATCATTATGATTCCATCACAGAAGATTGTATTTAGCTGTCAAAGCTAGCTGACAGAATTAAAAAACAGCAGCTCTGTGTCTAAAGACTTTTCCATCTCTGACTAGTCTCTCATCTAATCACGTCCGGAAAATTTGAAGAAGGAAACTGATCACTTTATTTTGCTGTGTTGCCTAAAATCCCATGAAGGTGGCAGCTATAACTTACTCCACTGTCAGATTGTGTTACAGCTGGACTGTAATTCAGCTTCCTCCAGGAAGCTGAATAATTAAATCCAACTAATAAATAAAATAAAATAATAACACTTTGCAAATATATCCATGGTGTCTCTGGCAAATACATAATATATGGCAGTTAATTACCCTTCTTCCCAGTTATGGCACATCAAGTGTTGTATCTAGTTGAGAAGTAATCTGCAGAAGGCTGTAAGTCAAGGTGGAATATTGGAATACTTATCTTTTCCCTTTTCATGAGCTTTGCATAAAGGCCTTAAGACTTAAACACAGAAACGTGTGTTCCATCAGATGGTCAGTTCATGAACTACATTAACAGTCTGATGTCTTTACAAATGATTGAAAATCATTTCTTTACACATAAAAAATATAATATTTTACAACTGATTTGAAAGAATGCATAGCTAGAATGAAAAGAAGGAATACTCCTCATTTCGTCCGTTATATATATTATATGATGTGTACACACAACATATATAAATAGTATATATAATAAATAATAAACATAGTTTCTCTGTTTCTCATTCTTAGCCTTTCTTAGATGTTTGATCCCTTCTTGTATCATGACAGATAGAAAAAATATATGCAATGAGCCATAGATGGGCCTCAGCAGAGTTTAGTGTCTCATAGTGGTGATTTATACTCTACAACTGTGTCAGTGTCTTCTCCCAAGTTGAATGTTACAGTCTCTTGGGCCAGATTGTGATATTTGTGATAAACAAAATGGCTGCCAGCAGGCTTTCTTGTAGAGACGGTAAACAAAGGCACCTGCTGTAGACACTGGAGAAGGTGATACTGAGATGACAATGTCAACTGTTAAAAATTAAACTCAAGACCGTCAATTCATTTCATACAAATTACACAAAGTTTGCAGTTAGCTATAGGAATGCACCAGTGTTTGCCTGAATTTGTACTAGCAATTGAAAGATGGATGTCTAGCACAGGCAATTATGCTAATATAATTCAATTAAGTATACTTACAGTAGTTAGCCATATTTAGAAATCCCCCTTGGGGACTATTATTTATACAAGTGTGCATCATGCACACTGCTTCTTGTTTATGATTCTGAAAAAATCCCTGAAAATTAGCAGAAGAAAGGCAAAATTACAGAATATGATTTAATACAATGAAAATCTCGGTTCTTATAAATTGAATGGCAGTTGAACAGAGTAGCATCTTAGACCAGTTGTGATCAGCCTCCTTTTCAGCACTGTTTCTAGCTTGATGGGTTCCTTCAAGTATGTGGAGCTCCGTAGGATGTCTGCCTGGCAGAATGATTTGTAATGAGGATGGCATTGTCTCACAGATGCTGTGAAAGTCACCCCAAGCAGCATTGCCCTGCACCTCTAGCCTGATTTATCACTCCCTGATGCTCCTAGTTCTAAGCCTGCTCAATTTGAGCTCTCCAATTTTGTTACATTGTGCTGAATTATGAGGTTGTTTTGTGATGAGGACAAATGTCCACTCAAGAGCACCAAACTCATTTCATGATCTGAACTTTTCCCCCAAGAGGTAATAAAGACAAGAACATCAAAAGCCATTGCATCACTTACTGTATATCTTCTGTCAATAGATAATTCATGTGACAATGAGATTTTCCCATTCTCACACTTTGTCATGCATCATTTTTTTGCAGTCTTTTTAGACTTAAAACTGTTTCAACAACTACATGACCAAACCCAAAAGCCATTATTTTTCATGGTTGCAGTGGGAACAATATCATTTTTCTCTTATTGTTTAATTAACAGAAGAGGAAGCCATTCAATTTCACCTCTATAAAATCCAATGGACAAAATTTTTCTATTTGTCTGCTCTTTCTGCATTCTGCAAACAAAATAGTTTGGAATTTCTGGTCCAAATAAGGATAGATGCAGTAGATTCAGGATTTGCTTCATAAACGATGGTTGTGACTTCATTCAGTCCCTTCCAACAATGTAGCCTGAAGAAGATTCCTATGCAGTTTCTTCCATTAGTTTCTCTCCAACCCCAAAACGTCAAGGCTAACCTCTCCACCTTAAATGCCATCCAGATAAACTCACTGTTTTTCATTTTTATTACACTTGGTCTATTACGTCACTCTCAGCAATGTAAAAGATGGTCTTGGGTGCTTTTCACAAACTAAAGATGCTCATCTTCTGCCTTCTTCATAAATTTCCCATTAATTTAATGTTCATATTGAGGTGAATGACTAATATTTTTAGTGATAAAGTTTTGCAAAGTCACTCAGCTTTCTGAATAAGAAGCTGATGGTTTCTGCAAACCGACTTTGCAAACTGACACTGCTAGACACTGCTGACTAATCACAGATGCCTCTTTATCTAGGACATTGAATGAATAAGCTTGAACACTTAAGGTATTGAGCCAGTGTAAGTGGGCAGCTCTTCTGAATGCAATGGAAAACCTTACAGTTGATTCACATCCATCTCCATAAAAGAATTACGTGTTATCACATGATGATGAATACACTTCAGTCACAAAGAAGAAGATGAGCTTTCTGAAAACTTACAAAAGCCATAACCCAAAGCAAAAGATAATCTAAGGAAAACAGAATAAACAGTCTGTGAGTAATGGAAGGATAGGCGGAAGGGGTAGAGGAGAATACAGTATGTGTAAATGTTTGAAAATCAAGTGAACTTGGAATGCCTTACACCATACTCCATTCTGGATGGGTCTTAATGCCTTCCTAAAAGGGAGTAAGAGTAGATATAATCTCAAAAAGATAGAAGACATGCTCCAGAGGTTTGATTAAAGTGCACACACCATAGGAGTTTGCTGGAGGATATTAAGATGGGATTGGTGATAGTAAGAGCAATAGTAATTGATGATGACTTGTGTCATCCTATGGATGATGCAATTTGATTGGCATAGAAAATGGAGGGAAGAGGACAGAGAAACTACTCGCCCTGTGAATATGCAAGACAGTTTGGCAACACATTTTAGTGAAAAAAATATGGAGAATGCAGCATATAATGGAAAATTAAACAGGAAGAAACAATATCAAAACTCAGTGAAGTAAAAGGGAAATTTGGATTTCCTTCCCTGAATTGTGCATCAGGTTTCTAATGAGCATCTCACTACAGGTGACTATGGAATAAATTGTCCCTTCACTGAAGCTTCTTTGGATACTTATGAGAATAACTCTCTCTGTGGTGTCTGCTGGCTCCCCATACTGTGTATGCTTCAGAAACTGAAAGCAGCTGGTTTCAACTGAACAGTTGGGGGAAAAGTAGGATGCTCAGCTCTGTATTTTGAAAGGATAGTAGCAAAATCCTCATTTATATGCCTCATAACTAACATAAAAGATGTTATGATAGCTCCCTGCTGAAGATTTTAAATGGTACTTCAAATATGTGGTTTCATCTGGGAAAGCAGCTACCAGTTTGCAACCAGTGCATGCAGATCATTCGCTGCTGGCTTTTTCCCTCCCACTGTTCTCAGACCAGATGTTAATGAAAAATGTAGGAACCTGTTTCTGCTCTCCTGTTTAGTTAATAAGGTGTTCACCAAATACTCCTAAGTCTTTATCTAGCAAAACTGGATGAGATCCAAGTTATCAGAGAATACAGCAGGGATGTCTTTAAGTAGGCAGATGTTCAAAGGAGTACTTTGAAGAGTTCTTCGACCTGTGCAGAGTTGATTACCATGATGTGGATGAAAGATGAGAAGAAAAAGAGATGAAACCACAAAGCCTAGGAAAATATGCTATAGCTGCCAACAATAAACTTCAGAAAGACTTAAGTTATAGAAGCTGTGAAATATTTCTGTGATAAAAGTTCTGAGTCAGGATGGACCTCCAGGGATCGCTGAGAAATTTGAGAACAGTCAGTACCATATCAGTTCTTTCACCTGACAGAGACTTTTCAAACCACTTACCACTGAGTGATAAAAAACCTTATAGGGAATCACAGTGATTCAAACAGACAGGAGAGGAAAAGACACATTGTGACACAAAAGGATCTTCACTTTTAGTGTATAAGGAGGTCTGACTGGTTTGCAGACTGCCCACCTTGTGTCAGATTTTGTAAATCAAGGACAGGTTTGAAGATCACTTTTAAATTCCCTCAGTGTACTATGGCAGTACATTACTGTCGATAATTTCACTGATATGCAAGTGTCTGTGATGATCTTCAGCCTGATACTGAAGCAGACGGTCCTCTTGGGATGACATCTCCCAGATACCATATAGAAACTGCAGTCCCACATATTAATTCGTTGCCATATGTTCACCAATAGTGTTGCATTGATGCTGAGTGTTAAACCTCAGACTTTGCCTTACAAAGCTGCTGCTGGGCCCATGGTCACCTGCGGTCTCACTTAGGGGGCAGAGAATAACACAGCTGGAGGCTGGAGGAGGAATTCTTGTTGTATCATCCATCACTGCCCTTTGGTCTGTGTCTAGTGTCTTCCCCTGGGGTGGGCATGAGCAGGAGCAGGAAAACCATCACTGCTGGGAAGACACCTGAAGGCAGATGAGCTTCCCCAACCATCCTTCAGCTGTGCTGATCAAACAGCAGGGGAATGACAGCTCTTCTCAACACATTTTTTTGCTGCAAAGAAATGTCAAAATGCTAGAGTTAAATAAGATGCTTTTTACCATTTTGGAGCTATAGATATTCTTTTCATCTTGTAAAGCAGGGCAGGCACAATCTAACTGCTTTCTCACTGGAAAATATATACTCTATACATCCTAAATAGTCTCAGAGACACACATGTATAATCATACAAACACACTGTGTTCAAACCCCAGAAATTCGTCTGTCCCCATCTATCTTGCAGTCTGTATCTGGAAGTAAAGCTAGGGTGACTAAAAAACCAAAAGTATTTTTTTCTCCAAGCCTTTGTGCCACCAGAGGAAAATAAGAGAGACCATGCTTTTGATAGTATTACTAATAATACCCACAGCATGTATATTCTATGTGCCTCGTTGATATCTTTCAATTACTTTTTTCCTAAACTTTCAAAGCAAAAAACTGTTACTGTCACTGTAGAGAAAGCCAGGAAAATCAGATTAAATTAAATGTTTAACTTTTATGTGGCCATATTTACCTAAAAGAAGTACTAAACATGTGCAAATGGATTCGATTGTGCTTGTAATAATTCACTGTGAGAATGAACAAGCTATTGGCACTTGGCAGAGTACTAGCATATGACTTAGAGATTTCAAATCTATGTAATAAAAGCAGGCCAGACAGACAGAGGAGTCTGTCGGGACAACTTTGGGTATGTACATTAAACAGTAGTAATAGAAAGAAGTAAACACAAGTCCAATATTTGGCTAACTTTCAACTGGTGAGACACATTTTATGGTAGGCAAGGCTTCCAAGGGAACTGGTAAAGACCTTTACATTTAGGTCACCTATATTTAGACAAGATAAAGCACTATGTCACATCCTACTAAGAATTGTCCCAGCTTCATAGATCATTTCTCTCTCCACCTTTCACATTTCTACAGGCAGCTGCTGTGCTGCTGACTAAAAAACAATGACTGCATTTGAAAGACGTATGAGGATTATTTACCTAGAAATAAAATGCCTTTATCTTTAGAAAATAATAAGTTGAAAGGGATAGGAACCTTCTTAATTCTGATTTATTCATAGTATTTTTTGTGGGATATTATTTGGTTAGGCCTCAGAGTTTAAGTACATATAGTGACTTAAGTAACATGACACATCTATCAAGGGTTTGCCTTTTCTTATAGGAGGAAAGACTCTTTGTAGATTCTTGATTTGGTACACTTCATATTGCTTTATCTTAATTAAAGGTTCATTATACAGAAAAAATGTATGTTCTATACTACAGCCAACAAAATACCAGTTTCCTGCTGAGGTCAAAGCAGAATCCCAGTAAAGAGGATTAAAACATATTAAGGAATGATATGTATGCTCTCTCACAGACCATTCACCAGAAGCCTCCTGAACCAGAAGTTATTTCTGTGAATTCAGTGATCTTCAATCAAACCTTTCATGACCTTGTTCTGGAAGTCTTTTTTGGGCCTGTAAAGTTTTTCATCCACAACATCCAGGCTAAGCTTCATGAGACCTTCCTGAGAAACCTGGAGAAACTTTATTTTCCTTTCCTTCTCCAGTGGTAGAAATGGTATTTTATAAGTGTCATAAAAGCTCACAGGCTTTCTCTAGGTATGATCTGTAGAAAACAACATTTAAACTGCTAAGGCTTAATTTTGTTAGGTAAATGTGGGCTTTCTTGCCTCTTGAAAGCCCCAAAGTCATTTGCAACACTGGCAAATGACAGATATGGCAAGAACAAGACACACCAGCCCTTCTGTAGCAACATTTGGAAGCCCGGCAGGACACCCTGGGACATCCCAGCGGCCTGAGGACTCCTCGGGCAGGTAGCTATTCATGAGAATATGGGATACGATCACAACTCCATCATAAGAAGGTGTTTCATTGCAAATTACTTGCATGGGATGATTCCTGACCCATGTCAATGTCCAAACAGTGCCAGCGCATTGCCTCTGAGGAGTTGGGTCTTCGCTGAAGGAATACGAACCCAGATAACACCCTCAGTACTCTGAAATGTGTTAGATACATACATTTTACAGATAGGTTCATATACCCACCTCACTTTGTGACTCTGGGCCACATCTCTTCTGCAACACAAAATAACAAGATTACCCTCTAAAGTAGTAGCTAATGAAAAAAAAATAAAAATAGTGATTTCCCTTTGCAAGGGGAGCAAGCTATTCCACTTTTCTCTCAGCAGCTTCTTGAATTAATTTTGAGTGCTGTGTGTGACACAGCAGAGCAGCACGGGACCAGTGTAGCCAACAAAATTATTACTGGCATATTTTCAAGTCACTAGACTATGTCAGAGATGTTTATGTGTGTTTTGTTGCCTTGTAAATATAAAAACAAGTTGGAGGAAATTGTGGCAGCTGCTCTGAGATGTGACAGAAGTTCAGCTTCTATGGGCCATCAGGAAGAAATACGAGTAACTTTTGAGTTTACACTGAGAACGAGTACTAGGGAATCTAGAAGAAGCAATGAATTGGATAACATTTTTGTTTTTTTAGTTTTTGGTTTGTTTGTTTGTTTGTTTGTTTTTTAAAAAAAACATCCCCAATAGAGGAAAAGTGCTTAAAGCAGTTACTCATTTACTTGAACAGATCTTGAATTTTTAAGAAGGATGTCCTGTTCCATAGACTTTGAGTAACTCTATGTGCTTTTCGCCAGGTACGTTTATTTTATCTTAGTCCTAGTTTCCTCATCTGACCATAGACATTGAAAATTAAGTATTACCTGTATAAGTTATGTAAATCTAAGCCTTAAGGATATTTCTGGAATCTTCCCTAAAGCATATTTGTTAGGGCTTTTAAAAAGTCAATTATAACATTATCAGGAAATTCATTGAACCAATTACTTCCCTTAGAGGTCAAGCTAATAGTCTAACAAGCTAACCTCCCGAGTAATTTTAATGATACTCTATGCTATTACCACACCCTTTCCACTCCCCAGAAATCCCATAAACCAACAAGATTTTATGGTTTCTTATCCTAGAAGTATATGACAAAGTAAGAATTAAGCCGGAATATGTTGGTTTAATCAACTCTTGATGACGTAAAAAAACATTTAAATTAGGAAACCTTTTGTGAAAAAAGAAAGGATTCTAAAATTATTTTCAAGAGCAGTAAATTTTTTTCTTGAAGCTTCCCCTCATTATACAATGTTCAGTGAAGCTTTTCCTCTATTTAAGTATAGCCCTAAAGTGTATAATTTCTGCTATCTGATATACAAGAATTTAAGAACATAATTTTTTTTTTTAAGATCATATATAAAAATTATATACATGTCAGGTTATTAATATATAAAATTAATACAGTAACTAGAAATTTGTAAGTGCTTGACAGAAAATATTAATTTTGATTATTAAAAGATATGCTTTACATGTTTTTCTTGTTTTCAGTTCAAGTTCTATGTCGTGAACATTGAAGATTTTTTTTCTCGTTTCCTTGAAACCAAGCTTTGATGGAAAACTTTATAAAACCCTCCACAACACGAGAATTTAAAGACTTTGAAAAGAACTTTTTTCTTTCCTTTCCTCCATTTTTTTCTCTTTTCTTTTCCTTTTTTCTTTTTCCTATTATCTTTTTCTCTTTTTTCTATTTTCTTTTTTCTTCCTTTTATTTTTAATTTAATTTTAATTTTAATTTTAATTTTTTCCTTTTTTTTTTTTTTAATTCTGAGCTGGTTGAGAGTTACCAGCAGAACCAGCTGGATAACCAGCTTAATCTGTCTTCCTATTTATAAGAGCATTGTCCAGACAGTCTTTCTTTATGACAGTGATATTCCCCATGTTCCCACATGACCAGGTAGGGATTAAAGCAATGGTATGGTCTCTTGCTTTGTGCAAAACTAATACTCAGTGACCCTCTTTGTGAACCCATCCACATCAGCTAAACTGTGGAGCAGAAATGTCACTCAGCAAAAGAAGACCAGCAAAATGACTAATTTTCTGCCAGTTTAGCACTCAAAATCTGGCAGCACAAGCGGAAGGGCAGGGCTGTGCAGTTCTAACTTGATTGCCTCCAACTGTCTTAGAAATGCAACCTTGGGCCCTAAGTAATTCTGTGCTTGGCAAATATGTTTAAACTTTAAAGACAATGAAGAAACTATAACAGTTTTCTTACAAATAATTGCCTCCTCTAATTAGACTTGTTAGAAATTTGGCTTAAAACATATAATATGTAAAATGACAATTTAAATCCAGGAGAATGGTGAAAGCTTATTATGAAACTCTTTTCCTGTCCTTGATGCTATATATCCTACTTTTTTATACCATTTTCCAGGAGTACAGCATCCCTTTTTTTACACACCATCACTATTGTTATACACCACCTTTCAACTATCAAATCTGGAGTATAATTGAGGTTATAATGAATCTTCCCGTCCCATAAGTGCATTTTCAACTTCATACTGAAGCCAAAACCAAAAATAAAATATAAAGCTGAAGTTATCTAAAATGCATTTGTCTTTACAAAGCTTTTGTTCAAAACATGTATCGGGGCATTCAAGTGACTCAAGCTGTAATGAAATCTTTCTCTTAGACATTTGGAAAAACCTTCAACAGAATAGGTGGAGTCAACTACGTTGAGAAAGATAACATAAAACTCATGGGAACTCCTACCATTTCTAGAAAGGCAGGTACACTTCTGTGCCAGATCAGAGAAGCCCCCCTCACACCCTCATCCCATGGTGTTGTCTCTTAGAGCACAAGATATTTTGTTTAGCACTAAGAGAAAGAGGACATCTATAGAAACTCTGTTTGCTCCTGCTTGAAAATGTCTGTAAGAACCTTCTACTTACATTAGATAGCAGCTTCATGGTTTTTTTTTTTCAAAATAACAATATTTCTGCATTACTTGATGGCATCTGTACTATTGTTAAATAATATGACAACCTAAATTACAACATGAGGTTTGGATTTATATTTTAAAACCAGATTTGGTACGATTTTATGAACTATTTTTATCACCAAAAAATCGTTATAGAAAAATCTCTTCCAATTCCTTTTTTTTCCCCTCCTTATTTTCCACAATAAAGAGAAAGAAAAGGAGAAAAATAAATAAATAAATGAAAAAGAGCTATGTATGTGTAGGCACACAATTTCTACAAGTTCTGTCAGGTGATGGAGGTGAATAACTTGGGAAAAAGCACACATGCACACCCACATCCATGAACACCTCAAGTCAGATCTGTCTTCACCACATATAACCGAAGGCTGAAGTACAAACCAGACCTCATGTGAAAGGGTTTTACTCCCAGTCTACTAAATCAGGTGCCCAAAGTAGGTTCCTAAATTCTTTAATCAAAGTGTAAGCACTGCTGGGAGATGAACAACGGGATATAAAAGCCAGCACTGACAACTAATTGAGCTAGTCAGCAGAAAGCAGTGTTCAGTGGGAGTGTATGAGATCCTGCTTATTTCATGATTTAGTGACCTGCTTAATACTGAGTTAAACACCTGACAAGCTGGTGTCTTCTTCTGTATTTAAGTACCTAAAAGTGTTTATTCTTTCTTGAAATGTACTGAGAAAAGCAGATTAGTAAGCGAAGATCACTTTGAGTTCAGGATTCAGAGGCAGAGAATTCATCCATTCACAGGCCCAAATTTATGCATCTGAGATGGCTCCAGATGTTTGTTGTCTTAGAAGTCTGGGCATACATTGCATTAAGACAACTATGAAAGTTATTAAAATGTAGCACACAACAAAGAAGTCAGGCAGGGATTTTGGTGCATGAATTTCAATTTCTAAATTTCATGTTAGAAGTTGAATATTGTTACACTCTATTTCACAGGTCTTGATTTGGAGCATTTTATTTCTATTGCACAGTTTCTGTCAAAGTTTCAAAATGCATTATCTGGATGAGCATCCTCCTAAAGAAAACACTATAAACAATTAGATCTGCAGGTGAAGATTAGGAGTTCTCTGTAAGGGTGCTGCTGCTTGCTATAAAAATATGCTTCATTTTTATCAGTTCTCTTCTGCAATTAAGGGACTGACCAGTACTAACAGTTACATAAAACCATTATCTCACTGGAGCAGTAGAAATAACGTTGCCAAGGTGATTCTGTTTTTTTGTGATATTCTAAACATATGGTGAGACAAAACCACTATAATACAAAGGCTTAAATCTTGCTGGGCACAAAGGCTACACTTCAAGTCTCAACTGAGAAATGGGGACTTTCATTACTATGATAATTTCAGGTAAAAGGGCCAAAACTGGTTGTTTTTTCTACAGACTTTAAAATGAAAATTCTTGCACAGCCTGGAATATCTTAGCACAGCAGCAGGTTTTTATGAAGATAGTGTTAGTTAAGAAATTTGCATTACTGTATGTTTCAGTTTAAAAAAAATAACAAAAATTTCCAAGTTCTGTTGGATTCAGATCAAATCATCCAGGCAAGCTTCCAGAGAGTGGGCCATTTCCCAAATGACAATAATTTCATTAGGATACTTCCTGCAGCTCAGCCAACATTCTAAACCAGGCACTTGGTAGTAGACATTGTTGGCTAAATATTTTGTGCTCCTATAATAAGGGTTTGATAAGTGGTTTAACGCCATTTTCGCTAAAGCAAATAGGTGATTTGCTCTTGACATCAGTATGAAAGGAATCAAGGCTTTATGTGACTGCACTTTATAAATCTCTCCTTTGACTGGCTGTATTTTGAGGTTATTGTCTATTTATCACCTGTCTTTAAAGTGGCAGAGACTGGCCACAAATATACACTGGGCAGGGGTGACACTACTTTAAAGGAGTAAAAAATAATGGTTATGAGTCACACTTTTCATGTCTGAGAACACATAAATAAGGAATATATTAAGGCAATTAAGCACAGGAAATACACAAGTGAGTAAGACTCACTGGGATCTTGGTATGTTTTCACATCCTGCTGCAATGTGGGGCAGTGTTGACTGGGTGTATCTCATCTGAGCTTTGCACCTGTAAAGGTCAGAAAGCTGTGCAAAGTTTCCTGCATAGCAAATCCAACAATTTCTTCTCTATTTCAGCCTAAAATCTTTATTGCAAGTTCACCCTTCCTTTCTAAATTCACCAGTTCTATCCTCATTTTTCTTGTTATTTTTCCTCTTCCAACTAAAACATTGAGTGAATCCTGTGCAAGAACTTCACTTTTATCAATGACATTTTTATCATTATTTCCTTAACTTCTTTGTGTGGTTGTAACTATTTCTTGATCTGTCTTTTTTGGGGTCGTGGGTGGTGGTAATAAAACATTATTTACAAGTCCTGTCTCCAACCCTATCAGATGGTTAAGGAACTGTTTCAGTATGGGCTTTAGCATGATGGGGTTCAGTTGTGCACCCATGTGTGTCTTTCTGCCTGTCACACCTCTGTTATGGTAAGTGCTTAAATGCAAGAATATGCAAAGAGTTTTGAGAGGAAAAAAGCTGGGTTTCAGTATTGGTTTTTTTAATGTAAAACAGTCTTTCACAAATTATTTATGTGTTTTATAGTCCTTAGTTGTTAAATATCCACCGCTAAATCTGCCCCCGTGTATTGTCAGATCTGGGAGCAAGAAGGCAAAATACTAATGATCTTAAGTCAGAGATGCTACACCACAAGCAGTGCAATAAATCTTTTCTAAAGAGTTTTATCATTTTGCTCCAAGCAGCACTTCTGCACATTTTGTGATAAATTATTGTAGAAAATTGGCATCCATTTGAAAATTCTGAGTGTGAATACGATTTATTAGAGCAAAACGTCATAGTAATTAACAATAAATCGAAAAATGCAGAAAAAATTCAGCTTTCTCATCACCTTATCCAAGCAGACTATGATGTTATAATCCAAAAACACCTTAATACATATTTTATTCTCTTCAATGCTGATACAAATAATTATATGGAATCAGATCTCTTAGGACTTCCAAATTTCAGCTTCATTTTGTTGGGTCCAAAATGTTCAATAACCTTGATTAAATGCCAGCAAGGGATCGCAGTCTGAGACATCACATAATAAAGCTGAGTCAAATATTAGTTCTGCACAATCCTGGCTCACTTTACACCACCTTTGGGAATGCTTTAAACTATTACTATGCAGTGATTTCAACAGCATTGCTAAAACCACTCTGCTAGCATATTCCCAGCACTGGATTCCTAGGATTGTGGAGAGTGTGCAAAAGTTCCTGATTTACATTTTATTTTCAGGAGGTCAGTCCAGCTTGGTTCACACTGAGTTTGTATTCTGAATGTGTCTGGTCATAATCCATGGTAGTTATTTTTTTCCCATTGGCAAATGGAGACTTCAAAGGAGGGGAAGGAAATGCAATCACACTTCCCATGAAGGATTGTCATGTTGGTGGCAGGAATGTCAAAATCTTTCTTGATTTCCTAACACCTGAGGGGGTGTTCTATCCTCCTATTTTGCTTTTTTTCATTAAAGCTAACAAAAACCATCAAAAGCAAGCAAATTGCCATCAAGATAAATAAATGTTAGATTAAGTTTAAAATATTTTAATATGCTGTGTCTTCATCTGTAGCAGAAATTGAGATGAGCTTGGAAATATTCTTAGGCATTAGAATGTGATCTTTTATGCTGCTATCTGACAGAACATTTACCAGCTTGTTCCAACAAACACATTCTGTAAAATATTCCTGGATATCATTTTGTGATTAGATTAGTTGAAGGACTTTTCCCTGTGACAAATTAACATGTGGCCTCCCGGTTATTAAAGCCTGAAGCATTTCCTGGACATGGCATGGACATAGGGTATTTGCTCATGTTGACTTCCGTGTCCTGGAACATTCCCATGGACATTCAATGTATTGCTGTTGAATTCACCTCAAATTGCTTTATTCTGGATCCTTCTGGACTTCAATTCATTTTCTGCAAGTATCTACATTTTATCTCATGGAAAACTAATCTTGGTAATCTAAGGAAACAGAGGCACATCAATTTACAAAGTAAAACAACTATCAATGGTGAAGGGTTCGAACTAAGAAGTCTTGCTGTCTTGCAGTTTTACTTTCTGGCATTGTTTGATGTTGGTAATTAATTTCTTAATTTCTTCCATTCCAAAAATGAATGCATGAATTAAAAATTTTGTTGTCTACAGATAATTTTTCAGTGGTGTTTTCTCTTCTCTTCTCTTCTCTTCTCTTCTCTTCTCTTCTCTTCTCTTCTCTTCTCTTCTCTTCTCTTCTCTTCTCTTCTCTTCTCTTCTCTTCTCTTCTCTTCTCTTCTCTCTCGCCCCTTCCCAACCCGCCCCTTCCCTTCTCTTCTCTCTCTTCCCTTCCCGCCCCTTGCCAACCCGCCCCTCCCTGCCCTGCCTCGCCTCACCTCTCCTCCCCTCCCACTTAACTTTTAAAAGTTTGTGTGTCTGTGTCCATTATTTTGTCAAATATGTTTAAATTTTTTTTTCAAATTGATTTATAAGTTATTAGAACAGCAGGTAAACCAATAAGCACATAGACACCTGCACTCATGTACAGCTGTACTACAGAAGCCTTGGTTTTCTTAGGAAATCCATCCAATGACAATTCGTCTTACTATTTCTGTTACCTAGTTTATTCACAGTCTTTTCTTCCAAGATGATAACACCAGGCATCTCATTTACTATTAAAAAAAGAAAAAAAAAAAAAAAGAACATGTTGTTGATGAATTATGAGGTCCTCTTTTAGCCCATGGTACATAAAATAAAAATTTAAAAAAAAAAAAAAATCAGTGAAAATACCTCACCCTGTCATATATTTTCCTTTGGAGGTCTACAGCTGAAGCTCACAAATATCTTTGACTTCTGGTCCTGGATAGCATCAGTTATGAAGTTTAATGATGTAGAATATGGTGTAGTGAACAAATAACTTCATTATACTGTCATATTGTTAACATCCTATCACAGCTCTGTATAGAGATTTGTTATGCTCTGAGACTGCAGTGTTAACATGAGTCATTTCAGCTTTTTGGAATTACATCTATTTTTCTGGTGCCCTCCTAACTGTGATGAAATCACGTGTAAAGATGACAAAATCAAATGATGCACTAACAGTTCAGTTTAGGATTAAAATTTGAGAAGTTTCTTGAGTTTATACACAAAGAGCAGTGGCAGTAACTTAATAAGAGTAATCTCCATCACCATTTGGATTTATATATGGTATAGCTCTGGAAACCCAAAGATTATAAAGTATTTCACAAATACTAATTAATCACATCTCACTGCAACAAGTCTGTGAAGCAAGTATGACTTATTAACCTTAGGTTTACACATGGATGAAGAGGCACTTTACTTTAATTTCTTCCCTCTCTAGCAGTTTATACTTCTGTTCCAGTATATTCTGAATTATCTGAAAGACTTAAAAATATTAAATGTGTTCACTCTCCTCTTTTTTTCTGTTGTTGTTTTTGTTTATCCCCCAGTAGTGTTTATGCAAAGAATGAGTATCCACATTTGCAACAAGATGTCTCTGTGTGTTGATTATTCCTGGAGAGCTGCTGCTCCACAGGAGAGAGAAAATCCCTTTCCATCATTTCTGCAGTTTAGTAATTGTTTTACTGTATCTTGCAGTTGTACATACAAATCCCATTTCTTCAGCCATTCAGAGTCATACATCTCTGATGGGGTTTAACTGGGATGGTGTTTGTCTATGTTTGTCTATTCCTGTCTGTGGGCTAATTATGTGAGACAGAAATTGGTCTGTGAAATAATTGTAATGGCCTTTTTTTTTTTTTTTTTTTTTTAAGGTAGGGAGGAAATAAACGATATAGAGGAAAATAAAAGCAAAATAAAATTACAAGTCAAAGTTTAACATAGCTCTTATTCAGCTGTAAATGGAAAAGAAAGTTTGGCGGTGTTATGGGGATGGTTAGTGGGCTTTTTAACGGGGGGAGCTAGAAGAGTCTCAGCTTTAAAAGAATAAGAAACACTGCTCAAGACACTGTGATTCTAACTTCTGTCTAAGTGAGTAAGCCAGAAAACGTAAATTTACTTCTTATTACTTCCATTTTTCTGTCATTTTTAAGGGGAAAGTTAGTTATTTTCTTCATTATAAAAAAATAATTTAAAAAATCTATCCACTGAAAGGAATCTACTTTTTTGTTAATTGCTTTGTTGTTTTATACTAATAGCAGTTTCTCCAATTGCAGTCCCGCGTCTATGTAGTATCACTGTCAGAGGGAGCCTAGGCCAAATCCTTAGAGGTCACTTTGCTACTATAATAGATAAATGGTCTTCAAAATAGCAACTTTTTGGAGCCTCTGAATATGGAAATTTCCACTTCATGTTTCTGACATCACACAAGAAGAAATGACATGAATAAGAGGGAAAGCCCATGCAGCGCTACAGGCTTGGGGCAGAGTGGCTGGAGAGCTACTCGGCAGAAAAGGACCTGGGGGTGTTGGTCTACTGTTGGCTGAACATGAGCCAGCAGTGTGCCCAGGTGGCCAAGGAAGCCAAGAGCATCCTGGCCTGTATCAGGAACAGTGTGGTGAGTAGGACTCAGGAGGTGATCATCCCCCTGTACTCGGCACTGGTGAGGCCCCACCTTGAGTACTGTGTCCAGTTTTGGGCCCCTTACCACAAAAAAAGACATTGAGGCGCTGGATCATGTCCAGAGAAGGGCAACGAAGCTGGTGAGGGGTCTGGAGAGTAAGTCTTATGAGGAAAGACTGAGGGAGCTGGCGTTATTCAGCCTAGAGAAAAGGAGGCTGAGGGAAGACCTTATCGCTCTCTACAACTACCTGAAAGGAGATTGTAGAGAGGCGGGGATTGGTCTCTTCTCCCAAGTCACAGGCAATAGAACAAGAGGAAATGGCCTCAAGTTGCACCAGGGGAGGTTCAGATTGGATATTAGGAAAAATTTTTACACTGAAAGGGTTATTAAGCATTGGAATGGGCTGCCCAGGGAAGTGGTTAAGTCACCATCCCTGGAGGTATTCAAAAGATGGGTTGACATAGTGCTTAGAGACATGGTTTAGTGATTTGGGTTTTTGTGTTTTCTTTTTCATCAGAGTTAGGTTGATGGTTGGACTAGACGACCTTCCAACCTAGAAAATTCTATGATTCTGTGATTTTGTGAATGGCTGGATGAATGGCTGAGTCAGGATCTTGGTCAGGTATGTCCTGGCTGGGGACTGCACATGGTGTCTCCAAATTTCTCTTGACTCACAAGAGCTGTATTTAATCCCAAGAAGAAACGTGTGCTCATTCATGGGATGTTCAGTGAGTCCAGTGCTTTGCAGCTGCAAGACACTACCCACATCTTCTCTTTGTGTTCAGTCAACCTAAGACATCCATGACGCACAGATCGTTTGTTCTGCAAGTCTGACATTTCCCAGATGTGTCAGGCTAACTGTGAACATGCAGAGCTGTTTTTCACACATGCTGTGCATATGTCCCAGATTCCCGCATATAACAGCCTTATTGAAGAAATTTTTCCTTCCAGGGAAAAATCTAGCCAAATAGCAGAATCTCCGTTTCCATCCATCCAGGATTTTCAGGCAGAGAAAATAGTAGCCCAGGCATAAGGTTGTACTGCTAAAAAAATCCCATCCCTGCTCCTTACCTGCTCCTCCTCCTCCAGGGATCCTAAAAACTTCTGGACCCCATTGTTCAACACTGCTGGTTAGGAAAGCATGCTCCCATGCTCCTTTCTCCTGTCTTAGATTTTGCACAGACTACATAAAGAAATGCCTTATTTTTCAATTTTTACTTAAATATATTACAAAAAGGACAGTCTTAGAAAGGAGTGTAGTGAATATCACCCTGTGCTTTATTCCAGATGAGGATGAGCTCAGATGTTCAGGGACTAATCATAAATACGTCCTGGACAAATGAAGAAGGGATGCCAAACTGTGTGCAAACCCCAACTAGCCTTGCTCACACCATTCAGTAATATCAGCTGCCAGTGGGTATTAGTCATTGAAATGGTCCACAAAATCCAGACCAAGGCACCTTGTGACAATAATTGTGACAATAATTGATATTTTTGGTTGACTTCCATCTGTTCTTTTAAACTTGAAATTTGAAAGACTTTCCTTCAGCCTTGTATACCAGAAGTTGATGTCATCGACATGCAATTGGTGAATTTTTGCACCAACAGGTCAAAAATCTTCTGACATAATGGTATGCTTACTTGCTTTCTGCTAAGTATCTTCTATCTAAAGTCCTAACATGTCTCCGCTTTGTCATTTTCTGCTACTGGGTCAAATTTGAGCAACTTCAAACCCCAGTGGGAAAGCCACAATGAAGAGAGCTGCCTGTTTGATTATGCGTTCTTTGGTACACACACTGTGCCAGCATTAAACAATTCTAGAAAATATGCACTATAGACTTGACATTTATTGTATCTCAGCATGTGGCTGTCTGTGGTTTTGATGGTTTTCAAACAATGGTATGTGAGCCAGATTGCATGAATAGCCTTGTGTTGTTGAACAGCAGTAATGAGGATGTCAGTTGAGAGTTTTAAATGAGCTTTACTTCATCATTTAAAGGATTTATGTATGGATCTGGTCGTTTGTCAACTTCATATTACATGAGACGAGTGACCCATATTTTTGAATCAATGAGATATACTTGCGTGTTCAAACAGGAGCAGAAGGGGAAAGTACTGCAGAGTCCCAGCTATGCTCTCCTTAAAGTTAGCGTTGGAAACAAAATAAGAAAATAACATAGATTCACTTGTGGGTAAGGGAATAGCTGTAACTAAAATTACTTGGTTCCCATCCACAATTATCTAAATTTCATGTACTCTGTGCTCCACTGCTGCTGCTGCACTAACTATAAAACAATAAAACTCCCCATGTAGCATCTAATCATATATACCACAAGCCACGCTGATGCATATTTACAAGTGCAGTAAGTGCTGAGTCCAAAATACAAGTAGCACTTTGCCTTTGGAAAGGATGTTTGTTTTGAGGTTTTTATTTATGCAGCCAAATGAGTTGTTGCTGAGTGTAAAATACTCCATATAGTCACAAGCCAAAGATATGTTCGTTAAAGGTTTCATACTGTCTCACACCTGCAGCTGGTAAAACTGAGCCAGAGCCCAGTGACCAGAAAAATCCAGGATCAGAAAAGGGGGAAACAGCAATAAGGAGAGGGATAGAGGAAATTAATTTCCTGTCTTTCACCACTTGAAAATCTGAACACACTATAGCACTAGAAAGGGTTTCAGTCAACCACTTTTTGGTTAGCCACAGGGGAAGAAAAAAAACCCCAAATATATTATTTACTTTTTCACTTGTAAAGGTAGTTTTAAAAGAGGTTATTTTTTTTATCTTCTATATAGTTTCCACAATCAGATATCATGTCTTTCTTTCACATAGACTGGAAAGGTTGAGAGGAAGTATTCTGTATTCCCTATTAGGAGAGTTTCTGAGGCTCAGATTTCAGGATACTGTTTGAGAGTTTGCATACTCCACAGGGAATGAACTCTGCTCCACGGCTTTAGACCCTCTTGGATGGAGAATGACTCATCTCTGAAACTTTTATTTCTTACTCTAATACCTGGGATTTCACCATGAATGGGTAAATAGCATGTGGGGAAAGTTATGGTAAAAACCCATGAGAGAATCAGAAAAGTAAGAGAGCACCAAAAAGTACTACTGGCACATAAAATATTCTTTTTATTTTCTTTTCTCTCTCTTCAGGGGAAGTGGCAGGGAAGGGATGTTTTCTTATAAAGAAAAGCTGTATTTCAAATTTTCTTTGAAGATCATCCAGAACAGGTAATCTCTAAAAATGTTTTTTATTATTATCTTCTTGTTCTAAGAAAAAGAAATAAATCCACATTTTCCAACATGATCTAGTTATTCTTACCAACTTCCGATGCAAAACCAAACCACAGAGAGATTATATTTCTAGCCCAATGTCACGGCGAGGATTTCTTTCTTGGCAGATGCTCTCTCAGAAAAAGATTATAAAGACCTTCACTGTGGCCAGGAGAATACATCAGAAAACCTTCTGATGGCTTTGTCCTTGTTTGTCTCTCTTTCTTGATAAAAATAATGGGGTCAGTCTGGTATGTGGATCTTTAAAATGCCTCCAGTATATTTCCCTACCTGCACGTATTACAGGGTCAGGAGACCGAGGTTATATTTATCACTATTTCTGGAAACTTGCATTACCCACTTTTAAATATTTTAGGAATGATCTCACTGGAATCTGAATATCATAGTGAAGTGACTTTGTCTTTAAATATTAATGAAAAAGAAAGCTGAAGGAAACAATGCTGCATAAAAATCATAAACTATGCAAAAAGGAATTTTTATTAATGTGCACCTGTGCTCCTGTGGCTGGTATAGACATAACCCCACATTTAGAAAACATTAAAATAGCACCCACAAAAGAAAACTCTCCAGCAAGCAGCCTGCTTACAAAAAGACTGATTCTGTAGCCACATCACAAACTTGTCTTTGATTGGTTTTGATCTTGCTTAAACCAGGGATTTTTTTCCTTTTTTTTTTCCTTTTTTTTTTTTTTTTTATCCTAGCTAACATTGTATTTATTATAGTGACTTTATTTGGGTTTTGTTTTCTCCCTCCATTCTGGTGTAAAACAAGTTAGAGTCAGTCCTTGTATGTAAAGTTTTATGTTGTGTTCTGGGTTCAGTATGTGGAAATTAATGAGTTGGATATAAATAAAACAAGTATTAAAAATGTATTTGAGAAAAAAGGTGTTAATTGACTTGAAAGGCTTTCAGTTCTGTGAGAGGAAGTACCAAACACCATTTGGAAGAGTTGTGTGGAAATGTATTTCCCATCCAATGAATTTCCACACCCCCCTCCAGTCTGTCTCAGGAGTGTTTCAAGATCTGTCAAATTTGCTATGAAAAATGAGGGTGAGAGACCTGAATCTACCCATAACAGCTAATAGCCCAACCATCACCTGCCATCTCAGAGAGCTATTTTACATTTCTTTTCTGCCTTTTACAGATCAAAGCCTTGAACCTTCTGATGTGTGCTATCAACTCCTAAATATGCACTGCAGAAGAAAGAGGTTTCTAACTCTCCCAGTTGAAAAGTTCCCAGATTGTACAAACAGTTAAATACTAATTAAAGATGGAAATTAAACCCAGATCTCCATGTGAGATAAGGTTTGAAAAATTTTCCAGGGCAATCTTTGGTGGTTTTTAGCTCAATTTCATTCTGGACCAAAAACTTCAAACTGGAAAATATATTCCCCAATGGTGTCTGGTGGCTTACAGCCCATAGTTCTGACCTTTTTACGTGCGTGTGTGTCTGTGTGTGTATCAGTAAACCTCCCCAAAATGTGTACTCATGACTTAGATGTGCATGTTTTGCCCATTGTGACTCAGATTTACCCTTGTTCTGTTGATTCAAATGCCCTAAGGTGAAGCATCCTTCTGGAGATTCAACTTCAGTGATGATGAGAGCTGATGAGAGCTATCCGCCTCAACTCTCCAAGGCTCCACACAGAAAGGAAAAGATAACATAGGGTGTCAGGAGGCAGGAACTGGGAGGATAATGCTTTGAGAATCTGTATTTTCACAAGAAAACTGAGTCATTTCCACACAGTTGTTTAATTTTTGCATGAGACTTTTCACAGGCAGAGGTTAGAGAACATATTGTGTATGGAGAGGTTTTTACGAGGTCACATTTCCATCTGGAGCCATAAAAAGGCGCTTCTAATCTAACACAGGGCCTACAACATGGAACGAACAGTGCTTTAGAGCATTTTTTATTGGGAACCAACCTGGCCCTTTTATTCTGTTTTTGTTTTCCTAGGCCTAAAAGCACCAGTGGTGGGAAAGGCAGCATCTCCCCACACATGGGAGCTGCTAATCTTAACCTCCTTCTGTGCAAAAAACAGCTTAAATTGACTTAATTATTTAATATCCCCTCGCTGACACAGGATAGTAAAAAGATCAGCATGTTAATGCTTCTTTCTAACACTTTCTTTCCAAAAGCCTTTAAGAAACTCATGAATATTTCATGCCCCTCAGTCAGTCAGGGCTGAGGAGATGGTACCATTAGCAGTGAAAGCAAATGCCAGTGGTTGTGTCTGCATCCCAGAGCTGCCCAAAACCTCTCAGTGAAACCTCACGGAATGGCTCTGCCCTCGCAGCTCAGCCTTTATGACCAAACACTAAAGGACCAGGTTTTCCTTGCCCTCTCTTTTCCTCTTTTTACCCCACTCCTTTTTCCCTGTCAGAGAAAGAAATGGATCACTCGATGGGAGAATCGACCCGTGGCTCTGTGTATTATTTTTAAATCTGACATCTGTTCAAAACCGTGCAAATGGGCCCATGTTAATGCATAAGAAGTATAAAAAGTATTCAGACTTAAACACAGGGAAATTATGTTCACTCACCAGGGAACAGCAAATCTAGCTCATTTTTTTCTTTTTGTCCTATGTACATTAGAAAAAAACACACATCTTTTTGCTTGGCAGTCTGTATGAATTTGCTAAAGTAGGAGTGGCTGTTTTTTTATATGTATGTGCTTTATGTGCACTGTAATGTATGTGCTTTACATTTTGATTTTCTTGTCTGTCATGTAAAATGAAATAAGCAGAATAACCCACCATATCCATATGCTTAAGCGGATCAATGTTTGCTGTGAAGTAGTAAGTGTTCACATTAGATTCTGTAATAAAATGCCTACCACTATGCTTTTTTCATGGAACACTGTTTTTTTTCATGAAGCCGAGGTGTTTTCACTGAAAATACCCACAATGAAAAAACACCATTTTGCTAACCGAACTTGCCTTATTTCAAATAAACACCCAATAATCTAACAGAAGACAGAAGGTGGCAAATTTAATAAGGTCATCCACTACATTTTGGAAATGGTGGTTTTGTTGGTTCCTGTCCTCCCAAATCTTTGGGAATACAGTCTGTGGGGAAGTACATGCTCAAGGAAACACCTTGCCTAACCTACTGTTTCTTTCCTCACTTCTCTAAAAGGGTAAAATAATGAAAATTATTATTTGATAAGACAGCCTGGCCCATAAGTGTGATATTAGTACAAGGAATTCAAACTACATTAGGTTGCAAGGAGCACTTGAAAAAATGAAGATAGCAGCATTTTCAAATATCTGACCAACCCCATTATTTGTTTAAAATTTAATCCTAAACCTATTCGAAGATGAATCAACGTCATTGTGAATTTTCTTACTTTTTCATTAAAATATTAAGGGGTTTTTAATCCGTAAATCCAGATGTTAATTAAAAAACTGTTGTCAAAATGACAGATTGTTTTTTTTTAATCTTTCCTTTCAATTCTAACTAATCCTCAGAGAGGACAGGACCAAGGTGAGTTAATTTTTCTCAAGAAAATAACAAAGACTAAAGTTTGCAAAAAGGGTGCTGTAAAAATGGAAAAAGTCCATCTACCATCTAATGATGTTCCCATGAAAGTATTTTTCTGACTTGGCTTTTGATTTTAATGGACAAATAATAATATAGTAATTTATTGATAGACAACTAATATTATTCCATAGACAGCTAATATTATAAACAATAATCTCCAAAGTTCAGTACTTGTGAAACATTTCCCATGAGCATTAAGATATAGTGTGATTGTCCATCAACAACCCATGGGAAGAGATAGGGAGGGAAGGTAATGTTGAACCTGCCCCACCACCAGACACGCTTAAAATCTGATGGTGTGTAGCTGCCCATCCAAGTGAACTGGGTACATGTCCTGTTTATGCGAAACAAGCTTTTGCCGCACACGCAGGAGTTATTTCAAATCCTCTGCCACTTCAGAGTGCTGAGACTGCCTTGGTAGAGACAAGTATTATTTGAGATAAGATGGCAGCACTGTTAGGTTCCCAAGACATGATGCTGGAGAGTGAACACTCTGCAACCATTTAGGAATCAACACTCAATTTACCTGATGTTTTGCATGACTCAGTTTTCCTTCCGCAATATTCACAATGCCATCAAGTTTTGTGGTGCAGCTGAACAAATTAAGGACTGTGAGAAGTTTAGATACATGTATGTGTTCATTGCTCATCTACTTTCTCCTTTTTCTGGAAAACAAAAGTAAAATGTAATAAAATAGATGTGCAGCAAATAAAATTGTGGTCTGAAGACCAGCTACAAAAGAATGTGATCCTAGAAGATTTTTCTTTATTTCCGACAGTTTTGTGCAGCCGACAGTGCTTTCATAATCCATGTGAACAGGACTACTGGCACTGCCTCCTAGGTCCTGGGGGATGCTTTTGATCTAGCAACGAATTGCCATTATTAGAAAGGCTGTGGTGTAACTACAACATCATTGCGTTCTGTCAATTTAGTTTTGCATGAACCTCTTGGCTCGTGACACTCTAAATTTAATACTGTGCTACAGATAAACTAGAAACCGAATAAATATTGTAAGAACAAAGCTGTCACAGAAACACACTGTGAGTGTTTCGACCCCATTCAAAGGCCCTTCACTATAATTGTCTCTGACAGAAGGCTCCTGTACAGTAAGCACTTTAGTTGCCAATGACCTTAAACACGATTATCATTAGCCTTCTTGTAATACTGCCTCTCCCTTGAACTCAAATTACTGTGCTTCTCAAATGGTTTTGTAAAGAGTTCAGTGTTGTAGTTAGCATAATTCAAGCTGTTTTAATCAATGCTGTGTCCTTTGTAAATAAAGCTGCATTCTGAAATACGTGCTGTAATAATTACATCCATAATTTGTTACATTTATTGAAATAATTTTGACCCTAGTAATTTGAATTACTGTTGCAAACAAGCAGTAAGGAAATAATCAGGTAATAGTTTATGCTGATACATACATTAGCATCAAGCCTAAAGGTGGGGTTTTTTTATGCCAAACATTTGAATAATTAAAACAGGTTTTAGAGGCAATAAAGCTACTTTGACTTGAGAGTGAAACTCCCCTATGATCTGTAAACCTTTCTAATCCTAAAAGAAAATAAAAACATGGGTTTTTTTTTTTCACCTCCCCTGAGAATACCCAAAGCTGATGGCTTGCCAAAGGCTGACCAGCACACAGCGAAAGAGCAGAGATCCCATCAGCTGTAGGATGGCTCATTGGAAATAAATTTCCAGCAGTAGCTGGGGCAGGTTAATTACTCTGGGGATCCTCTCATGGTGTAAATGAGTGAATAAAAGTCCTCTAGAAATAAGCCTTTTTAGGCAAATTTTAGAACTTAGTAATTGGAAGACACAGAGGCATTAAAAATAATGAGAGAGAAGCAAGGATTGTCACAAACCCAGTTTTCCAGCAGCCTTCACATATAATCACTTTCATAATCCACCTTCTTCTTAAATAGGATATATTTATGTTCTTGTCCTAAATGGACAACTCTTTCCTGAATCTTACTGGTTTTATTGCTAGAAACATTCTAATTTTCAGCTTAAACATATTCATTTATTATTTATTTTCTATTTATCATTGTCCTTTTGCATAACCCTTTCTTCTGCCTTCCTTCTATGCTGTAGGGTACATTTTTCATGACTAAGACCCACGGGCAGTAAAAGCTCTAGTAGGAATTTTATTAAATTATTTCCTTAGAAAAGTAATTGTTATTAATGAATTAATTAGTGCTTATTGAAAAACTAATTTTACTCTTAAAAAAGATACAATATCTAGACGTTACACTTATATGTTACTACAAAGTATTTGTACAGTATATTTATCTCTGTTTTACTAAATTTAGTTATATATATTATTAATTTGTTTGATTTTATACCAAAGTCACTTCTCAAAATAAAATTTAAAAAAAAAAAAAAAAAGCAAACAGCACTCACTGCTCTGATGTCTTGGAGAAACACCATTCAAAACTCTTATCTAGTAATAAAAATCAGCTTTCAAAAAGCTAATGGGTGCCTTGGTAGCCAGCTCCTTATCCATCATGTAATTACAATATTCATCCCTTTCTTTTCAAATATCACTGGCATTTCCTAAGTGCACCATATCAAATGTTTTACTGAAGTCCAAAGAAATGAGATCTAACATATTCCCTGGAGGAAATCAATTATCTTCTGGTGAAAGATACCCAGCTAGCTCAACTTGGTTCAAATCTAATGTTAAATATTATAACAAGGCTTCTTTCTACACCCTTATTTGTTAAATCTCTGAGGGCAAGTTACTAGGCCTATGGCCTCTTGGAAAAAAATGGAACTTTTTCCTTTTTCTCAGATACGGTACTGTGTATTCTGTGCAATGCATACTATACTCTAGATTAGTAAGGCACTGCATTTTTCTTTCTTATTTATCCTAAGCTATATATGCAAAAAATTGACCTTTTCTACTGTTAGCCTCACTTGCATGCTGATTAAGTTTCTCAGATCCCATCACCAACAATTTTAATGGAGATTGGATGTGGTTTTGTTTTGCATTATTTAATTTTTCTCCCCCCAAATTAAATTCTAATTCACAGAGGAGTCAATTCAAGGAAATTCTATAGACCTTGTTAACAGAATGTGTTAAACCAGGCGGCTATAATTTTCTGTATCTATAACATGTTAACTCGGTATTTTAGCTTTTCCCGTAGCCATTAAGTTTTTGCTTGTAAAAGAATGCAAGCAGGGATATCCAATATAAAAAAGTGATGCCTGGTAATAACATTTCAAGTTAGACAGCCAAAACCTGGATATTTAAAGCTGGTTGGGTTCTTTTTGGAGGGTGCGTTGTTTTCATTGTTTTTTTTTTTTCTTTGGTTGAGGTTTTAATTTTGGTTATGTTTTTAAGAACTTGCTGATAAACTCCACGGACTTAGTTTTAAAATATTATGGTAATGCAATTTCCAGACATTGTTCTCATTGCTACAAAATCACATAGGTCAAAATCCATCAGTGGGATCCATGCTTTGTAAGGAGGAGGCTGATCAAACTGTTGGATGGAGTGCACTGCAACATCACTTATTGTCTTCTTTTTTCCTTCACCTCCTTTTCCTCCACTTCCTACATTTAGAAGCAAACCTGGATGAAGCATTTCCAGGCAAAAATAAACATCCAGACATTATTAATGGAGGACAAACTTTGGTTCTCAGACCTTTACCATCTAAGCATATGCATGAGACACTTTAAGGATAAAAATCCCCATCTATCATTTACCTGCACATGGGTAATGCCATGTGGCCTACTGAAGCATCTAATTTGCACCAAGCCAGCCAAAAGCCTGGGTGATAAAATGGCTGAGCAGTAACTCTGTTTAGTTAGCCAGCTGCGTTCTCGTCCCAGGTCTCACTGGAATGACTTAATATCTTCTCACTGTGAAGCTGATAGGTGATACTTGTCTCCTAAAGGGAGAAACAAGGAGAATTTGCTTATAATGAGCCTTGTGATGGAAACACAAAAAAAAAAATCACCAATAGATATAAAACATCAGGCACTAAAATTTATGATGTTTGGACTTGTAATTTCACTCATTTCTTCTCAGGGAAAGTTTCTTCCCTCCCAGCCACTTTCTCAGGGGTTCAGTCTCCTTGTTTTGCTCCCTGAAGTGTCAGAGGAGCTACAACTTTTCTCAGCAATGCAAAAATCTATGTCAAAGCTCTTCATTTTTGGAAAAAAAAACAAAACAAACCTAAGCCACAAGCTTACCAGAGCAGGAAATGCTGCAATCTTTCATTGTCTTTTCTGCAAACTGAAGGATACCTCAGAGAAGGAGAGAAAGTCTGAGTTGTGGCCATGGGTGGTGATCTTCCTACTCTAATTCAATGCCTTCCCAACAGTGATTTAGGACCACATAGCGTAGCTAAAAGCAAGGAAGAGAAAATAATTTTTAAGAAACAGATAATATACATATCCTTTCTAACATAAGAGGGTACAAGAACTCTTCTACTTACAGGTAGCGCACAAATCTCTTGCATGAAAAGAGCAGGCATTTCTGCCTTCTCAGCTTTGGAGGTATGGGGACTTTAGGATCTTTTACAAGATTTCCATGTTTCCCTATTCAAGTCTCAAGTCATGCAGTTAGCTGCAGCCTCACTGTGGCCTCATCTGTATACATCAGAACATAAACGTTAGGGTTGCCACACTCTCAGACTTTAATCATCAGTCTTACTATCCTGTGAAGCAACCAGTCAGTGCTACCAACATTTCCAATGGTGCTTTCCACATGGAGAATGACTGTCTTTTTATAAGACCAAGGCATGGTTTCCTATCCTTTGAAAGTAGAATGAGACATGGAGAGATCTCCCAAGAATCTCTAATTAAAAGAAACGGATGAAGGGAAACAAGAGTTTCTACCTGTGATGCTATAGACCAATAACACTTTTAACCTTGAGGACATTGCTTTAACCTGACATCAGAAAAGCTTCATAAATTGTGTCTCTGACAATTGCAGGAATGCTCAGGAGTTAACAAGGGAGAAAAAAGTGACAGAAAGAAGCCACATAGCAAATAGGCCACTGCCTGACACGGCAGGAAGATGAAAGAGCCTGGTAACTCTAATGCAGAAAGAAAGTAGGTCTGGGGAAGCCCAGTGGAGCTTGGAGAGCAATTAGAGGGGCCCATTCATACCAATATTTGAATTTTTTGACTGTAACCTTCTTGGAAGTTAATGCGAGTGCCTTCAAATAATATACTTAAAATTATATGCTGCACAGTTGCAGAAAATCTATTATTATGCTTATTATGATGATGATCATTACAATTGCTGTTGCCTAAAGTGTGGAAAAAGAGACAGTAATCCGTCCCAAAATCTTAAATGCCAGCCATTGAGCAAAAGGATACCACCGGTAGGCCTTATGTAAGCCTGTTGAAGACAGTTATAGCAGTTGGCTCAGCATGTAGCTGTTGAAATCTTCTCAGTTTTTTACATCAGGGTGAGTTTTAAGATTGCTTCAAGAAGGTTAATGAAGTGTTTCAGCAAATATTCATTATGTTAAGCATTTCCTACATGTGCAACGCAGCATGAGAAAAAAACCAAAATTGCTTATTTAAAACTTTTCAGAGCACAAATGTACCATGGAAGGGAAATTTTATTAAAAATGGAAGTTATTTCCTTATTATTTTTCTCTCCAGGAGCAGACTTCTTTAGAAATACACTAGGTGTATCAGAAAAATGGTGAACATAAAGTATATATTCTAGCTCTCTTGAACTAATCCTCTCACTGGGAAGAACTCTTATTCCCAAGGTTGCTTTTGATATTTGGAGACCTTGGGAATGAAAGGTCCTTGATATTTTCTAGTTTTTTTGATAGTTCTATAGAATCTACAGCAAATTTTATTTTCTTATGGTCTTAATGTTGCATAGGAGGCTTTTGAAGATTGTTTGCTACAAAGGCACATTGATGGCTACTGTTTAACTTGCTGCCAGATAGGACCCTTAAGTCCTTTTCAGCAGAGGAAAGTGGTCCCCAGGTGCAGGACTTGGCAATTCCCTTTGTTGAACTTCACAAGATTCCCATGAGTCCATTCCTCCAGCCTGTTGAGGCCTCTCTGAAAGGCAATGCACTCATCTGGCAGCCTCTCCTGCCAGTGTTGTATCAGCACTGCACCATCATGACAATGTGCTTCATCTCTGGAAGAATCCTTTAGCTGGACAGAAGAGTCAGACCTTGCATTTTTGAGGCAACACTTTTTTAGCCCTGGTTGCTAAAGGAAAAGAATTCCCCCAGTCATGGTCATTCTGTCTGGAGAGCTGTCAGTAAATTTTACTTCCTCTAATAACCTTTAATCTTCTTGTCAGACTCTATGAAATTTGAGAGAAAGGCTGAATTCTGAAATATATCAAGCTGCTATACAACTGGGTGAAGGAAGGAAAATTTTGAATGCTACTACTGAAGAAAAGATAGAAAAAACTCAGCTCACTGTTTAAACTTGGATACTAATAGCAGATGGTCAATCAACATCTATATATTTGCAAGTTGCCTGCAGTATATTTCAATTCTTTCCCAGGTTTAAGACAAAAAATGCATAGACAGAGGAGAGGGGAAGAGTTTAGGCGTTGTGAAGAGAAATTAGTCAAGAGTTATGTACAAAGTGTGTTACATGGAGTGAAAGAGGGAGCTCAGGAAGAGGTGTGCATAATAGATGAAAAGATCTGGAGGACACAAGAGGAACCTGATGGTACTCACAAAGAGTTTAAGGAGTACTGAAGGAAATGGGAAATTGAGAATCACTGAGAAGAGTGGAAGGACTCAGAGTTATTGCCAGAAAAGTGGCAAAGAAGACAAAGGACATAAACCCACTAGTTTCATTAGGTCCGTTACTCACAGACCAACTTCTACCTGTTTTGGAGCTTGTTCAATAATTGGTGCTTCTGCCTCTTTGTCCAGAGTTCCTTCTTTTCTGAAAATCAGATAAATTATGGCATAAGTATGTAGTTTAATTTGATAGCTGAAGGAGTGAAGGGAAAATGTAGAGGTATGGAACACAGAAGACAAAAATTAACAAGTTGAGAATATGAGAGAAATTAACACTTACCATAGATATAAATAAGTGGTATAAATAAGAGTATGCTAAAGAATAAATTTTTGTTCTAGTGGGAAAATGCCACTGACCAAGAGAGTTTACCACTGTACCTTTGACTTTGACCCATCTGCATTATTCCATGAGTCAAGAATTGGTCCTTGTTCTAAGTATAACCAATGAGCTGAAGAATTTTATCTACAAATACATATTTTGTATTTGATTTTTACAGCTATAATTACAAATAAGACAAACATGGTGACCTTCTGGTAGGGAGATTGTGTTAGTGCAGTGTTAAATGCAGGGGATAGTTTTATCAAGTTTTGGCCATGAAACCATATATAATAGATTGGGAAAAATACAGCCACTACCTACCAGGATGTCTCATTTTGTTCCACACTTAAAGGGAGTAGCTATCAGAAGTAGATTAATGCTGCTGGGTCCTCTGCTAGAGTCCAGATCAAAATGCTATATATCATCTGGAGAGAGCTGAGGAACGTTTGGCTATGGCAACTTCTTTTATGTGTCTTTTTTTTTTTTTTTTGACAAAACACTCTTTTCACCTGTTGGGAGGTAGCATAAATACCAGTCATACCAGCTTTTTGCTTGTTAGGATCCCCCATGCAAGAGATTGTGACAGTCATAAAAAGACCATTTTCCTCTCCCTTTCATGCTGGCTCTGGATCATTATGGAAGTGCAGTGCTATATGAACACGTCTTTTGCAAGGATGTGGTCAACACCATTGTCATGTTCTGGTATCCTGTACTCAGTTGCTCCTGCTATTTATTCTATCACATCCCTTCCAGAGACTCTGCAATGTGCATTATTCACCTTTTCTACTATTCAGTGTTTTTCTCTTGCTAGGAAATGAGATGGTTTCTATCAGTGTCCAGTCTGAAATGTCTCCCTTGAGCCTTGAACTCGTCTTTGTTGACTAGTAAAATGCGGCTGCTGATTCTCTCTTTAAATATCCTCCTTTTTACAGCTCAGACATCTCTCCCCATTTACCATCACCTCAAATGCAGTACCCTTTATATAGCTCTTGCTGATTGAACATCTATCATTTTTTTCCTTACTTCTTTTACGCGTTATACAAGTAGTGGTGTGGGCCGCATCAAAGTGAACTCATTTCCTGAGAGCTGATCAAACTCCTAATGACACACAGAACACAATGCTTTCCTAATGTTTCTTTTCTCTACACCTACATTTTTTATTCATTTCAATTCTCTGATGCCCTTCTCTTGTCTCTTTCTACCCAGTTCACTGTTTACAACATCTGCAGCATCCTTTATCTCTTTGCCGCCTCTTTTTCAGCTTCTCTCTTCCTGTAAAAATCTCACTGGCATGGCTTCTTTGTCTTTTTGAGACATTGATATGATTTTTTTTTCTTTTTAAATTCAGCTGCATATCAATTTTTTAACACATTTTTCTTGACAATTTACAGCATCTCTTCCTCTGGGCTGTATGTGGTGTCAGTACAGCTGAACGATCTTCTCTGATATGCTCTTCTTTTATATATATTTATATAATATGTGTTTTCATTTCACCATTTATCACTTGTCTTTGTTCCACTGGTAATTTTACTTAATAAATCAAAAAATGCATGGACAAACCAGCCATATACTTCTATGCTGACATGAGTCTCGATTGCCAATCATCTGGCTTAATTTACAAAGAATTTTTCTTTTTTGCTTTTTAAATTCAGCTTGTATGCCTGATGAAGCCAACTGCTGGTCCAATCCAACTTAATCTCCATTGCAAACCCTTGTTTTTGCAAAAGATGAAAAACATATCCTGTAAATCTTCAGTAACTTCATAGCAGGTTTGAAGAATTTGAAGGATCTTTCTTATTTTTTGGAAGCATTCAGCAGGCAGCGGTTCTTGCAGGCTACTGTATTGCAAAAAATGCTCCTCAGTGCTCCATATCAGCCATGTCATTTCTTGTATGTAAGCTGAACAGCAAGCCATTGACTTTAATGTGCGAAAAGTTTTTCCATATCTTACATGCACCTTCCTCTAAGTTTGAGTAGCTGGAGTGCTAAATCTGTACAAAATTACTGGACACAGTTTCAATCAATAATCACACAGTGGAAAATCAAGCTCATTTATCATGTCATGAAGTCACAGACAGTCACCACTTTGTAATTAGTGCTGTTCTCTATTGGTGGGTCAGTGCATTCTGTAAGGAGTTCCTGGCGCTGTGGGTTGAGTGCACATTTATATATATGGCATATGTATATGCTAATATTCAGCTTTGGTTTAGAACTCTCTCTGTGGCTAGGGTTAATTTGTAGCAAATAGGCCTCCAATAATCAAGCTGCTCTTAGATCTGGATCCTTGAATCTTTTGGTCTTTAACAACACTAATAGTTAGCAACCACTTGTTCATGTTTACCAAAGCCAAAGGAGTTTAACTGCTTGGTGCATCTGGCTAAGAAAGAGTTTCAGTAAAGAAAAATGAATTTTTCTATTTAGATTTTCTATTGCACTCCCTTCGATGAAATTTAAAAACAATGGGGGAAGAATGTTTTCTAACCTTAGCCATAGTCTAACTCATAGAATCATAGAATAGTTAGAGTTGGAAGGGACCTTAAAGATCATCGAGTTCCAACCCCCTGCCATGGGCAGGGACACCTCCACTAGAGCAGGTTGCTCAAAGCCCCATCCAGCCTGGCCTTGAACACTTCCAGGGATGGGACATCAAGATATAGAAGTTGTGGATGACCCTGTGATGTCATTTAGGACCTTTAAATTATAATGGATGATTTTGCTGACTTAAAAGAGGCTATGAAGAATTTAATCCACTTACAATTTTAAACATGAGATTCTGACTGGGGATATACATGTTTGAAATTATTTCTTTGTATAAAATTTACTGTAAAAGTTTTGTTCTATAATTTCTGTAGATTCCTATTGGTTTTATTTTTTATAAAAACTATCGGGACAGTTGACACTTTTCAGAGTAGTTTGCATTTGGGTGTCAAAATCTCCTTAAAAAGAAAAAAAAAAAAGGAGAGATAAAATGCCTCTCTGTGAAATTCCCATTTGCCATGTGCTCTGCTCTGTGTAAGCCAAGATGACTCTATCAGTCTCCTCTCTTCCCACAAGGCCAGTGAGGATCTCTGTCTCCTGCTGACTTAGGTACAATAAGAAAGTTTTTATACAGTTTTACATAGTCTGCTCAGCAATCACATAGCTACTGTACTGCCTTCCGCTACATGAGAATATGTTGTTTTTGATAAGCTCCCGGTGTCTGCTGCCGAACTGAATGCAGCATACTTTATTATTGATTCCAGCCAAGTACACATTTCATCTTTCCAGTTCACTCACCAGCACCTTTTCCTTCAGTTTTGGTTCAGCAGTACAGCGGTTCCCCAGTCTGCCTTGCCACTTTACATTCAGCTGTTTTCTGGCTAATAACTGTCACACCACATCCCAATGCCTGCCATGAGAAATCAGTCTCCTCCTCTCCTCACTCCCCACCCCAGTCCTCCATGTCCCAGATCACTGATTTCTCATGTAAAAGGAACTCTCTCTGCAAAGGCTACAGGTTTGGTCTGCTGTCTGAATGTTATTTTCATTCACTCACTGTGTTTTGTGGGGGATGATGAATGATTCCTGCTTTCCATACCCAAAGATGACTCATCTGAGGAAAACAAACAAACAAACAAACAGCAGCAGTAATAAATACAGCAGAGTAGTTGAGTCTTTACTCAAATGTAGGCTCAGATTTCCCATGAAGTCTTTGCTAGTAGAATAAAAGGAGAGGTGCTGCTCCTTAAAACTTACCTTCTAAGCCTAACACAGGAGACACACACAGAGGGGTAGAGACAATATTTATTGCTGAGAAAATGACAAATAATAGAATCACAGAATCACAGAATGGTTAGAGTTGGAAGGGGCCACAAAGATCATTGAGTTCCATCCCCCTGCCATGGACAGATAATGAAAATATCTGTATTGGTACCCTTAAATCACCAGAGCTATCATTGGTTGTTGGGTCACTTTGTGATGAACTGCATAAGCACAGGATTTGGAGCAGGGAAGGGAGGAGATAAAGTTACTTGCCAGAAAGACAAAAACACTTTGTACCTCTTTTTGGGTGAGGTTCCACTCTGCTAAACATAAACAACTTAACCTGATTTAAGTTCTCCAGCTAAGCATCTCTTTACAGCTAATATATTCAGTAGGTTCATCTTCATAATTATTAGATTTTTATTTTGAAACAGGTACTTCAGTTGTTGTTGTAGTCAGCCACTCTGTCAAATTTCTTAATTTTTAGAGGACTAAAGGTAAGGGAGAAAAACTCACATGCTCTACAGATTCAGCCTGGTGAATTCTTCAGGAACCCTCAGTGAGACAGCTTTCTAAATAGTAGAACATACTGGCATAACTGTTAATATTTTTTTTTTTTTTACTTTTTCCCTGTCTATTTTTGAAAGGCCTTAAGGAACTAAAAACTGCTTAAAATTAAGATTGAAAGTTGGTCCCTGGCTCTTGGAATGTAACAGCTGCCCTCCACTTCCTTTCCCAAGTAGCACAGGAGCACTCGAGTTTTCATGATTGAATCTGAAACCAACAGAAACCAGTTTTGCAGCTATATATAAAGATCTGGGCCTCCAGTCAGGGACATTTATAGTAGGTTTATTGGCCAGTAAAAGGAGCCTGAGGATTTTGTTCCTTCCTACCTCCATGGGCCCTTTGCATTTTTCAAAGTTATTAGGGCATTAGGTTTAATTGAACGTACAACTTAATTACTGGGAGCCTCTCAGCCCAGAACACGTGCTGTGCACTCACAAAGTGATGCATCTGCAAGCGCACAACTTCACAGGGATGCTACTTATCAGGGATGAGTGCTCCTCACTGCTGAGAGAGGCGATTCTCACACCTCCTTCCATTTTCACCCCAGTAAATCTGCTATTAGGACCTCTGAGTGATGACTTTCTGGATGGGATGTACTTATTTTTCCTACTGATACTCACATTTCTCAGGCAGAACATATGTCTGATGTATATCAGGTCATCTCAGCCAAGGTATTTACCAGATATGAAATAAGAGTACTCGCAGCTGAGCTTGTTTTTGGCACAGAGAAAACACAAAGTCCCTTTAAAAAATCTTTAGTTATATTATGAGGACACTTGCCTGTGGAAGATAAAAGTGCTATTGGACCCTTCCTGGACTTGGTGAACTTGAATTGGGCAGGGATAATTCTTCACACCCAAACCATAATGAGAAAGGTGTCCATATTATTCTCCTCTTTAAGAACAGAGGAAAAATGTGGAAAAAGCAAGGGAATAGAAGATTTGACACACATAAAATACATTCGTAGCTTGCAGAGTTATGCAGATCATTCATAAAGTCACATGATACAATTGCAAATGCGTTTAAGGCATGTTTCCTACTGTGTCTTCAAACCATATTTGACTCTTTCACTGGGATGACAGACATCAGTGGAGGCTCAGCGCTAATGCAGAGAAACATAGCTCTCTTACTAATGCAGGAGACATGTAACAAATACTGCTAGAGCCGAGTTTAACATTTCCAAATATATTTTTCCTCTCGCATTTTCTCCTTCCCCCTGTCTCTTCCACGCTTCCTGTGCTGCCACTGATCTTTCCAATCACGAGAAAATATGACATCCGAGCCAGAAAAACACGGTGTCTGTATTAATTTATTCTGCTCTCTGCATGGGAATTAAGCCAAGCTGAAGGGTTTCCAAAAGCCTCTCTCCTTCCTTTTCTTGTTTTGTTCCTTGTTTCTTCCAGACGGTGAGTTTACAGAAACAGCTCAAAAACCAATGGCTGAAAGGTTCCCAGAGCTGAACCTATTACTGCCAACTGATTGTATTCACCTGAACAGAAGCTATAACACTGATATATGGTGTCAGCAATAAATATGCTAAGAACAAAAAAGTGTTGAAGAAAAAGGTTTAACACGGCTTGAAAATTTTTTGCCATCTGTCCACTGTGATAAGGTCATGTCCCTTAGAGCCGGTTGGCTCCACGTTACAATGGGTGTGATTAACATTAAATGAACAATTTGAGACAGAAGTTGCTGCATACTTGTGATTGTGGGGATTTAAAATTGTTCAAGCAGATCCTATGTTCAACCACAATATATTTATGTTGTGGGTCAGTGTAGTAAAAAATATGCCTAAAATTCATCCTAATTAGACAATTAATTTTCAAGTCCTAAATATATACAACAGATATGCACTTAAAAATATATTCTCCTAAGAACTGCATTTTTTAATCCCATCATTGCTGAAAACATCCCTGCCATGGTAGGTATTTTACCAGGCTTTTGCTTACCACAAGCATCAAAAAATGTTCAAATATCATTCTTTGCAATTAAAATAATGAAAACATTTTTTGAACCTTCAGGAAGTCCTGACCTGAATACAAAGCAAATGAAATAAACACTTATATGGTCATTTCTGTGTGATTTCCTATTCAAATTAAAAAAGGGAAATTTCTAAACTTGGCAGGGCTTATTTATTCATTAGAAAAGTTTAAGCTGAAAACTCTAAGTCACCAGAAGAACTTTATCTTTTTTTTGCCTTTATCTTTTCAAGAAGGCAATATTCAGGAACTCTAAGCTTCTTGCCTTTTATTTTCCCATTCTTGTATGTACATTTATTCAGTTTTATGAAAATTATGTGGGGGGGTTTGGTGCTCATGTTTGTACCTGGAATTTGTCCTGTATAGTTCTCTGTACCCTGCAGGTTATGTTATACAGGTATTTTAAAGCCAATGGCACGCTGGTTTTCATCTTGTTTGCCAAGCTGGGTGCATCCTTAAGAAATTCTTCTGGGTAATTACTGGTTTTTCCAAGAAAGACCAGTAAAGTTGCAAAAGTTTGTGCCCTTTCTCCATGTTCGTAATAGAAATAATCTTGGGAGCTTTAGGAAAACACAACTTTATTCTTCTCTGTGACCAAATGTACCATAAAAGGAGATTTATCTAGATGCTAATGATGTCTATTATGTGCTTTAGGAAAGGGACCAGAGAAAGCAAGCTGCTCATTCAGTGAGACATTATCACTACTGGCATTCTGACACCTTCGATAAAAACAGTAGCGGCATCACTATGAAATCTTCTTTAAAATTGCCAAGTTTATACCAGCAGTTAACAGGAGAAAGCCACAGACATTCATCTTGCAGGACCTTGCTGGCACCTCTGATTTCTTCTGAAAGGTTTTAATTGAGGTCATCAGGTGCCATGAAATTTAGCATAAATACAGTTTAGGAGAATTCAGCTCTGTTTAAGAATCACACAGTTAGCAGAATTGACTCGGGCCCTTTTGGCCCTGCCGGACCTTTGGTTCATTCCAGGGCTTAGCAAAGTTAGACACAATAATGTTGCTATGTAATTGATGGCAAACTCTGCTTCATCCTGAATCAGTTCATCAATTAAATGTGGCTCCTACAGTCTTGAGGAAGGACTGCCTGGTAAGTAAGACTTGGTTTTATGAAACTGACATTTCTCTCTTAACTGCCAGTACCTCCACAGCTTTAGATAAGCCCCTGAATTTCTTGCCTTCCCAATTTCCCCAGCTGTAAAACAGGAATAATCATGCTTTATTTGCCTATTTTTTTGGCCTAAACTCAAATTTTTATCATGAAGGTAGTGAAACACTGGCCCAGGTTGCCAAGAGAGGTGGGAGATGCTCCATCCCTGGAAACATTCAAGGTCAGGTTGGAGGGGGCTCTGAGCAAACAGATCTAGTTGAAGATGTCCCTGCTCATTGCAGGGGAGGTTGGACTAGATGAACTTTGAAGGTCCCTTCCAGCCCAAACTATTCTGTGGTTCTATGACATTGATAGGGACTAGTTTACAACCAGGACTTTAGAGCGTGAATTAAGAAACAAGTGCTTCAATTCTGTTTCTAATTTACTATTTGGGCATCATCCTGACTTTCCAAAATTACTCTCTGTTGGGAGAAACTGAAAATGTAACCTAGGCTTGTGAATTTTGAAAGAATTTCAATATAATTTCATATCAGAATTACAACTGACCATTAACTTCTCTAAACTGGGTGTGTTGAAAACACCAAAGAAAAATTGAAGTTGCACTTTCTGCATCACAGCTAAGTAGAAACATCACAGAAGTCATCATGGTTTTCACACTGTCCTGGGAATTTCAGAAGTCACAGAATGGAGAGGGGTGTTGAAGTATTACAGCCATGATTTTTATTTTGTTATAAAAATGTAACTTTCTTAAAATTTCATTTCAGGTTAGTATCAAGTTGTATATATTTTGCCACTTCCTTCTCACTGTAAAAAAAATCCCAAATAATGTGTTTGACACATTTCAGAACTGCTGCTTCACTGACTGAAGATTGTCCATTCATAAGTCACTGATAGTATATGATACATACATCTCCCTACATCCTAACTTATGACAGACTATCTACTTGTTTTCCACTTCCAAATCCAACTCTTTTGCATAACGAGGAACAGAGTTTACTCCATCAGAAATAATTTTAACAAACATTAGAAAGGTCCGGGGGAATTTGTTACTTGCTCTGCAAGAGTATCTGGAGCCAGATGGCTTTTCCTTGGTCCTGCTTGGCCCATCAGTAACTGCATGGTGGCTGGGATATCAGGAGCCACTCAGCAAGGCAGGCAGGGTTCTGAAGCCTGCAGCTCTCCAGAAAGCCTAATTCTTCATTAGTCCTGTAATTAGTACAGCCTTAGACAGGTTTTAACATTTTGACAGGGAACATTACCACAACTTTCATTTTCTAGACACATGGATTTCATGAGGAATCAATCACCTGTTGTGTTCCAATAAGCCTATTGTAAGGAAATCTAATATAACTTTTCGTGAGCTTTCTAAATTTCTAAAGAAAAAGGATTCCAGTATCTGAATGGGTCTGATTTTATTTTATGAAGGCTCATAATCCCATCTTTCAAACTTCCCAAGCGACAGAATAAAAAAGTCTTGCAAAAGATGAAAAACAGTGTGAATTCAGATAATTTTTTTCTGACCAGCTGGCACAGAGGCCTCTCAGTTCAGCAAGAAGTAAAGGAGCTGTTAAACTGTGTGAACCTATAGATCAAGCTTTGGAAAATTGCAGAATTTTGAAGGCTCCCGTGTTAACCAAGCTAAAATGGAGGCTGTCACAACTGTCTGCACCTTGGCACAATGATGTCTTGGCTCAACAAGCTCTGTAGGTGATAATAGCGAAAAACCCTGGGGGGACTGACAGTAGTGTTAGGTACAGTCTTAAAACAAGGTGCAAAATACAAAGCTCTGCTTTGGAGGTCCCTCTCTAAGGCACCACTCTCTTTTTTTTCTCTGTGATTTAGTGATTTACAGTGATTTACAGCCTAGTCAGCACCCTGAGTGGGGTAGCAAGGAGAGGACATGGAGCCAAGACCTCACATTTCTTCTTCAGACGCCGTAGAGGAGTGTGAGAGATCTCTGACATGTCTTCTCTCTCTTTCATGAGCTGATAATTTATGTTACAACCTGACCCTTACAGAATGATTCACCTAGGTGGGTACTGATGCACACAGAGGATGGTTAGAGAAATTCCCTCTCCTGTCATTAGGCTTTTCTAAGGACACTTCTCTGGCACTTTCTCATTCACATGCAGAACATCCCAAGTGCACAGGTATTATTTTATCAATCTTAAATCCACTTTGTATTTTAACTTTCCTTATTGAACTTATTTGGGCCATTGTTACAGATATTTTGAGAACAGCTTTATTTCCTGAGGTGTTTATATAGTTTGCATTTGATAATGGGAAAAAAAAAAGTTTTGTTCAAAATCTGTGTCTTAAATTTTTTCACACTAAGGTTTTTGAAAAATTTTCTTTGCCTTTCTGTCTTTCTCCTGTAAAAAAGTGAAAATATTCTTTATCCTGAAAAAGACATGCAGAAGAGGCCTGACCTGACTTCTACTAGTAGTTTATGAGAACATATGAAACAAGATTCTTCTGAGTTAAAAGCTTTATTTTAAAGGTCCAATCTTAAATTAATAATCAGAAAATGACAAACTTCTTTCATTATATTTTTTCAAATTTCAAAATTCCTCAATTTTCAAAATTTACCTCACCACAGTTTATCTTTTCATATTTTGAAGTTGATTTACCCACCCTGGTTCCTTATTGGCAAAGGAGAATTTAGTCCCAGAAAATCTGGCTGAAAAAAATCTTTAAAATCTGCTTTTGTCTGCAAATTTATCAAAGCTTTAGTAACAAAACAAAACAAATATATATATAACACATACACTCAAAAACATCACTAAATATGTATGTGTATGTATGTGTGTCCTAGATGCCTTTAAAAAAGGAGATGTCTGGCAGGGCTTGGCTTACCATCTTTCCAGGGCTATCAGTTATACTGAACTAATTCAAACCCATTTTCCATGTAGGCTGAAACAAAGTGCTCTCAGCTTATAGAAAATGCACCCCAATGAGTTCAGCAGACTTCAAAATTGGGGCCTTGAAATACACAAAAGTAGGCATGTTGCTGGTGTAGGTATTCCTGCTGTACACCAGGAAAGGAGGTTTGAAAGGTGGAAAGCCCATCACTACAAGAGCTTTAAATGAAGTTTATTTGCCCAGCTCCGCACACTCAGAGAAGATTGCAGCCTTCCTCTGTAACAAAAAACAAATTTATACAAAATTGCCATCTATCTGCAAGATGCCAATAAATGGAACAGGAACATACCATTGCACATCACAATAAAAATAAATACAATTCAATATGCAATATATCAGAAGAGATAATTACACATACACCCAAAGCAAGCAGAATTTAGAAAAAAAAACTATTTGATACTATTCATAGCATTGCTTGGTGTGCTCTGTGAAGTAGCCATAAATCCTCTGTTTGCCTGGCAGATGGAAATAAAGCCAAAGTGATGCATCTGTTAGCCTCAAAATACGTACACTGATATTCAGCAAAAATGTGGGATAATGACCCCAAATTCTATATTCACCAGGGAAATTCAGTGCACTCTGTGCTTAGTTTTCCGTGCTTAGTTATGTAGGCTTCCTTGTGCTATCTGCAGCCATTGTTAGTCTGACATGATGAATTGCCTCCTCAGGTCTCAGCAAGGATAATTATTCTCCAAGCAACTCACACAACCGCCCTCATCGCACACAGAGAGAATGCAAAAGTCTGGAGTGCTTAGCAAAAAAAAAAAAAAAAAAAAAGAAAAAGAGAGAGAGAAAGGAGAGAAAAAAATATAAGAACTTCAGACTGCTTAGGCTCAACAGGTGCCTGAAGCCAGACCGAGCAGATAAACTCTTCCCCAGAGTGGTGTAAGCCCCAGATGTAGGTGTTGGTTGGTTGTCCTCTTCCTCCTGCCCCAGCCAAAAGAGATTTCCCATCCACCAGAACCGCTACATGCGTGGGGAAGTCAAGAGTTTTGCATCTTGGCAGGGTACATGGCAGTGGTGATAAAAAGGACAAATTGCACTTGCTGGGGCTTTTGATTTCAGGTGAAAAGGCTCTCCTTTCTCAGCAGAGCCAGCTAACGGGCAGTGCTGGCGTTCACAGCATGGAGGTGATAAACTCAGAGACAGCCTAAGAGAAGGAGTGAAAAGGAGAAAAGCCATCACGGGCAGGGAGAGATAACACCACTGTTATTGATTTTTTATTTTTTTTTTTTTTGTGAAAACTGTTCAGATACTGTGATAGGACGGTAATGCAAAACCAGCACACAGATAGACAGGCAGATACGTTAGACCAGATTGAATTTCAGTTTTACTTTCCTTAAATCTATCAGTGGGCTTTAAGGGCTCAAGAAACACGTAAAAACTCTCCAGTTAATCAGCTTCTGAATTTCTCAGGCTTGGTATGTGCCAAATACCCCTGTTCACCTCACTCTCTCATTAATATCTGTACAACAGTTCACTGAGGACCTCTGACACTGGAATTGGCCCCATTTACAAAATACCATTTTATCACCGATAAGAAGCTCTGCCTAAGAACCTATATAAACATGATATGGGTGAGTAAAAGTGTAAAAGTAATGATAGATTTTATCTCCATCATCAGGGGTAAAGAGTCATAGAAAGGTTAAGTGATTTTCTCAACCTGTGGAAGAGTTGAAACCCAAACACAGCACCATCCTCCCTCGGAAGCACCAGGGTTCATTCCACACGTTAACTGGAAGGGATGGTGATATGCATTGAGATGGACAGACACGCTAGAGATCTGCAAGGCACAGCACTTGGCTTGTAAAGGGATTAAGTTGATTACTTTTGGTTCTTTGCCATAACTGAGGGAGAGCTGGCGCTCTGGAGCCTTTGCGAGTTTGAGGCTGAGAAGGTCATAAACCAGCTCCTTCCTAGAGGATAGGTGGAAAACCAGGATTCAGTCAATAATAAGTCATCAGCTGAAACCTTACTTTGCAGAATAAATGATCTGCAGACATAATGCTTTAGAAACCTACATGGATGTGTGATCTTCAAAAAATTTTAAGCAAAAAGCAAAAAAACAACCTAAGCCTGTCCCTTCTCTCTCCTCCACTCACCACCTCCTCACAATCATTTCTGTAAGAGTTCTTTTTATTTTCCTTCATTTACTTTAAGTTTTGGTGAGTCTGTGTTCTCAATACTCATATGGCAGCTGCATCATAATTGCTTGGAATAAATATAATGCAAGCTGCTGCTGTGCTTTTTTTCTGTATGCAATATGAAACTGAAACACACGCAACATGTCTAAAATGGCTAATTCTTTGTAAGGAGCTGCAAAAGATAATGATGCAAAAGAAATAGTGGGTCATTGCTCTGGCCTACATGTTTATGTTACCAAAAAATTCATAGCAACAATTTAGCAGAGCCAGGTCTCCAATAACTGTCTTTTAAAGTGCATAAGTAAGCCAGGTTTAAATACTCACACTTTAGATACACACAAAGGTTATAAAATACAGACAACAGAGTAAGTACCATAGAAGATTCACAAAATATTCAAGAAGATATTAATATTTTGCATACTTCTGTTCTTCAGACTTTTTTTTTTTGTTGCCACCGGAACATATTCTCTGTTTTCTTTCAGTTCCTAGAGCCTTCCAGTCTTTGCATTGTCTACAGATCTGGCTGTTCAGGGAGCTATTTGTGTAACACTTGGTTTGATCTGCTTTCGTTATTTTACTACCATCACCTCTCTCACTCTCCTTTTGCATCCACTACAGAAAATATTTTTATCATAGGGCACAAGGAAAATGTGATGATAATCATTTGATTACTGACATCTTTCTAGCAATAATGCATTTAGTGTGAAGTATTTATTAGAAGGAAATGAAAGATCCAGGCTTTTTGAGGAACGGCAGCCAGCTTTCAAGATTAACTGACAAGAAAATATATTGTACACTACTAATGGGAGATGTGTCCCATACTGCTGCTATTGAAGCTGCCATGCAAAATAATGAAATATTCTACAAAACATGTCTACAAGGTAATTTATACAGGACCAACACTTGTCATGCTGTTGGTGGTGAGTGACCTATGCTGTTCTCTTGTGTTCCACAACCTCATTAGTTATAGTGGATGTGGGGAGCTCTATGGACAGGTGTCCTGGGACTCTGTGATGGAGAGGAAAAGGATCATAAAGCCAGACCCTTGCTGACTGCTGTCTAAGGCTATTACAAGGCACATCTTTAAAGTTCCTGTAAAAGTTCCTATAGAGAATTGTCACAGTTAACACACAACCCTGCTTTCAAACGCTTTCCCCAGCTGGGACACGAACGGAAATGGCCTGTTTCTCATCTCACAAGCCAATCAGATCTCTGTCTGCAGGGCTGGAGAAGGACAAAAACAGAGCTCCACATGTTCATGTGATTTGATGGTGTATAACTCTCCTTCCTCTTCCAAATGTGAACTGAATAGGTACAGCCATGTCCCTCTTTAGGTTTTATCTCTATTTTAATGTCAACACTAGCCTAAAAATGGTTCACGCCAGCAGAATATCTGAGATAAAAAGCCCTTCCTCTTTCACAGAATATTTTCCCACTCTTTTCTCTCTCAAGTTGAGTGGTAAAGGGAGAATATGATGAACCAAAGACGGTGATGGGGACCCTATCTGCATGACAGGCACTATGTCACTTCACAAGCGACAACGTGTAGCACTAACTACTACCAGCTGGAAAGAGCAGGGGAAGTTTTACCCCTCTGTGGAAGGTCAACATCTGAGCACTAAACAGGAGATTTCTAAATTTAATTCTAACTTTTCGAGTGACTCACCATTTATCTCTCTAGACTTTGCTCTCATCATCTGCAAAAGTGTACTATTTAAATACCTGTGTACAGTGTCTTGAGATTGAGGACATAGAAATGCAGAAATTCTACCAGGAAGAAAACTTTAATGATGTGGAAATAAAATCAAATCCAAATCACCTTTAAATTATCATTAGAGAAGTACAGGATTAAATTTAGAGATTATGGAGACATTCCTGAGAAGGTGCTTGGCTGAACAATTGCCATAAATTAAACCCTCCCTCTCGTCTGTTAGCACTTTGGCAAACAACTTGAAAAAGAAAAATGCAATACTGATCAAAGTACATGTGTAACTCATTACCTGATTTTCCTTCCTTCCTCCCCTCTGTGCAGGCATTAATGATGAACGTGAAATACAGGAGTGAGAGAAGATCAAAAGAACATTACCTGAATGTGCACGAATCTCTTAGCCCCCCCTCACCCCCCACCTCTTTCTTCCCAAGACTAACTTCTTTTTTCTGCTTTTAGATGCTATTTCACATCTGTTATTCTTTTTTTCCCCCTGCTTTTGCTTTGACAGGACTGCATTTCGTATATTGGGGACATGACCGATGATTATTTCAGTGTGTCACATTCACTTGATTTTAGTTATCCAAGCTTGCAAAATTTGACCACTGAGTCTAATTTTGACTCAAAATGAGGATTAAGTTTTCTGTTAGATTGCAAATCAAGACTTATGTCTCAGTTTGAATCTGGCAGCCTACAGATACTGGAGATACTGGAATGACTTTCTGATCTTGTATGGGTTTTTTTCTTCCCTTCATGCAAGCAGAACTCTCATGAGAATACCCATCTTCGTGACAAAACCCCTGTCTTTTCCTGGAAAGCTGTGAAAGTACAGCTTTTCTTCTGGGATTTCAGCTGCTTTCAAACTGTAATCAACAACAATCCAGTTCCCCACCCCACCCCACCCCTGCAAAACATACAATAGGAAAAAAGCTTTTAATGCACATTCCTTAACTTTATGATGGAAATCACATAAAAGCTAGCACACTGACCAACATCAGAATATGCTTACCTATCTTGTTTTATTTTTTGTTGGTATTTTTCCTCCCTTTGTGCCCTCAAGACAGATCAGACGGTCTTTCAGGCAACATACTATACACAGGTCATAAGTTAAGGACCATTCACCTAATCATTTAAAACACTTAGTCAGAGCCTGGAAGTCTTCTCTTCTATGTATTCTGAACCCATTACCTACCCATTTTTTCAGTCCATATAGAATCTTTTCAGATTCTTCCTAATGTTACTGGTTTGTGGATTTACTTTTTACAAGCACAAGTTTATGCTTTGGTGTTCTACACGGTGCCTCTTTTTTTCTGTTAATCTGAGCACTATTGCTCTAATACATTTTGTTTTAACCGCTGAGCTTCTTTGTAACAGAAGACCCTGGTTGGGTTGCCTCTATTAACTAAGAATAACTGTCAATGAAATTACATCCTAAAGGCCTCTTTCATTAGTTTCTTTTGAACTTCTGAATGCTTTCCCAGGGATTTGATTGCTTTTAGACTGGCACTTCCTAACAAGGCTTTTGATGTAAACTTTCATGCCACTGTTACTATGACAATAGTGTAATGCTGCAGCAGCATTAATTGGAATTTTGATTATTTCTTTGGCTCAGAACACTGTATGTTTTAATAACTTGTTCAACTGTGCTTCAGATCAATGCTGCAAGGCAAAGCTGAAATCTTTATTTCCAGTAAGTTTTGAATTAACAGAGCTGCTGAAAAGGAAGAAATGGAAGATGGAAGTGGCATCATAACATCAACACATCCAATATTCCTCATTATTGTTTGTATGTTTCATGACAAATAGTCCTTGGATTATAATTTTCTTCCATGCTACAAAATTGTTATATGGTTCTCCATACTCTTCTACTTAAATTATCTTTGTTTCAGATGGTAGAAATGGTGAAAAAGCATAAATGTGAATTCCTTATAAGAAAATTTAATCTGTTTGTGCTTGATCTAGAGTGGACTGGAGGAACTTTGCAAAGGCACAAAAGCACCAGTTACCATCTCTACCACGAATTAGCATTCCTCATTACTCAGAATTTGAAGGTGCAGCATATAAGAAGGCAAGTCTGAATGTTTGATGAAAAATATTTAGCTTTTCCTCTTCCACCTTTGTATCAAATCCCCAATCATATATTGACAAGAGGCAGAAATGAACAGTATCACAAAATTAATTAATCTCATTCAATGTTTTTGGGGGGTTTTTTCACCAAAATTAATCTCCCATGTTAATTCTCAATAATTCATCATATTATGGCTATATGTGTTTGTGTGTATATATAAATCTCTCTCTACTGAAAACAACCTGGACATCTTTTAAGCCAAATTCAGTACACTTTTCGGTCATTGCATGGTGCTTTTTAATCCCTTGTAGTTTTTCATTTATATTTCCATATTTCAGCCAATATCCTGTTAGAAAGCTCAGTCTAATTCCTGGAGATGGAATGCAACACGATCAGAAAGAAGTAATTTCCCCTCAGAGTTTTCCAGCTAAATCATCCAGGCTCAATGTTATGTTTTGTTTTGTTTTAAGTTGAAGATAATAGTTGGAGAACCTCTCAACAAATTCTTGAATTTTGGAGACAACATATTGTTAGGAGAAAACCACACCTATTTGTGTCAATGTCTAGCCATATAATGTACAAATCTTCATACACATAAAAATTGGTGAGTTATATAGCTCGTTTATTCAAATCACTGAGTCAACCTGTTTGTACCATTAGAATAAAATGCTGGTCTTTGGAAGCTTCTTTTCAGAGACATAAAAACAGTTATCTAAATTACTCACCCACAAAAGCTATTGTCACTATTCTGTTCAGGTTTTTCTTACCCACAATTAAAAAGCTCTTAGCGGTCTAGTCCCCAGAACTTACTGATGTCAATATAACCAACAAACCCCAATATACATATATAATGTTATAAAATCTTCTGCCTTCTAAAAAAATCCAAACACATGGGATTTATTTTTTTTAATTGCAAAACCCATTCCCATATTATTGCAGACATGTAGGGATGCATATCTCCAAAAAATCGATAGGAACTGTCTTGAGTAGTTTGATCAATGACTACTCCCGCCCATTTCAGCCTGGACATTCGTCTCCTGTTGTTCTGCAGACAGTTTACAGATTAATAATGAAGCATAAAACCAAGTTAGTGGTAACATATGAGGGGGGGAGACGCAAAGCTGAACATCTCACATTAAGGACACTCTACACTAGCAATCCATCAGGCTGGTTTACCCTGCAACGTTTGTATAGTTTCTTGTGCCTCCCCAGTAACACTTACAAATAAGAAATACAGCTGCTTCCTAGGAATCCTTCTATTTTACTCATGAAAATGAAACCACTGCCCTTTTAAAGTGCAAGTGCAATTGGTCTGATTCTCCCATCAGTCATGCAAAGTAGATCAAAATCTGTGATGATTTACATGGTTTACATTGAATTACATTAAAAATAATTATTCTTTGTCAAACCCAAGAGAGCTTTTACTTTTTAAATTTTGAGGCTTTTTTTCATGATACAGGAACAACAATACTACTAGGAAGAAAGTGGATTATTAAATAGTCTGCTGGGATCACCTGTATCAGTTACTTGAATATGATATGACCTAAGATGGAACAATGAACTTTAAAAGTTATCTTGTGAAGGCTCAGACCACTTTAACTAGATTTTGCTTTAATCATTGATGACGAATAATTTCAATGCCCTTTTTTCCTGAATCCCATCCTTAAAAGAATGCCTAGAAACTATAAGAGTAGACTTTTTTTTTTTTTTTCTCCTTAAAGTAAAGACAGAGAGAAGCTACCAGTCTCTGACTCCTTAACTCTGATGTTATTTTTTGTGTTCACACATCAGCTGTTCATTTTGGCTATCAACTTTACAAGTTTTTCAAGCAAGGCCACACGCATCAAGCCTTTCTTTAAAGCAGATGACACACTATTACTGCACAGCAGATGCTAATGAAGACAAGAACACAACATTTAAAAATTCAACATTTCACCTCCAAAATCAAAATTAGAAATAGGAAAACATAGAAGGTTGCTAACAACAACAACAGCTTATTTTAAAAAGTTTTCCAGAAGAGGTACTCAAGAAATTTCATTATTTTTATATGCATAATGTATATGAAAAATTGGGCTTGATGTCTTTAGCAAAAAAGCGAAACTCAGTCCAGTGGCACATTAACATGAAATACTTAGATGTGGCAACTGTCTGCATATTCCATCATCTGCTAAGACTGCATTTTTGCTGAATATGAAATGGTTGTCACAGTAAGGATATTCCAGGTTATAGGGTAAAAATAGCAGGAATATCTTTCCAGTTATCTCCAAATCAACTGATTATTCTAGCTCAGTTATAAATATTTCCCTCTAATTTCCCTGGGGCTCCCTGAAGATTTTCTGGAAATCTATGGTTGGGACCAGAAAGTGGGGCAAAAAAAGGAAAACTGACATTTTCTTTCTAAAAAAAACCATTCACATCTGCTCAAATGAATTTGCCTTTCATTTTCATCTTCCTGGCAAAGCTAATAATCTGAAGTCAGAAATCAGAAGTGAATCAGACTCTATTAAACATATGCAAGCAACCAGGAAAAGTGGGCATCAAGAATCAGAAAAAGCGGACTACAGCAGCCCACACTTTACAACCCAACAGACTTAATCCACTCAAACCAGTGAATTAATACCTCTTAAAAAGACTGAAATGCAAATTGTGATTATTTAGGGGATTACATACGGATTTGGGTTGTGTGTTTATGTTGGCCTTCCTATTTTGGTAATGTAGGGTAAATGTCATTAACGAAATTAGCAGTCAAATACAGAGATCATCTTAATAATTGCAAAGAAGCTTTGTGACAAGATTAGTTGTCTTGCGTGACCTGTGTGGGAGACTCACCATCCCATCTGCTCACTGTATTCATTGGTCTTTTGGTTTCTCGGCCCACCACTGCAACCTCACTGCATTCAATAACTGTTGGCTATCTCAATGTCTCGGCTCACCTGCTAGATGAAATGCTGGTAAATTTAATGACTTCTTCCTATATAAACTGATTTTTCCTTAAAAGCTTAGTAACCATTGCCAAATATAAATCAAAATGAACTGATGAGGTTTTCAGAAAATGTAAGAAAGAAAAAATAAGTGGAAAGATGATGAAGGCTTTCATTTCTGTGTTACCCTTACAGCTTCTGCTGATGGAATGAATTAAGTGATGGATTTGGTATGGCTGGTATAAGCAGTTTTTCCATTTCTTCTCCTTTTATTTTTTATTTTTTTTTGAACAAGAAATACAGGAAATAGGCAATTTTTGTGTAGTTTAACCATAAGAGAATAATATAGCCATTAATTTTATGAGCATTTCAACTGCCTATTTAGTCCTTATAAGGCCCATTTTCAAGCATTTGTGAGGGCTGGTGGGAGGATAGACAGTCATGTAATAGCATCACCTGAAAATTCAGGCCTGATTCATTCTGCGGTTTACCTGTAGGCATGGAAAAGTCTGTGCTGTTTGCTCCCTAAAAGTGGGTTGGAGGGCTTCATGTTTAAAAGCAAAACTGAACAAAAAAAAGGAAGGAAGGAAGGAAGGAAGGAAGGAAGGAAGGAAGGAAGGAAGGAAGGAAGGAAGGAAGGAAGGAAGGAAGGAAGGAAGGAAGGAAGGAAGGAAAGAAGACCGACCTTACATTCCAAAGGGGAGGGAGGAAAAATTGTCAAAGCTGGAAAGGGAAGGAAGGTGACAAAGTTTCAACTTTTTTGGGAAGTACATGATCACAGAAAAATTGCATAGCAACTAATTCCCTCTCTCTTTTATGAAGATTAAATATTTTTTGTCATTTTTTGTTAAACATCTTGAGTTACTGGTATTTTAAATGGTTCCAGGGTGGTTAGTGAAGAGTGGCTCGCCTCAGACCATACTGTTCAAGCCATGTTTCATAGCACTTCACATAGGTTTAGGGTGTTCTTGTTGTACTAAGACATCACTTCTGTTGCTGCTTAAAAGCAGCAAAGTATAAACAACCATTATTAAAATCGAATGTAACCAGAACAGAACAGCTATCAGCTAATCGAATGTAACCAGAACAGAACAGCTATCTGAAACAGTGATGTATAAATCATATCATGACACTGAAAGTATTCTCTTCACTTACTGGCTCAGCTTCGGAAGAAAGTCTTGTATATAATTAAACACAGTCAAACTTGCTGAAAAGTCCTAAGGCAATACTACCAAAGTTAGTCCAAATGTGGTTTCATGATATTGTACACCAAAAGAGGTTAAGGCCACTATCAAGAAAGTAGTCAACAGCATCATTGGCCAATTAACAAGGAAGATGGCTGCAGGTCCACTCACTTACCTCTATAGCAAAGTGGATTTTCAGCTGCTTGCCTGATTTTTTTTGGATTTGGAAATTTGAGTTAGAAAAGCAAGCAGAAATAATGGTGGGCTTTTTTCTTTTCCTATCAGAGAGTGCTTTAACTGGCATTTTCTGTGGTATTTTGTCTTTTCTTGTCACAACCAAGTATCCCTACTTGAGGAAAAAAACCCACATAATTAAATGGATAATTAAAAGTGATATTTTTAAAATAATTATACAAAGTGATGTGAATGTGTCAAAACCTCAGCAGAATCTGTTCTCTGTCTTGAGTAAAGGTAGGATGAAAGATTCTGTTAAGAGATGTTCTGCATCCTTAAGAATTAAAAATTCTGTGAGATACCATGGAACAGAATTATAGTGAGAATACTGTTTCCTGTCACTTGGAATTACAAATAAAAGAAAAAAACAATCATCTGCTTGTAATTTTTTTCCTCTCTTTTTTTTGAATTCAACCCATATGTACTCCTACCTTTCTATAGCTGTGTCTGTGATCCCCCAGATAAGTCACACCATACTTTAGTATATTAACCTCTTGCTATTTTCCTCATAGGTATCCTCAGTAACATTACATTAAACATTTATGAGGCACCCTTCAAAGAAAATAATGTAGTATGCAGGAAATAGCTAGCTTGTGAGCCTAGCTTTAGCTATATGAAAGATACAAGAATTACCAGTAAGACATGAGTGTACAAAACATCTAGAAATATATTAAAGACAATCAAAATGGACTCATAAAAAAGGATCACAGCTAAGAAATGTACTAGAACTGTTTAACATTGTTCAAGTTGTTACAAGTGAGAAACCACTGATGAAATTTACCTAAATTTCAGGAAAGCACATACTATAAGATTTACACATTGAGGAACTGAAATATAAACACACAAATTTACTGAATGGACTAGAGAAAACATGAGAAATTAAGGTAGTGAAAAGGAAGCATAATTAAAACAATGTATAAATAAAATGTACAATAAATCTTTGAGATTGGGCCTGTACAATTTTTTTCAGTGATTCCTACACTTTGTAGTATAACTGGGCTGTCTCTGATAAAATCAGACACATCATTAAGTGTTTAAAGACCTGTGTTATATATCTGGTACACTTGTGGTTTCTGTGCAAAGCAGTCTCTATTATAAATGCTTAGAAAACTAGACCTCCATCTATCAATAAATGGAAACAGTTCAGGTTACAGACAGTGGAACGCTTTGTCTGTAAAAATCAGAATTAGCTTAAGTGTGCTGCACTAGCAGCTTTACTCTTCTGCCAGGTGAATCATTGTTAGTGCTTTGCTTACTTGTCAGTATATTGGATATGTAGGGTAAATGCCTGGTGTGCCAATACAATGTCAGGAGAAGCTTCCACAAGGCTACTGAATCATAATGTCCCAATTCCACTATTAGCCAGCTCTTGGTATTGCCCTCTGTGGATATCTTGTTTAGAAACTGAGTCTAAACATATTGTTCCTCTTCCCTCAAATATAATAAAAGAAAACAAGCTTTGTCATACTCTTCCCCCTTATTTTTGATTTATTAGATCATAAAGTGTCTAGAGGGTGGGTTGAAGGATGCTGGAGCTGGACTCTTTTCAGCAGTTTCCAGTGATAGGACGAGGGGCAACGGGCACAAGCTGGAACATAGGAAGTTCCATTTAAATATGAGGAAACTTATTTACGGTGAGGGTGACAGGGCCTGGAACAGGCTGCCCAGGGAGGTCGTGGAGTCCCCTTCTCCGGAGATTTTCAAGACCCGCCTGGATGCAGTCGTGAGTAATGTGCTCTAGGAAATCGTGCTTTAGCAGGGGAGTTGGACTAGATGATCTCTAGAGGTCCCTTCCAACTCTGAGAATTCCGTGATTCCATGATTTCATGATTCCACGGTAAAGGATGAGTGATTAGGGGAACAGTTCTGAGAGACTCCGACTTCTCCAGACTGTTACTTCATTATTTTGTTTTAAGTACTTACTTATTTTGTGTAATTTGCACAGGTTGAAATGTAAATCACTCCTTGGGTTGTGATGGGGTAGAAAAATCTTTCCATGTTACTCCCTGAAAACCTAAATAAACGGTAGTGACTATTTGTAAGAGGTATTCTACGTTTTCTTCTTATCTATTACCATGGTTTACAGTGTATTAGGCTATAGATTATTACAACTATTTACTAAGGCAGATAACACCTTTGACTCTAATAGCACCTGCCTTACAGTACATCACATGAATTGATTTCTATTATCTGATGTTTTATATTTATGGGGGAGGTAAAGGAGAAGAGATGTCTAACTCCACAATTTTTCTGTGTATATTGTACTACATCTATTTTTTCTCTCATGGTTTTTTGATAGCAAAAATAAATGCCTTCATAAAAATATATTAAAAATTATTTTAACATTGAGAAAGAGCTATATTGTTCAAAGTACATTTGGAACATCTTACCAGTGTCTAGTTTGACACCATTTTTGGGCTTATTTTTAACAAGAATATAGCTGACTTTGGTTAACAGAGTTCCTCAATTCACCATAATTTATGAAAAGGCCCAATAAACTTGGTTCTGCTCTTGATTATCTGTCTGAAAATGCTAGCTTAAATTTAGCCCTGTTTAAATAACACTAAATCAATGGAAGATCAATGTTGAATATAGCACTGCCTCTTGGAGAGATTTTAATCAATGGAGAATTTGGTGGGTTTTATCTGATTGAGACTTGGGCTAAGACCAGACAATTACATGAAAATAGCTACTTGAAAGTTTAATATATTTTCCTTTTCCTTTGCTTTGTGCTCGGACTACAGTACAAGAGGCCTGTGACAAATGCTGTATGGCATATGTTATAAAATATGTGTGAAATATGTGGTTGTTGATTGTTTCCATAGGCTGCAACATATTTCTTTTCCAGGCCTCACATTGATATATCTCTGTGTCTGTGAGGATGGGAGAAGCTGGGAATATTAATGCTATCCCTGTCACTAGTTTTTGCCTTATCTTTTGACTAGGGGATCTCTGTCAGATATTGAATTGCCCTGTGAGCCCCAAATGTCAGCATATGAAACCCACAATTTGTAATTTTAAAAAATTATATTCATAGATAACTGAATATGCCCTTAGAAGCTACACTTTCAGTAAAATCAGTTCTGTCCCTGGATATTTACAGATGTATTGATCTCTCTCTAAGCTCATGTGTCTACAGAACCACTTTCGGGGCATCCAGACAAAGGAAGAGAGGCGCTGTGAGAGACCAAGGTTTCATACTGCTAGAAAGCTTCTTCCTCCCGGGAAAATCTCACTCGTGGTTGATGCAAAGATGAGCATCCAATCTACAATCGCTGCAGGAAACAGTACAAGGAGATCTCATTCAGTAAACATAAAGAGTTTTTTTTTTTAAACTACAGCTTTTTTAAAATCCTCATTTCCAGTTTGTTTATTTTGTTTTTTGTTTTTTTTTTTTTCATGCTATATCCCCTGTCCTCCTAATCCTTTGTGTAGATGCATTTAAGAAACAGCTACTCACAATTTATGGCAGAAAGTTTAGAAATGCTTCTTCAGGCCAGTCTGTAGTTGCCCAAACTCAAATTGGCCAGGATGCAGAAAGAGCACCTTACTGGACCTCAGAGGGGTAAATCCTGCCAATCCAGCTTTTATATCACAGTAGTGATGGTGTTGCTCAACAGCAGTGATTGCACTTTTGCTAATCACACAGAGAATCATTTACTAATCAGATTTTCATACTGCAGCTTTGCAGGTTTCTGTGCCCTGCATCTTACACAGAACCATTGTGGTGAGCTTTTCAGCTTACCACCAGCAGAAATCTGAGTTCCTGTGACACTGACTTTTAGTATTGTTTTATAATTTCAGACCCTCTTTGGACCTTCAATGATCATTTTATCCCTTCTGAAATTATGAAGTCTGCATTATCCATTTAATATTTTCAGAAATTAGCTTTGGAATTAAGTATCCCTTATATCTGCATCTATGTTTTTTGCACTTCTATCTCAACAGCTATAGTGTTAGGTCATAACGATGTAAACATTTCTTTTAATTTCCATATGTCCACTTTTACACACTTTAAGGAGGCTATCTACATTCTCCACAGAAATAAAGCTAAAGTAATCTGGATACCTTTAATTGTATTAAAAATAAATAAATAAATAAATAAATAAATAGTCAACAATCACATAAAAGTTCCAAAAGCAAAAATCTGGAAGCTGGTAGCTGGTCTTCCAAAGGTAGACTTCCTAGTTTAACTGACACAGAAAAATTTTAGGTTCTTTAATAGGCTTCATCCTTCAAGTCTTGCTCACCCTAAAAGTCAACACAGACTTTTCTTACAAACATGAACACATGGTGTGCAGTTAACCCTTGGAGCTTTCAGTATATTGCACTGTCCTAGAATGCTCCATTTTCCTGTATGACAATCTGTTATACCCCAGTGCAATTGCCAGCTGGCAGGTAATTTTCCTGTAGAAGACTTTTCCTCCCAGTAAGTGCTGTCATGGTAATATTCAACCACAGCAATGTAGTTAGAGGAAATTGAAAGGAATAGGCACTTCTCAAGGGTGACTCAACGCATCCGGAGACAGGCGTGCAAGGTGGGATAAATCACTTTTGGAGGTACTTCCATCTCTTTGTCAATTAGAAATTAGAGTACACACCAGACTTTTATGTGCATAAAGCTTGTTGGGATAAATCTTACTCTAAACATTTGACTTTTGCGACAGGCAATTCTAGTAACAATAACTATTAACTTGCATGAGATAGAGATACATTGGAAACTAGATATTGTTGCTCACAGTGTTATGTGGAAAGGAAGAGAGGGACAGAGTCAGATTTAACTCTACATATGATAAAGTTATAGAAGGGAAGACAGGGGATTTAGACTCTCATAGGCAAGATTAAGGAACAAAGAACACAGCTTGAATCTCCAGGATATGTCCAGACAAAGTGTAACACTACTGATCAAACAAGTTATCTAGCAGGCCATGGGAATTTAGAGTAAATCTCCAGATGCTAGCATCCCACCCTTTAGAATAGCCTAGCTGGGGTCCAACAGAAGGCATTGATTCTATAATATTATCATTATCTGTGGGTGGAATTTTACCGATGCATCAGGAGCTTTTGAAAAATATGCCTTTAATATTCCTCCAAGTCATTGTAGAACATAAAAAAAAGAGAAATTTCAACTGAAAAATCAGACTGTAAGAAAAAATAACAATGAACTTTCATCCATACAAAGGAAAAAAAAAAAAAAAAGAAAGAAAAAGAATACTGCATGAATTGCATTGTGGTAAAATACTTAACATTACCAATAGTGAGTAAATGTTAACTTCTGCCATGTCCTAGTTTTACCCATAGAGTGTTTGAATGTGAATCCATATATATGGTACCACTGGCAGACAGCATTTCATTTTCTGATACTATTTTCAGGGATGGTGTCTTCCATTTTCAATACTGTTAGAAACTTCCAAAACTACCTACTTGATGGTAAACATGGAAAAAATCTCATCCTCCAACTCTCTCTGGCACCCTAGACTTGATGTTGAAGGAATATTAAATATAGTTTAAAAAAGAAATTTAGCTTTCACGTTAAACCACCTAATTCCTTTTGCTTTATTATTTTTATTTGCATTTGTTCAGACAAAAGTTAGAGAAGTTTGATGTGTATTATTTATTCAGCCCTTATGAATGAAATAGGGAAATGTTTAATACTATTTGAACAGTATTTCTTGGTGTAGACTCTCCCATTTAAATCATGTCCAAATTCTGTCTTAAACTCCTATCTCTTTTCCAATGCAATTAATGTTTTTCTCCCTAGGTTTCATACCTGCTGCCTTTAAGCCTGCTGTCACTTAGTCATTAGTTATCCCCCTTGTCTGTCTATTTGGCTTCTGATTCCAGGCCTTTGCCAGTCTTTTGGGTTTTTTGCATCCTCCTGTGTAATTCATTGCTTCAGATCAGTGAGTTGGTTATTGTCTGTTACCCAAATAACAATTAACATTTCAAAAAGACACTTCCCTAATCAACTTAGGCCAACACCAGAAACAACAGTTGTGATTCAGTGGTCCTGTGTCTAAAAAAAGATGTCTACTTCTAAGGCAGTCTCAGCTCCTTCTACAGCTGAGGAGAGAAACAGGCACCTCTAGGGAGTGATTTCCTTTTCCTGACTACTGTGGTAAAAGGAACCAAACTTGATGAGCACAATTTAAACAGTCCCAAAGGCAGATGAAAACGTTCACTGAAGTAAGAGCCAAGAGACTAGATTGTGGGATTGATCATACCATGTCAAAAGTGGAATTGGACACAAATTCTTGTGATAAAAAGTGAAAGATGTTTCTCTGCCTCATTTGTTGGAGTAGTAAACCATGGATACTGACATACGGAATCCAGTTTTTGTTTATTGGTTAGAAAAATACCTACCTGAGCCTCAGTTTACACAATTAGGCATGTCAAGTGCATTTCTCAAATACTTAAATCTGGCCTGATTGCAAGGAGTTGGAGTAGGTGACTCCTTTTAACATTTTTGATAGACCTATCATTAATATTCTATGAGGAAATAGATACAGAGGCTGGTAGAGACATGAAATACAACAGAATCAAACAACACCACTACCACACTAATGAAATTCCTTACTTCAAGCTAAAATGCTTATAGATATAATTATATACACATATGTATTTATAGATACAACATAGATGATTACATACAATTCTGCTTCAGTTTGAAATTCAGGTTCTGTGATTAATTATTCATGTTACTTGGCACTGATAATCTAATTTATTAGCAATTTAACTAAGATGGCAATTATATATTTAAGAAGTCTTGAAATCTATTGTAGGTCAGTTTGTTTCTTCATTTCCTTTGACTTTCTCCACAGATGACAGAGAATTTTGTGTTTTTCAACAGAGTTTTGGGTCTTTCCATAACAGGACGGCCAACACGGCACAAGTCTTGCTGGTGTCAGATGGGATTCACCTTTGTCAAAGGTGGAAGCGGATCTTTGCTCACAAGTTGTTGGGGCTCATTAACAAAGCTTTAAACTAGGCATGAAGGGGGAGAGGGATAATAACAGGGTTGTCTGTGACAAGCTGTATGATGACATGTCAAGTTTAGAGGGACACAGTACTAGTGAGGGCCCTCAGCCTGTTGCTCTAAGACGTGCTGGTTACACTGCAGCATGCCTGAAATCTTACAGAGATGAGCCAGGGGCTCCTGAGGTAAGAGGAGACAAGAGGAAAATAACAGTGAAACACCTCAAAGGAATTAAGGTGTGTTCCTCTAAAAAGGTGACACGGCAAACAGCCCAGCTGAAGTGCCTTCACTTGTGCACATAGCATGGGCAACAAACAAGAGGAGTTGGAAGCCACCATGCTGCTAGAAAGCTGTAACCTAGTTGCCATTACTGAAACCTGGTGCACGAATCCCATGACTCGAGTGTGGATATCAATGGCTGCAGTCTACTCAGAAGGGACAGAAGAAGAAGGAGGGGCAGAGGCATTGCCCTCTACATCAATAAATGGATCAAGTGTGAAGAGCTGTCTCTGAAGGATAGCCACAAGCAGGTTGAAAGCTTATGGGTAAAAACTAGAGACTGAGGCAATAAGGGGAACCTTGTGGTTGGTGTCTACTACAAGCAGCTCAATCAAGGGGAACTATTGAAAAAGTCTTCTTACTCCAACTACAGGAGGCTTTGCGCTCACAGGCTCTTGTCCTGCTGGGGGACTTCAACTTATCCAACATCTGCTAGAAAAGTAGCATCTAGAAAAGTAGAAAAGAGCTGTAGGCAATCCAGGAGACTCCTGGAGTGCATTAAAGATAGCTTCTTACGCCAGGTAATAGACAGCCCTGCCAGAAGGAATGCGATACTTAGCCTGTTGGTTACCAATGTTAGTGAGTTAATCAGTGATGTCAAGATTAGAGGCAGCCTGGGCCACAGTGATCATGCACTGGTGGACTTTGCAGTCCTGAGGAATATGGGTCAGGTGAAGAGTAAAGTCAGGACCCTAAATTTTAGAAAAACAAACTTCCAGCTGTTCAAGGAGTTAGTCAATAGGACCCCCTGGGAAACTGCCCTCAGGGACAAGGGGGCAGAACAGAGCTGCCAGATCTTTAAGGATGTTTTCCATAGAGCTCAAGAGCTCTCAATTCCCAGGTGTAAGAAACCAACCAAGGAAGGCACGAGACCAACATGGCTGAGTCAAGACCTGCTGATCAAAGTAAAGGGCAAGAAGGAAATGCACAGACAGTGGAAGCAGTGACAGGTATCCAGGGAAGAGTATAGGGTTGCTGCCTGGTCGTGTAGAGATGGGGGTCAGGAAATCCAAGGTGCAGCTGGAACTGACCTTGGCAAGGGACGTAAAGAATAATAAGAATGGCTTCTACAGGTATGTCAGCCAGAAAAGGAAGGCCAAAGAAATTTTGTAAGGCCTTTGACACAGTCCCCCACAACATCCTTCTCTCTAAGTTGGAGAAGTATGGATTTGATGGGTGGACTGTTCAGCGGATGAGGAATTGGTTGGATGGTTGCATCCAGAGGGTAATGGTGAATGGCTCAATGTCCAGATGGAGATTAGTGACAAGTGGTGTCCCTCAGGGGTCCATATTGGGACCAGAACTGTCTAATATCTCCATCAATGACATAGACAGTGGGATCAAGTGAACCCTCAGAAAGTTTGTGAACAACACCAAGCTAAGGGTGTGATTGATATGCCTGAGGGAGAGGATGCCGTCCAGAGGGACCCGGACAAGTTTGAGAAGTGGGTGCGTAAGAACCTCATGAGGTTCAACAAAACCAAGTGAAGGGTCCTGCACCTGAGTCAGGGAAACCCACTGTATCAACACAGGCTGGGGGATGAAGTTATTGATAGCAGCTCTACTGAGAAGGACTCAGAGGTACTGGTGGATGAAAAGCTGGACATGAGCCAGCAATGTGCTCGCAGCTCAGAAGGCCAACAATATCCTGGGCTGCATCAAAAGAAGCATGGTCAGCAAGGTGAGGGGTGTAACTCTGCCTCTCTACTCCACCCTGGGGAGAAGCAACCTGGACTACTACATCCAGCTCTGGCACCCCCAACATAAGAAGGACATGGATGTGTTGAAGCAAGTCCAGAGGAAAGCCTTGAAGATGACCAGAGGGCTGAAGCCCCTCTGCTACGAAGACAGGCTGAGATAGTTGGGGTTGTTCAGCCTGGAGAAGAGAAGGCTCTGAGGCCTTTCAGTACCTAGAGGGAGCTTATAAGAAAGTTGTGGACAGACTTTTTACCAGGGTCTGTTGTGATAAGACAAGGGGTAATGGTCTTAACTTAAAAGAGGGAAGAATCAGACTGGACAGAAAGAAGAAATTTATTTACGCTGAGTGTGGTGAAACACTGGTGCAGGTGGTAGATGCCCCATTCCTGGAAACATTCAAGGTCAGGTTTGATGGGGCTCTCAGCAACCAGATCTAGTTAAAGATGTCCCTGCTCATTGCAGGTGAGTTGGACTAGATGACCTTTAAAGGTCCTTTTGAAACCAAACTATTCTATGATTCCAATTCTATGATATTGCATATTGACTAGCTGGAATATTGTTGCCAAAAATTGGATTACTTAAAACAAAACTCTCCCCTCAAACCGAATGCTTATCCAGTTTTTAGTCATCTTTGAAGCTGATTATAACTTTGACATCTTGAATCAAGGTCAGAGCACAATGCTTGGTTCTAGCTGAAGAGCAATGATGAATATGTCTGAGGAAAATAAGGATTAGTCTCAAATTACTATTGCATACAATGAACTCTGCTTCCAGACAACATCATTAGTTCACATGAGTAGTGGAAGAGATGTATCTGACAAACAAACACATTTATCTGTCTTGGTTATAAGAGTGCCTTTCCTTTTTTTAATTAGTATAAAACCTCCACCTTTGCAGCTCATCGGGGTGCACTGTGGTAACATTAGGCAAATTCATGCGTTTTGTCCTTTCCCACAATGATGATTATAATTCATAATGACTTTGTATTTGATTTACAAAGGACTGTACAAGTCTGACAGGGTATTGACTGTGTCATGACGTTTATGCTGTCAAGGTGTTCACGTTTGCTCAGATGCCAACATTTTCATTGACGATATTATTTACGGATTAAACTTTTTCCAGTTTTCACTTTTCTAGTCCTCATCTCTTCTCCAAGCAAAAGGAAAAGGTAGTTAATATCTATTGTAATTATGAATTTTGTAAAATTTGCAGCATTAATATTGTTAGGAATGCCTAATGTTATGAAAAGAATTTATCTCAAGATACTAAAGGATTTGATACACTATGACACTCAATAAATGTCACACGTTTTGCTTCAGAAGTCTGTGCATTGAAATGCATTGTTTTACATACTGGATATAATAAACTTTCTCCATAAACTAGAGCTTGTTTGTCTTTTTCATACTAGTGTCTGGTGTGCTTCACTAGCAGTTAGAAGGTAAATACATAAGCAACAATGTGACCAGTTCAGGATAATACACCAAGTTTATCATCACATTTTTTGAGGACGTCTGCTTTGAGGGTAGGACAAAGAAGCCACTTTTGCTTCATCTGAAGGAGTGAGAATGCAAACTTGTAGAATATAATGGGTTTAGATGTTGATAAGCTACCAGACTAAGATATCAGGGAAAAAAAAAAAAAAAAAGGGTTGGGGAGAAAAGGTGGTAATTGAAGTATTCTGAAATGGATGCAAAACAGTCAAATCCTTTTCTCACACTTAGGTCTTCTCCTCACTAAGTTACCAACAATTTGGCCTAAATGCTGAGGGCTTTTATGTTAAATGCTGCCACTTCATCATATAGTCGTAACAAAGACAAATCACTGTCTTCCTGTCAAGTAAACTGGGAAAAATGTATTAAGACCTATAGTTTAAATGATAAGATTGAAATAGTCTTGAAAATGCAAATATTTGGTGGCAGAAATACACATATAAAACAAACAGTACATGATCTCAATCCAATTTTAGAGGTTTTACATCATGTAGTGGAAACCAAGGACTCAATTCTTTTCTGTGTAATGTCTCAGTAATTTCTGCTTTGTTTTTCATCTTAATAGACTTATTCAAGACTGTAACAGCTGCTGCCCTAGTTTCAATAACACAAAGCTTTAGGCAAACCTTTTCTTTAGTTTTGATTCACAGGTGTCTGAACATATTTCTCTTGGAAACATGGTGTTGAATAGCATCAAAACCCAAGCAGGAGACTAAAACTCTATATTTAATTTTCACCTTGCTTACAATTTCAGTGTTGAACATTTTGACTGTTGGGAAAGCACAAATTGACCCAAAGCAAATGCTCATGTGCAATTGAACATACAAAAAATACAATGTATTTGATGCAAATTCACATACAAATAAGAAACTCACATTAATGTAATAGGAAACCAATATTTCCGTCCTGTTTCTCATGCGTCATCATAGAAGAGTAACTCCTTCTAGAATGACATTAACCAGCAAGCAAAATCCTGTGTTAAAAAATGAAAAAAAAAAAATAATAGGAAAGAATATCCAACAGCATCAACCTGAAAGCAAAATAAAAGACACTGCATCAATGTTGAAAGTCTCACTGAGTTAACACATACTGTCTTTATACTTTTCTTCAGACTGACTGAAGTGTATATCTTGGGAATATAAAAAATTAGAGCCTTGTTCTAATAATTTTATTTGGTCAAAATTACCTTTGAAACTGAGGAAAGAGACAGAGAACTAAGATTTACAGGAATTATCCTTGAAAAAAGGAATTAACTATATAAGAATTGATTTATAGCGTCCAAACTCATATCTTACAGTATTATCTCATCAGCAGATACCAAGAACAAATACAGCAGGGAAAGCATAAGAACTCAGGTGGAAGAACTGGGATAATTGATCCCGTCTGCTAGCATCCTGATCACTAGTAATGATCTGCTTAAGACTCCCTTGAACAAATTTAACAGATTTTCAAAGAGTGACCATTAACAACAATATATTTAGATAGATGTGGAAATTTGGTGCCTTTGGAGATACCATATACTCTCAGCATTTTTCTAAGCCAGAACAAAAGAACAAAAGATTTTAAAACTCAGCTCAGTTATTCCATGTATGACTTATACTGAGGCCCAGAATTTCAGAGCTGCAGTCCATGAAAACACAAGTGTTAAATCACACTGAAGCAAAAAAAAAAAAACTCCTTTCCAATAAGAGTCCAGTAAGAGTCAATTTTGGTGAATATTGAAAGCAATTTTTACTTTGCCTGAAGAGGCTGTATCAATTTACCAGATAATCTCTGTGCATTTGCTTCTTTGTTTTGTTTTGGGTTTTTTGGTTTGTTTTTTTCTGGTTGTTTTTGTTTTTGCAGGAAATTTAAGAAGAGATGAAGAGGCATGCCAGTGCATACAAAACCACAAAACATTTTAAAGGGTAAACTGCTTAAAGACATAAGGGCATGAACTGAAGCAAAAGAAAGGTCAGACTCCTAGAGGGTTTAGCAAAGAAAAGTCTATGCATAGAGGGTAACTGATGTCTTAAATGGGACAAAGACAGTACTGAAAACCTGCATGACAACATCCCTGCATCCTATTTTTGAACAGGGGGCTAAAGAAGCCCTTTGGGAAGGACAAGTGAAGATGAAAAACCAGAGGGATGCTCAGATACTACTGTGACAGGTACTTTATAGGCAGATTCAGGGAAAAGAGAAGTCTAAGTTTTATTGGCTTCAATACTGTTCCTGTGCCATAGTTAGTAATGCTATTTTCAAGCAAGGACAACATCACCTAGAAGTCCACCCTCCACTTTACCCGCAGGAGTAAATTCTCCTGAAGACAAACAATACTTTACAATTCTATATGTCTTTGTGTATTCATAGAATCATAGAATCATAGAATTGTCTAGGTTGGAAGGGACCTGTAAGATCATCTAGTCCAACCATCAACCTAACTCTGACAAAAACAAAAACACGTCACTAAATCATGTCACACTCATAAGTGAACATATACATGTTAAATAAACAGTTTCCCCATTCAAAAAATAAACCTATCAATCATCAGAATTTTTCTTGGCTGAAGTGTCTCCTCCACAACTCCATGAAGTTGAGGACATGAGTGTTATGTGTGCTCCCTGGGAAGCTAAGGAGCATCGTGTTCACATCATGAAAACAAAATGTGTTCTTGCTCGGTAGATTATGTCTGTCACAACACAGTGGTCAATCTTTCACTGTGACACTTCCAGCCTGCCCAGAATAAAGAATACTAATGTGATTAAAACACACCACAAAGCAGCAAAAAGCTTTGTTTGCAGAAAAACAAAAACAAAAACAAAAACAAAGCAACCAAAAAGAAGGCCAGCAGTGGAACAGTGATCTCTTCATCACCATCCTCTCCTCTACTGCCATGTCCTCTGCTTCTGATTTTCACACACACACACAAAGATAGCCACAAACAGTTGGAACAATGCTTGCCATAAAGAATTGGCATTGGCATTCATCATATTTTTGGTAACATAGTCAGAGTCTTGCCCTGTTAGGGGCATTTTGCCCCCATCTTCACACTAGGGACCCCAGGCAAGGAGCAAGGCAGATAGCTGAATCTGCACACCCTGGCAACCACCAACATTCCCCACCGACTTGCACATGGTAACCCTCCACTCAGTACATCCCCCTTCTGGGTTACTCCCTTTGGGGCAGCTGATCCATCACGATTCACAGCACAGGAATCCTATGGATGAGATTGTTTTATCTCACTTGAGATATCTAAAGGTTAGACATCTAAATCTGAGCTGGACACCCTGGGCTCTTTTTTGTCAATGGAGAGAAATAGGTCAGAGAGATGAGTCTCTGGAGATGCTTATCTCATAAAGGTGCCCTAATCATCCTTTAAATTAAGCCTTTTCTATGACGTTAGTTTATGCCATATTGCCTTATAGCTAATCCTCATATTAAGGAATCTAATAAAGTCTCAGGCATGACCTGTGACTATGGTATGACTACAGCACTACCCTTTATTCAAAGTGGATCCTTTTGGTTTCTCCTGCTAGAAATTTCCTGCATTTTTAAGTCTACTTTGAGGCTGAGATGGAGAAATAGTCACTATTTATATTTCAAATGGTATTTTCTAGGGCTTATCTATAGAAAAAGTCTTGTAAGTCTTTCAGAGTTAAATTTTCACACAAACTTCACATATAAAAAAATTGGTGAGACATTTTAGAGCTTAAAAATAATTAATTTTAAAATAAAAAAAATAGAACTGATGGATAAAACGTATCATAGTATGGTGTGTTTTACTTTCCTAGTTAGTGTTTCAATACAAATATTTTCTCCGTAATGTGTTGAGTGGAATATAAAAGGTTAAAAAAAAAAAGCAAAGCACTGTCTCACAGTACTAAATTCGAATGAATGCAAAGACCTTGAAAACATCAGTGGCTCTGCAAGCCAAATGCAGATCCTTTTGATAGAATATGCTGGAATAAAATGGTTAGCAGTTGAAATGCTGTGGCACAATAATAATTACTTTGCACCTGTAATTCTATTTCTCATTTCCCTGTTTACTGCCTGATGTTTTTGTTTATCACAGAGTCATATTCCAGTCTCTTCATTTGTAGTCTGTTTCTGGAAAATAACTTACATTGAATGCTGAAAGACACAAAAGACCATGATGATAAATTAAACAATATTTCTTTCTCTCTCTTTTCTTTTTTTTTTTTTTTTTTTTTTTATCTAAGCAGGAAAGGTTTTGGTCCTCTCATTCTTTTCTTTTTGTCTTTGTAGTTTTTTTTAAGTAATTAATCTCAGGATTTGTTCCTATCTCATTTATATAAAACCTCAGCTACTTTTGGCACTTGTTAATATTATTATTTTACCATCACCATTGTTGTTAGGACTGAAATTAAATTGTGTAAATTAATAAACTTGTATGGAACTTATCTGAATGGAAAAAAAACATAATTGAGGTTTTGGGTTCTGCTCTGGATAGCAGGAGGGGATTGGCTCCACACAAATCACAGAAAATAAGACATTCTGGAGGCAAAGGGAGATCTCAGTTGATTTTTACTCAGGTCTAAATTTTGGCATAACCACAAAAGTTGGAAGTATGAAAAAAAGAGCAGTTTTAAGAACTGGGAGAAGTCTGAAGAAGAAAAGTGAAAAAATTCACTTCTCCAAAATAAACGTATATTCAGGTTCGTATGTAGAAATGAAAATCAGTCTTAAATGCAAGCATCAGAGCTTGGTGTCCTGAATGCTTATGATCTTTACTGGTCATTGGATCTCACACTGAAAAGATAAAAATGTCTGTCTGACACACTTGGGAGCCCTGCAGGGGACCCTGATCAGGACCCAGGGACATGTTTTCATCAGAGCAAGTTGTTCACCAACAAGACAAGACAACGGTAATGAAGAAAATGTTGGAGCAAATTATTAAAAAAAAAAAAAAATAAAAAAGGCAATTTGGAGATGTTTTAGCCAAGAGGCACCTCATGTGCTGCTGACACTGCCAGGACGAAGGAGTACATAGGGTCAGCTCAGGGTGGGTGGTCAATGCAGAGCAAGGAAGCAGACTCTGAAGGTGAACTTACTGGCAGCAGAGCAACACTGGACTGATTTCTCATTTTCTACATGTCACAGACTGAGAGGAGTCCCATGATGTCAATTAGTGACCACCTGATGATTGTTTATTTTATAATGATGCTCCTGTGCATTCAGCATAGTCTCTCAACTGTCCCCGGGTAGTAGAGGGAAGAAAGCTCGAAGGGAGAAGAGATCCCTGAGCACAAGACAGAAATATGAATGCTTCAAAGCAGACTTTGACTGAAGACTATAGTGGTATCTAAACCACTGAGAACTGTACATCAAGTTAATAGACACCTACAGAAGCAAATTACAGTAATGAGAGGTTCAAGATATTCCTTGAATGAAGGATGAAATACATTGTTTTCATGAAGAGGAAAGAAGAAAAAATTTTCAACCACTTTTCATCACACGTATCTTCCCTTCCTATTATATATTTTGCATATTTGTATATCTTGAAAGTTAATTTGTTGCCTCCAGATTCTTGAAAAACTTTCTATATGAATAGCAACATTTAGGCAAACCACAGTTGTACTCTTTTTGCTTTCAGTATTTCAGGCAACAAAGTTTGCGCTCTCTGTTTTCTATATTCTTTCTTCCGTTTACCCCTATTCTTCAGCAAACTTCTTCACTGTAATCTGCTTGTCATTTTTATGGCTTGCTCCCTCTTCTACCAAAATATAATGTTGATAGATCAGCATCACCAAATCTTTTAGAGCCATCAGTGTCACTTCTAAGGGGCTGCAAGAGTTATTGCCAAGTCTTCTCCCTTGGTAACTGCTGGGCTCCCATCTAACTATTCACCTGATGGCTGAAAGAATTAAATTTTATTTTCTTGTATGACTGAATTCAGTACTAAGTTGTATCACCCAGTAAGACATTATGGGCTACATAGCAATTTTCAGGAAGAAATAAAGGCTTAATGGTTGGTAACATATGTACACGCTCAAGGAAGCAGGGAAAAAACACATAAAGGACCAAGGGAAGAAGGGAACCTGTACAAAAGGGCAACCTAAGACAATAAGAAAGAGCATATGAACTAGAGACTAAAGCAAAACAAAACCAAAAATAGAGTAAAGAATGAGAGACCTGGCTTCGGAAGGAATTTTTTTTAGCCCTGCTGCAGCCAGCACACACACTGAGAAACAGTAAGAAAAAGGTACTACAGTTCCCACATTTACAAGCTGGGTAGATCAACCACCAATTACGCCACCTTTAGCTAGTGAAAGTCATTAACATTAAGTAAAGTCTTGTAACACTCAAACATGACACCACTGAGATGTTAATTTATTTCATTTTCAGAAAATAAGACTGGTTTTTTTTTTCTCTTTTCCAGAAATATCTGAGAGTTTAGAAATTTGCTAGACTCTTATCTCTTCTCTTGCCTTTGTACACCCGGATGTTTAAATCAGTAATCAACTCCGTAATAGGCAGAGAACAAAGTTAAGTAATTTGTGTGTACCTTTTGTAAATAAGAACAAAATTGCTATAGTAACAGCAGAAAACACTCAGTCATTGTGACAAAGATGTAACCGTATAGAAAGGGCTAACGGGGGAATTCAATTTCAGCTGAATTTCATTAAACTCAGACTCTTACCTCTGCAGGGGAAAAAAAAAAAAAAAAAAAAAAAAGTGGCCAATTAGGTAAAGACTAGGCTAATATTACCCTAATTCAGAAGTGAATTTTGTCTCAAAGAGTTGAGAAAGGTCATAAGAGACAGTCAAAGAGAGGAGCCTAGGCAAAGGAAAAATGACATTTGGTCATACTGCTATGTCCTCACCTGACTTCTTCATTGTGATGGTGAGTTCCCTGGTTTCACTGGCCTGATACCTTTGATGAGCTCTCTGCATTTCTCTGTTGTGTCTTCCTGGTTCAGTCCTATGCTTAAACTATCAATTTCCTTCAAATCCTTTTTCCCTTCTTCTTTCTGTTAGAGAGACTGATGTTTGTAGGAGAGTCTCAGCCATCAGGGACAATGGTTATGGTCAGAAATGGGCTGGTAATTCAGAAAAAGTCTAGTAGGACTTAGTATGGAGTCTATAATTATTAACAATGGCATTGCTGTGGCGGAGACCCAAGTTTGACACTTTGGACATAAATAGCTTTAGGGGAGGATTATATACACCAATGCTTTCAGAAGTGCTTTGTTATCTCTGGCTATAAAACACTTAGAAGAAACAAGATGTTTCCATTAAGAATACATTTTCTTTGACCAGTGTTGAAATACAGGAAAAGAAATAAAACTCCAAATCATTCTGTTGCAATTTCTTAGGCAACGTGCTTCAAGCCCCGGTCCAAGTGTGGCCTGTTCCTACAGCTGCTAAAAGTGGAAGGTTGTCACCTGGATTTATGAGCCTACCTATTACAAAACATTTATGGGTAACTGTAACTGCTGGCCCCTAAAGCAAGTAAAAACTGATATTTAGCTTAAGTAGTCTGTCCCCTACTCTCTGTTGAAATGCAAACATTGCTTTGTAGCTCCAGGCCATGAAAGAATAGAAATACATGACATGAAAAGTTCCTATGCACTTTTTTATCTTCTTTCTTTGTCTCTTTCTCTTTCTGTTCCCAGGAGAATTTATCTTTCAGTCATGCTCAGTGTCATTTTTCACCATTGAGTAGCTTTAGCCTAGTTATAAGAAATGCTCGTTCTGGCTATAAAAATGAGTGATGCTTTAGGGATTTTTTTTTTTTTTTTTTCCTTAGGAAGGGTGGGAGTTTGAGTGGAAATAGAATCTAACCCCTTTGTTAACACTAGGGGCAGGAGGTCAGGTGTAATCTGCACATTTTAGATTTCTAGCCAAATAAATGTTGTTTTTCCCAGAGAGTTCCACTTCAAAATGAAAAATTAGAAGAAAGAAGTTGCTGTACTTGAAGACACAAAGCCACAAATAATCTTTGGGTTGTGGTTTTTGTTGTTTTGTTTTGGTTTTTTTTTTTCATTTATAGAATCATAGAATGGTTAGAGTTGGAAGGGACCTTAAAGATCATTGAGTTCCAACCCCCCTGCCATGGGCAGGGACACCTTCACTAGGCCAGATTGCTCAAAGCCCCATCCAGCCTGGCCTTAAACACTTCCAGGGATGGGGCATCCACAACTTCCCTGGGCAACCTGTTCCAGTGCTTCACCACCCTCACAGTAATAATCTAAATCTCCCCTCTTCCAATTTAAAACTGTTACCCCTTGTCCTGTCACTACATCTCCTGACAAAGAGTCCCTCTCTGGCTCTCCTGTGGGCTCCCTTCAGATATTGGAAGGCTGCTATGAGGTCTCCCCGGAGCCTTCTCTTCTCCAGGCTGAACAACCCCAGCTCTCTCAGCCTGTCTTCATAGGAGAGGTGCTCCATCCCTCTGATCATCTTCACGGCCCTCCGCTGGACCTGTTCCAACAGGTCCATGTCCTTCCTGTGTTAAGGACTTCAAAGCTGGACACAGTATCCCAGGTGGGGTCTCACGAGTGCAGAGTAGAGGGGTAGAATCACCTCCCGCGACCTGCTGGCCACACTTCTCTTGACGCAGCCCAGGATGTGGTTGGCTTTCTGGGCTGCCAGTGCACATTGCCGGCTCATATTGAGCTTCTCATCCACCAACACCCCCGAGTCCTTCTCCTCAGGGCCGCTCTCCAGCCATTCTCCACCCAACCTGTATTTGTGCTTGGGATTGCCACGTCCCAGGTGCAGGATCCTGCACTTGGCCTGGTTGAACTTCATGCGATTTGCACAAGCCCATCTCTCAAACCTGATCCAGGTCCAGGAAATCCTTCCCTTCAGCGTGTGAACCGCACTACTGAGCTTGGTGTTTTCGGCAAACTTGCTGAGTGTGCACTCTATCCCACTGTCCATGTCTCCGACAAAGACATTGAACAGCACTGGTCCCAGTACCATCCCCTGAGGAACTCCACTCATCACTGGCTGCCAATTGGACATTAAACCATTGACCACAACCCTTTGAGCGTGGCCATTCAGCCACTTCCTGATGCACTGAGTGGTCCATCTATCGAACTCATGACTTTCCAATTTTGAGACCAGGATGTCGTGCGGGACAGTGTCAAACGCTTTGCATAAGTCCAGGTAGATGACGTCTGTTGATCTGCCCTTGTCCACCAAGCCTGTGGCAGTATTGTAAAAGACCACCAAATTTGTCAGGCACGATTTGCCCTTGGTGAAGCCATGCTGGCTGTCTCCAATCACCTCCTTATTTTCCATGTGCCTTAGCAGAGATTCCATGAGGATCTGCTCCATGATCTTGCCAGGCACAGAGGTGAGGCTGACTGGCCTATAGTTCCCTGGGTCTCCCTTTTTATCTTTTTTGAATATTGGGGTTATGTTCCCCTTTTTCCAGTCAGCGGGAACTTCACCAGATTGCCATGATTTCCTAAATATGATGGAAAGCGGCTTAGCAACTTTGTCCGCCAGCTCCCTCAGGACCCCTGGGTGGATTTCGTCAGGTCCCATGGACTTATGCACCTTCAGGTTTCTTAAGAGGTCTTGAACCTGATCTTCTCTTACTGTGGGCAGTTGTTCATTCGCAGAGCCCTTGTTTTTGCCTTCCGTGACTTGGGCAGTGTGGTTAGAGCCCTTGCCGGTGAAGACTGAGGCAAAAAAGTTGTTCAGTAGCTCAGCCTTATGCATATCCTGGGAGGCCAGGTCTCCCATTTCCTTCCGGAAAAGGGAGTTGTTTAGTTTAGTTTAGTTGTTTAGGTGGGTGTTGTTTCTATCTAGGAAACTGTTGATAAAAATCACATGAACTATTAACTGAAAAAAATATTTCAAATTCTAATTCAAAAACTGAAATAACTGTGTATTTTAAAATATATGCAATCACACCAACCACATGCAACCATGACAGGACAAGGGGTAACAGTTTTAAATTGGAAGAGGGGAGATTTAGATTAAATATTAGGAGGAAATTCTTTACTGTGAGGGTGGTGAAACATGGGAACAGGTTGCCCAGGTAAGTTGTGGATGCCCCATCCCTGGAAGTGTTTAAGGCCAGGCTGGATGGGGCTTTGAGCAACCTGCTCTAGTGGAGGTGTCCCTGCCCATGGCAGGGGGGTTGGAACTCGATGATCTTTAAGGTCCCTTCCAACTCTAACCATTCTATGATTCTGTGATTAGAGGGTGAGGAAACAGCAATACTACACTGTTTTGCTAAATTAGAATGACATATTAACAACCTTACACGTAAGTCATTGATTAAAAATCTTTGGAAATTTTGGGTTTTGCTGTCCAGTCACACTGCAGCAGAATGTAAACTTTTCAGTTCCTGACACACTTGTTGTGTGCTTGGAAAGCATTATTAGCCCCATTTAATAGGTAAGGGCCTCTTACAGTGAGGCATAAACACTGTAAGAGATACAAATGACAAAGTAATATGTAGAGTGAGAAATCAAGCTCAGGTTTTCCTAGTAGAGATAATAAAGGATTATTTGTTTTATCATGTGTTTTGTTTGGTTTCCTAGTACCATTTATTTAATTGCTACTACCAGCAAAAACACAAGGGACTTCTTTCCAAATCTGGAAAAAAAACCCAGTGTGACTCACTTTAGCCATGAAAAAAAATCTAAACTGCAGATCATCCACTTATTATTTTTTTTCTCCATTTTGAAACTGTTTATTTTGAAGTGTCCCAATACCTGCTGAAATAAAATATTTTTGAACAGTTGAGACCCTGAAAATCATTTGAGATGATGCTTTTTCCACTTCTCTTTTGAGTAAAAGTTACTATCAGAGCAAAGGCTTTCTTGCTTACCAATTCTTTTCCCTGGTATTGTGAAGTCCCAAACAGTTGTTTTTATCAGACAGCAGCAGAATAATTTTTTAATATCATATCCTGTTTTTCTTCAATTGTGAAAGATAGTATTTAATTAGGGTTGCGTATGATACTTCAGTTTCTCATTCTAGTACGTCTTTTAATTCACTTCAGGCTAAAAAGAAATACAATGTATATTTTCACAAAGGTTGATTTATGGATAAAAAAACATTTGAGTTAGGTTGTTTTAGCTTTGTAATAGTGTCAATCACATCAGGGAAAACATGGGAGTTAAGTAAATGACAAAACTACTCACTCTAGACTCCTCTGGCAATATATGAGGATCATTGGTCTTGGTCTGAAATGGTTTGGATGGCTTAAGATCTGGAAGCATCCCTCTCTAGTATCAACTGTAAGAGTCCTTTGACTGACTAAAGTGGGAAGACTAAAGTTAAGGAAGATCAATCAAGATTGACCCAATATTGATTCCAAATTGGTTCCTGTTTTATCTTCTGCAAAATGGCAAACACGGAGTGCTTGCACAGCTTTTGCTGCTTAGAGGCTGGTTTGTGGTGTTCAGACTGACACCTTGTTTGTTTTATTTATTATTTTTTTTCCTATGCAGGAGTTTTGTTTGTTTGTTTCATTTTAATGAACACAAAGGACATTCAAAGTTCTTGATTGCTGGATACTCCCTTTGCCCTGGGGAGTGCTCATTCACAGAAGGAAATTCATTATTGCTAAAAGGATTGCTGTCGTAAACACTCAGTCACCATAATGAGGGTTACACAGCCTCCTCCCCAGCACTTCCTACAACAGTTTAAATAGTACTAAATATGTATTTTATGGTATCTAGTGTAATGCAAGGTATAATGTGATGCTTCATCTCATGAAGTGAGATCAGGTGCTCCCAGAGAGCTTGGTTGAGGACCTTGAGAACCAGTACTGGCTTTTTGGGTGAGACCCAGTTAGTACTCTGAGGTTGCAGCCCAAGTGGAAAACAAAATAAAAGCAGGCCCAGCAGCCACAAAAGCACATGCACCCAGCTCTCCAGTGAGGCAGAATGCTGATATTTTGACACGGCTGTACATGCCACCTCTTACTGGTAAGGTACCTCTTGAGGGAAAGTTCTGGGACTGCTGTTCAAGTACTTTGGTGTACAGCAATGTGTCTGTAAAACACAACTGTCTCATTCAAAGAGTGTATTGGGTTGTGGGCAGACTCAAACAGGAGGAAGATGCTGATCCAAAGCACCTCCTCTATTTCAGGTAGCAACATTTTTATTTTGCTATTACCCTCTTCTCTCTCCCCTCTCAAACCCTTAGCTTAACTTGGCCAATGTCTAGTTTTTTCTGTGCTTTCAGTTGGTGACACACAAAGACTATTTCACACAAGGAAGAAGCTGATTTGTCTCTAACCCACAGTTACAAAAAGATATCAAAAAACCTGGAAAGGAAATCTCACAGGAGCAGTAGTTTCAACAGGCACAAAGATGTCTTCTTGATGACATTGTAAGCAAGAGTGACAAGATCGCTTGCTGCATAGTAACAGAAAAAGAAGATGAGGAAATAGCAGGGAGTTCATAGAAATAGTGTTAAGTGTAGCCACTTGGTTATACTTCCAATTGGAAAGAATTGCTTTTCTGTTCTTTTTTTCAGATCTGATGATAATGACTGTCACTATTATGTGGTGTCCCATTTTCTTTTAATAACTGAAAAAGCATAATGAGATTTATTTTACAGTGTTGATAAATTCTTAAGAAAATGAAAACACAATTAACCTGAGCTGGTTAATCTCTTATATATCTTAATTTAGTATATTCTCCTTCCTCAGAGTGAGCTTGACCCTCACATAATAGTCAGTGATTGCAAGGCCTGTGATGGAGAGATAGACAGATCCTTTCAGAGAGAGATAAGTGAATCCTGGAGAGCCAGAGGATTTTTAAAATCAGTTCAACACCGAATATTTCACCTAGTCCTCCAAAAAAACAAGCCCTCTTAATGCAAAAAAATAATTGCTCACAAACAAATGAGAAACCGCCCACACCACCCCCCAAAAAAATCCATCACATACTTAGCTAGAAATAAACAGAAGCACAGCATGTCTTGTCTTCTTACAGCTTCTTTATTCTCCCTTAATGTAAATGACAATCAGGTCTCTGGCATTTATCTTCCATCCAGCTCATGCTGTGTCCCTTTTTTTTTTTTTCCCTTTTTAACCTTGTTTTTAATGGATTTTCTTTACCCTTTTGTGCATTGGTGGAGATAAATCAGGAATGAATTTGGTCCTGGTATTCCTTTGTATAGATGAAGATTTGTATCATGCAAACTGAGCAGAATTACTTGGAGAAATGGGAGATGCCAGTCAGAAATATAAATAGGAATTTTCTCAAGAAGGTGACTCGACTAAGACTATAATTTTCCAAATAGTATGCTTGTCCTGAGACAGAATAAGTATAATCAGATCATGAAACATAATAGCTTTTATAATGTCTTTTTAATGGTTTTTTGTTTGTATGCATTGAGACATGTGCACTCCTATAAACCTCTCTGTGAAAGGAAATAGCAAAAGATATTAGAAATGTATTGCTGGAGGTGCTTCCTGAAAGATATGTCCAGACTAAATATTTTTATAAACCCATCCAATTTATTAATACTTTGGTATTATTAATCAAAATTAACATAATAGCAACCTAAAAATACATATAATTTCAAAAAAAAGTGTTTAAACGTGCTTGGCCCTGACACAAGAACACAGATGCCTTTGCAGAGACAGGGCCAAGTGAATAAGGAAAATCTGGCTGTTGGGTCATCTCTCCAGTCTGGCCCACAGCTTTCTAGCTTCCCTCTTTTGCTACATTGTGTCTGAAATTCAAATTGTCTCATACTTTGAAAATATTTCAGTTGATACAGTTTGAATGTCTACTGCAATGTATGTCTAGAGCAAAACTCCAGCATTCAAACCCTCCTGTAAAGTGGAGGATTGCTTAGATAAAGTAAAATGTGTGAGATGAGCATCTCAGACTTCCAGCCTCCTGTAGTCTGGGACCTTCTTATCAGCTTGAACTGGGCGTTTACATAAACTAGAGAGTGTTGGAGAAACTGGAACTGCAGGTGCGTAAACATACACATATATGTATTTTAGATTCCAGTGGGGAGAACTGATAATTTCACAGGAACTTTCTCCTCTCTTGGGAGCTCAGGTTGACTTGCACATGTAATGTTCTGCATCTACTGACTGTGAGCTACAGGAACAGGTACTTTCTACAAAACATTTGCTGCAACTCTTGGTCCTTCCAGGAAGCTCTGCCCATTAGTATTTACTTATGTCTATTTCTGTAACCTGTTCGTAAATTTTAGGAGCAGACCACCATAATCCTTGTGCTTCCCTCACAATAGTTTGATCTTTATACCCCACCTTGCATTGTGGTGGCCCAGACGTTGGAAACACTTGAGATCTTACCTGAAAACCTCATTTCTTTTTAAGGTTCAACCTAGACCAAGCATCACCTTATTCAAGCATATTCTGATTCAGGCACTGGACTAGGAGGCAAGAGGGGAAAAAACAAATCCCTAGAACAGAAAAGCTTGACCACCACTGTGGTTAATGTGGTAACATGCTGGTGCACACCTCAATCCGTTGGAGGTACATCCATGGGAGGGAATTGCTCTTGGTGGTTCACCTGGCCCTCTACTAACAACCTGTGTTTTTGTTGAAAGGAGAATCCCAGCACCCGCCCATCTTCTATAAAGCACATTGAAATCCCGTTTTATGCTTTGGACAGATGCTGTTATTGACTCAAAGGGATGGTTCCACCTGAGTGACGGGTGGCAGTGGGAGCTTTGCACTGGGTCCCCAAGGCTTGGACTGCCCATCAGTCTGCCATGCACAATGAACAGTGTGACAGGCTTGTAACGAGAACGGCTGTAGCAGGCAGCAGTCTAATAAAAGTAATCCTATTTACGGCCTGCCTTGAGATGTTGCTGTGAGTTGAAAAGTTCACCTCTGGCGGTTTCCTGGGCTTGTCACCTTTTCTGCCATTTCCCTTGCATATAGCTCAAAGGCGTGGGTTTTTATTAAATGGGAAATAGAAATAATAAAGGAAAAAAAAATATAAACTAAAGCACGTTCTTGAATATGGCAGGAATCCCATCTCTCGGAGTTTAACGGCAGCACATTTTTGTCTCCCTGTCAGAGAGACAAAGCAGTTCTTATAAACCTAATCTACAATATCACATATCCTTTGTATGTGGCTGATATTATTATCTCCTATCCATGGGCACTCAATCCTAACTTAATTAACTTGGCAAGCAGAAGTATTGTGCTGTGGCACAGTCGGTGTCTGTTATGCTCACAGACCATCCTACCCAGCTGGGTATCAAGACTCTTTAGCTGCCTACACTTACTTTTGATCTGTGTGACATACAATAAATCCAGTCAGCATCCCCATAGAGCTTGGCTCTATATCATCACTTTGAGGAACGGACAGACTGCGTTATTATAATTTTTTTTTTTTTCATTTTCTGTAAAATTAAAAGCCTTCTCTGCTCACCAGATGAACAAAAATGAAGCCTTATTTTTCACTATTATATTGTATCTCTCAAACCAATGTGTAGAAGATGAGAAAATAGTAACTAAGAATAGCCACTGGGATGGACATTAATATTCATACAGTAGTGGATTCAGATTTCAATTACGTAGCTGTAAAAACAGAGAAGAATCTGGTCTGACATGGTTTGGCACTCTAATGTGAATGAGAGAGACATTGGGATTGATTGACTAGATTTTTAATTAAGGAAATGGGCACCCTGAACTTGACCCTTTTTTGAGATTTGAATGATTTCCAGGAATCAGCATCTCCTCTGTTCCCTCTCCATCAATGTTTGTTCATCCTCGTCATATTCTGATCTGCTAAATTTTAAATGGAGACAGAGAAGTGCTAAAATATGTCAAAGATTTTACAGCATGCCTGGAAGAAAATAACATCTTACTGTAGTCTTCTATGTTGTAGAAAGTGAAGAAAAAGGTCTTGTTAGATTATAAAAAAACTTTTTACTAAATTACCTTATTCTCAATAAATCTAAAGTAATTTTTTTGGATATTCTGGAAATACTTCAATAGAAAAAAAAAAGTTTTTCTCAAAAGTCACTTTTAGCAACCAAAACATGACCATGTTCAGGTAATAAGTAAACATTTTCAATTACAATCTCTGCCACGACATATACATACAAATTATGGGTGAGATGAACAGTATGTAAAATGTAGATATCGTTTGTTTAGAGGAGTGCAGTGTTCTTGCTACAAAATCAAGAATAATAAAAAATGATAACTTTTTTCATTAAAAATGTATTTGTAGTTTTATATATATATTAAATTAATTGTCAACAGATGCAACTAAACGGCAACACTGAGAATCAAAAACATTTGGCTCTTTGTGGCGTATATGTGTTGAATAGTTAGTACTTAAATCTGAAAGTTCTATTCCAGTAAAGAAAGAGGAAATCTGAACAGTTACCATGTAGGAGAATGGAGGAATTTATTTCAAAATCATCTGTAGGACTTTGTTATGGGACAAATTAAAAACAATACTTTTCATTCTTTGTGGGTAATGTTAACTGTGTATCATAGGTTAACTAAAGTTAAAAACAAAGAGCCATTTTTCTGTTTAGTCATTTCTGCAGGAAAAATATGTTTGCTTTCTGTGAAAGAAAATGGGTATGTTTAGATAAAGAGATACTTTGGGATGGTGAGCTCTAATTGGTAAATCTACATCCAAATGTTGGAAACAGAAGAGAGAAGCCAGTCTACCTTAGAGAGAGAACATAAAAAAATCGCTCTTTAAACTTTTGACACCACAACAATTTCACAAGCTGATATTTTTAACTGAACTTAACTTTTATGGGTTCAAATTTGACTAGAGGATATACATGTAAACTTATATCAAACCAAGATTGCTAACTCCTGCAACAAAATAATTTGATTGTAAAACCTGAATATAATTTCAAACATTGTAACATCTATCTGACGTTAAGCCAGGTATTTCTTAAAGTTACTTTTGGTGTCGCTTTGAGCCATAAGGTCTTCTAAATATTAAAGACAAGGATCGTTTGGGGAGTGGAGAAATGTCCCATTGTTGAATGATCAAAATAGGTAACATATGCACTAAAAACAGGAAGAAAAAAAAAAAGGGGGGGTGAGTGGGTGGGTGTTAAAATTGGGCTGTTTTAATTAGAAATGGGTTTGAACCAAACTCCAGACAAAATGTCATTCACACATCAGTACTTTGGAATTTATGCATTAAGAATGCAATGGACCAAACTTTCCTAATAGCGACAAATTTATGTAAATACATACTTAGCAACTTCTCAGATACAATTATCTTCACTTTGTTACAACATCTGGCAGCTGAAAGCTAAAGATTAGAAAATATGTTGCGAGTTCACTGGGGACTTCGCCACTCATGCATTCACCAAAATTGGGGTGAATTGAGAATAACTGTGATTACCCAGAGGTAATAGTGACGCTAAAAATGAAACAGACTAAGCTGGTCTTTTTTTTTTTTTTTTTTTTTTTACTTTTTTCCTGCAGAAATCAATTATTTAACACAAATATATTAAATCAAATAAATATTTTTTTAAAAAAAATTGTATTAAACCAAAACACTGAGGACAGGATCATCTGGGTTGTATTTACCTGAAGGTATACAGCTTAAGTAGTTGTATAAGCTTCTTTCAACAGTCAATGTTGAAAAATAAATGTATGCAAATGCACTTCATCCTACCCTAACACAGATGTCTGAGGCAACTAATAATACCCTGAAGGTGTTGATAATGTTCATTTGAGGACACATTGAACGTAGATAGTGACCTTTGGTCAAATTTAAGGGGTGATTCACTACACGTCTATTAATTGTGCATTCTGCTGAGTGTTCCCTCTCCTGAACAAACTTTGAATGTGTTTTCCATAAGACCTGTGTTGTATCTGCCAGCTCTGTCTCAATCAGAAGATATTTCTAATAGTACTAGTTTTCTATCTCTAAGAAAGCGGATCCTGCTCTTACAAATTAACTCAGGTTCAGGTACCTCCATTGTAAACTTCTGAAAGCAGATGCTTAAACCTACACTTGATGCCTCCTCCTTCCTTCTTTATACTTCAGGTGAGACGACTCTTACTTAGATGTTCAAGTTAAGTGAGGAGGGCAATAAGTTGTAAGATATTTCAGTTGGGATCCTTCATGTGTGCTGAATGTTTGAGGATAAGAGGCTCCCGTCATGAGATGAACAAAAGATTTAGGTGGGGTTTTTTCCCCTTAAATCCCTCAACTAGAGGGCTGTAGAAAGTTTCCTTTTCAGTTATCTTCTAAAAGTTTAGCCTGTAGCCTGAAAAGTTATGAATACAGGTACTGGTATAAAACTTTTCCTTTCTGACCAGCTGAAAACCAATCTCATATGTATTTGCTGTACATTTCTCCATAAATCTGTCCTTTATTTGGGACATCACAGCTGTCTTAGCACACATCTGTGCAGCAGGTACAGGGACAACACACTTGGTTCAGATCATGATAACCTGGAACTAGGGGTTATTTCCAAACACAATGGCAAATTCATCACACTTTCTGCTCTAAGATGGCTGTATGTGAGCTGCTGGGGATACAAAAGCTGTACAGATACTTTGGTGCAAGTCCTCTTTGCCTTGCTCTGTCTGTGATAAAGACATGCCTCAAGAGTCTTAGAGATGTTCCTCACACCACAACTCACCATACTACGTTCAGCTGAGAAAGCTCAGTGAGTGTTGGATTAAGGCCAAACAGTCACCATGAAAACACTTAATTTGATGGTCATTATCTCATAGCAGTGGAGATACGGTAAGCTGACAGCTGATTTTCTAGTAAGAAACAGAGCCAAAATTCTTTCTTCCCTCCCCCCATACAGAATAGTTGTCATGGTTTTCTTTGGCTTTACAGGTTTGCTCTTACAGCCATGGGTTTCACCTACACAAACTTTAGAAAATGAAAAGAAGGAAATGCCGCCCTGCTGCATCTGATACAGTTATGATCTAGTCCCTCCATTGCTGCACTGGAGAAAATTAGTGTCATAGTGATGAAATCCAGCTATATCACAATTTCAAGTGATGCACTAGTAGCCATGGCAACAAGGTATTCCCTTCCAGTAAATGCCTGTAATGGTGCTTTTAAGATTGTACATCAAAGCCAAAGCATAGCGTTGAATCACCCTGGAGGAAGTACTGACTTCAAAGCAAAAAGGTCAGAACAATAGGTTACTCATAAACAGAGAATAATTCTTTTCCAATTTGCAAGTTTTTCTTTAGGATATGCTCTGCGGTTAAAGTGGGAGAAATATAGTGGATCTTGCACTACGGTTGTGTACTCTGAAGTTACTGTAGCACTTTCTATACTCTTCTGGCTTCCTACATGGTTTCTGCTACTTTCTGTGGGCCTGTTGCTCATAGCTGTGCCTTGAAATTTTATAACAGTCAATGTGATTTAGTCTGACGAGGGAGAAGAGTGTTTACGGAACTTAGAAGAATCGGAGGCAGGCAAATAATTTAAATAAATGGTCTAAGTGTTCTAGTCTGGCTAGGTATTCTACCAACTTTATTGTGAATTTTTAACGCTAAATTAAAAGGCTAGGTGGTGAAAAAGCTGTTGAAGGGATTTAAAATAAAAAGCAAACTAAAAGATATGCATGTCTGATGAATACTAACACTTTGCAAAGGGATGTTAAGCTTATTGTTAAATAATTTCACAAATCCAAAAAAGGTGAGTTGAAGATAAACTCCATATTACAGAGGAATTTTGTACATCATTCATGCAGCAGTGAGGCCTATTACCTTTCCTGAGAACTGAAGCTCTACATTTTTCCTTTGTAAAATCATTTATGTTAAGTATCATTGCTAGAGTTTCTCTGTTTTCTCTGAAATATCTTATTTTCACTCCCATGCATTTACAATATGGTATCCTTTATTGTGTAGTAAGTATAACGACCAGGTCAGTACACTGATCCTTCAGAGGATTTTTAATTACCAGTAACTATGGAGAACATAATGAGCTCACAATAGGTAATATTTGGCTGAATATCTGAAATGACTTACGAAGAAGTCAAAGGTTTTTTTGTGATTGAATTCCTTATGGGGCAGATATTGTGAATACAGAGATTTTCCTTTAGCTCTGTGTGCATATTTCTGTGCATATCTGTATGTATGTGTGTGAGAGAGAAAACCTGCCACAATTCAGTGTTAGGGGCATATAAGTAATTGGAGGATTTAATAATTATTGTTTTAATCCCTGAAGTATGAATTTTAAGATCTCTCCCAACATTTGAAAACATTATGTCAGCTCTTTAGTAATGAAATAAACTTGGAAAACCCGTAAATGTTTAGTACTACAGGCTACTAGACTGTTGGGTTACTTATGTTTCTTGTCAATTTGCTGTAGGAAGCAATTTTGAACAAACCATGTCTTGATAAAGACTCTTTCTTTGTCTGGATCATATCACTATTAAAACCAATGACGGGACAATGGCAGTTTTGGTACGTGTGGGGAAGAAGTTAAAAATCACACACACACACACACACACAGAAAAGAAAAGCCAGTAGGAACAATTATAGTAGCAACCTAAACATAAATCTGAAGGTTATGTCTTTAGATGATGAAAAAATTGAAAATTAAGTTAGTATGGTATTTACCTTATTGGTGAATGTGAAATGGAACATTCTAACACAGGTGCATCTCATGCAATCTCAGAAGGTCTCCAAAGCCAATGTGTTCAAAAGAAGTGACCCCAGGTGATGGAGGAACCCACGAGGACACAAACAGAGGTGCACTGCTGGACCTTGTGCTGACAAACAAAGAAGGACAAGTTGGGGATGTGAAGTTTGGGGGTAGCCTTGGCTGCAGTGATCATGAGACGGTAGAGTTCAGGATCCTGCATGGATGAAGAAGGGCAAAAAGTAAAATTACAGCACTGAAATTCAGGAGAGCTAACTTCAGCCCCTTCAAAGACGTACTTGGAGGAATCCCATGGGCTAAGGCTCTAGAAGGAAGGAGGTGCAAGGGAGATGGTTAATATTTAAGCCCTGCTTTCTCTAACTTCAGTATCTGTGCATCCCTAGGAGCAAGAAATCAGGCAAAGGAGGCAGGAAACCTGCATGGATGAGCAAGGAGCTTCTGGGAAAACTCAGATGGAAGAAGAAAGTTCACAGAATGTGGAAAAATAGACTTGACACTTGGAAGGAGTATAGGAACATTGTCAGAGTGCGCAGGGATGCAACAAGGAAGGCCAGGGCTCACTTGGAATTAAACCTGGCAAGGAATGCCAAGGACAATAAGGGCTTCTTCAAGTATATCAGCAGTAAAAGGAAGACGAGGGAAAGTGTGAGCCCACTGCTGAATGAGGTAGGTGCCCTGTTGACAGAGGATACAGACTAGGCAGAGTTACTGAATGCTTTCTTTGCTTCAGTCTTTATCATTAAGGTGAGCCCTCAGACAACTTGGTCCCTGGAGGTAAGAGAGAGACACTGGCATAAGGAAGACTCACCCTTGATCGAGGAGGATTGGGTTAGAGATCATTTAGGCAAACCTGACACCCACAAACCCGTGGTCCCTGATGGGATGCACCCACAAGTGCTGAGGCAGCTGGCAGATGTCATTGCGAAGCCACTCTCCATCATCTTTGAAAGGTCATGGAGAACAAGAGAGGTGCCTGAGGACAGGAGGAAACCTAATACCACACTAGTCTTCAAAAAGGGCAAGAGAGGACCCAGAAAACTACAGGACAGTCAGCCTGATTTCCATCCCTGGAAAAATGACAGAATATCTCATCCTGCACGTCATGTCTAAGCATGTGGAGGAGAAGAAGGTTATTCTGAGGGATCAACATGGATTCACCAAAGGAAAATCATGCTTGACCAATCTGATAACCTTCTATGATGAAATGACTGGCTGGGTGGATGAGGGGAGAGTAGTGGATGTTGTCTACCTTGACTTCAGAAAGGCTTTTGACTCTGTACCCTGTAACATTCTCATAGGTAAGCTTAGAAAGTGTGGGTTAGTTGAGTGGACAGTGACGTGGACTGAGAACTGGCTGAATGGCAGAGCTCAGAGGGTTGTGATCAATGGTACAGAGTCCAGTTGGAGGCCTGTAACTAGTGGTGCTCCCAAGGGGTCAGTACTGTGCCCAGTCTTGTTTAACATATTCATCAGTGACCTGGGTGAGGCAGCAGAGTGTAGCCTCAGCAAGTTTGATGACGATACAAAACTGGGAGGGGTGGCTGACACACCAGAAGGCTGTGCTGCCATACAGCAAGACCTGGACAGGCTGGAGAGTTGGACAGACAAGAGCAAGCATAGGGTTCTGCACCTAGGGAGGAATAACTCCATGAACCAGTACAGAATAGGGGTTGATCTGTTGGAAAGCAGCTCTGCAGAGAGAGACCTCACAGTCCTGGCAGACAAGAAGCTGATCATGAGGGAGCAATGTGCCCTTGTGGCCAAGAAGGCCAATGGTCTCCTTGGGCATGTTAAAAAAAGCATGGCCAGCAGGTCGAAGGAGGTCATCCTCCCCCTCTACTCTGCCCTAGCGAGGCAACATCTGGTGTCCAATTCTGGGCCCTCCAGCTCAGGAAAGACTGGGAACTACTGGAGAGAGTCTAGCAGAAGGCTACAAAGATGATCAAGGAAATGGAGCATCTGTCTTATGAAGAAAGGCTGAGAAACCTGGAGAAGACTGAGAGGGGACCTGATCAATGTTTCTAAGTATCTAAAAGGAAGGTGTCAAAAGGATGGGACCAGACTTGTTTCAGTGGTGCCCAGTGACAGGACAAGGGCAACAGGCACAAACTGGAACACAGGAAATTCCATCTCAACATGAGGAAAAACTTCTTTAAGGGTGACAAAGCACTGGAACAGGCTGCCCAGAGAGGGTGTGGAGTTTCCTCTGAGATATTCCAAACCCTCCTGGATGTGTTCCTGTCCAACCTGCTCTGGATGACTCTACTTTGGCAGGGGGTGTTGGACTAGATGATCTCCAAAGGTCCCTTCTAACCCCTACCATTCTCTGATTCTGTGACATAAGAAGTCTGTAGGTCAAATACAACAAGGAATAAGTACTGACTCTCAGCTACTCACTGGTCATGGCAAACAGCTGAAATCTTTCCCTTCAGCTTTTCAGTGACATTCTTTTCTTAATCAGCTCCACTCTCTAAACTCTCCTTGCCATAACCCATCTTCTGCAAAGATCTCACACGGATGCTGAAAGCTTAGTTTAGAGTGAGTGTTACATTCACTGCTGACTCATTCTATCAGGTTTCTGTGGAGTTTTTCTTGCATGTGTGTGTTTTTCTTAACTAGACAAGATGAGAAGGCAATTGATTTTCCCAAAGGTTAATACTTCTCACTGCTAAGACACTAAACCTGTTTAAACAAAAATAAAAATAATGCACCATTTGAGCTATTTAACCAATCTTTTTCAAGATGGCAAATTATATATTGAGAATACAGACATTCATCTTTGTAAAAGCTTTCATTCAAAGCAAATCATTTGCTACTCAGTACTACTCAAAATTTTGGTCGTTTTGCCCATATGAAGGTTGGTTACTACAGACCAATAATTGTATACTTGTACTGCTTCTCATTTGAGAAATGCAGCTTAATTGGAATTCCAAGTGTAATCCATTTGTTTCACGGAAAAAGCAAGATCTGACATTCAAACCAAAATCAATACTTTTGTAGAACATTTAAACATCTCAGGTAATATTGTAGGACTGAAGTAATTTGCATCATGTAGTAAAGCTCTAATTAAAGATGCGACAGGACCAAGAATTGTATTGCTTCATTTCTCAGTCTGCACTTTACTGTGCGGTTCATACAAGGGTATTGATTAAATGTTCATATTTATTATAGCTCCCCCTCTCCAATCATAAGTGTCAGAAATGAGAATTAGGGTAGATGAAAAAATATTCATTCCTTGTCAGGTATAAAAGACACTCAAGGTCAGATGCAGATAAGGAGAAACAAGAAAATTGAAAGGTTTTGTTTAGTTAATGGTAAGCTATAGATTAATTTTTTAATTATTATTATTATCATTTTTTCCCCAAGAAATATCCCTGAATTTCTGTCAAAGGAGTCAGGTATCACTATAGTTCATATCTCTTTAAGAAGTGTTAGATTTGATGAGCTCATAATATCTGGATCTAAAAGTTTCTCTAGCCTCTGAGTTGAATCCTTAAGGCCAAACTGTGAAAACTCATTGAGATGCCCAGATACCTCACTCTAAGTATAAACTTATTTCTCCCAGAGGAGCAATTCATGAATTAAAACATAATTTGACATTGACTTAACATGGTGTCAGAGACTTACAAAAAAGTCATCTTGTCCACCTTCCCGCCTTAACAAGGATGTTTGCCAAACTTCTTAAAGACTTCCAGTGCAGCAATCCTGTTCAGCAACCTCTGTGGAGCTCCAGTGATTCACTTGTTAAAAAGACTTTCCCCATGCTTTCTCTTGGTGGTTGAAACCTCATTTCTCAGCTGTTCTACCTTGGACATAGAACGCATATTGTTGCCTTTCTCACTGCTGCATTTTTTAATGTATTTGAAGCCAATTATCCTGTTCATACCAAATGCTTGCTAGAATCTGGCTGTCAGTCCAGGGTTCATACCCTGTGGGAATCTAATTGTGATCTGTATGTTAGAGGTCTGGTTGCCAAGTGGAGATGGGTAAACCCAACCACAAAATTTTTGAGTCTTAAGTGGAATGAATCAAGCTAAGCTGGATGAAGCTAGGCTTAAGTGTTTTGTTTTAGAAGACTTTAAAGCCTTTATTCTATGTGGCAATAAAATTCTGAAGAGATAGAGATAGGAATAATAGAGAAAGTACAGTTACATAGGTCATCTTCCGGTTGTCTGCTGCTGAAAGTCAAGAAATGAACAAGTAAGCCCTGGGGCATCTTAAATAATTTTGAAGAGGTCAGATATCAACCTTAGAGCTAAACCCATTTGTTTCAAAAGGAGCTGAATGGTTATTTCATAGGGAAAAATTGAAGAGAAGGATAAATACACTGTCAGCAATAGAAGAGAGAAAAACCAGAACTTCTTTTATTGGACTTTCCCAGGATTTAGAGGCTGAAGTCTTACCACCCCTGATTAATATGGAAGAATAAACAGAGAAAAAACTGCAGTAGGATTAGTCTTCTGGTTACTGTTTTCTAGAATACCTCTTTAAACCCATAACAGAAAATATAAGCCACCCCTGAAATGTAAATGTTAAGGACTTTATTTAGTAACCCTCATCTAGATGTCTTCTACATTCTGAGATAGCCCAGGCAGTGCTATCTGGTCTCCAGTCATGCACAATCTCCCTCAGGTCCTGTGTGAGATCTACCATCACGAACTGGATGTTTTGGATACTCAAGGATATCTCAAATGATCCTAGGTCCCCTAAGTGTGGGCAACTGAAAGAAATCTGAAGTTGGTGGTAAAGCTCTGCACTCTTTAAGAGATGGTCAAACAAGAGTCAAAAACCATATGAAAGCATTAAGGTCCAATCCCCAAAACAGTATAGCTGCATAAGCATAACATTACAACAAGGATAATTGGCTTTAGCGTGCAGCTAAGCAAGCCTACTTGAGAATAAATTGTCAGTGTGACCTCTGGGGTTTCTGCACCGGTAGTGGACACAGAGACAGTAGAGCTAATTATGTTGAGGAAGGCTTGATAGGAATATGTAGAAACATATTTGGAATAAGAAGAACAAGAAATGTTCTGGACCATATATACTTATGTACATCTTAAGACACGGAATCTACAGAGAAGAATCTGTTCCAGTCCTAAAATCATACTACTTTAAAATTCAGAAAAAATTCTAAAAATATATTTTGACCTTGAGAAGCCCATTTTTCTGGACCTTCATTATGTTTCCTGGTAGATTTCAACAAACAAAGCTCATGGACATTAATGAAATGGCTACACACATATCTGTTATTATACGGACTCAGTGGGAAGAAATCTTCTTGCTAAGCTGCTTCTACAGCACCTTATACAGCAATGTTCTACTTCAACACCAATTCTTCTAATTTGATTGCAATAAAAATGATGAATTCAAGTACTTATTCAGTCTCAATGTTACTACTGATCTTGTTTTTTTTACTTTCATTTGAACTGTGAGAATGATAAAGCATACAGGTGACATTTTCCTTAATATCTTTAAAGAAAGTATTCTTAGTAGCAGTGCATTTAAGGAAAGCGCAGTATTTAGGGAAGGTTCTCTATCAAAAGAGGCATCTCAGAAAAAGACAAATTTGGTTATGAGGTAACTGAGTAAATAATGATAAAGGTTGCTATTATTTCAAAGAAAGTAAGGATAAAAAATGAAATAACTAATATCTTCTTGTAGCAGAGGTAATATTTATTGATAAAATGAGGGTATACGGAGCTCTGGGAGTTTGATTTTTAAGGTTCTTTTTCTAAAAGATGAAATTATATAAGAATGAATATTATGGAACAGCTTTCTGGAATGTATTTGCTGATAATGGAAATAAGGCTGGCTTATTCACTGCAGTTATACACTGAACAGTTCTGCGCTGTATTAAAAATTACTGAGTCTTTCAGAAGTAAGCTAATGCACTGCATGTACCCATTCAGGTTCTGTTAACCATTAAACTAAATAGAATACTATTTCATGCATGATTTCGCTCAGTTAGATGAAGAATGCAGCAGTGGGTCCGAAGAGGTAATGGCCAAGAGTGGAAGTTTAAATGAATAAATATTTCCTTTTGTTGCGAGGCATTTCCTTGTGATTTCAAATGCCTTATTAAGAGATCTTTATGGATACACCACTAACGTGTGCCAAAAATGTTACCAGATGATTCTGTCCTCTATGTTGATAACACAGCTGTTTGTATCCCTGCTGGGAGGAAAGGAACAGATTTTAATTGGGTACTGATGAACCTCAATTCTTTCTTACAGTAAATGCTTTGTTTTCCTAGTTTGGAAACACTAGTTTGGGACATCCAGTCAGGCTAGCAAACCCCTGCAACAAACACCAAATTTAAAATGTGGTTTACCTGAAATTAGCTGTCATCTTTTCATTTTATTAATATCTCTTTTCGCTCAGTGTGGGCTGCTTCACTACTTCAGTAATGGGAAAATTAGTGCTCTGCTGAAACACTGTGTAGATCTACGTAATGCCTACTGGTTCTAATCTGAATTATTATTTAGTTCATGGTTCTCACCTAGATTATGATGTTTCTCTGTTACTCAGTTCTTTCTTATTGCTACCTTTTTCTGCCACTGAGCGTGCAAGCATAGCTGTTCTGCTCAGTGGTTATGGAATAATACACAACTAACCTATCATGAAGAAACCCTTAAATTTCATTCAGGTTTCTTGTTTGTTTTTTCATCTGAAGAGTACTGTTTATAACTTTCCTCTGTGCTGGAAAAACAGACCTTTTGAAGCACTAAGTATTTGTATTACTTCTGAATATTGGCTTCTGAATATTGGTTTCTGTTTGTTCATATTAGGAGTAATTCAAACACGTTTAACTTTTTCTTGACAATTATCAACTTCAATATATATTTAGCTTCTCCTTAGCCACCATAATAATCTCCCTAGTAGTTATCTCATGAGGGGAGGGAAATACACTTAAGACATTTTTACATTTCAAGCTCTGCTAGAGTTATTGCATCAAATGCAGTTTGTAAAGACAGAACAAATTTAAATTTAAAATAGCCAGGGGAAAGGCAGCATAGGGGATGGGTTAGCACATAACTCAGCAGGTCAACTGCCATAAATTCCCCTGGCTGATAAATGGTGGATTTTAATCTCATATGAGGTATGCTATGTCCCTTTTTCTGGTATCAATACCTAAGTTTATGGTTTATAGTAAGGTTAGATATATAAATGTGATTAGCATAGGCAGTTTCTAGAAGGTTAGGGATGGCCAACTGGGCAAGGGGATTTTAGTGAAGTCACGCCATGCCAATTCATTCTTTAGTATCAGGCAAGGAGGCGAGTCAAATCCACATGTAGCAATCACTTTAAATACACGCAGGAAATCATTCCTGCATTAAACAGTCTGGCTACAATTTTAAAAGCACAAATAATTTTCTGGAGTTACATTCAAATAAGGCATATTGATGTTCAGCAGCAGTAAAAAAGGCTTAGCATGAACACTTATAGAATTTTACGACGCTGGCTGTGTATTATAAGGCTTTTAAATCATCTCAGAATAGGAATTTTGAAGTATGCTATAAAGAATCCTTAACAAGAAAGCTTTAATGTATTATACATATAATGCTATTAGTTGTAAGCCCAAGTGTCTTTCCTTTAAATTTAGAATATCCCAGAGAAGTCTTCAACAGACTATGCCACCTAAAAATTTCTCAAGCTATATCAAAATTTTAAGAAACATCATAGCTAACAGAAACACCTCTTCCCACTATCTGCTTCAGACTCTTTTTTTACAATTTTTGCAACTGTACTCTTTATTAGAACCCTATGCATTTTGCAACAATAGACTCTTTTTAGTCATAAAGGTTCATATCAGTCTCTTTTTAACCCTTTGAGAACTTTTCTAGTGATAAAGTTCTGCCCAGCTAGCTAATCCCAGCACACTCTCCTAGACACTGGGACTGAAACAGATTATAGAGAAACTTGGTGTCCAATGCATCTCTGGTGTGGTGGTACCAGACTGTGCTGCTGAAAGTTGTCAGCATCTTTGTCTTTGTTTTTAATTTCTTGATATACTTATTATATTTACAGCACAAAGCTTTCTATACCCGTTAAAAAGCTTGGCAAAACATCACTTTATCTTTCTGTACAGTGCAGAATTTATAGTTCACTGAGACTGGCAAAGGTTTTCTGCTCTTATTTCCATTTGTAGTTGAGGTATTAACATACCATTTAAGCAAAATTCCCAGCATTCATGCACTTGACAAAGCAGTAGGACAATATAAAAGAGTAATACTATTGAAGATAGCCCTACAAATTAGAAGAAAATGTGATCAGTTGGCCTTGAGAGTCCATTTAACAACAAGATGATCTTTATTTCTTTAGAGAGGCTAATCTACAAATAAATGACTGCAAAAAAAAGAGAAACGATTCAACGTGTAGCTTCTGGGGAGTTGCTGGAATATGTATGAGCTGACAGTGGAAGATCATTATGATAAGCTAATAGGGAATGAGCAAGATAGTAAGACAAAAAGAAGATGGATTGCAAAGTCCATTGAACAGTAGCATGTAGAGCTGTGCTGCCCTGCAGCACTTACCATCTCGCACCTTTTGCGGATCTGGAGGCACACAATGGGAGATACTTGGTTCCTCCAAGTCCGTTAAGAAATGTGCACTGAAAAAGGAGGAAGACCAAACTGGCAGGATGTTTAAGGAGCATCTATGAATTCTAATCCCTGGCTACAAAGAAGTACCACTTCTAAAAGACATTAGGTTTAGGTTTTCTAGACATCAGTGGGAGCAGAAGATAAGAGGCTGGATTCTGAGCAGGTATAAATCTCTCCAAAACTCTCTATGGGCATGTTTGCCAAAAAAAAAAAAAAAAAAAAAAAAAAAAAAAATCCAAAAATATCAGCAAACTGATACAATTGTTTTTAATGCTGGTAAATGATTTCTTCACTCAGAAGCTTATGTAGATGCAGGTACAAAATATCAAATTGTACTTTCTGCTGCACTTTTACAAAGGTTACTTAATGCACAGCAAGGGTGTTTGTTCTCTGCTAAATCACTTTCATTTACTGGCTGTATTTCTGGTACTATGCCTTCTTCCTTTTTTACATACAGAGTAGCCTGTAGTAATCTTTTACCCTTGAATCATAGAATCATAGAATGGTTAGAGTTGGAAGGGACCTTAAAGATCATCTAGTTCCAACACCCCTGCCATGGGCAGGGACAACTCCCACTAGACCAGGTTGCTCAAAGCCCCATCCAGCCTTGAATGCCTCAAGGGATGGGGCATCCATAACTTCTCTGGGCAACCTGTTACAGTGTTTCACTGCCCTCACAGTAAAGAATTTCTTCCTGATATCTAATCTAAATCTCCCCTCTTTCAGTTTAAAACCCTTAACCCTCATACTATCGCTACATTCCCTGATAAAAGAGTCCCTCTCCATCTCTCCTGTAGGCTCCCTTTAGGTATTGAAAGGCCACAGCAAGGTCTCCCTGTAGCCTTCTCTTCTTCAGGATGAACAACACCAACTCTCTCAGCCTTTCCTCATAGCAGAGGTGCTCCAGCCCTCTGATCATCTTCATGGCCCTCCGCTGGACTATTTCCAACAAGTCCATGTCCTTCCTGTGCTGAGGAGTCCAGAGGTGGATGCAGTACTCTGGGTGGGGTCTCATGAGAGCAGAGTAGAGAGGCAGAATCATCTCCCCGGACCTGCTGGCCACACTTTTTTTGATGCAGCCCAGGATGCGGTTGGCTTTCTGGGCTGCAAGTGTACATTGCAAAGTCATGTTGAGCTTCTCATCCACAAACACCCCTAATTCCTTCTCCTCAGGGCTGCTCTCAATCCGTTCTCTGCCCAGCCTGTATTTGTGCCTGGGATTGCCCCGACACAGGTGCCACCTTGCACTTGGATTGGTTGAACTTAATGAGGTTCATATGGGTTCACCTCTCAAGCCTGTCCAGGTCCCTCTGGATGGCATTCCTTCCCTCCAGTGTGTTGACTGCACCACCGAGCTTGGTGTCATCAGCAGAGCTGCTGAGGGTGCACTCTATCCCACTGTCCATTTCTCCAACAAAGATGTTGAACAGCACTGGTCCCAGTACCGACCCCTGAGGAACAAATCCTTGATCTTGTAATCTTCTGGGCAGAGAACATCTTGCTCTTCTGAGCTGTACAGCATCTGTCACCAGAAGGCCCAGGACAACTGCTACGTTGCTTGCTTTGCGCTGTATGCAAAATTAAACCAGTTACCCTCAGTCTTGTTTAGGGAAAAGGAAAATGCCTTATGTATAAATCCAGGAATTTGATGTTGGTGCAACCAAAACCTTAACATTCTAATCCAAATTATTATTAGTCCAGATGTGGTTATAACAGAAAGGAATAATACTACAGGAAAAAGTCTCAACATGAACAAAACTACCTTTTGCAATTATTTACTTAAATTAAAACTTAAAAAACTTACAAAAAACTACAATTGTACCATAAAAATACAAAGTAAAACAAATTAGTTAGTGACGTGTTATTAGAAAATATTCTGTTTCACATAAAGTAGCTAAGAAAAAGGCCCAGACAAGTGAACACAAATTCAGACAAAGCGAGCCTGACGCGCCTTGCTCCCGAGACCCTGCAAATTCAGTACAAGACTGCAAAGAGTACAAAAGTAGCAATACTGCATTTATTGGACTGGAGCACTACAAATTGATATTTGTAATAACTCCATTAACTATTTTAGTTAATAGCTTAGAGATAGATAGAATAGAGTTTAGTAGTAGCTCTCAGGAGGACAGCATGAGAAGGACATGAGAAATACTGGGAAAACCCCAAGAAGGGTGTCAGAAGGAAGAAAAGAATAGCTGGAACACCATAGCCCAGTAAATCTGACCTGATCACCAGGTCAGACACCAGTTCTGCCCATGGTCAGTTCTTCCCAGGGCAGAATATTTTCTTCTCTGGAAGGCTGTTCCTTTGCATGTGATTGCTTGATTGCTTGCAGCATTTCCCTCCAGGCTTTTGCCTAGAGGTTCCTTGTCTTAGGCGACTTTGTTCATGCAGCTGTTGCCTCAGGGACACTATGAGGATAAATTTATGAAGAGTTGTAAAGCATTTAGATGATGTAATAAGAAAAGCCAGATAAAAGTCTCACCAAAAAAAAAACCCAGGCAGGACACATTATTAGGGCTATGGAATCAGCTTTCTAGAATACATTTTTTGGGAGACAGAGCTTGTGTTTCCCTGAATTACTCACTGTTAAAATTTGCCATTTTATAATCAGTTCTGTAGACTGCCAATCGAATATTTGAATGCTTTGGGGAGAGTATCATAACTAATCAGCAAATCATTTATTTACAAATAGTTTTCTCCTCTTGAGCAGCTGCAATGTTGATTGATCTGAGGCTCTCCATCAGATAGTGAGATAAATCTACATTCATTATGTGTTTCTCCAAAGCCTGATGAAGTCAATGAATCTCTTAATTGACTTCTTTGGGCTTTGGAGTAGCCTCTGTTTCTGTAATCTCTAGAAGTCATCCAGAGGTACTGTTTCCAACTTTTTGCCTCTGTTACTCGTCAACAAGAAAGAGGAGAATTGCTGAGAAACTTTTCATTTTCTTGTTGTACACTAAACCAACTAAGACATAATATTGTCTGGGCAATACTGAAGACATAAGTGGAGATGAAAACATTTACATCTCAAGGGACAACAGAACAACTCCATTGAGAATTATTAAGGATGAAACAGCAAATAACTTAGTGAAGCTGAGGAACAAAATTATTTTTATGAAAACATGTACAGCCCTAGACTGTCATACAGGTAGGTACCAGATGTGACACAGAGGACATCACAGAACAGAAAGACAGAATTTTTAAATTATTTCTCTTTTTTCTGATCAAATACTCACACAAAGATCTTTTGTCTCATGTCTTCTAATTTCTTTGTTTTGCACCATATTTTATCTTTATGTAAATTTATTATTATCTTATTTATCTTTTTTTTTTTTCTTAGGCAGGAAGGAGTTGCTATGTCTAAAAGGGTTTCCTACTTCTTTTCTGAATTTTTGTATATATTTCTATTGATTAAATGGGAACTTTGCAGAGGAGATGAGAACTTGATATTGAACAAGTTGAATACTGAAAGGTATTTACGGAATATCACAGCAAGATGAGGAAACATTAGATAGGAAAATAACAAAATTTGACCCTGGAATGGAAGCAGGTTATAAAAGGTTATAGTACTTTGGAAATAAAATAGATGGACTTATGCCATCATGCACAATGAATGTATCAGTATCATGATAGGGAAAACTTATTTCCTCAAAAAAAATAATAAGTCCTATGTCCATTGGCTTAGATATATGGATAATCTTTAACCTCATAGACCTTGAAAGCACATTTTGCAACCTTATTTCCCTTCTGCTTTGTATGCATAAGAAATTTTGAGAGGTTATTCAGTGCTGGTCATTGCTTTATTCTTTGAAATTAAACCTGATGCCTTCAATATTACATGTCATTACTGGACAGGATAGATCTTCACAGGCTTTATATAGATGACGTTTGAAACCTAAAATTTTTACAGGCATGGAAGAAAGTAATCCTATGAACTGCCTTATAACTTCCCAGTGATTCTGCTACAACACTACAAATGAGAAAGAAGGATTTTTTCACTAGCAGTTTGGTGAAATGATATATGTTCCTGCAGAGATGAAAAATGGCTGGCCTGGTCTTAGTGGACATTAATAATGAGGAAGAATGTGTCTAAAACATTAGGTGCTTATTAGTCTCAGAACGGTAAGATCCAGCTATATTGACTCTTTCTGGTGACCACTACTAATTACGCTATTACCTAATTCAAGTAACACCACAGTGACTTCTCCCATGACATTTTCTGATATGCAGCTGGTGAACTGTTTATTTAAAAGGATTTTATTAATCATAAGCTATTCAGAGCAGTTTCAATTTTTCTCTTAGTTGATCGTGTCTAATCCTTGATAAATTTAGTAAAAGATCAACTTTGTAACAAAAAAAATGCTTTTAAAATTGCTACCTCAGTAAATAAATATTAGTTCAATTAGGACAACTTCTGAATCTTCTGTGATATTTGTAGTGCTCTGAAGTTAAAAGTGCTAAAACAGCGTGAGAAAGAAGATTGTGCAGGAAAAGGGACTCTGAACTTCTTTAATATATTATTAGATCTTAAGTAGGGATTACAGAGGAAGAGGGAGAAAGCATCAATCAAACACTTATATTTTGAGATTAGGCAGATCAAATCAAATTAAATTCAGTGATACTTCAAATCAAGATGCTATGGGTTACAAGATCTTGGCAAAGCATTTTCATTTAATAACCGAGTATTTGGGAGGTCCTAGAGAAATAAAGGCCACTTTCCCACCTTTTTTTTTTTTTTTTTTTTTTAAGACCAGCTTATCTTTCATGTAGGGTAGACACAGAGACACACTTTAGCTTGTATGAGAACTGCTCACTTTTATGTTGCACCAACTGATTTATTCATAATAATTTGTTCATACCTTAATATTCTGGAATGTATCTGAGATATGCGCAAGATCTGAAGCAAAGATTTTTTATGGTTTTTTCCCTGGGCAGTTATACACTGAAATATGCAAGATCCTTCCTCATATTTCATAATTTTGTTGCATATATATCCAAATTTTCTTTTTTCAAAGCCAGGCATAAATTTAATTAAAATACTGTTACTATGTGGATCCAAACAAAGCATTTACAAAGGTTTTGTATTTAACACTCAGTAATTAAGAAATTATTTTAGTGCTGCTATTATGCTAATGTTGATTACTACGCATTACATATATAAATTCAATTAATCTTACAAGCTGCAAGTTTAAAGATACCATTAACTTTGGAGAAAACATCTCTATCCAGCACCTAAAGGAAAATACCTCTAAAATTTAAGATTGTTTACTTCATGTATTCTTAAATAAATTTGTCAAAAAGTTTTAGCAAACAATTTAACGTGATCTCCTATTTAAATAAGAAAAAAGGTTGATCATGAGTCATTGACTTTGAATTCCCTTTATCTGAGCTTGTCTGAGTTTTAAATTCAGTTGATACTTAAATATGCATGAAACTTGATCAAAACGTGTGCTTGAGGGTTGAGTATTCATGGTAGCTTTGTATGATCTGAAGTACCCTTTGATTCATCTCCCTGCATTGGCCGAGAGAGGAAAGAAACATGGGCCATAATCCCAGATTAAGGATTTTTAAATTATGAGGTATTTAAATTATTAGATGAATTAGTGGAAACTTTTTTTTTGAGAGACATGCTTGGCTACAAGGGAGAGCAATTTGTTAAGAATTCTTTCTTGTTAGGAGGCAGGAGATTGGGAATGCTTATATAGAAAGTACCAAATCAATCTTCAACACAAAGACCACTGCTATGATAAGTGAACCTGGTCCATGGATGGAAATCCAGACACCTGGTTAGATCTAACAGGTGTGAGACCTTTCATATTAGCTGACTTCCATGTCTTCACAGAAGGTCTTTTCAGAGTCATCATTTTTATACCAGTCTGGATTCATTTAATCCAATTATAGTCATATGTAGAAGTTTTAGTTAAATATCTAGTCTCTGTCTATAGGTAGTGGAAAGACAGAGAGGCATTTCTAGAACACAATTCATCAAGCCTGAGATGATTTGTCCACTTGTGTTACCTATCTCTAGAAAACCAATTACATGGTTTATTTACGTGACAAAGCTAGACTGATTCTCTAAGATTTATAAGGCCAAATAAATTCCCCTTAAGTTAACGTGACAACTTATCAAAACACATTAAAAATGATATTTTTTAAAAAGCAGAGATAAAACAGTTGTGGTATGGAGCTACATGTGGTATTAAGAAACTGAAATAAATCATCCATTGCATTTTCACATAAATGCACGTTGTCTCAGAACTTCCTTATGAAAACCCATTTATCTGTCTCCTGTTATTTCCTCTTATTTTTTACACTTCAGATTCTCAAAGGCAAGATTGTAATTTGTCTTTTTGTTTAGAAAGTAGCTACCACAAGTCACTTATGATTTAAAACTTCCCATGATGTCATTATCAAAATAATGATTCCTCTAGAAATCGTAATCTCTGAAAAAAATTCTGGTATTAATTTCCATTTCCTTTGTTTCTTGCAGCAAAAGCTAAATCTATGCTTTTCTACATGATAATTTATTAATATCCAATGCATTTTCAGTCTGTTACAGATCCTATACCCTTTTTTCTTTTTTTTTTTTTTTTTCTGATGACAATGACAAAGGCTGTGAATAGAAAGTTGTAAAAGAACTAGTGTGATAGAAAGGAAACATCTCTGAAGTCTAAGTGGGGAGGAAGTATTAGTGATAAACTGCCAGTTTAATGCTTTCTCTGGCAACCTATGTTACCTTTTTCCCCCTAATACTACAACAACGTTGAGTAGGTCTCTGACACAATGACTGCATTATCCACTGATGGAATAAGCAGCTATTATTGGCCCGTGTTGCTGCATTTGACACAGGACAGCTGTAATTTTACTTTGTGTGTGTGTTTCACCTGCAGCCTTTCTGAAAGCACTCATCTGTATGCAGCAAGGCTGAGAGCCAGGCAAGCACACGTTCTGCCCCCGTCCACGGCATGTCACAATGGTAGCACCTAGGAAATGCATTAATATTTATGGGAAGGGAACAAAGAAATCAAAGCTCCTCTGTCTGTCTCTCTCTCAATTTATTCCTCCTTTTATAAATTTAATTTTGGAACAACTTTTGGAGGGATAGACCCTGAACCAGCTGCAGGGAGACAGGAATGCACATGTATGGTATTTAATTGTAATTTAAAAACTTCATGCTGATTTTTCTTCAGTGAAATTTTGATTCCCTCCGCCTTTTCAAAATTTAACACTTTGTAATCTCTTTTCCAATAAAAGGCATTAAATAAAGACTATCTCATTAAAAAACCCTGGCTATTTCATGTTTGGGAGGTATAAGGATGCCGTCTTTCTTCTAAAGTCCAGAGATCAGCTGGCCAGAATCACAACACAAGAGTCCATATGTATGCAGTGACACCTTCCCACACAACACCATCCCAGAGGTTCACAGTAACTCACAGGAATTCAGGGGTTCCCACACCAAGTAAAATGGTTATAGTCCGTAATGGCCAAGAGGCGCATATGTTTCTTAGTGCTCTGGATACTTCCTCCAGCACTCTACTTGCTTCTGTGTTCCTTGCAGGAGAGGCTGGAGGTGCAATGCCCCCAGGGGTGAGATGGAAAGACTACACTACCCGGTATGGGATGTCTGAGGGATCATCTAGCAACAGAACTCTGCAGTGCTGTAGCTTTTCCCATCTGAGCACTTTCAAGTACTACTTCTTTGGTAAACTAATTTGTCAGACAGTTAAGGTTTTGACCTCCTTGTGCTCTCTGGATCTGAGTGGTTAATGAATCACCAAAACTCTTGAAGGTGAGCGAATAGTCTTCTGTAGACAGCTACACTGCCATAACAAGGAAAGTGATGTTTCCTGCAAAGAGTGACTCGCCCACCCAGTCGATGGATTGGGGTTTCAGAAATTAGGTTCAAGTCATTTGCCAAATCTATGTGCCACTGAGCTCCCTTTTGCCCTACGTCTAGTCAATGGCAAATTCTGCAAAGCAGGGACTGTCTCTTGCCGTGTTACAGGTGCAGCGTGTGGAAGTAAAAAGCTTTCAATGATGGCTTTTAGTGAAATAATGAGGAATAACTCGTTAGAAATTGGGAGAGATGTAACACAACTATAAGCAAAGAGGGGCACGCAGGCAGGCATTGAAACATCTTTTCCCGTAAATGTGGCCATTTCATCCCACTGGCTCCTATAAAGAGGCATGATGCTCACACTGCCTCTTGTGATGGCAACTCCTCTATCCCTTTGTTACTTCTTGTGGGAAGGGACTAGGCACAGCAGGTTGTGCTGCGTGTGTGCTCCTGCTTGCTGTATGAAGTGGAAACTTTCCTATGGCTTGGAGTATTGGAAGAGAATATGGATAAGCAGCCAGAGCTGTGGAAGGGGAGCAAAAGAACTAGGGCCCAGGAAGGGAGTACAACACATTGCAGAGACCCTGCTTCTGTGCCCAGAGGTAAAAATCTATTTCAATACTCTCCTGGTCAGGTACCTTACTTCCCTGTTTACTTACAGTTAAAGCATTCTGCTGTTCCCAAGATCTTATAAAGCCATCGTTTTTCTCCTTTCTGCAAGAAAAGTCTCATCTTTCAGCCCAGATGATTCCAGGTGCTCTCTTGAGCTGCAAGTCTCTCCCAAGTGAGACGTCCTGTGCTAGTCAAAGAATTATTTGATTTGGGTTTGCGTTCAGTTCTTGAGTGAGGACTGCGGAGACTGCAGTGACAACAGAAGGCTCAGCAACATTATGGTCCTAGAGCTGTTAGCCTCCTTTCCCCTGAACTGCTTCACTTCATCTAAGAAATCTCATTTTTAATGTGTACATGCATTTTACTCCTTCAGCCCCATTCACTAGCTTTTGGGTTTCAGCTTGACTTCTATTTGTGCTATATAGTTTACCTTTTCAGCTGTACAAATTCTTCTTGAAAGCTTATCAGCCTAGTTACAAAATCTACTAACCTTCCTCTTCATGATAAAAGGATGGAAAAAATATAAACACCGTTCTCCACCCCTCGTCCATATAATGCACCTGAATGATTAATAGTTCCCAGTAACGTACTGGGACTTTTTAAATATTTTGTTCTTCTGTTTTCTAATGTCTCAGAGAATCAAAGGAAAGGCCAAACAGCTGATCTGTTTAAGGAGAGGCCGCCTTCCGCACTGGGAGATATTGTCAAGTATCCTAAATTTTTGACCTTTTCACATGCTCACTCACAGTTTGGGTTTGCTAAAATATCTATTTCAACATTTAACAGTCTTCTGACCCCAATGCCTGCTCGTGTGTCCTGTTTGTTTAGGTCTTCAGCTGAATGTAAAACCTGTTGGCCGACAGCTCTGTATTGCTGGATCTTACCTGTCCCCACAACTCTGCTGAAAGCAGAGGAAGAGTGAGTTGTCTCAGTGGTTGTTTTCACGAAACAGCTCAAAGATTTGGAGCAAAAATCTGCATGTAGATGTGTATTTTATCTATGATAGCACCCAATGACATGAACCTTATTTCTAATTTGCTGCCATCACATGAATAAGTAATTCAATAGCAATGCTGTCAGGAGCAATTTGAGCTTAAATAGATCCTGGGATATCCTTGGTTCATCTCCTTTTTGGGGACACTAGCTCAATTCTCTAATATTGTCAGCTTTACTCTCTAAAGATCCATCTTTCCTGAGGTTAGTCTGTGCCTGTTATTTTGGAAGGATAAGAAAATAAGAAATCAGTGTCACAGCTTCCATGATGATTTAATTCTTGGTTAGTTACATATCAACATAATGTTCTTTTTTCTAAACAAAATATTATAAATACAGCAAATCATCACTATGGCTCTGCACACTTATTTGGTAGCCCTGGGCAATAGTCATTTAACTTGTTTGCTACATTAAATGGCTTTGCTTTCTCTACTTTTTTTCCCTGATTTAAGGCAGTAAATGTCCCAAAATTTAATATTGGAAGAAGCTTATTTTAATTTGCAAAACTAAGCACTGAAAGAAGGGGCTTAAAATAAAATTAAAAGCCAGTTAATTGCACTGCTGACTTTCTTGCTGTAACAATAAACTCTAAACCTTCATGAAAGTTACATTTACTCTAGCTATGTAGTAAAACAACAGTAGCATATTTGCCCAATTAGTCATTCTTTCTCTTCCATGGAAAGCAGAGTCTGAACTTAGACTGACTGAAGTGACCAAAATAAGAATGATTAGATAGTGATAAATAATAAAAATATTGACAAAATAAGTTTGATGACCCTATTTAAATGTTAAATAAGCTGGAATCCACTTCAGAAAACCATTGCATGTTTGACACATTTGTTAGCATGTACTCAAAAGAGAGATTTAAGATTAATTGAGTGTGGAAAGTGAACAAGCTTCTCAATACACTGTCCTCTAGTTAAAAGTTGACATGTTCTGGTGGATCCAAAGACTACATTGAAGTTAGAAGGAAAGACTAATTTAAAATTTAGAAATATATTAATTACAATATTACAATATTCTATTTAGAAATATATTAATTACAATTATTGATAATAATTATTAATAATATAACCTAGTATTAATGCCTTCTAGTTGGGAGAAAAAACCTGACAGATGTTCACCTGCAAGTGGTGATTTTATTTCTATACCTGTTTGCCACTCCAGCGTCAATGAAGTTAGCCAAGTACCTAACTTTGGTTCCTACAGCAATGGAGTTAGGACAAGCAGATAAGTCCATGGTATCATCCATCTCAAGAAAATAGAAAAGAAATAATAATACATGTTTATATCTTTTTTTTTCTTTTTTTCTTTTTTTTTTTTTTTTGGTGCTGTAGGATCAGGAAATCATTGTTATTATTTAAGAAACGGGTTGTCTAGTGTTCAAGTGGTTGGTGAAAAGAGTTGTAGTAACAGAAAGGCACACATTTCTTGAAAGGGCTTGAACATCTTAACTTTCTTTTTGTGTCATACAGGCTAGAGATTCATTTCATTCAAAACACTGATAAATCATTTTTCTTTACTGTTGTTGCTTCAGGTATCAATTGATGATTTGCATTGAGTTATTTCTGGCTTATTATAAGTGTGAGAAAAAAAAAAAATACAAATAACAGCAACACTACCAGTTTGAGAGTATTTTATTCACAGATTTTCTGTCTAAGTCTGTTAGCATGTGAATACTCTTATTGACCATACAGCATTGCACTTCATCAGCGTTGTTCTGCTCTTCCTTTCCATCATTTACCAGCAGGTCCTGGCAAACTGGGGAGGTCCCAGATGACTGGTGTCTAGCAAATTTCACTGAATTTCACTGAATTTTTTTAGATTTGGAAGGGACCATAGAGATCATCAAGTCCAACTCCCCTACTGAAGCAGGATTGCCTAGAGCATGTCAGAGCATGTTACTCAGGGCTGCATCCAGGCGGGTCTTGAAAATCTCCAAAGAAGGGGGCTCCACAACCTCCCTGGGCAGCCTGTTCCAGGGCTCTGTCACCCTCACCGTGAAGAAATGTGATGATGATCCACAAGAAGGGTTAGAAGGATGATCTGGGGAACTACAGGCCTGTCAGTCTGACCTCGGTCATCCTGAGTGCCATTATGTGGCATGTGAAGGATGTCCAGGTGATCAGGCCCAGCCAGCACAGGCTCATGAAAGGCAGGTCTTGCTTGACAAACCTGATCTCCTTCTATGATGAAGTGACCCGCTTGGTGGATGAGGGAAAGGCTGTGGATGTTGTTTACCTGGACTTTAGCAAGGCCTTTGTTACAGTCTCCCACAGTATCCTCTTGGAGAAACTGGCTGCCCATGGCTTTGATGCGAGTACTCTCTGCTGGGTTAAAAACTGGCTGGAGGGCCAGGCCCAGAGAGTGGTGGTGAATGGGGTCAAATCCAGTCAGTGGCCAGGCACAACTGGTGTCCCCGAGGGCTCCGTATTGGGGCCAGTTCTCTTTAACATCTTTATCAATGATCTGGACGAGGGGATCGAGTGCACCCTCGGTCAGTTTTCAGATGACACCAAGTTAGGTGGGAGTGTCAACCTGCTGGAGGGTAGAAAGGCTTTGCAGAGGGATCTGGACAGGCTGGATGGATGGGCCAAGGCCAATGGGATGAGGTTCAACAAGGCCAAGTGCCAGGTCCTGCACTTGGGTCACAACAACCCAATGCAGTGCTACATGCTTAGGGCAGAGTGGCTGGAGAGCTGCCTGGCAGAAAGGGACCTGGGGGTGTTGGTCTACTGTCGGCTGAACGTGAGCCAGCAGTGTGCCCAGGTGGCCAAGAAGGCCGACGACATCCTGGTCTGTATCAGGAACAGCATGGTGAGTAGTGCTCAGGAGGTGATCATCCCCCTGTACTTGGCACTGGTGAGGCCCCACCTCGAGTGCTGTGTCCAGTTTTGGGCCCCTTACCACAAAAAAGACATTGAGGTGCTGGAGCGGGTCCAGAGAAGGGCAAAAAAGCTGGTGAGGAGTCTGTAGAATAAGTCTTATGAGGAAAGGCTGAGGGAGCTGGGGTTATTCAGCCTAGAGGAAAGGAGGCTGAGGGGAGACCTTATCGCTCTCTACAACTACCTGAAAGGAGGTTGTAGAGAGGCGGGGGTGACCTCTTCTCCCAAGTCACAAGTGATAGGACAAGAGGAAATGGCCTCAAGTTGCACCAGGGGAGGTTCAGATTAATATCAGGAAAAATTTTTACACTGAAAGGGTTATTAAGCATTGGAATGGGCTGCCTGGGGAAGTGGTTAAGTCACCATCCCTGGAGGTATTCAAAAGATGGGTTGACATAGTGCTTAGTGACATGGTTACTGATGTGGTTTTTTTGTTTGGTTTTTCTTTTTTTTTTGGTTGTTTCCTTTTTTAATCAGAGTTAGGTTGATGGTTGGACTAGATGATCTTAAAGGTCCCTTCCAACCTAGACAATTTTAAGATTCTATGATTCTATGATTCAGAGGGACCTCAGCAGCCTGGAGAACTGAACCGATGGGAATCTCATAAAGTTCAGCAAAAGCACCAAGCCCTGCATTTACAAAGAAATCACTCAAGGCACCAGCACAAGCTGGGGGCCAACCAGCTGGAAAATAGCTTGGGAGAGAAGGTCCTGTCCTGATGTTTTTGTGGACAACAGGGCCACCATGAGACAGCAACATGCCCTTCTGGCAAAAGAAAGCAGCCTCATTGGGCTACATTAGGCCCAGCACTGCCACCACGTGGAGAGAAGTGATCCTTCCTATCTGCTTAGTTCTCGTGAGGCACACCTGGGGTGATGTGTTGGGTGCTAGGTTCCCCACTACTGGAGAAATGGACACATTGGACCAAGTCCCAGTGAAAGTCCACAAGGGTGATGAAAGGACCTGAGAACCTGGTGTATGAGGAGAGGGCGAGAGAGCTGGAATTGTCCAGCCTGGAAAAAAAGAAAACTCTGAGGGACCTTATCCATGTGTATGAATACCTGGTGGGACATGTTGGGGAATTATAGAAGATGGAGGCAGATCCTTCCTTATGGAGCCCAGTGACAGGACAAGAGGCTGCCATTTTAATTAGGTGAAATATTTCACTCGTCTCCTGCAGACACTCTGGAGGAGCTGTGGTCTCCTGCAATTCTGTGCTAAATCTTTCATACTTGTGTAAAATTCTCGAATGTTATCAGACATCTCGAGGCACACATTCAGGATATCTGGTTGGGAATTAGTTGCCTAACACCTGCAGCCATTCTGACTTTTGTGTAGCTGTATCAGCAGTGGACATATTTATCAGAGTCTTTAACAAAGCCACAAAAAAGGCATTTTTTACCAAACTGTTGATAACTTTACCACGCCACAGAGATCTGCTAGCAGCTTGCTTTTTGTATTCGTGTTCGTACACTACTTTGCATAATTTTTTCATAAAAAAGTCTCCTTAATGAAGCATTATGCCTTAAAAATCCTCAGATCTCCTCTACAGCTAACACTGCTGATTGCCTGTATTCTTGATAAGTGAAATAATATCAAATAGACAATCTATGTAACAGAACATGACAGCATACTTAAAACGGCAGAAAGAAAAGCAAATAAAGACCAAGTGCCCTCCCACCTTTCAGACCCAATTTCCAATCCTGAGTTTTAGCTTTGTTATTTCTTTTAATCTGTTTGGTGAAACCACTCCTGGGCAGGGCATCCTTACTGCAGGGATCATTAATTTGAAGAGAGGCAAACGAAAAATAGGAAATTGTATTTCAGTCACAAAATGGATCAAAGAAAACTTTCCTAGGGCAAGGCAGTGTTGTCAAGATTGTCCTGAAGAAAGGAAAATCATTACAGAGGATTATCTATAACTGGTTCTCAACCTTTCTTTCAGCTTGTGTACCCCGAGGCAGAAATACAGTGTGACTGATTATGATCACCCCCCACACACACACAAAATCCCACTCTCCTACATATATATATTTTTGCACGTGTTCTATAATGTCTTGGGATGTTATTCCTAAAAACAGGCCCACCATGCACATGTGCACATGCTCAGCTTAAAATTAATAATAAGCATGAAATTTTATATTCTCTTCACTCTCCCAGTGGTGTGACTTAACAGATATTGAAAAATACATCCTCTGCTTGCAGAATGATGTGACAGGAGATTCATTTTGTAGCTCTTCCTCTGTTACTGCTCACTGGAGCTTCTCAAAGGTCACCACTTTAAAGAGATTTTTCTGGGACAACATTGATCCTTTCACTACTGATTATCCCTAGATGTGATGTGACTGTTGAAAAGGTATCCTTTAATTTTATTAACTTGGAACACCCTTGGAGCTTGCTTGGGTGGTGGGACACTACATCCATCTATTCTACCCAATAATGGATCCCATTCTCAAGGCTCCCATCCTTGCAGCAGCTTGCACTTGTGTGGTTGTATCTGCTTTTCCCTCAGATTCACATGGCCTGATTCTTGCTGCCTATTTGGAACTTTGTTTTGTCATTCTACATCTGTTTCTGAGTATCTAGGAGCCAGGTTAAGTCATCATGGGCTAAAACCACACAGGAACCATTCTAGGAATTAACTACTATAACTTGAACACAGTTGAATACAGCAAAGTATTCAGGTCCTATATAGACTTCTAGTGTAAATATAACTCCTGGGACACAGTAGCATGCTCAGATCGTTTCTAGGGTCTTGTTCTTCATGGCAGTGATATTAGATTTCTTGCAGATGTTAATTAATACTCAGGGCAATGAAACCATTGCCCAGAATGGGTCTCATATCTTTTTCCACAACACAAATTTTAGAAAGTGTATTTCATAGCAGAGGACTCGGCACTCAATTTCATAAATTTTCAGTGCACCCCACCTCAACAAAAAAGCTAAAAAGTGCTGAAAGTCATGTTATGATCTCCCTGAAAATAAACGCTAATATCTGTCTCGGTTGTAACCATGAAAGAGGTGAAACCACATGCAGGACAGGAAAAAGAAGTGTCGTTTCTTATCCTCCATCCTCTTCACCAAGTTTGATGCATTTGTCCTTTGTTATTTTTGCATTATCAGAAAGCAGATAACAATACCTTCCTCACCGTCTTAATCTAAAGATACAACTTCCTTGGCTAGCTGAAGTTGTGAGGTAGTAGTGAAGACATTTTTTATGACATTACTATGAAACTTCTGCAAAAAATACAAGCATCTTTAAAATGAAAAATCATGTTATGATTGGAGGGTTGGAATATGTCTCCCATGAAGACAGGCTGATAGAGCTAGTGTTGTTCAGCCTGGAGAAGAGAAGGTTCCAGGGAAACTTTCTAGCAGCTTTCCAGTACCTAAAGGGGGCTTGTAAGAAGGATGGAGAGAGACTTTTTATCAGGGCCTATAGTGACAGGACAAGGAATAATGGTTTAAAACTAAAAGAGGATAGATTTAGATTTAGATTGGATATAAGGAAGAAATTCTTTACTATGAGTATGGTGAGACACTGGAATAGGTTGCCGAGAGAAGCTGTGGATGCCCCATTCCTGGAGGTGTTTGAGGCCAGGCTGGAAGAGGCTTTGAGCAACCTGGTTGGCAGCAGGGGTTTGAACTAGATGACCTTTAGAGGTTCGTTCCAACACAAACCCTTCTATGATTCCATGAAACCCTAGCACAATGTGCTAAAACGAATTAAAATGGTATATTACATATGTTTCCGGATAAACACAGAGGCGTTTTTTGTGATGAAATCTTGCAACTATTACTAGATCACAAAAACATGGAGAACTGCTTGTCTCTGCTTATGCTGTAGATTAGGGAGGTCATTATTCAGGACAGTGCATAAAATACCTCTCTAGTCTTTCTGTTGTATGAATCCCTCTCAGACCGGTGGTATCTTGGAGTTGCAAAAAGCAGAATGAAATGAAATTGCCATCACAGCATGCTTCAGAGAGAACTCAGTTCATTTGGATTCCAGATACTACACAGTTGTGCATTTCCCTTGGAAGGAAGACAGCTGTGCCTGACCATAGAGGCACAGCAGATGCTGAATGCCAATTGTTAAACCCTAGTGGTTACTTTAATTGCCCCTTTCCACCAATTTGAGATGTTGAAATGGTAGGAAAGCAACAGAGGTTGCTGTCACTCAAGTTCTCTGAACCTACAGTTCCGCCTAAAAAAAAAAAAAAAAAAAAAAGAGAGAAGAGAGAAAAAGAAACTTCCACAGGATCATGACAAGCTTGTAAGCAAGAATGTAAAGGGAAGTGAGAAGAGGAGGGAGAAGTTTTGACGCAGCTGTAGATTTGAGGATTTACCTGAAAGTTTCATATGCGGCTGCGAGTGTTTTACGAGAGATAGGATTCTCAGCAGCAGTTTTACGAGAGATAGGATTCTCAGCAGCAAAGTTACAACATGATGGACTCTGACATTTTGTAAAACCGTAAAACGTGTCAGTAGCTTTAACAAGCAGGAATGCTTTGACCTCCTGAGGTTCCTGTCCAATTTAGCCATAGCAACTGTTCAATTCACACAATTAATGGTTAGATTCAGTCAAGGGAGGGAAGGAAAAGGGTGACAGGAAACGTCACCTTAAAACCAAGACAGCATTTATTTTTTCCTGCTCTGGATCTCTTATCGGAGAGCCCCCACTTCCCACCCCACACGGTCTTCACTGTGTGTTAGATATTTTCATAGCTCTAATTTTCCCTTAGCATCTGTATTTGCAGGCCTTTTGCCCTGTGAATGTGCATTAATGGGATAATTCCAAGTGAGTCTGATCCTTTGACTGAAAAATCATAAGGTTATTTTGATTATTTTGCAGACATTTTACCTTACATTTTCTAGCTCTTACACAGACTCCGTGTTAGCCTGGTTGGTTTGTTACTTCTTCTATTTTGAGGATATTCCTGTCAATGTTTGTAATTTAGGGATCATGGCTTTTCTACAAAGCAAAGAGGTCACTTTGAAACCTTGCATATCCAAAAAGCAAGAGCAGATGCATGGGGGGACTTAACCTATTCTTGGAGGATGAGTCTTACTCACTGTTAGTAGAAAGGTGCCACTTTAAGAGAGCACTACAAAGTGGACTCATATCCTCACTGCTACAAAACAGACAAGACCTTATAAAACAAAAGGATACTCGTTTTTGTCTTCTTTATAGGAGGAGAGGAAAGCACTCTCCAAAAAACTTGAAGGATAGAGTTTTGAGAAAGAGCCTGTTGGTCAGACAACAATGTATGTTGCCAAGGCAGGTCCAACCTGTGAGACAGCTTGGAGCTTCACACATGTTCAGCTACACATCAAGAAAATTCAGATCACACTCGGGGATCAAACACAGATTTACCAGCAAGGTTTTCTCTGCTGTCACTACATGATACCATGCATTTGTTCCTGACTTGTCCCACTTACAAAAATGTTTGTTGGTCATGTATTGCAACTCCAGTGTACTCCTAGCACATATTTCTTCCTGGGATTTTCTAGATATAAGCAAAGGAATTCAGTTGTAGAACTCCTTTCCCTTGGCTGTTGCAGATAGTAAAAGCTGACAAGGGATCAAGAGGAGACTGGACAAGTTTGCAAGAAGAAAATCCATCAATTCCATGCAGTAAATGCATGGAAAACACTCCCGTCTCAGAAAGGTTTTTTATCCTGAGTTATTAAGCATCGGGGAGAAAGATTACAGGGGGAATCATACATGCTTACTGTGACATTATACTTTTTCACGGGGGGGTACTCTATCAGGCACTGTAGTGATAGGATGAGGAGTAGTGGTTTTAAACTGAAAGAGGGCAGATTTAGATTAGATATTAGGAAAAAATTCTTTACTGTGAGGGTGGTGAGGCACTGGAACTTGTTGCCCAGAGAAGCTGTGAATTTCCCGTCCCTGGAGGTGTTCAAGACCAGGCTGGATGGAGCTTTGAGCAACTTGGTCCAGTGGGACATGTCACTGCCCATGGCAGGAGGCTGGAACTAGATTATTTTTAAAGTTTCTCTCAACTCTAACCATTCTATGTTTCTATGACTCATTGGCATCCAGTTTTGACTGCTGTCGGAGACATTAGAGGACCTTTTTGACTCATTGTTGCTGATCTTACAATTTTATGCTTCTAGAGATCCTTAAATATACTCCAAAATACCTCTTTTCTTTCCTGAAACATGGACTGGTGCCATGTAGAGAGTGGAGATGCCCCAGATGTTGCTTCAGGTATCATCACAGGGAAAAGGACTTGTATGGGGAAAATTAATAGTAGGAATAAGTATGTGACAAGCCTGGGGAAGATGTGTAAAACTTGAGAACAAAGATGTAAATGTGGGCACGTTAGACCCTGTAGCTGAGCACAAAGTCTAGCAAGAAAGAAAAATCAGTCAAATGTCAAATGTCAGATTTATAGTTCCAGACTTGCTTAAATTATTGTTTCCAAAAACGTTCACAGATATATAGCTTTTCTCTTGAAGGGTCCTCATAACTCAGTGAGATAGATTGGAAGGTCATAAATATTTGGAATATGGGACTACATCTCCCTGTTTATTCATATAGAAGTTAGCAATAGGGATCCAGTTCTTGATGTGAACAGTTCCAAGTATACACATTATTATGTCTTTTTGTCATGTTCTCCGGTCATCCTTGTGGATATTTTTCTCTCAAAAAATCTGCACATTAACACTTTGCATACCCCATATTTTAAGACTTTTTTTTTAACAAATCTCACTTTTTCTTTTACATGAATATGGATGCTAAAACTCAGTTCTTTGTTCATCTATGAATCTCTATCTATACACAGAAGAATGTGACTCTTGGGGCCAAATTTCATTTCTTCAGATATACATAGGTGGTAACTAGAGGTGAGGTTGAATCTGGCATTCACTCGGTCACTGCAAGAAAACAAATTTTTTGCATCTTAGAATAAAATGCTTTGCCTGGCAGTGTTCATATCAATCCTATTTTCCCAGAATAAATATGGGAGAAAATAATCCTTTCCTTTTTCCTTCCAACTCTTTACTGATCATGAAATCTTTCTAATGCCATGAAGTAATGTTTGTTAATTTTTTGTAATCTTGTGTAAATATTATGTGAACAAAACTACAGGATGAATAAATGCTGACAACTGAAATCCTGATATTTTTCTGATTTGTGCCCAATCAGAAAGAAATTTCTGTCATTCTTCTCAGAGCTGGTGAATTATTTTGAAAGATAATACATATATAATTATGATAGCTGAAAATGAAAATTTTTTCTTTAATATGTTGTGTGCTTTCAATATATGAATTAATGTTTACTCTTTACTAGTTCATGCTGTTCCATAAAAGCAAGCTCCAGAAATATGATTACATTAATAATTTATAATATATTTTATATTTGTAGCAGTTCCCATACAAGGCATATAAAAAACAAATACTGGGAGTTAGGATATAAGACTTTAAAACCCTTGCAAGGGAAATAAGTATCACAGTACTTATCTTACAGATGGGGAAATTAGGTCATGAAGGATATAAGGGCTGTATTCTGGTAACATAAATTGCTCTGTATGACACATCTTCCATAAGCTTTCTGAATAAGGTATTTGAAGCTCTAAGATTTCTGTATTGACTAGTGCAGGGACTTGACTAGAATTTAGATGGTCTGTGTATATCCCAAACTACATCCTCAAAGTCATGAGAGGAATCTGAGATACAGTTTGACAAGATTTATGCTTTTAACCAATAGGAATACCACCAAAATATTTTCCATTTAGAATCCCAAAACAATCTCTGAATAACACATGTATGACATGGATTTTTGTAATGTATGCCAACTTTTGTACGTGCCCCCAGTTATTATTAGGTCCATAGAAATCACTTTTTTGATACTTCTCCCTTTCTTTTTCTTGATACTTCTTTTCCAACAGCACTCATAATATTGTGCCTATCTTGTGTCCCTTTTCACAGACAGCAGAAGTACATGCAGATCCAGGCAAAGAATAGATGTAATTAGCTTTGCAATGTTCCTCCTTTCATCTAGGATTCACCTCACCTAACTTTAGCCATATAAAAATTAGTCATTTAATTAAGGTGGTCACCTAAATTTCCTCTCTAATGAAAGGAGAGAACAAAGTCCCTTCAGGGAATGATTCATCGCACAAATCTTAAATATCTATTTTAGGATGGGATAAATTCCTCTCTGGTGGTACCTTGCTCTCTCCCATGACTGTGGAGACAGTTTAAATAATGGGCTATGACTATAATCACATAGTTTTAGCTGGCTAGAGTTAGACAAGATAAATGTTAGTCACATTTTTTTTTAGGAATTTTTTCTTCACTGTGCCAATTGTTGTATGAGCATAGAAAAATCAAGCTATCATTTAACCCTTGGTGCAAGAATACAAAGAACATGAATTATTTGGTCAGGAAGCACTGGCAATGCTATGCACATATGTGTCATTCAAGAGTAGACCAATTTTGTATTTTGAATTTCAAAGACCCAGGCAAAGTGTCATAATACTGTCAACTGATGTTTAAAAGAAAGAGATTTCTTTCTTTTCTGCCTCTTCATCAACAGGAAAGGAAGTAATTGTCAGAGGGCAAAAAATGAATTTTTTCTTACCTTGACTTTGTTCTTTAAAATCCACCTTTCTCTCAAACTCTCAGTGACTTTCTGAAGGCCGCAGGTTTAACATGCACTTCCATGAAACTGTGTTACAATTTTAATAAAGGAGAAGTCTCTGTTTTGATTACTAGGAACATCCTGACATTTGAAGTCAGCTATTCACGTCTGTCATTCAGTTTTATACACATCCACAAACTGCAGCATTTCAGAAAAATAGGTTACAGACCGTGAGTACAATAGGGGGAAAAAGAGATAACACTTCAATGCGAAGCTTTAATTAATGTTAAGCCAATGCTGGCCTGTAGGAAATGTCAAGTTCCACTGGATAAATCAGGGCTGCTGCTTGGTTTTGCTACACATCATGTTCTGTGTTCAATAAGATGCCAGGTTGCTTATTTTGCCTGTCATTTATGTGCTGCTTTTTTCATGTGGTCTTAGAATAAGGTGCCAAAGTTGTCTGGTTCCCTGACTTTATTCTATGATTAATAATGCATTAGCCTAGCAAAATATTTGCTCCTGCTATTACTCTTGAGGTTACGAAATTAAATATATATAACTGAGAAATACAGTAAGTATATAGGAAATAAATCTTTCTCTGATCTTCCCTTCCCCGTTTTCATTAAGGCAGCTCTTTTAGTTATAAGACTAGCTCTTGAATTTCAAAACACATATACAAAAAGACTTCATTAAACTTGCTCAGCTCTGATTTGCCTGCCTCTGTGAGCTTAAAAGCCCATCACTGCATAAACCTAAGCCCTATTCACCACTGTGATAACATAGCTTTATACCCGAACAGCTCCACTGATTTCAACAGTTATTGTTACATGCATCAGAAGCTTCATATTATTAATAATATTTTTATTATATCATAAATATTTTAGGTTATAACCTGCAGATAATAGTATATAGAGGTCCTGGTAGTTTTTCAGGAGCAGAGCAAGACACATGGGAAGGTCACCTTGACCCTGGTTCCATACGCCGTGCCTGTCCATGATGAGCATCTCATTGCTGGGTTTGCACAAAATCTCCTTGCTAGTGGATCTCCAGAGGCACAGGGTAACACTTGTCATTTCTGCTCTTTGCATTCTTGTAGCCCCTTACAAGCCTTTCTTTGTTTTGTCCTCCTCATTTCTTAGTTGTGTTTTCCCAAAAATATTTTCTTCCTCTCTCTGTTGAAAGTTCTTCCTCCAGTGACGGAGCAGCTGCTGAGGAGTTGGGCAGCATCAGATGTAGGTGTTGAGAGACAAGTGTTCAGGCAACACTGAAACAGGGCTTTCTGTCTGACTTTTTCACTTCATATACATCCCTATGGCGTGTTACAATGAGTCCCCTCAAGCACTCCCTCACCTGTTGTCTACCAGAAGCAAATACCTGTTAGTTTGCGACACTAAGGCTTTTCAGGTTCCAGCTGTATGGAAAGTTGTGGGAACAGCTGAGCCTTCAGTTCATCATGTAGTCACAAAATGCTAGGCTTAATAATAACAAAAAATAGTTTGCAATAAATGCCAAATCAGCATTCTTTTTTAATTAGTAAAAGTGAAAAAAAAATTCAGGCTTATTGAGAATTTTTTTTCTGTTAATTTATTTATTATTTATACTCTAAAAATCTTACTGTCTGGCAGGTTTTTAAGCAAGAAACTGCATTTTGGAATGAGGAAGTTAAATGCTTAAGGAAAAAATCCTGAAAATTTTAGTTTTGTATTTTATTAGTTTTCCTGTTCCAAATGTGTAAAATTTGACCCATTATTTTGACCTTTTTCTAACTGTCAGAAAGTAATAATTATTTTTAAAAGTTCTATTTCTATTATTTCCACCTTAAATGTCTCCGCTTTGAAAACCAAAACATACCATCCTCACAATATTAATATTTTAGATGGAATTATCTAAATTTCCTGCTCTGTTGACACCTTTCTCTACCAAATATGCTTCCCTTACTCTCTTTGTTCCTAGACATTTATTCATGGCTACTGTTGAAGGCAGAAGCCTGGGCTAGATGATTTGCTGCTCTGATGATGTAAGCTCATCCTTGTGTTTGGTTGTTATCTAATATTAATGAGTATGGATGACAAGGAGGATTGGGATTAGGCATAGAGATACCTTTGTAATGGTCAAAGACAATCAGGGAGATAATTAGATTGTAACAGCACTATATAACTAATGCAATATAAAAGGACAGATCTCAATCTGTTGCACAAGTGGTAAATCTAAAGTAACCCTATTAATGTCAGGGCCGGTTGTTTGCATATTTTGTACATTGATTTAACTGAGGTTTGATTCAGGCTCATTAAGGGACACATCTTTTTACTTGTATCATTTGTATGGGCAGACTGTGGATGATTAGCCTCAGCTTGAATGCCACTATATATTAACTGTTTTAAGACATGTGAATTAAACTCTGACCAGATGCCAGAGATCCCCTAATTGGAAGTGCAAGCCATCCCTGTGCTAAGCTCAAGGTTCCTTAAAGACAACAGACTCATCTGCTGTGGGCAGATCAGTATCTTAAAACAGTCCCTAATCAAAAAAAGGAAATAAGATTTTATGTAATTGCATGCAGGTTGCTTATTCATTTGTTTTGCTATTTTATGAGCGGCACAGAAAATGTCATTTAAAAGAGGAACAGGTTTTAATGGAAATGGTCAAAACTGTGTTCTGGAGTAATGTATTAACATTTATAGAAGAACAGTATCCCACAATGCATATATTAATGCATATAATGCACATAAGAGACACTGTGATAGAGAAAGAGAGGCACCACACTTCAGATGAGTCACTCTCTCATGATGCCAGCCTTTCATGTGACAACAGGGAAAGCCTAGACACCTTGCTTAGATAAACAACCAACTTTTAGACATGCATGTTAGGTAAGATGATTTCCATCTGTCGGATGATACCTAAAGAGTCAATCTAGCCATGTATAGTCAGGTGCATCACCTTTTAAGCAGCCATTTCTTTCAAGCAATTCAGACTGAGGGGGTTAGATGCAGCTGTCCTGAGTTCAGCCTCTTTAGACTGTCTATAACAATTTTCTCGCTAGAGCAAGAGACAGAAAGGTCAGTAATTTATCTTAGGCTTCAAAACAGGGTTACTGCCTGCAAACTACCTCTGAGGAACAGATCCTCACTAGTCCTGTTGCCAGAGCATGTCTCAGCTTAAGTTTCTTGTTAGAGGACTAGTTAGGCTTTATTATTACAAAAATAACTCGCAGTATTCCCTTATGTATTGTATTGTACAGCATAAAATGATGGAATTAGTATTCTAGTGGCCAACCCAGATGTGTTCTGAGCTGATGTAAACCAAGCGATAACAATTTCTTGATACACAAGGTGATTCAAAACCCAATTAAGTTAACAGAGAAATTTCTTTGATTTCTTTCAGTCTGAAACAGGCCCTTGAATCATGTTGCACATCGATAACACCCAGTGGCTCATCTCAATATCAGATTCAAAGAGAATGAGGAATGCTACCCTGCCTCACAGAGGAGTGGCAGAGGTGAATTTGTGTATGTCTGCTAGACATTCGGATACTGCAGAAGTGAAGATCATGGAAATGATCTTGGAAAGATCATGGAAATGATCTTCATAAAGAGTAGACAAGTTACAGACGGCCTGGACTGTGTGAAGTAAATAAGCCCCAGGCCTGCACGTTGCACGAGGCATAATAAAATGTGATATCGAAGGTATGATGTGTGTCCTACCCTGCCAATGTGCAAAATGCATCAATGCCTGTGGGGAAAAATAACTCAAGACTAAAATATTAAGGACTATCTGATAATGCAATCATGGAAAAAGAAGAATTAGAACTCGATGGGAGATTGCAGGATTTCACCACTTCCTGGTGTTTATTTTTCCAGTTCAAGGGACAAGTTTTAAGTCCAGGATATTATTTTTAATTGAAAGGTGATGGTTCCTGAGGAGCTGAGATTTTGTCAGTATTTTCCTTGTTACAGTGCACTGCATCTTCTCTTTTTTATCTTGAAACAGAAGAGGCTTTGGAAGCTGGGCTAGTGTGTAGGGCTTCACTGGCTTCAAGGTGCACTTCTACCCTAGATTTTTTGTGTCCCCACATGTGTACCTAAATCTTTCCATACTTCCATTAGCTGTACTCTTAGTATTTCAATGATTCTGTGATTCTGTGTTTTATGCAAGGTCTATGGTACTAAATTGGGCCATTTTTTTGGGTCATAGGATGAGAGAATATATTTGTTCTGTCCTTTCTTCTTTCTGCTTTTCTTTTTTCCTTCCGCTTTCAAATTTCTTCTCATTTCTCCTTTCTGTATTTGTATTCATATTTTATTGGTTTTGCTTTTATGTTTTTCCTTTTTTATTTTCCACTCTTTTCCTTTTCATATTTTTTCTATTTTAGATGCCAATCAAAATTCTTTCCCTTGAATCATTGTCTCTTCCTAAAATAAAAATTATTAATTTTTAGCAAGTAGGTGACTTTTTGTTCCTGTTTTCTTAACTCACCTTCCAGATTTCTAATTGCTATTGCTTCCAGCATCTTGACAGCTGTTTGACAATGGTGTCTGCTTTTAGTTACACCTTAAGCATTATGAGAAACCACAAAGAAAGTGTGGTTTCTCTAGAGGAAATTCACTCTTGCATCTCATGTTAAATCTGCAGGTCTAACATGACATGCAGAAAACCAAAACGAAGCTTTCTCATTATTATTTAAGCATGGCAATCATCTTCACTGTTTTATCTATGAAGCCACACACCGAACATTTTCTTTTCCTTTAGATACATGGTATCAGTTCCAATATCATAGCATGATTTTTTTTTTTCATCTTGAGAAATGCATATGAATTTAAATGTCTGTACTAAAGTTCCAAGTTTGCTGTCAATAATGTAAAGATGAACCGTTCCATTGGTCCTAAATGTTGCCCTCTAACACCAGTGTAAGGAGCTACTTCAAGAATAAGGTGGGCTTACTGAGACCAGATGGAGCATTTTAGTTTTCATTTCTCAGCCAGAATATTTAATGAGATAAATATTTAAATATTCATTGAAGACATTTTGAGGTCCCCATTTTACCCTGGTTTAGCAGGTTTGCATAATACCTGTAAGGCTTTTGTAAGGTCAGAACTTCAAAAGTTTGATTCTTGAGTAAGATCATATATAAAATAATCTTGTTCCATGTCTATGTTGTTGTGAACCTAAAATCTTGTATTTGCTTTTTTACCAAAAAAAATCCCCCAACCCCCCCCAAAACCCCCAACTTACCCAGCCCGAAATAGAAGACATCAAGATAGTCTGCCTTATCTTCATTAACTAGGCTGTGAAATTGTGAAACAAAACCAATATTTTTTCAATATTATTTTCCCGTCTTTTGCAAAATTTGGAGCTCAGATTTCAAGCCAAGAATTGAACCTTTTTACTCTCTCTCCCACGTTGCTCACCTCCACATCTCTGACTTGAATTGCTTCCAAATAGGCTGATAAATTTACAGCTGCTATTACAGTTCCTGTAATATAGGTTAAACCCATGTTTACAGCCTAATAACTTTCCTGTGTCTTTAAATGGGCTATGAACTATTTTGTAATGCAGATTGTCTCCTTTTTTTATTTGCCAGTAAAAGCAATGAAGGGAAGCTACAAAAACTCTGTGTTTCCTTGTCACTGAGGACAGCCTTGTTGCTGTGCTGCATTGAGTCTGAAGAGCCAGAACCACTCTGTGGTTGCAACTTCAAAGGAATTGCAGGTGCCAGAAGTGACAGAGGAAGCATACAACCAGTGTAAGTGGGTTAGGAAAAGGCAACTGAGTCATACTTCAAGACTTAGCCAATTTGGGCATTTTCATTGCCTAACACAGCGGAAAAGTGCCTGTAAACTGTCTCTCTTCTCCTCTGATCTTGGGTATAACTAAAATTAAAGGACCCTCAATCCATCAGTCATGTTGCTACACTAGATGAAATTGAACTGGGTGATCCTTGAAATTTCCTAGTAGGTGATCCAGATGATCCAGACAAAGTACATCATATAAACCATATTTGGCCATATTCACTCTTCCCTTTGTGCAGCTGTGAATGCAAGAGGAGAAAGGCATGGAAGGATAAATATGTTAAGAAATTTTAAATCTGAAATGCAGAAACCTGAACACGGTTGGTATGCATTGTAACATGCAGAGATAGGGCAGGTAAGGTGTTTTATGTGGATGCAGGTCCTAGTTCAGATTTGATTAGTTGCCTTTGATTTCTTTTGAATTTACTTTGACATGCAGGAGATCACTCAGGATAAGGTCTTTACTGTGTTTGTGTTAATAGCACCCAGAAATTCCAGCTGTGGGCCAGGACCCCATTATGAGAACTGCTGTACAAACATAATGACAAACAGATTTATGTCATCTTATATTCTAATCAAGCAAGATAATTGATTGATGAGTTGTAGCTGAGCCAAAAACTAGGGATAGGTTTTGGTGATGGTTTTTTGGGTTTTTGTTTTGTTTTGTTTTGTTTTTTTCTGTTCATGTTCATAAGCACATGAATGGCATCAAGTTTTAGACTTCAGTCTAAACAAACGTGAATACTGAAGATGTGAATCCCTTTTTCTGTATTTATTTCACATATTTTCCTTGTTTATAGTTTGTATAGAATCTAAACTTGGGGGTATTATAAGTTGAAAGATTATCACCATTGTTCTTTGGACCCCAGCAGTGTTTATAAATAGGGCTAATCAAGTAATCATTTGCAAGTGTTTATAAGCTAGAGTGCATTTTCTTTGTAAATTTTACAACTACATTTAGTATCAGCTGGAGATGCTACAGTTTGCAAATACATGTTGGATTTTTTTTCCTCATGAAAGAAGCAAGCTCAAACAAGGTGTTTCATTATTACTTCAATAATGCACAATCAGCAGAGCTTTCATGTGTCTTGATTGGTGATAGCTACAGATGAAATAGGAAGAGACAAAGTTTGTCAGGTGGAGACCCTCACAGACGCAACTTGCCACAGCTAAGCAGCACGTCCATGTAAATTTAAGTCTCAGACAGAAAAGGTAGGGTGGGGAGAAGGGGAATCAACACCTATTAAATTTGGACAGGGATAGAAAGAGTGGCCTTTGCTGACTGACAGACAAGGTTATGTGGCTGAACAATAGTTTGAAGGCTTGAATTATTCATGTCCAATTCAAGGTAAAATGGTTTAACCTGGTGATATCATCTTGTTGTGTTATTTCACTAAGGCCAAAAATGCTATTCTTACTCCTGACTTTTTTATTTTACTAGGTTCATGTCTTATACATGACAATGGAGGAGAGAATGGGAATAACTGCTAATTTTTAGAGAAAAATATATGTGTACGTATTAAGGTGCAAGAGCAAGTTGCCATTTAAAACTAAAAAGAAAACAGTTTGCACAAAGTTGCCAATGCTGTCTGACAGGTTGTCGTCAGGCTTCTCTTCCACCATATCCTACTCACCAGCGTTTTCCTTCTTTTGCTTAACTCTTAAAGAAAGAGGGCAGAGGTGAGTATACTACAGGGACTCCAGCCTCTATTTGAAAATAAAGATTTTTTTTGAAGAAAATAATTACATTTTCTTGCTTATAAGAAATAATAACATCATCACAATAACATCATGTGTCCTACCATCTGCTACAACTTCCTGACTAGACCTTCTACAATTTCAATTGATTGTGATGAAGAGTTTACGGACTGTCCAAAATCATCACATAGCTAATTACTCTAGAAAGGATCAAAAAAACTGCCTACACATAAAGGCACATACAGATACCAATACACTTAGGAGAGTCCATTCTGGTCAAGATTCACTTTTTTCTGTTAGCATCAAACAATTTATCGATGAATTAATTTAGTTTGGGACAATATTCCTTCACTCTTATTTCCAGTTAAATGGACTTGAAAGTAGGTATTTAATTGTAGGTGCTGGCATGGAACCAGAGTGTTAGGCAAACCCCGAAGTTTTCTTACTAAATCTCCCTCCTCCTAACCTGAAACATATTTAAGCTGCATTTTCTGCTACAAAATCCATTACCAATTCTATCCATCCTATAGTTCACAGTATTGTGCATTATTAATGTCACAGGAAGTGTTGATATTTGTGAAGTAGGGATCAATTGTAGGATGTATCAGTTTCCATATTTTGGATCCTTTATTTCAAATTTCTGATCTCAGTGGGACTCCTCGAGGAACTGAGCCAAGGACAGGGTTTGTGATCCTGGGTCAATGGCAATTTACAGCAGTCATCGACCCTCATTTCCTTTCATCAATTTTATTAAGATAAATATTTCATAGGCCCATGTCCTGATTTCAGCTGGGATAGAGTTAATTTTCTTTCTATTTCTGCTATATTTCAGATTTGCTATGAAAGGAATGTCAATAATGCATATTGGTTTAGTTGTTGCTAGGTTATGTTTATAGTATTCAAGGACTTTTCTCCATTTCCCATAGAAGCTGAGAAGGAGCATAGACAGAATATTGGAATGACCAATGGAATATTCCGTATCATAGACTTCCATGCCCTGTATATAAATGGGGCTGGCCGGGGGGGCAAACCAAGCCCCCCGCCTGGGTCAGTCTGGGCAATCAGTTCACTGGGCAGTGAGAATGACTTGTGTCTTGTATATTCTTTTACCTTTATTTTTATTATTATTACTATTATTATTATTATTATTACTACTGTTATTTTCCTTTTCCATTATTGTTCTATTAAACTGTCTTTCTCTCAAACCATGAGGTTTGGGGCTTTTTTTGCTTTTCTCTTCCTTTTCTCCCTCTTTTCCCTACCCTTCTCAGTGGGGAGAAAGGGGAGTGAGGAAGTAGATGCATGGTCCTAGTTTCTGGCTGGGGTTAAACCACGACAGCCCACCTTTAAGAGTGCAATTTAATTTAGTCATACAGGTCACTGGCTTCATGACTTTGCTTTCACAGGCCTGTAGCTTCCAGACTTTTGACCAAGTCATTGGTATTATCCCCACTGCTTTTTATATTCCATCCAGAGGTGCTCCTCCATTTCCCTGCACATTATTATCTAAGGTAGAACTTTTCAGTTACAAGAAGACTGCGGTTACTTTTCTTAAGTGCTTTACCCACTCAGTGATGTTCCCTTTGGGAATTTCAGAGTAATTACCTGTAGTTATTAATCAATGTTTCTCAGTGCTAACTTGCTTCTTCCAAGTGGTAGCTACCATCCTGCCATATGACTGTGTGCAGTTGCACACAGCAGTCCTGAGCTCTGCTCTAGCAAGAGAAGAGCTATCTGTTTCACTGTGGTGTCCTGTCCTTCTTTGGTGGTCTTGACACAGCCAACTTGATTCTTTCAGAGCCATATCTGCAGGACACGGAGGGGTGGAAAGGAAAAATGGAAAAAAAAAAAAAAAAGTTATCAATTTGACCAGAAATACTGGGGTTTTTTTGTGTTATGGGTCTAAATTGTCTTATAACTTTGAGACATCTAAGTGATTTGGAACAGAATATTATGCTCAGATGACCACCTGTTCATTGTTATTTGCTGACTTTATTTCTGCAGAAAAACATAGTTACTTTAGGGAAATAATTCCTTTTCTTACCCAAAACTTGACAGCAAAAGGAACTAGAAAATCTAATATCAGCTTGACTTGCAAGATCTTTTTTGTGTGTACACAGTAACTCATGTGAAGTTTGAATACTCTTAACTGATCTTTTTCATCAAGCAAACTGAAGAACGCATGCCTCAAACAGCAGAAATTGTAATGCCATGTGAGAAAACTCAAAGACACCAACACATTCTGGACATTATCTGCTGAGAAGATAAACTCTATTCAATATCAAAATAATATCCCTCTGGGAACAGAGTGTATGGCAGAGATCCGGTCTGAATGCAAACTGCCAAAATACAGTAACTACTGTACACAATGGGGCCCTAAGAACGAGCGTTTCTTTTCCAGCCTTTACTTGGGACTAGGCTTAGAAAAAACTGGCCTATTTTCTGCTTTCTTGATCCAAAGATGGTTTCACAGTTTTATTCTTTCGTCATCTCCTTGGGACATTTTAGCTACTTCTGTGTCATGTTATCCATCACTCACTAAATAATTAATTTAATCAAGTAAGCAGGGTCTCTTGGGGTTTAGGGTTTCTGAGTGAGAAGAGACAACAATTGATGTGCTATTTAAGAAAGAAACAGAGAGTAAGAAAAAATCAACATGCTGAATTATTTTCTTTGGGGTTTTTTTATTGTTATTCACTGTACAGTCATCAAAATTCTTTCCGGGTTAACTTTTTCTGTTAAGCAGATGAGATATCATTCCTTTGGTATTATTTTAATAAGTAGGGCTGGAAAACTGGCATATTCTGCGTTAATCAGTGTGTATGTAAGGCCATGAGGGGATTGAGAACCAAGTCCAACTCCCTTTATAATCAATCGCAGCACCATGGGAGCAGGAGCAGGTCGTTACTAAGGAGACATTTTTTCTCATTGCACTGGCAGCCCTAAGCTGTACATTTTTCTCACCAGGCTTGCAGAGAACAACCAGCATTTGAGTAAGTCTGGACCTGAATGAACAACACGTGGCTGAAAGCATGGGATAGGCTGCACTGGTGCTGGTAAGTCTGTAGAGGCATAGACACTCTTTGACGGAGCCCCCTCATAAAATTGTTTGTATAAACATATACAAATATGCGTGTATGTGTGTAAACACATAAACATAAAAAACAAATTATATTACTGCAGTCGTTTATAGCTTAGAGGAATGATTCAGTTTTTTTCTGCCTTTAAATGATAAAATGATAAAACAGCAAATGCAACCAAGCAGGATATATATATATATACACACACACATAAACATATATATAATAAGTATTTATACATATATGCGTCTATATACATATTGCATACATATGCATGTATGTATGTGCGTATATATGTATGAATATGTATGTATTTGTATGTATGTACGTATTTAAATTGAATGGGCAGTGTTTTCCTCTCCAACCATAAAACTTATTGGTGGGATTAGTCTTTAGTATCTGTAGAAAAGACCATATCATCTACTTCCTAATTAATTCATGCATGACAAGGCCACCTCAGAGCTTTTCACAAGAAACCTACATCACCACCGTTCCCATGTGTGGACTAGTCATGTGTTCCATGATTTTCTTTTTCCTTCTGTTTGATCTTAATTTAGACCTAATGAGTACCTAATAATTAGTGTTTTGTATCTGCTTCCTCTTAATAAAAAAGAACTAATTTACAAGTGAATATTCTCCATCTGAAACTTCGAAATTCATTGGCTGTTTGAAACAGTTCAGATTAAGGGGACCATTTTCAAGTTGTCTTCAGAATTATCTCAATTCATACCAGTTCTGATAGTTTTCATGTGCAAATTTTCCACTGGAAACCAGAGAACTAAGGAATATTGGAATATATGCTTTCTTATTGTTTCCTGTGGAATAGTTGTTTTATGGGAAGACTTGCAGATGTGTGATTTATAGGTGAGTATTGAGAGCTTTGTTTTAGCTTACAATGTCTTGACTTTTACAAACAAGGCACATAAAATTTCTGACATTTAACCTGCAACAGAATAAATACAGTTGGATTTTTTTAAAACAATTCTAAGAGAGTTCAGTTCCCACTAGAAATTTCCTCAGCCCTTTTGAAAACTGTACTGTAATTGCACAACAGAATGAAAGTTTAGGAATAAGCATTTCCTCTGCAGGTTACATTTCTGCAGTTTGAGGTGTATGAGCTGGCTGAGACCTCTGGGGGCAACGATCAAGGACTTGGGGGTCCAGGAGGTTTTCTTCTTGATTCTGCTGATGAGATTCTGATGCTGATGAAGCTGAATAGAAGCAGATGGATCCTCAGTGTCAACAACTGGTTACGCAGCTGGTGTGGGCAGCAGGGATTATTTTTTGTGACCATGGGACCTTCTTTGAGGATTGAGGCCCATTATGAAGAGACAAGTAAGTGGGGTAAAATCGTTTTTGCCAACAGGCTGACTGAGCTGGTGAGAATCTTAAAATTGACACAACGGGGGATTGAGGTCATAAGCCACCGTCAAGTAAGGAAGTGGTGAGCCAGTTTAGCAAGCAAACAGTGCAGGGTGACATGGACAAGAGGCCTCCAAATGAACAAGACAGGGCTGAAAGGGATCTACCTCAAGCGTATGCACAAAAGGAAGTGCCATCAGGACCGCATTATGTAGAGAGCTAGTCAAACTTTTTCTGGGAAATCACCATGACTGCAGTACCTGTACGCTACTGCCTGCTGCATTGGGAACAAGCAGGAGAAAACAAAATATTCCTGCACAGATGCAGGACTATGATCTCACTGGGATTACACAAACATGGTTGGGTAGCTCACATGCCTGCAGTGCTGCCATAAATGAATACAGGCTCTCTAGGAAAGACAGGCCAGGACGGCAAGAAGGGGAAGTTAAACTTGATGGGAGAGATGGGTCAGGATTAGAGTGCAGTCCAGTATAGCTGGGTGTCATAGCTGTGGGTGTCTGTTAAAGGCTGCCTGATTAGAGTTCCTTGTGGGGCCACTCTGAATTATCTTTGAAAGGTTCCTGAGAGGAGAGAGGTTCCTGAATGGTTCCTGATGACTGGAAGAAATGTCACTCCAGTCTTCAAGACAATTGAGGGCACTAGAGGCAGGTCAGCCTCACCTCAGTCCCTAGGAAGATGTTAGAACAAATAACCCTGGAAACCATTTCCAGGAATATGAAGGACAAGGGGATTGGGAGTATTCAGCATGGATTTAAAAAAGGGAAATCATGCCTGACCAGCCTGATAGCCTTCTGTGATAAAATGTCTAGCTCCATGGACTAGGTGAGAGCTGTAGGTACTCTGTATCTTGACTTTAGCAAGGCCTTGACACTGTTTTCCATAATATCCTCATAAACCAACCAGTGCAATATGGACCAGAAAAATGGATACTGATGTAGATTAGGAACTGGCAGATGTACTGGGACCAGAATAGTGTGATCAGTGGCACAAACTCCATCTGGAAGCCAGTCGCTAGAGTTGTACTCCAAGGGGTGATACTGAGGCCAGACTCTTTAAGATCTTCATTAGTGACCTGGATGATGGGATGAAGTACATTCTCAGCAAGTTAGCAGACAACGCAACACTAGGAGTAGCAGATACAGACAATGCAACATGAGGAGTAGCAGATACAATGGAATCATCTGCTCCCATTCAGAGGGGCCTCAACAGGTTGGAGAACTGAGCCCACAGGAATCTCCTCCAGTTCAACAAAAGGAAGTACTAAGTCCTGCGTCCGGGGAGGAATCTCCTCCCAAGCACTGGTGTTTTTGTGAAGTGCTTAGAGCAGCACAAGGGTGATAAAAATGTTTTCATTTTTGCTGTCTCTGCTGCATCTGTTCAGCAGATCAGTAAGAAACAGCATTTTATTTTGCTGAGGGCCAGGTGCTTTGCAGGGCAGAAATTCAACTTCTGGTGAAATAAGGAGCAGGAAAATTCTACAGAACTTAAAAAGCGGCAATAACAAAAGGAATCACAGTGGGAAGAAAGGTGGATGATCACATAGTTTTGATTACTCTCAAAGTATATATTGGATTATGTTTTCTAGGCCCATGAATAGCTCAGGTGTGAGATAAACATTTCTCAGGAAGAAGTTATGAGAGTGTTAATCCAGTGATTTGATGCAAATGGATACAAAGACATCTTTACTTCATTACTGAGCTGGAAAATTCATTTAACTAATTTAGGAAGACATTAATAAGTTTGGGCTTTTTTTAAGTCTTGATATAACATCATTTTTAGAATCTGAAATAAAAAACATGTTAATACAGCGTTATAGTTTGTAATTTAGGAGTGGATGTTATATTCAGCTGTGACTGAAATTTGGTATGTGAAATTTCGTATGTGATTAGAAAACTATAATAAATGTATTTAAGAGGAGATGCAGTTATTCCTTTGTTCTGCACAATAATAGAATGTATTTAATTTTAGGAAAAGGTTTTCAACTGGTATAAACTGGCTAAGTTCTGTTAATATCTGTGGAGCTACACCAGCTTACACTAATTGATAAACTGGCTATTATATTTCTAGCAGAGATTTTTAGCTTGCTTGAAAAACAACATTTTTGGCTGTGTCATAAAAATAGTGTTTCTCATAAAAAAGAATTCAAATACAGGAGCATTTGCATTCTGAGGCTACATGTCTTCAACCACATCCTTACATGTCATTATTTCTTGCAGCTTTGGACTGTGTCAGTTGTCAGCTTATGAACATTAGAACTGTGACTTGAGAATATAAAGTGTGTTCCAAATGTTGCAAAAATCTAGACACTCTTTTTCATCTGTATGCTAGCTATTACTTGCAACATTTTATTCTGTAAAAAAAGAAAATGTCTGCTTAAAGGCAGATTCAGGGATAACATGACAATGAAACTTCTGATATACACTCACATGAGGATTGAAGTTGTCTAACTTAAGCTATCAGAATTCTTGCTAGAGTAGCTATATTTACCAGAACCAATTCTAATTATCACGTATTTTGCTTAGAAGATGGAAATATTCACTGTGAAGACAAGTATTCCCATTTGATATTATTCAGAGTAATAAGTACTAGCATGAATAATGATTTCAGGTTTAGGTAATTCTGAATTTCAAGATTCTCAGGGGCCCAGTACCATTAAATATGATATATCTTTGGTGTTCTTTGCAGTAATCCCATGCAATATTATAGACCCCAAGAAAATCCCATGTCTAAAGTGAAAACCAGTACTCAACCAAACTGTGAATATACTTCTGTTGCATGCTAAGCCTTGCTAACCGAAGGGTTCATAGACATGTTTCATGCTCCTGTTATTGTCAGAAGAGTACTTGTAAGTCTTCCCTAAACCCAAACCTCCATTTCAAATTCAGCCCCACACCCATCAGTCTTTGAGAAACACACAGAAGTATTTTATTTATGTACTTTAAGTTTCAATGTTCCTCCATTGATCCAAGTTAAAGTCCATGAGAAATTATAACTGCTTTACTTATGTATTGAAATGAGAAGTAAATCATATTCAGGCCCTTTACAAAGTCTCTAATACGCAACCCTGATATCAAGATTGAATATTCTGATGTAAACCAAGTATAGCCAATGTTAACTTTCCTCACAGCTTTAATGCTGTGTTTCAGATGTGTCAAGGTCTCCTATATATTAGGACTAGGCACCATGACCCAGAATTCTCCACTTCTATTGCTGAACTAACCCCCTGTTCTGGAACTGGATCTGCGCTGGGTAGCTACATCTACATTCATATATTACACGCCATTTAGTTCTCATCTATATAGCAGGCTAACAAGGAGAGGCAGGCATTGATCCACTTATCTCTGAACTGAGGGAGTATCATTACTGTTGGGAAAAACTAGTAAGGAAGCACAAATGAATCGAGACCTTATTATACTGTCTCAAATTTTTCTGCCATTTATCAGAGCTGGAACTTGCTATTTTTCCTATATGGGACAGCACTAGCATGTTCTCTTTTTTCTGGCCATTTCTTCTCTTGAAACACATATAAATATACCTACTTAATCCCCTTCTGTGCCCCTCTTCCTACTTTGGGATATTTTGTTGTAGTAAGGCAACACATTAAAAATTGCTTACCTGAAGGAAGGATAGACAACCATAAATCTATTGTAATTGCATAAACCACAGTTTCTCGGAAGCTACAAAAAAAAAAAAAAAAAGTAAAGTAAAAATGTGAGGAATGTGGACAGAGGGAAGATGTAGGGGAATTAAAAGGCTGTGGAAGCAATTGCAGCTTCTTGCGGCAGATGGAAGCTATAAACAAGGAGAACCACGTCAGTGAAACAGGGTTATTGTTTGGGTTGCTTTCATGCTTGGGATTATTACTATTATTATTTTTGTCCTATCCATGTTCTTTTAATATATGGCCATTAACTAAAGTAGCAAAGGGGGAAAAAAGATATTGCTTTTTTCACAATTACATTGGAATGTTGCTTTGATAATTAGTTTGCTGAAGCTGTCATGCTGGTCGATACTCTCTTCTCTGCTGAAGACAGCATTATTGTCTGATTTATGTTTTGACTCATCCTCTTGTCCCCTTACGTTAATCGTCTGCTGCTGATAGCCATTTAACTAAATGTGTCTGGGGAAATAGGGTGAATAACAGTAATGTGGAAGACAAGGATTAGAATCATTACCCATAAAGCAAAAAAAATTTTATGTGTTCAAAAAAAGATGAGCCAACTATTCTCCACGAAGAAAAATTTCTGACCTCTGGAACTCCTCTTGTTTCTCACACTAGGTCACATAAGACTTTATATATACATATATAAATGTATACAAACACACATTAAATGATATCTTTGTAATAAATATAAATAAATCTATAAAAGATGTATGTACATGTGCAATTATATGTATACATATATGCACTTTCACAATTGCTACGTTATTGTTGGTGTATTATTTCAGGACTATCAGGAAACCACAGAAAACAAAACCAGAACTGAAGCAATTTGCAAGACTCACTTTCAGAAACGACAATCGTGAATTCTCCAGCACTGGACTACAGGGCTAGAAAATTGTTGTCTGATTTTTTTATTGCTAGATGTTTCTTTCATCTTTGAGTTTGCTTTGTATCACCTGGTCTGTAGGTTCCACCAAGGTTTTCTGACATTGGGACAGGGATTAGTCCTAGACCAATGATGTCATTTTTTAATGAAAAAATTCATAGTTGGAAAATAAAGTTTTGTGGGTTTGTTTTTGTTTGGTTGGGTTTGGGTTTTTTCAGTATAAAATGCCTGATCTTTCTTTTTTTTCCCCTTTTATTTTTTGTCGAAAAAGCACGGGTTTTTTGTTTTTGGTTTTGGTTTTTTTTTTTAAGGTTAACATGTCTGTGTTTTGCTGAAAAACCCCAGAGAAATAAAATCATAGAATGTAGACCTGGAAAAGATCTGGACATATTCAGACCAATTTTCACTATAGTAAGATGGAGTGTATTTTGCCACCCTGAGAAATATTTGATTTGGAAATGACAATCTGTGGCTACATGCAGCTGAAGTTCAGGAGCTTCATGATCCTAATGTAGTCCATTTGGTATGTCCTGCAGCCAAACAATATAGTACTCTGAAGAAGTCTGTCAAATGCAATATCTTCCTTACTTTGAGGGGGCGGGGGGTGGGGGGGGAAATTCAAATCTTAGTGGAAGTAGAGGAGAAAAGCATGAGATACCCAAATACTCATGGCACCATAGTCATATTATAAAAGCAAAATGTTTTCTTTTTTGGTGAATACATTTGTTTTCTCTCTCTAATAAAATCAGTATATTCCATAAGAGGAAGTGAATTTTCTGACTACTTTTAATTACACTGCAATAAATTCTAAAAAGATTTGCATGTACTTTAATACGAGTAAAGAAGATATATAGACTTGGAAAAAAAGCCTTGCTTTTCCTGTGAATTCACTTCTATCCTCTTCCTTATAAGAACGATTGGATTCAGGAAAGCTGTTTAATGCAACAGAAATTATGGAGGCTCTTCAGTCTTTCTATATTAATGATAATTTTTAAGCAGATTGTTTTTGATTTTTAGTCTCGCCTTCTGTTCTATATATCAGTTTGAAATCTGCTTCCAGGACACTTCAGCTCATAATGGGTAAACACTCAATATGTTCAGCAACTCGACCTCATTGGATATTGGGCCAAAAATATGCATGGCCCTTTAGAAGTCATTTTCAAACACCAAGACCTGCAAAGTCAGCTAGAGACTCCAGAAAAGTTCCTGTAAAATCTTTAGTAAGGACATAAATAGCACGGAACAGACTTGTCTTATCAGCACTTCTTTCCTGTTTCAGTAATAGCAAAGCCAAAAAAAATGCAAGGATTGAAACTAATTTAATCAGCTATTGTTCTTATTTAAGCTGAATCAATATTCAAATTTGTGTATGTGGGTTTGAAAGCACCTGCCCTTTGACTTCCAAGTGGAAATTTATTCAGTCATGCAGGTCTTTTGGTAACCCCATCTTCTCTTCTTACTGTTTTTCAGTTCTGTGATCCTGTCTATCCTCTTCTGCTATGGGTTGTGATGGGGGACATTTGTGGGAATTGTATTTCCTAGAGCCTGTGCTTGATAAAATGGTCCTGATCAAAACCTGTGACATTTAAGAAACCTCTATGATATTTCAGCCCCTTTGTTCGTGTGCAGGGAAGCTATTGAGAACTTTACACATCTGAACTAATTGAAGCTTTACCCAGGGAGATAACATGAAGAACTGAGAAGTAAAAGAAATTTCACCAGTGAAATGAATATTTTAATGAGAAAAGTTCATTACAGGCTAAACAACACGTTCTGTTCAAATTTTAAACACATATTTCAAAGCTACGCTTCAGTTTGAAACACTGTGAGGGATGAAGAGCCTAAATGATTCAGTCACACAGTATTTGCCTTTTTTCCACCTGATAACTGAAACTAGGCTTCAAATACCAAAATGGAGATGCATTTTTCTCACCATGGTTCCCAATAAAATTTATGAGCTCTTTACGTACATCTGAATATTCACCACCATGCAGGAGTGCAAAGCACTCGCTCTTTCCACAAATTAATGCATACATCAGTTACCATAAACAGTATTTCCTACCAGCATTCACACATATATGCACACATGCACTTGTACTCATGGACATAAAGAAAAGTTATATCTCATACCAAGATAGGAACATTAACAAACTCATAGAACCGTAGAATGGTTATAGTTGGAAGGGACCTTCAAGATCATCCAGTTCCAACCCCCCTGCCATGGGCAGGGACACCTCCCACCAGACCAGGTTACTCAAAGCCCCATCCAACTTTGCCTTGAACACCTCCAGGGATGGGGCATCCACTATTTTCCTGGGCATACGTCCCCAGTATATGTATATGCATATTTATAATGTATGGATGTGTACTGCTGAAGTTCTGAAATTGTCTTCCTTTACACACCGGTTTGTCTTGCATCCTTTGCTCCTGACCGCTGGAACAGAGAGCTGTTTTCTTTAACTTTTCTGAAACAGGGAAAGGAATCAGATGAGTGTTAGGGACAGAATTAGCACATTCAGGGAACTTTTGTTTAATTTCAATAACCAGCTTTATTGCAGCAAGTGAAAGCTGGACTCCCTTCTCTATGCCAGCATGCTAGAGGCATACTTAACTGGTAAAACTGGTCTTTTTATTCAAGTATCTGGTTCCAGATAAGTGGGAATGAAGCCAATTTCATGCAGTTTTTTTTTAGTCAAGCCTATTATCTGGTGAAATGGTACAGAAAATCATTGGGTTTGCTCTAAGCCTTTGATGTGCAACAGCGTCTGTTTATTGTGACAGTCTTATTTCAAACTTATTGTAAGTAACCTATGGAGGCCTTGCAGTTCTGCTTTCCATGTTGCACATGGCAACAGTCTGGTAATTACGGGTGGATTATGCACAAGAAAAAAGCACCCCAAATAATATTTTTTAATGAAAAATTCTGAAGCTTTTGCATTCTGATTTACTGCACTTGGCTCAAAACATAAATATCCAAGTACTTGAGAGACTTGCAACTATCTTATAAATGAAAAGCAATATCACAATCTTTTTTTTTTTTATAAAATGTCATTATGTGGAAATGTAACAAAATGCAGTTCTTGTAGAAGAGACATTTAGATTAAACATTTCCAGAAATAGCTGCAAAAGTTTTTTGTTTTGCATTTTTGAGAAAGGTGAGGTAGGCAAGTCATCTTTTTTATTGAAATGAAAAGACTCAGGCTTAACTGAAACATATGTTCATTAAAAAAGGCAGAAAATCACAACAAAAACTCACAAAAAACCAACTCAATCACTTTCAGGGTTAAGCACATTGTGGTGCCAGATTTGACAGCCCACCTAGGCTAGGGAAAGCACAGAATCTCCTTTCTGGCTCCAGTAAACATAGTTCAGGTACCTGACATGGTCTAGATGTGGATCATGAAGTTCAGCACAGGCCAAAAGTGAATGAAAAGCCTCTATGTCCAACCTGTGGTGACTTGGAGATACTTCTGTCTTGCCACTGATTGCTATCCAGTCATGTGCAACAGTGATCTCATGACGTAGCTTGGCCCAAACAACCCCAGAAGACAAGGATCATCTGGGTATTCCAAGAAAGGAGAAAAAAAACAACCCAGGGTATTTAATTTGTTCCTATATGTCTGTTGGGCACATCAGAACTGTTTCCTCCATGCACAAGCCAATGTGGGTACCTCGCCTTATCACATCCCTGGAAGGAAGGAAGGAGAAATAGGTCACCTTAGAATTTACCTGTAGGAACATCCCCCACTGACATTCTTTTCTCTAAGAACCCTTTGTTGGCTCATAATATTGTAAGAGCAAAGCCTGGGTGCCGCTTTTGGGACATTAATGACTTCTGTTACCTGTGCTTTACATAGGGTTCAAGGTCTGAGTGCCGTTATCAGTTTTAAAACATTAATTTGCTTTCATATATATATATATACACATATATATACATATATAAAAACATGTAACCCAGGAGCAAATTAAAGTAATACTTTGGTCTTTTACCCGTAGAAAAACATTTTCTGTCTTTCAGTTCTTGTGGACCTGGCCAGTAAATACTAAAATGCGAAATGATAATCCAGTTTGTGTTTGCTCCATGTATTATGGATCCTTTTGAATTGGTAGAGAAGCTCAGAAGAATTTTTTTTTTTCTTTCCTATATAGAGGATTTGTTGTGAATAAGAATGAAACTCTGCTTTGCTGATAAATACAAAAGCATGACCTATAAGAATTTTTATCTCTCTCCTTTCGTTTTATTGACAAACTTTGGGGCACGCATCCCGTCTGCTGTGAGACAAGAATTTGCATAAGTCAGAGGGCACAGAATAATGCATTTCTTTTTGCTATTCCTACACATTAAATGTCTGCAAATAAGCTCCCAACCTTTGCTATGATCCAGAGAGGTGATCAAAAAGCAGAAAGATAAATGCTCAAAAATAAGGTATCTTTGGCCTTAAATAGTCTTGGGGAGTGGTAGCATTGCTTCTATTAATTTCTTTATTTATTTTTGTAGGAAGGAATATACAGCTGGATTTCATTTGCCAAATTTCAAATAAGTTAATTTCAAAGTACAAAATTATTGAATTAAGGAATATAGCTTTCATCCCAATTATGCCTTATTTTTTCCCTTATATAAGCCATTATATATTTGAACATAATCTACAAACTGTTCCTGAAAATTGCTGAATAATTTAGTAGGGCCAAAATGAATAGATTTCTGTAGAAATTTAAGAGAATTTCCTAATAAAAGCAAACAAAAGTGAACACATTTATAATCTAGAGAACTTAGTAGCAAAATAAACTTTTCTTATTCAATGGCCATTTTATCCCTTTTAAAATACTCTTCAGACACAATTAAAAATTAATATCATTCTTCTTTACTGTACTGAAACCTTATTTTTATTAGTAAAAAAATATACCTTAAACTACATATGAAACTGAGAATGTTTCTGCTTGGAGTAAACAGCTAATGAATGTGAAAAACATTATATACATATACTGAATTATAACATTTTTAAATGAACCAAAAACATTTTACAATAAGAGTTTAATACTTTTATTACACTCAGTGGTTTCATAATTCTATATATAATTCAAGGACCATATTCTCATTTACATAAAAGATCTTTGCAGACATCTCATAGTGATATAGTAAAGATAGTCCGTTTGCCATAAATGATACAAAGTATGCTAAATGCAAATGAAAAACAGATTATAAACATTTCAAGATCTCTTTCAACAGTACCCTACTGATTTCACACACGTGTAAAAATCCCTACAGGATTTTTCTGTGAAGGAAAGGAAGCAGTATATCTGCTACTAACCTCTCACAAAACACAGGTGACTGTGGTGCTACTACAGGTATTACATTAAGAAGTTGTCAGGCTCTTGTGGTTAACCATCCAAAAATAAGCTGTGGGAGTAATCTCCAGAGTTCAAACATCTAAATGCAGATACCTATGTATGAGCTAGATGCTTAATTTCTCATGATAGTCAGTGGAATCATTAAACTGCCTAAACATAGGCAGCCAGAACCATTCAAGATAGTCTAGAAGAGCGGTCTCTAACCTATTTTGATCACGTACGTCTATCAGTAAAAACTTTTGAGCACACATTGCCAACATACTTGTATTTATTTATAAATTATATGTCTGTACTATTGTAGTTATATATTAAGTGCATTAAAAAATGTACAAAAACATTTAAACAAGGATGAGATAAAGGTGAAATAACCACTTCTTCTAAAATATTTAGGAAAGAAAGCAAGGAAAGATGAGCTGAGGGAACACTGCACGTGGTCAGCAAAACTGGATGTCCTTCTGCTCTCCATTACAAGAGGTTCCTATGTGTTACCACACTATGGGGAGGTCAACAAAGAATAGGGGCGGAATAGCTGCAGTCAGGCCGTGCCTACATGAATGTAAAACCACCCATATGTCCTCTGATCAGAGGAGAGTCAATCTGTACATTGGTCAGGAATATAATTCAGCTTTCTATAAAGCTGAAAAGCTGAATTGCACCAGGGGAGGTCTAGGATGGATATTAGGAAAACAATTCTTCACAAAAAGGGTTATCAAGCATTGGAATAGGCTTCCCAGGGGAGTGGCCAAATCACCATCCTTGGAGGTATTTAAAAGATGGGTAGATGTGATGCTTAGAAACATGGTTTAGTGTTGGACTTGGCAGTGCTAGGTTAATGGTTGGACTCAATGACCTTAAAGGTCCCTTCCAACATAAACTGTTCTATGATTCTATGATAAAGAGATGGGACTCTCATTTTAGTAATGTTAATAAACATAAAGGGTTGCACTGCTGTTTTCTTCAACGTCAGATCATGGGTGTTTAACCTCAAATCTACCAGTGTAGGATCTTTTTTTTTTTCATAAGAAAGTCCAGAAATGAAGAAATCAACAAGGAAAAATGGAGCTAGAAACCCTGCTTGAAAAAAAACCCAAATGAAAAAACAAACACCAAATAATCCCCAAACAAAACAAAACAAACACAAAAAACCAACAAACACAAAAACCAACAAACACAAATAAAACAAACAAGCAAAACCCCAAAAAAGCAGGACCCATCTTAGCAATAGAGCAAGTCCCAAAAAGAAGTTATATCCAGACTACACCAAATACAGAAGGAAAGGAAAGAAAGGAAAGAAAAGGGAATCTCAGAGAAGAAGAGGGGGAATGGAAACAGGTCCCTGCTAGGCGAAGCAGGCAAATCCCCTCCCTCCCCCTTCCAACTCCCCAGTTACCCCTGCAGAACCGGTACGGAATCTTGCAGGAGGAACTGGCTGTTGGAGAGGAGGGTGGTACATCTAGGCAGGAAGTGCCAGAAAGACCAAGTCACCGTAGACCTGGCATCACAACTAGTTCCAAAAGGAAAAGCAGAAGGGTCATCGTTGTGGGTGACTCTCTATTGAAGGGGGCAGAGGGACCAATATGCCGTCCTGACCCGCTTCACAGGGAAGTCTGCTGCCTCCCTGGGGCACGGGTCAGGGATGTGTTGGACAAAGTTCCTACTCTAGTCAACCTTTCTGATTATTACCCCCTGTTAGTATTTCAGGTGGGCAGTGATGATGTGGGAAGAAGGAGCCCAAAATCAATTAAAAGAGATTTTAAAGCCTTGGGAAGGGTGCTTAAGGAATCGGGAACACAAGTTGTGTTCTCCTCTATCCCATCAGTGGCTATTATGAGTGAGGAAATTAATAGGAAGAGACAGCAGGTCAATTCATGGCTTCGGGACTGGTGTTATCGACAGGGCTTTGGGTTTTTTAATCATAGGTTGCCATATGAGACACCTGGCATGCTGGTGGCAGGTGGGATGTGCCTGTCCCAGAGGGGGAAAAGAATTTTGGGACAGGAATTAGCAGGACTCGTTAACAGGGCTTTAAACTAGATATGAGGGGGGAGGGGGGGATAACTGGGTCTGTTAGGACTAAACTAGATATGAGGGGGGAAGGGGAGATAACTGGGCCTGTCAAGATTAAATCTGAGGAAAGCATGCCATGGTTTGAAGGAGGCCACATTAGTGAGGACTCACACTCTGACATTTCATCAGAGAAAGGTGATAGACGTTTAGAAATTACTGCTAGAGAACAATGGGAAAACCCTTTCCTAGAAGGGGAAAAGGGTACTAGGCTAAGAGTTAACAAAGCTCATGGACAGAGCTTTAAGCCGAAAGTTAAGGGGGATGGGGATAAAACCAGGCCCACTGGTAATGAACCTGAGTGTCAAGGGCCAAAGATGGGGGTGAAATCAGTAGCCCAGGTCAAGTGCATCTACACTAATGCACATAGCATGGGCAACAAACAGGAGGAGCTAGAAGCCATTGTGCGGCAGGACAACTACGACATAGTCGCCATCACGGAAACGTGATGGGACGATGGTCATGACTGGAATGCTGCAATAAGTGGCTATAAGCTCTTCAGAAGGAATAGGCAAGGAAGGAGGGGGGGTGGTGGTGGTGTGGCTCTGTACATTAGGGAGTTGTTTGACTCTATAGAGATAGAGTCCAGTGATGAAGAAGTGGAGTGTTTATGGGTAAGGGTGAAAGGGAAGGCTAACAAAGGTGATTTTGTGCTGGGAGTCTGCTATAGACCACCCAACCAGGATGAGCAGGTTGATGAGATATTCTATAAGCGGCTGGCTGCAGTCTCGCAAATGCCAGCCCTTGTTCTAGTTGGGGACTTTTATCCAATCCTGGTCAACAGGAGAGGTGCCAGATGACTGGAGGGTGGCCAATGTGACGCCCATCTACAAGAAGGGCCAGAAGGAGGATCCCGGAAACTACAGGCCTGTCAGCCTGACCTCAGTACTGGGAAAGATCATGGAGAGGATCATCTTGAGTGAGCTCTCAATGCAAGTGCAGGGCAGCCAAGGGATCAGGGCCAGCCAGCATGGCTTTATGAAAGGGAGGTCCTGCCTGACCAACTTGATCTCTTTCCATGACCATGTGACCCGCTTTCTCGATGAGGGGAAGGCTGTGGATGTTGTCTACCTGGACTTTGGTAAGGCCTTCGACACCGTCCCTCACGGCATTCTCCTGGAGAAACCGGAGAATCATGGCATAGACAAGTATACCCTCCGCTGGATAAAAAACTGGCTGGATGGCCGTGCCCAGAGAGTTGTGATTAATGGAGCAAAATCTGGTTGGTGGCCGGTCATCAGTGGTGTCCCTCAGGGCTCAGTTTTGGGGCCAGTCTTGTTCAATATCTTCATTGATGATCTAGACGAGGGGATTGAATGCACCCTCAGTAAGTTTGTGGATGACACCAAGCTAGGTGGGAGTGTTGATCTGCTTGAGGGTCGGAAGGCCTTACAGAGGGATCTGGACAGGTTGGATCAATGGGCCAAGGCCAATGGGATGAGGTTTAATAAGGCCAAGTGCCAGGTCCTGCATTTTGGACACAACAACCCCAAGCAACGCTACAGGCTTGAGGAAGAGTGGCTGGAAAGCTGTCCAGCAGAAAAGGACCTGGGAGTGTTAGTGGACAGCCGGCTTAACATGAGCCAGCAGTGTGCCCAGGTGGCCAAGAAGGCCAATAGCATCCTGGCTTGTATCAGGAATAGCGTGGCCAGCAGGAGGAGGGCAGTGATGGTGCCTCTGGACTCGGCCCTGGTGAGGCCTCACCTCGAGTACTGTGTTCAGTTTTGGGCCCCTCACTACAGGAAAGACATTGAAGTGCTGGAGCGTGTCCAGAGGAGAGCCACCAAGCTGGTGAGGGGTCTAGAGAACAAGTCATATGAGGAGAGGCTGAGGGAACTGGGCAAGTTTAGTTTGGAGAAGAGGAGGCCGAGGGGAGACCTCATTGCCCTCTACAACTACTTGAAAGGAAACTGTAGAGAGGCGGGGGTTGGCCTCTTCTCCCAAGGGAATAACGACAGGACCAGAGGAAATGGTATGAAGCTGCAGCAAGGGAGGTTTAGATTAGATATTAGGAAGAATTACTTTACTGAAAGAGTGGTCAAGCACTGGAACAGCCTGCCCAGGGAGGTGGTGGAGTCGCCATCCCTGGAGGTATTTAAGAAATGTGTAGACATGGCTCTTCAGGGCATGCTCTAGTGCCCGGGATTGTTGGTTTGTGGTGGGGTCTTGTGTGTGAGGTTGTGGGTGTGGGGTTTAGTTGGTGGGTGCTTTTTTTTTTTGTGTGTGTGTGTGGTTTTTTTGTTGTTGTTGGTTATTTTGGGGTTTTTTTTTGGTTGTTTGCTTGTTTGTTTTTGTGTGTTGTGGTTTTTTTGTTTGTTTGGTTGGTTTTTTTTAATGTGGTTGGACTCGATGATCTCAAAGGTCCCTTCCAACCACTAAGATTCTGTGATTCTGTGATTCTGTGAAATAGCACCTGCCTATCTGTGGCCATTTAGACTATGGGTTACTGAGACTTGCTGCTGCCTGTTAGGGATTTCCAGCTCTTTATGCAGTTGTTTGTCCTGGAAACTGGCTTTAGCCACATGGAGTTGGAGAACTGAATTTCCTCACTTATCTCAGTTTAAGAACTGTGGTTTCACAAGGCAACTGAATCCCTAACAGACACCAGGTAATATTGCAGTCTCTTCCAATCCGAGCCACTCGATTTTTCTCCCTGCTACAGTGCTGATCAGCTGAAAAAGCAATGATAGGGCACTTTGTCTAAAAGTGCCTATTTACTCTCAGTAATTAACCCCTAATTCAGTGGCTGGACAGATAAAGATAATCAAAGTATAAAACACCTGGTGTAATTGGAGCTTAAAAATGTCTTCTACCATCTGTATATTTTGCAGTATATGCATTTTCTTTCATCTCCATGCCACAAATCCTTGCTCAAAGGAGTCATTTGTCTGCATGAAAAGCTGTGGTTAAAACCTTCTTTTTTTTTTTTTTTCCTTCTTATAGCTTTTATTTCTACAGAGGCTCTTCACAGAACAACTGTTTATACTTGTTTTCTGATAGAGTTATAATGTATATTATCAATTCTGTCCTTGAAATATTAAGTTTTTCTCCTGTATTTGTATTTAATAACTTTTCAAGGAAAGAAAGTTTAGATAAAGAAACCACCTGAAGGTTTTAGGTGATTCCAAAAAAGAAAAAGTCCCATCCCAAATCAGAGCCAAATATTTAATACTAATCTGTTCAGGGAGATTAATCTTTTTTTAACCTTTTTTTTTTTCTTTTTTTTTTTTTTTTTTAGTTAAGGAAAATAGTCAGATCAACCTGCAGAGCAATAATTCTAATTTTTAGTTAATTAAATTAGATTTTAATTAAGCATCTCTGCTTCTAATCCACCGTTTCTTGACAAGGACCTTGTAATGACAACCATGGAATAAGTGCAACTGGGAACAAGTGTGTTGCCCGTTGCACATGTCGTGAAGACAGTTGTCAAGCTGGTGTACAATACTGGCTTCATTCAGTGAGAGGGTTTCTTTCATCCAGGTGCTGGACACAGTCAGAGTGTGTTGTATATTGGCACCTGGTAAACAAAAATCAGGTTGACAGCTGTGACATTTGAGGAGCAAAGAAGTGAGTCCAAACAGAGTTAGGTGTAAAATGGTTAGGTGTCACGCTTTCTAGGAAGTGAAATAGGAGTTAAAAGTGTGAATATCTTTGGAGGTCTGTGTCCAACCTGGCAGTCCCACTTCTCTGCTGGTGGACTGATCCCTCATGTCCTTGTCCCTGCTCTCTGAAAGATCTTACATCTTTCATAATTTCCTTGGGGGAGGAAGTAGTAACACAGGACTGGAAGAGACTTCCTGCATTACAGCTCATAGGAAACCAGGCAAATTGTGTTTATTCCAGAAGAGACAACAGAATAGCAATGCTTCCTCCTACAGCATGAAATTAAAAGTCACAAAATAATCTCCATCATCCAAATCAAGGATAAAATCATTATTATTTTCCACTTATTGATTTAATGTTAGGAGTAATTTAGCATCTTAAATACCCCATTTCACACTGTACAGAAGTGAAGCTCTGGAAAATTTGGCAGTGGCCTGCATCTCCTTAGTAGTACTGCTGGCTGATTTATCAATTTGAAAATGTGTTGCAATCTGCATAAAAATGGAGTCTGCAAACTGATTTGGATTAATCAGGTCTGACTGTAATTCCTTTTGGTATCCTCATTTGAATAGCACATCAATCACGATGACCTCTTTTGATAATAATGTTACCGTAATATCTAATTTCATATTAATTCCATTGTAATTTAGTGGGCATTCATTCTAACAGTAATTCCTATGGAATTACATCTGACATCCCCATGAATACCAAAATAACTCAACATGATAAATGTTATTAGATCGAATACCAAAGGAGGCAATAATGATTTGCCATTTATAATAAAATGTTGCCTGCAAACCATTAGTGGACATTACTGCCTAGTGTTAAGGATGTTCCTGTGTAAATCTGTCCACATCCAGCTGCATCCTGAATGTCTCCCCTGTGTGCCAACACGAACTTGAAAAGAGTTGCTCAGACACCCATTTTCCAGACTCAAGATAGAGATGATTTATCATCAGCCACTGAACCCATTCAATCAGTGATCTCATATTGAATCTCACAAGCCAAACCTCGTCAGCCTGTCAATGAGAAAAGCTTGAAACAGTGCAGAGATGGTTTCCAGCAGTGGTTGTGCCAAGACACTTCCTGATAGCCTCATCTCTCATTAATGTTAAATTAGTCCCTCCATGCAACCGTAAGAGACACTCAGCTCTTTGAGGGCTCTGTCTGTTGGTTGAGGGACAGATATAAGCTCTTGTTCTTGCTCTGTGTGTATATCTATCTATATATATATAGAGAGAGAAATGTATATATATCTTTATTCAGTGCCTATATATCTCAGTTGACATATATATAGCTTACGGAGATCGAGGGGGTGTGAAAGGTGGTTACCAGCATGATCTTGCAGAACAAATGAGACATAATTTGTTTTCAGCTTTTAGACACACCATCATTCTTGAGGAAATAAGGCTGGCCAAATCAGAGTACAGGTATCCCTCACTTGTCTGGACAAGAGCCCCAGGCCCAGGAGGTCACTTCAAGGGTTCATGACCACATCATAAGAATGGGATTAAAGCGAAACTGGTGCCTTGGGCTTTGTATAGCTTCATGCCTGCTATTTCTGCAATGGCTTCTTGTGAGATGCACTGCAACCTCACAAGGCAGCAGTTTGCAGACTTATATATAAGAAAAACAGCAAAAATCTCTGTGCATTTTCAGCTGGCAGCATTTATGCACCTCATAATTAGCATATGTATGTTTTTGAAGGTGAATGATGATGACAACATTGTCAGCATTTGACATTGACAACAGCATTTCTGTTGAAAAAGTAGAAATTAAGCCTAAAGTTCAGATGAAATTTATTTGCGACTGTTTACAGCTCCCCACAGTAGGAGTGTTGTAGCACACCTCAGGCACTTGGGAGGTGTTTCCTAAGCTCAGTGTTCAATTTAGGGATTCCAGCAGCAGCAGGATTTGCAAGGCTAAATCCCCTAGAGCCCCTACAACCAGCAGCGTGTGGGCTCAGTATCACCATCAAGTCAACAATGGCTAAAAGAGGTGGAAAGCAGGAAAAGTATTTTATTTCTTATGTTGACAATAAGTGACCAAACTATTTCAAGATATTCTGGATATTTAGTTTACTGGCTGAGAAACTCATATATGTGCTTCTCCATCTGAAGTCCATCTTGATTTTTCTTTTTGGTGCAACTTTTGTGGAAGCTGAAAATGAGTGGGAATAAACTCCACAATAGACAGTCCAATCCTGTTTCATGCCTGCCCAAGTTCATTCGTGTGCACATTCTGTGTGTATTGATTACTTTCATCAAAAGTGAACATGCTAGTAAAATAAGAAAAAAAAAAAACCCAACCAAACTCCAAAAAAATGAACCCAAACCCTGAGTTTTCCCTCTTCCTTTAGATAGATATGGCCTTCATTGGTCACTCTAATAGGGAATTACCTTCTTGAACCAGCAATCACTATAGCATACACCTTAGGAAAGAGCTTATCTGTAAAGCCACCAGTGTAATTTTGAGTTTTCTAGTTCAGCTTTAAAAAACGGCAAAGAGACAAGGTCGCTGGAGTAACCCAAAAGGGAGCACTGCAGAGATAGAAAGAGGTATATCAGTGTAGCATTGAAGGTGTTCAAGCTTTAAACAGCCTGAATAGCTGCTTGAGAGCTAACAGCATGGGAAAGGGAATGGTGTGCACCAGGGATGCTGCCAGAGCCACAGCTTACTAAGCTTATAAAGTCCATCAGTAGATATAAATAAGGGCAATGTGTACAAACTTCTGCTAGGCTTGTGTTTCATGCTGATGCAGCATACAGTCTGAGATCATTAAAGTTCAGGGTTTTTTCAAAAGCAAAAGGTCAGATTCGTCCATGCTCGTTAGGCCTTACTTCAGTCTCACTGATATAAAATAGGCCATTAAAAGAAGAATACCTCAGATGCTGGTGAATAATTCTGGTAATGGGACATAATATACCACTGCCAAGCAAGTACCAGCACCAAACACAGAAAGTCTGGGACATGCATGGGTTTGTTTCCTAATATTCTCTAATCCAATTACATAGTCCTAAATGACACTCTGAAGCTCCTTATCAGATGATGATTCAGCACAGTCCTGAGTGCAGCTTAAAGCCAATAGGGAAAGTCTTCCAAGCAGTAAATGTAGCTTACAGTTTTATTGTCTAAGTAGGTACCTACATGTTTCAACTCATTAAACCACAACTTTTTCCCAGATTATCCATAGGAATGCTATATCCTTTCTGTTTTCTGCTATTCATCCACTTCTTTTCCTTTTTGTCAGCTGCAAACTCAATTAGTAATTTTAAATATGTATATATTTTTATTAAGATAGATATTAAATAGCACAGAGCAAATAGTCAGTCCCAGAGGAACTCTATGATTTTGGTCAAAGCAAAGCAGCAACCAGTTCATATTCAATAAGAAACCGGCACATAAAACCAATAATGTTAATCAGTTTACAAAAAGCGGCTGAAAAATCCAGAGAGGCCTGAAAGTTGGTTGCAAAGTCTAATCTGTAAGGACACTTTAGCACCGAATTGTCAACTCTTTTCATTCTGTACAGCTGTCGTAGTTTGTGCCGGACTGGCCACTGAAACAAACTACAAATGTTGTCCCCAACTTCTCTCATCAAGAAGAGGAGGGAAAGAGACTTACAAATTTAAAAAAGAAACAAAACTCTTTATGATTCTATGATTCTGTGATTCTATACTTCAATGAAAATATTAATAAAATAATAAAAAAGAAAATAATGAAATATATGCAATATATACAAAACCATACTGAGATTGCAGGATGTCGATCGTGTCACTGGTGGGCACTGGGAAAGTTCCAGACTGGACTCAGTGGTGGATGGGAACTGGGTTCCGGATCTGAATTCAGGAACACATGTATTGGGATCAAAGGCAGATGAACAGGCGGAGTTCTCCTTAGATACCGGCCACTGAAGACAGAGACTGACCCCTTTGATCCCTCAGCTTTTATCCTGAGCACGACGCAGACAGGGTGGAATACCCTGTTGGTCAGTTTGGGGGCACCTGTTCTGACTGCTCCTCCCCACAGGTGTGATCCCTTTATTATTTTCTGCTTCTGACCCTTCAGTGAGGCAAATAACAAAGTTAGATGATCTTGGTTGTTATAGCAATAAGCAGAAGCAAGACCCTCTCTGCATACCATTCCTTGGCATCAATTAGAAGCAATCATGTCATCACTCTGGGAGCGGACTAAAGTCTTAAAAATAGGCCATTAATTTCAAAGAGGTCAGTTAGTCAGAAGAGACTTCGCTGAAAAGTAAAACCACTGAACAGAAAATCGGCTTTGTTTTACCACAAACTAGGACAACAGCCCACAATGGGGGTTTGTGCTTGTATGTACCATTTGACTTGCATGTGAACCTAAGAAGTAAATATGAATTGTTAATAATGCTTACATTCTGTTTAAGATATCATTAGCTCTCTCTCACAGTGGTGGTCTACACTTCTTGCATAAAATTAATGACTGTTAGCTGTAAATTAGTGAGCTAGCATACAATTCAGCTGTAAAGCATGCAGTTGAATGAATATAGGTTAATCAGTCAGCTATTTACAGGGGGTTTACCATAGAGACATTTTGCTGCCTGTGCTTTCATGGCTATACAGTACTAACTGTTCTTATTCTTGACAGTTTAAAACCATGGTAGGCTGCAATTATAGCAAGATTTCAGAAAAGACCAACCCCTGCTCTCTTTCATACACATATGTACTGACATACACCAAATTGAACCTTATCTAACTCACTGAAACTTCCTTTTTTCTGGGTATAAAGTAAAAGTGAATGCCTTCTTGATAAAACATGGCAAGTGTAATTAATAAATGAGTACAGGAAATTACTAACATTAGTGTGGCAATGGGAACTGAGTCACAGCTTCAGCTGATGACCACATCATTTAATTTTTATTTTTTTTTAATTAAGAGAGTAGCTGCCCACAACAGGTTTTTACCTTTCCTGCCAATTATAGACACAAACTGAGAAGCAATGAAGAAAACAGGCTGAACAGGAACACTCAAGTTTTCATTGTGTGCATAATGATGTCCCTTGAAGCCAAAAAGTGTCTTATAATACCGAGTGCAGAACATCATAGTGCTGTACTGATACGTGTCCGTTAAAGATTCTGGCAAATGTCCTACGATAGCAGAACAGGTAATAAACTGATAAGTACACTATGATTTGCAGCTCCTGCATTTGAAAATCAAAGAATCACATGCAAACAATGTTTTTTTGGGTATTACTGTTATTTGAAAGTCTGACTATTCTGTTCAACAGCTACCACACATCAGGTATAAAGATGCAAAAAAAGTAACTCTAGAAGGATTGATCTATACCACAGTATAAGTATTACATTCTTTTTTAATTTACCCTTGCAACTGAAAGCTTGGGGTGAGATTTTGGTCTGATACACTCCTGAAAATTCATAGTAATCCTATTTGTTTACTCTGTGTGTCTACATACAAACAGAATTTCATCTAAATACTTCATAATGTAAATGGATAGTTATAAAATTTCTTCTGAAATGACTGTTAGATTGTAGTGGGTTTTTTCATTTTCTTGTTTGGGGCTTTGATGTTTTCACTGTAAATACTGGAACGCTGCTCTCCACAGCATGAGTATTTCTCAGATTTTAAAGAAGCCTTTGGCTAGATAGCAGCTATCAAGATTCATGGAAAACGAAAACAGACACCCAAAAGATGGTGACAAATAAATAATATGAAAAACAAGTGGCGTAAAGCTAGATAGTTCCTTCACTCATTTTAGGTGAATCATTCATTATAGGTGGTTTTGCTGTCTCTATTTTGGATTTTTTTTTTTGTTTGTTTGTTTGTTTGCTTTTATCTAACGCTTGTTAAATTCTGAATCTTTTGCATAAGTGTGGCTGCAGCACAGGCTGTGCCATCCAGCTGAGATGAATGTGGTATGAGTTGCTTCCCATAAATTAAGCTCTCTTGCTTAGTTAATCTGTTATAACAGGCTTGGGATGAAGAAAAACAATTCTGCCTGAAACGTTCCTATTTGAGAGCCAAGTGACACACCTCTTGCCCACCCCTAGAAAGTCCCATGCACAAAGAAATTGTAAACAGCCACCACAGTGACCAAGGGGAGCCAGAAAGCAAGCTGACAGCAATGAATATTCTCATGAATCAGTGCTGGACTTAATTCATAATGGTTCAGAGGTGCTATGGTATCAGTTGTCCTCAAATATTTGAACAGTCTGCTGGTATTTATAAAGATGAGTGCAAATTCCTAAAATGTCTGGAAATATAACATGATAGATTATTCCCCTGAAAGCTCTTGTTGGAAATGAGATATTAGCATGTATTTCTCTTTTCATATGGGTATTCTATTACTGCAAATTCTTCATAGCTGTGTCTGTCCCTTACAATGTGTTCATACAGCGTGGAGCACAGTGGGACCTTGATCTTTGCTAGGACATCTTAGCATGAAAGCAATGGAAATAATTAATGCAGAACCATTTCATTATCCTCTGTTTATAATGTGTCAATCTTTCAGACTGAGAGCAGAGGAGAAAAAAAAAGGGAAAAAAAAAGAAGACACATTTATCTTGTTAGTCTCTCCTGAGTCATAGTAGCAAAGTATCATTAGCTGCCTCCATATTCACATGAATTAGTCATGCCATTCTGGTAATAATATCTCACATTTCTTTAACCTGTTCCCATTTCTTTAACCTGCTCAATCGATGGACAAAAAGACCGGGCTGTTCTTGCTCATGTTGAATTTATACATTCTCTAAGGATATACTGAGCTCGAGCCACCAAGGTTTCACCTGCAGCAGAAGACCACACCACAGGGGTGAATATAGCAGACTTCTGTTCATCTCCACAGGAACTTCATGGGATTAGAAGGAAAGCCTACTCTTTCCTTTATTCACCTACAGCCTGGAGAAAGACCGAATTATTTCTTTAGCTGTTTCTGCAAACTTTAGCTGCAAACTCTTCATTCAGTTGAGCAAACTGAAGAAAGAAGGATGGTCCATATGCTGCTTTCTGTATCTGAACTAGTAAGTCAAACAAGCCCAAGACTGTTGTCTTGCTGAGATCAGCTGGAATAGGACTGTCTACTTCCATCTTATAACCTCCTTTGCTCTCCAAACAAGTCTAAAATGCATGTTGGGAATGGTCGCTGACTTGTCCTAAGTTGCAAACTGTATCCACAAATTGTTTAGGAGAGTGTGGGTAACACCAAGGGCTCTTTCAACCTTATATGATAGAGGTGACTGTTCTGGTCCTGGGACCTTCCCTGCCCAAGTTCAATTCACTAGTGGAAATGTCACCACTGCGGGCAAAAGGAGACTTCATTCAAATTAGTGAATTTTGGAACATTTGGAACAGATGAAAAGTCCGAAGCAGAATAACTTTCTGTTTTCTTTCACTCCTTCTCCTCCACACATTGCAAAGAATATGCTAGTATAAACAGATAAATTAGATTTTTCTTTTAAAGTGTTGTCTTGTACCTGTGAACTGTGCCCTTCTTACCCCATCACCAACTGCACCCTGGCAGATTGATCTGCCTATGTGGCGGTGGTTGTAGTGTGTCCTTAAAATATCCTTTAGCCCAGAAAATAAATTCTGCTTGTGTCTGCTACATTTCTACCACCACAGCCACAAGCTCTTTTGCAAACCAAACATGCTTGCTGCCATTCCTTCACATCTGTAACATTTAACTTTAATGCCTCTGCCCCTGAGGAGCTGCAGAGTAGCATTTCAATTCACCATCCACGGATTTGTCCTGAAGAATTAGAGACATGTCAGCTTATCAGTCTGTGACCTTTTCTATTAACATTGTCTTCAGGTTGACTTGGCAGCACACAAGGAAAATAAATCTTGTTACCCGAAGCTGGTCTGGATTGCCAGGATAGTGCAGCTGTGGCTCAAATCTGTTAAATTTTTAAATTGCAAACATTGCTATGACTACATAAAATTTATTAGGTAGAACAATCCCCGGGAAGGGGTGAGGAGGAAAGCAATGGAATAGAAACCATCAAAATAGATATGAAGGAGAGTTTTTTTGCAAAGACAGGAAAGTTGCATTGTTTAGCTTATTTACAGCCTGGCCTGACACCCCAGTGATAATGCAAATGGAGTCACAATATAAATTATATGGCCTTTTCATGTTCCAGTCTTTGGGAGATCTATGCGGACACACTTTGAAGCAGGCTGCGTACGCCTTCTTTATCACCAGCTCCCAGACTTTTTCAGCCCCTTTTTCTGTTGTGTTGTTTTAATGGTAAAGCGATGGGGGGAGATATGGTGACCTCAGAAAGTGACACCATGGCCGAGTCTTCTGACATAAACCTGTTCTGACACTATAGCTTCTGAATTTCCTACTGCTTTGATATTCTGTGGTATCCTACCATGGACCAATGTATGAACTGCCTTCTCCAGGATGCTCTCCTTTATGATATAAGGGCATTTAAGGTTTGGATCAGCTGGTTAAATATCTAGTGGTTTCTGAGATACACAAGGGTGTTTGAGATACTCATAGCAGACTTGCAGATTTTAAATATAGGACTTATGTCTCTCCAGCTCCTCAGCTGGTCAGGAGGCAAAGGTGAAGCTGAGCTATCTCAAAGGACTTCATATTTAGACAAACAAACTGAACCCCAATAATGTGATTCAGCTGCAGATTACAACACCTTAATTAGTGCCTGGATTCAGTAAGGATCTAAATTCCCACTGGAGTCACTGGAGACCAAGTTAATGTATGCAGTAGAACCTAGGGAGAGAGATGAAACCCACTTAAAGTAGTGAGCTGTTTTTCACCATAGATGTGGTGGCAGCAGGAATTATATTGCACAGGTCTCCTCTGACTGTGATGGTAGCTTAGACACCCAACACACATTTAGACAGGTACATGAGGACACTTAAATGCTTTTTTTAGACCTGGTCAAACTCAGACAGTTAAAAATTCCAGGCAATCAGAAAACAACAAAACAAAAAAAGAAAAAAAAAAACAAACCAAAAAACAAAACAAAACAAAAACCAACCAACCAACCAACCAAAAAAACCCAACAACAACAAAAAAAACCAAACTGAAAACCCAATACAGAGTAGGAAAGGCTGTTTCCTGTGTATTTTGGCCTAGTGGAGACAATATGATTCCATTTTTTTCTCCTACTTTCTAGCTGTAATGTTGGCCAGGTTTTCTCCTTCTATATAATACCTTTTTCTCATTTAAGCTCTCCCAGTATGCTTGTACAAGTGTCTGATCTCATCTGTTGTACTTAGGCCCTATTATAACAGTAAAATATCATAATTAATGCATTAGGCAGATACTGAAGTTAGAGAATTTAAAATTTAAATTACACAGAGGCAGAAATAACAGAGCAGTTGATCCATGCTGGTAATTATTTCAGAGCAAGCCTGTTCTGAGGTCATAAAATAAGGCAGCCAAATTCCAGAATAAGTATCTTCACAAAAATTCTGTACTGTGATAAGTAAACCCATTTGAAAGTATTTTTTTAATACATATTTTCAACCTGCGGAAGTAAAATCTTTTCTATTAAAAATGTATTTCTATCAAAACAGACAAGTTAAAAATAATATAGTCTAGGAATTCTTTTGATATCTTTGTTGCTATCACTCTTTTCTACCCTTTAAATAGAGGTGTTGGTTTTTATCTTCCATGGTGCACAATATTCTCCCTTTCTTTGCAAAGGGAGGTGGTGTCTGTTAAGCAACTGGGGTAGTGATGCATGATGCCAGAGCCTATACAAGAAAAAGGAGGGACAACACACCTGACAGCAACACATCATCTGCATCTTTTGCGGTTTTCCTTCAAAGTACTCTTCCCTTGTTGCAGTTGGTTTTCAGTTCTTTGGGATTATAATGTTTTTGAAATTGGAGCTGTTGCTTAGTGTGTTGACACAAGTTGAAAGCTTCATTTTTATTCTGTTCATTTGGAAGACAGTATAGCTTCTACTGCAATTAGGCAAATTAATAGAGAAAAGTTCTCTTAAGAAAAAAAATCAACAGGTAAAACCCCAGGGTCAGGAACATCCTGTACAGCAGGAAGCTGGCCACGATACACAGGTTGTCTCATTTTTATAATCTTTTCCTGTCTTCTGTCTACTGTCCACTAAAATCTACTGTCAAACACAGGATTTTAGGCTAGATTTTTAAGGTAGGCATTACTGGTCTGATTCTAAATGCCTGTTTACAAGATAATAATAAGCTGAGCAAGATTTCATAATGATCTGTAATTCCCTTTTCCTAAGGGCATTTGGAGCTTTCCTTGAAGGTTTCTTAGACAAGTACTGAGCGACACTGGCCAAATGATCTCTTGTGATTGGAAAAATTCCTAAGTGACAACAGGACATAAAGCTGTCTTCAGAAAAGCCCCTTGGTCTCAGGCATTCCCATGCATTTAGCTACCTCATAGTGCTCTCAAAACAAATAATTTGCATCATTAATCCTAAGAATATAGGTCTTAAGACTTTTTTACCTTAAACCTCAATATCAAATCATAGCGAATTACAGTAACATTTAATATTTTTTGTCAAATTGCAGCCGATGAAATTCAGATATCTTAAGAGTGTTCTCAACACCATGAAAATCCTAAAATCAAATGCTGAGTAAAACATCTCAGCTTCAGGCTGAATTTTTTCAACCTCGTATAGAGAAGAGCTTGGACCTGTGCCAGATCACCACCTAAATAACCCAAGGAAAAAGGGCCTTTTAGGTTAAAAAGCAGATTTTTAAGTCAAAGTCACAGCTACTGAGTGCTTGGCTCATAATTTTTCAATGGTACTAGCTGGTAATAGTCTCCCTAGAAAATTAGATAACTGAAGATCTGCACCATAGATCAGGATATTCTGTCTTCCCCTTCACGCAGGTACATGTCAGAGTGTCCCAAGTACTTTTGCAAGTGTTGACAAAGTGAAACAGACAACATTTAATTGGAAGATCAAAAATTGAAGTAGCATGGCAAATTGCTGATTAGGTGGCTGACTGTCACTGGGTTTTCACTAAAGAAATTTGCTGGTTTATGACCTGGCTGACAGTAAAATCCACTCTTAGCAGCAAGGGGGCACCCACGTTTCTTGATGAGTTTGACAAAGAGCATCATGTTCCATATTTCACATAAGGTAAACTAACACTGAGGTTGGTGCTTTAGGCTTATCTTCACAGCTCCTCACATTCTTGTGCACTGTGCAGAATTTGGGCAGACACTAATGCGAGAGAAAAGGATGGCATAAGTGCTCAGGGTTTGTATCGTCTCTTAATCCTTCTCTCCTCTCAAGATGTTCAATATGTTTAATCTCCTTTCCTGCTGTCAGAATATCTGTAAATGGATAGTGAGACATCTTACATGCATTAATTACATATACGATTTAATTTACACTCAGTACATTCAATATACATTTAAAGGTATATTAATATGCATTATATTATTGATTATAGTTAACATGCTATTCAGCACAAAGTACTGACACATAAAATCCAATATACCCAATGAGAAACAGAGTCCTTGCCTAACCATGTATTTGGAGGTTCCTTTTTATTGTCTATTTGTATTTTCTACAAATAATTTGCCCAGCACTCTGAAGCTGTGCTTTGGTTATCAGTGGTTATTTCCATAATGTATAGTGCCTAAGCTGTGAGAGTTTATTTAAACGAGTAATGTAATGTAAGAAGAAAAGTATTTGTTGAGGAAAATGTTTGACCATTTCTATGTAGATTCACCTACTTAACTTCAAGTACCTATATAGTAAATGTCCAGCCTCCCTATACAGTAAAAGTTTTTTATCTCCTTTAAGGGGTATTTAGCCTAAGACCTTAATCAGCCTCCAGATTTACCTTACTGTTCCAGTATAAGAAATGTAGGATGAATAGGGACTCAGCTTGTAATATTCCATTCTGCTAAGTTTAAGTGGGATGAATATGTGTCTTTCAAGACAAATCTTTAACATTTTATGACGGTGAAAGCATTTTTCAAGAACATTTCTAAACAAATACCTGTGGAGGGCATTCATACTTAAGGAAAATTCATACTGAAGGAGACAGAACCAAATTAATTGATAGGAATTAGAATAAATATTTGCTGAAATTTGATGCACAGTTTCTTAAGCTTGGGCTCTAATAGTAGGAAGTAAAAAATATTTCCTAAACTCTTTTTTCTCCAGTCTTTGCCATGTGAAAATATTCTTCACATATTCCTTTCCACATCAGCGTGCTCATCTATTTTTAAACCTCATTTCAGTATGTCTTTTCATCATTACTTAAACCTATTAATTTCTCTTTTCCTCTGGGATATATAGATATATTTTAACTCTGTAAACTATTTTGGGAGAGACTTTGTATGAAATACTATAGAGAAGAATTAACATTGTTACCATTCGGTAGCCACTGTCTAAGCTGAACTTCTAATTAAGTTATTCTTGGTTCCTGCAGGGGAATACTAACCATATGTTTCTAGGGGTAGCAGGGTTAATTGTCTGCCTAGACTATAGGGACTGAATTTCTTTAACTAGCACAGATTGCTAAAGGAGAATAAGTGAAGCTTTCTGGAACAGAAGTATAATTTTACAAACCTGAGCTATAGTTAAAGTATGTCCTTGGAGGTTCCCAGGTAGGTGGAGGAAGATTTGGGCAGCAGAAGGAATGAAGTCCACGGCAGAACAGTAAATATGACATCAGTATTGAAGGAAAAAGGACAGATGAAGCAAAGAATAGTTCATCTGGATGGTGGGAGGAAGTCACTGCATTTTGTTTGGCTCTTTGAGTCTCATTGTCATTGGATAGTTGTATTTGTCCATACAGAAGTTAGCATGGTGCAACAGTTACCAAGGGAAATGAGAGCTCAGGGAGACAATATCAAGTTCAGGCGTTGGTTCACAGTCATCTAAATAGGAATGAACAGCCCTATGCCATCTTTTCAGAATTGGACAATGTGTACTTAGATAAGTGGCAGGAATGGCCACATAGGACAGTGTTTTGTACATGGCTACGATAGTTAGGAGACATGTTATATGTAGCATAATGTAGCACTGATTATACACAGTGATGGATCATCACAAAGAAGATGGAGACTCCCTTTTTACAAGGAGGCACATGGAAAAGATGAGATGTAATGGGTACAAGCTACTCCTGGGGAGATTCCGATTGGACACAAAAGGAAAATTTTCACAATGTGAACCATCAGCCATTGGAATAATCTCCCCAAGGAAGTGGTGGGAGGTACTTGGAACAATCTCCCCAACATTGGACACTTTTAAGATTCAGCTAGACAGGGTGCTGGGGCATCTTTTCTAGGATAAAGCATGCTTTTTCCAAGAAAGGTTGGACCAGATGATTCTTGAGGTCCCTTCTGACCTGGTAGTCTATGATTCTATGATCCTATGCATGTGCTGGAGTAGTCACACAGCACCTTGGACCAGCTACATGTAAGAAGTGAGAAAAGCAGTGTTTTATCCAAAGTTTTATCCAATCCAGCTGAAGATATCATTGTAAGGACCCTTGCAATAGAAACTCATTTCATTAACCAGAGAGCAGCTCAACAGCCTGAGGGACTTGGTTCCCCATGTGAGCTTTACCCGATGCAAAGATCCTAATAAATTATTACTTTTTTTCTTTTCTTTTCTCTTTAGCATCTCCTCTGTCTGTGAATGTCTGTGCAACATGGACATCAAAGCAGAAAAATGCTTACCTCAGCACTGCACCCTGCAGAAGCACAGCCCAAGGTACTAGACTGTAGGAAGTTGACCTAAATTTAAACCAAGGTTTCCTTCCTTCCTGTAACCCTTTAACAAGCTGTTAGCAGACATTGCTGGAGGTAGAGTACTGCCACCGCTACTGTGATTACATTGTGCTAATTGGCTTCAAGCAGCTTATATGAATCGGTTCAAATCACAGCTTAAAGTAAACTCCCAGCTCCTAGGGAGCTGGTGACGTGTACAGTGAGAGCATTATTGAGCTGGCCTCAGCTTTTCCCTAAACATTAGAAAGCAACCATGCAAAAGTTTAGCTTAGTCTCTATGCTCTCATCTTTCAGACTTGCCCAGAATTGTCCTGAATGAGATTGTGTCTGACAGCAATCATAGAGTGCGCCTTGACATGTGAATGGGACAGTTGCTGTTACATCAGCCTAAGAATAACCCACCCTGCATCTCCTTCTGGACCAGCTGTGTTCCAGCTGTGAGGAACAGGTGGCAAGCTGGGCTGGGTGTCAGACATTATTAAAAATAAAGTGCTGCTGCTGTGTTTGTTTCGTGCCCTGAGAGACTTTACCTTCACTTACTTCAAAAATAAAACTGCATACATTAAATGATTTAGCAGCATGGTGGTCAGCTCAGTAACCCAACAGAAGCATTTTCCTCCACATGTTTCTGACTATTCAAAGCATAATGCAGAGAATAAGCCCTTTATAATAATAAAACTCAATAACTGGCCACTGTGATTTTTTCTATTAGCTACTGGAAAAAGCCTGTGGCCCAGCACTTGTTTGTGTATCTCTTTTGAGTTTTCTACACTTCTACCGATGACTGTAGTGTAGGTTCATACAATTGTCACCTGCTGCTCTGCTGATGAGTTTTTGGGTTGAACTACATCTCAGTAACTGAATAGTGTTACTGATTTTCAAAGGATTTACTTGTAGAGGTGCAAAAAAGTCTACAAAAAAGAGGTGAGCTAAACATTTAGGATCTAGTCATTGTATGCATCAAAGAACCAGGCTGGCAAGGCTGACTGTAGGTTACTTAAGCTCTTGTTGTATTCAAAAAAGTCCTTTGCTTAATGCAGTGAAGCTTAGGGAACAGATTTTTAAGTTCTTTAAGGTATTCTGTGGCACACCCAGTAACTCACTTTAACAAAAAAAAAAAAAATTAAAATATTTTCAGAAGCAGATAATATGTCAGAAATCTAGGCACCACAGCAATAATTCTATTGATTTTTCAACCAATTTAGGTCCCTAACTGGTAGAAATTCAGATCAGAGTATTATTTGAATAGAGCCATGATAGCTTGTGATATTAGATTCTTTCCAGCTGTAACCTAAAGGTGTTGTTAGAGTGCAGGTGGAGGTTACCACTCACACACCACATTGGCAGGCTGGGGTATAAGTCCCCCTCACCTGCACCAGTACAAAGTCAGCCAGCTCAGCCTTACTATCAGTATTAAAAAGCTTTTGGCACCTTTCTTATTTCAGGCACGAGAAGAGAGAATACAAGCAGTATGAGTTCTGCAGAGCAGAAACAACACTGTGGTTTAATTAATGCACATTTCAGTTTATGAAGTGTCATTTTATTTGAAAACATGTTTTGAGTATATACTGAGATCTTAACTCTGTTGAGAAGATCTGAAACTGTTATCCAGAAATGGATGGATTTGTTGCATCTGCATTTTTAAGGTAGCTTTGAAATCCTTAAATATAGTTTACAGAACATTTCAAACTGTTGGAAAATTTCTCAGTGACTCAAAATACTACTTACCTCACAGTTCAAAGCTTATTATCTCGAGACTCACAGTGAGCAAGTGCCATAAGAAATATTCTCATCTAGTAGGAACTTATAACTGAAATGCAGCTATCTCTTCAGAATATAGAAATACAGGGAAACAAACAAACAAACAAGCAAACAAATGACCAAACCCAAACAAAACAGCATTCAGGCTAAATTTCAGTAATCCAAATTTGTTCAGTTCCTGTACAGATGATACAACATTTGCTTATATATTTCTATACACTAAGCACTTTTTTTTAGTTTCCTTTTATTTATTACTGCAGAAGAGATTAAAACTACACAATATCTTAGGAGAACGAGTAAAAGAAATGTCATAACTAATAGACAAGTACATTAACATTTTCACTAAGCAAAATGTAACCATCTGAAATGGAAAACTAACAGGTCACTCAGGCTAATAGCCCCTAGCATCTCACACGAATAATTAATCACTGTCTTCCAATTCACCGGATACGCTCTTTTTCTTACCCTCTTGATTCCCATCTGAATAAATTTTTCTTAATATTTATTTAAAACCATCCCTGATACAATATAATACAGCACTTTCTGATATTCCCTAACCAATTAAGCATAGTAATTGAATCTCTCTGCTGCCCTCCTTATGTTGTTAATATAAATTTGTAACTATCCGCCTCCCACCCCATTTAGTGAGCTTTGGATCAGACCATATGTGGTCTTTTCTGTTCTGCAACAAATCATTATTTTTTAATAGTAGAATGTTTTTTTCTGTTTCAAAGTTCTTCTCTGGATATGATCTTTAGAGATTTCAGAGACTTTTGTAGCTGTTGTGTGAGACTCCTTATCCTTTCAAAATCCATAATAAATGCCTGTCAGATATTGCTGCAACAAGATAACATATTACCTCTACATTGGGATCAATCAAATCCCAGGCCCTGAAATTAAATACGTCTTGTCTAAAAGATGTGAAATTTGCTGAATAAATTAAGAGAGAAGGCTAAAGGCCTTGTGGACATAAATTAGGAAATCTAGTTGATATACATGGAGGATGGAAATTCCTCATGCGTGTGTAGTTAATGAGCTACGTGGTTGCTTAAAAAACATGTATATTTCCAGAAACAGAGGCAGAACAGTGAAGGCCACACATAATTTTGCTAATTATAATGTATTTCCTTCCATAGCTGTAATTATGACTTCACTGGCATTTTCATCTATCAGTATAGCAATCTCATATGAATTCATGACGCTTCAAGGCACTATTACTTGGTGCGACAAAGTTATTTGTACCAGTGCATATTTTGTGAAAAATGCAGCTAGATCAGATCTGGTTTGATTTTGTACTAGATAAATGGCTTGTCCAGGTAAGAGAGAATTCCTCTATGGTTCTTCCTGGTCTCGTTATTGGATTATCATGTCTTTTTTAAGCACTCTTCCAGGGCACAGTTCCTCCAATGTAAAATGGAAATAGGTAAGACCTGAAGTGTATGTACCTCTAGTGATTTACTTGCCATAGTATTTAGCCATTTTCCCTTATCTTGAACTTTCTTTCCTCTTTCCCCCTCTCTCCCTTCTGTATTTGAACTCATTTTCTTTTAAAGACAGGGAAAAGACTTATCAGCAATTTACTGTGGAGAAAGGAATCGGAGAAGTGGAAGGTTAGCTAGAAAGAATCAGTTTGTTCTGCATAATGGTATGTATAGTTTGGATGCAAATTGTATGGCACTTGAAGTGAATCACTGAAATGTGTATCTAGGCAGATATAGCCCCTGCTTTTAACCCTGACCCAGCAGTACTTTTTCATATCAACACTGACAGGATGATCATGGCTTGAATTACTCTGCCCAAAGTGAAGCAACAAGAGCTCTGAGAGTCTAAAATCCCAATTACCCTTTCAGTGAGCAATGTCAAACTCTTCTCAGAAAAATCTCAGCTAAACTGTGACCACATAATACTGCTGCAAGGACAGAGGGACTACACTGTGGTGACTGGACATGGCAAGGTTAAACCCTCTGCACTGTACAAAGGTATGTGCATGAATCCATGTGAAAAGGTGACAGCGGTGTTTCCCCCATGCAGTGAGCTGCACGCATAATACAGATGGTCTGTAAATTCAGATTCAACCATAGACGTGCATTAGGAAGTATTAATGAACTAAACTACTATTCAGTGTGACAAAGGGCAGCAGCATACGGACCCCTTCACTCTGCTTTTTGTAGGAGACATTTTTGGGTTGTTTGATATTTTTTAAAATATTTCTTAGAATGGAGAATTTGACTATAAAAGGGGGCAGCAAAAATTAACTTCTGATACTCTTAGACAACATTAGCTATAGAACATAAAACTTGGGACAAATCTGCCACTCTAATTTGTAAGGCTGACGTTCCATTTTTTAAAAGTCTGTGGAATAACTTCATAGTTCACTGTCATGAAAGAAAATTTCATTACTGGATATGAATCTATTACATTAGATCACCAGAGCATGACATGGTTGGGGGAGGGGCCTTTATCAAACATTTGCAATTATATTCTATATTCTGGGTGGCTACTGACCTCCACTGTTGAAGAATATTCATGGATGAATAGATTTCAAAGACAGAAGGGTCTGTTTCAGTAATCTAGTTCAAATGACTAGGTTACATGGAGCAGGGAGCATCACCCGGTCGCATCATGAACACAGCTCTTGCAACAATATAGAATCTCTTTCTGAAAATATCTAGAAGTTCTTATATCAAGATCTACAGTAGTGAATTCATGTTTTTCCAAATAAATTATTCCAGCACTTCATTATCACATTTAAAATAACAACCACAATATTGGTTGTTCTGAACCTCATTGCCACAGGGGTTTTAAAAAAAATTCCCATATGAATAATTAACACACTCGTCTCTGTGAACCTTTTATATCAAACTATACATTCAGTTGGAGGTATTTCTGATTTATTTAATGATGACATCTGTAGAACTTGCTGTATTTCCTACTCTACACACAGAACAACTACACTATCTAACTAGACAGCTGTCTAATTTGGATATTTAATCATTAAAGGTAAGGCCCACGATACTTTTATTCATTTCCCATAGCTTTTTTTTTAGTTTCTGAGAATCTGTTTCACTTCCTGGTCTTATATTAGAAACTCTGTGTTTGTGTGCATGTGTGCATGCACATGAGGAACAGAGAGAGAGGAAGAAGAAGTTTTTATGTATGTGTGGATAGATAGGTAGATAGATACATTATGACAACATGTGTAACTGCATTGAGCAGAGGGTAAGACCAGATGACCCCCAGTGGTCCATTCCACCCTAAATCATTCTGTTGTTCTATGATTCACTCCATTGATCATTAACAGAATATCTTAGTGTTTCACATGCAATCACAAATAGGCAATCACTACAGCTCTATCAGATATTTCAGTCTTCCTTCCTTCCTTGCTTCCTTCCTTGCTTCCTTCCTCCATCCAACCTGTAGATGCATCATTCAACATGAAGACAGTGAAAGGTAAAAGTCAACTAAGTTTGCAAAGCATATTGACTCACTTTCTCAAAGCCTTCTTGAAAACAGTCACATCTATCCACTTTGGATACTCCTGTAGAGTTCACGACATAAATTTACTGTTTAGTATTGAAATTTACTGTTTAGTGTTAGGGTATGATGTCAGCAGTTGACTTAGACAAAGAATCACAGCAAGGGGAGTGGTTTCTTTAAGTTTTTTACTTTATGAGTGAAACTTTATCTTTCACAGAAAAATGATCAATGAATTTGCTATAGGCATACATTTTTTACTTTCCAAATACTATTGCTGGAAGCACAAGAAAAAAATTATTTCATATGCGTCAGCTGGTCCTAAACTAATTTATTAGGAATTATTTGTGTTTGAAGGGATATGGCATCATACATTACCAGTAGCAACACAGATACTGTCTGCTGCATGATTTTTTTCCTCAGTACAGAAACTGATATCAATTGCTCTTGGCTCTGCAAAAAAGCTGATCCTTAGAAGGCAGAAAAGCTGTTGTGTCCTACTTCTAAAATACTGGGATGTTGACATGACAGAAATTGCTTCATAAGGGTGTCTTCCTTATAAGATTGATGACAAACCTTAAAAACATTACTTCACTTAGGGAAAATGTATCTTTCTACTAGAAGTAAATATAGACATGTGAGTGAAGAGATAAGGGAATTGCTAAGGAAATTCTGTGGGAAGGGGCTTACTGGAAAGAAATTTCACATAGTGTGTATGTGTATGCATTTTTCCATTTACTGCTTGTCCATAGTTTATTCTTTAGCCTGTGTGGTTTGACAGTATTGTTCTGGTTTAGATCAGCTGGAAGGGATGCAAAATACAATCATAATATTAAAGTAAATAAAACTTCAGATGTTTCATTTAAAATATTTTTTAAATAGTACAACCAATTAAATAAAATGAACAAAAAAAAAAATTAAAAAATATTTTAGGAAATCTTTAGATTAATTAGAATTTAAATAAAGACTGAGAGATTTACCTGAGTATAATAGCATGAAATTAAGACATAGCTTTACTTGTGTTGTTACTAATAGGCAATATATTCAATTACATACCAAATCTGATTTACTTGTTGTCTATGCAATTAAAATGCAAATTTTCAGGTCATAATATAAGAAGCCTCCAATTTTGGTTGTAGTATTAGACAATATTGTTGCTGCTGTTGTTAACAATAATTCATATGGAAAGGTATCACAGTTTTAACTACCAACATGTGCTATCCTGAACAGGGCTTTAGGTGTCCTATATATAAGTCTAAACAGCTGTAATGAAGCTCTAACACAATACATCTTGGTGAAATTCTTTAGTTGCTCCAAGGACCTCTATTTAAAATATGCCTGTGCCCTTTTTTGCCAGCCTTGGGGAGAAATGATTCCAGGTAGTGTGTTATCTTGGGTCTCTTTTTAGCTTTATTCACCTTGCTGACTTTTGAATTTGATATCCAAGATGTTGTTTCCTTAAGAAAGTGTGAACATTAATGACTAAGTGGAATTGTATCCATGCTGATAGGCCCAGACAAAGTAGGCACAAAGTAAAGTTAAAATATTTTTTTAGAAATAAAAATAAAGACATAAAAAAATAAAAAAAAAAAAATAAAAATAAACAAAATAAAAATAAAAAAAATACTCTGTCTATGATACATTTTAATTACTGAAGGCATTTAGGATCTATAGTAGTCAAGTTAGTCTTACTTATTAGGTAATATAATTTTCCAATGAGAACATTTGATTACTGTTTAGAACATACCCCTACTTAGCATCACATGAGCAATGTCAGGAAACCCAGAGGTCTGGCCAGTGTTCACGACTATTGTCCATTCATGCTGGTAGCAGCCTCCAGGTCAGACTGATTCTGTGCAGCAAGCAATGAACACCATCTGCATACAAGGCATCCTGGGATATATGTCCTCTTTTGTCACACTCAGTATTGATAAAGGTGTATTTTATTACTTCAAAGATGTTACAGGAAGAAAAATATCTTTTATGCTGGCCTGTTTAGAGAGCTTAGGAATTCTCAGTGTCAGCCTTATGGGAGGCTAGAGGAATGTTTTATTGTTACTAAAGAACATACAGAAGACTCCAAACTGCCACTTTATTATGGCCCAAGAACTCTAAAATTGCTAAATAAAGAAAGCCTGCTTTTTTGTAGCTGCCATCTTTGAGTTTATTGCTCTCCAAAAGTGAAGAATTAAGCGTATATCAGTTTGTCTCCTGCCCTTGAAGAAAAGGAATTACTCTGGTTTTATTTTTTTTAACCTAAACCTGCTTATGGTCTATCATGCCTGCTACCTACGATATCCTCTCGGGAGAGATAATAAAAGAATGCAGTTATGCTTTATTACTGATGTGTGATATAGGAGGCATCTTGGCTTCACCCACGTACTTGAGGTTTTCAGATTGTAGAAATGAAGCTGTCCTGTGTCACTCCACTGCTTCTGACAGAAGCAGTGTGATAAGTGTAGACAACCAAGTCAAAGACTGGATGATCACTGGACTGAAGAAACTATGTTGAAAGAATCTCGTCTCATGTCACTGCTATGCTGCAGCTCAAGTTTAAAAAAGGAAAAAGGACGGGGCAGGTGGGCATGGACATCAGGTTTGTTCTGAGCATGTCTAAGTTCAAGCTACACACTACACACTTGTTCAGCAGCCGGCAGTCTTGCTTAAGTTGAACTTACAGTGTTTCAGCAAAGACTGTCTCTCCAGAAACCTCACCATCTCTCTAAAGTCCAGTTTCTCTTACTGCCGATAAGATGTTATAGGACACCTCTTGCTGTCAGCCACCCAACACACTATGCTCACGTTTGCAGAAGCCTTCTCCTCCTTTTGGAGTCTGGCTTATTTGCCACCCTGAATATTTAGAACCTCTTGAAATACTGCAGCCTTCCCTAACCACACTGGCACATTCTATGATTTTATGATTCTATGATCAGCCTATACCGCTTAAGGATAGCATGCCAATTCTTTATAAAGGGAAGACAGAGGTATTTACGAGTCCCCTTCTGCCTCACATATCCCCACCCACATGAAGATGATTCCCAGAAGGATGGACTAGAAAAGAGTAAGTTCCAAACCAGGCAATGAAACTGTAACTATGTGTTAAAAATTGCATGTATCCCAGATCGCTTCCTGGGTTTGAAGCCTATTGACATGGGAAGACCTACAACTACATTAATGAGCTCTCCCAGCATCAGACTGACCATTGGAAGTGGCTCTGGTCTTCTGCAGGTGCTGTGCTATGTCCAGAAATAGTTTGGGAGAGTGCCTGTTGGCACGGGTCAAAAATGTGTTAGGGAATGTCCTAAAAATTTAGTGTACAGACAAGTGAATTGCCTGGAAGTATTCTTTGACATATTCAATTTATTATTTTAGACAACAGACAGGGTAGCAAGAGTGCAGGGCATGCCAAGGCACACTCTCTCACATAACAGAGCTGCATCCATGTTCATGATGTTGCAGATCTCCTTGATGCCTCTGTTATGCCAAGGAGTTGCCATCCTCCACACAAAAGGCTGACTCAACATTGGATTATTCTGTTTTTTGTATGGCATCTAAATATCACTTTTAAGAGACACCAACCTCTTTATGTAGATGTTCCAACCCGCCCCACAGCCCAAAAATTTCTTCCTACCAAGGTAAGGGAAGTTAGCTCTATATTTGACTCAACAGGATTATGTATAAGAGTGTGTCCTTGGACTCAACTAACCATGGAATCACACCAAGATCTGGGTTTTTTTGGGAGGAAGCCCTGAAGTGTTTCTACTATGTTTGCCCTGTACATAATCAAGTAGCCCTGAGAGAAGACCTTTTTTACTTGTAAACCTTCCCCTTTTTACAGGTTATCCCTCTGGCTGTTTGCCTTTAGTTGTCTCTGATTCTAGATCCCTGCTAATATCGAAAGGCAAAGCTTGCTTTCTATACAGCACACTAACATAATTACAGTTAACTCAATGCCAAACCCATCATTTACCCACTGTGAGCAACCTGGTCTCTAAGTCCTAAAAGAGGAACTCCATATTTTCTTGCCAGCCCATAGACAGATAGGAGAATCATGTGGTGGACTCAAAAGGGAACCTCTCTCCAAATTTATTTTTAATTTGACATGTGCATTTATTTCCTAAGACCGTGCATTTGCATAACTATACGTGTGTGTATGTGTGTGGGAGAGTGGGGGGAAAGGAAGAGAGAAGGAGAGAGGGAGTGAGAGAGATAGAATGTATGTAAAAGCAAAGCTCTTTTTGAGGTACAAAAGCCAATGTGAAATGTCTTGCTATCATAGAAAGACCAGGCCTTGAGGCAGAATATGGTTTTTATCTTTGATGAAGAAAGACAAGATTTTTTTCTCAAACAGCATGAGTTACAATTTCTTTGTAAATGTCACCGAAGAAGAACGTCTCTAGTCTGCCTTTCATTTATAATGCCATTATTAGGAGATTATTCAACATTCTGAAAACCAAATAAGCTAAACAGCCATAAGAAAATAATAATCCTTAATAAGCAGCAGGATAAGAGAGAGCACATTTTCAGTTTGTATTCATAAATGCCTCAAAGCTCTGAACAAATATCTAGTAATTAAGCTTCAAAACAGACCTGGAAAATAGTTAAGTATTTTTATCTACATGCATATCACAGGCAATAGCAAGAACAGAGAACCTAAATCAGAAACTGAATCTGTAGCTGAGCTAGGAATATAACCTATGAAGTCATCTCTATTCTTCTTTGAGAGGTTAATACTGGAATTGACACTAAATTGAGTATCTTTTGCCCCTGAGAACTGAAGGAGAAAACCCTGTCTGCTTAATTTAGATGCCACATCAGGAGCTCTATCAGTTTCTGGCCTTAAGAGGACTATCCTGTCCACCTAACACAACTACCAAAGCTCCATACATAAATTCAACTGAGCAAAGCATTAACCTCTGAAGATTTGTCCAGCTTATCTACCTCCCTCTTGCTATCAAATTGCTCAGGGTGGGGACTCTCCACCTAAGTATTATAGTAATGCTTTGAAGCCTGGACTTAACTTCCTGCCATCTTGCAAGTTTAGAGATTCACATGTGATAAAAACAGCTGCAAAAACTTTCCATTTTGTCTGGCAGCAAACTACACTGCTTGGTGTCGGAAAACACGATGACCACAGTGCAAAAAATGCAAAAAAATGTCAAACACAGTGAAACTTGAAGCTCAGTTACCACACAAGGATGTCTAGCGCCACTTGGGATGATGACTGTCATCCTGCCTGGCCTCTAGTTGATGCTCCAGTGGACAGCAGGTTTTCTGCAAATCCCGTGTCATGTTCATTAGCTCTCTGCAGCAGATATTCACATGTAAAAACAAAAACAAGTGAGCAGATGCCATAAATAATCAGTTGAATTAAGGAGGAATTAATCTTATCCAGCTTAACTAAATCTTCAAGTTAGAAATCAGACTCTAGCCTGGTCACCCTAGGCTCAATTAACAGGGACAGTCACCTGTGATTTGTTTTATCTAAACCAGGAGCTTAAGATAGGTGAGAAGGATCACCCCTTGGAGATACCTATATTACAATCTTATTCCATTTAATGGGATTTTAAAGTAGCAGTACATTTTATATATCTGTTCTTTAGCTATCTAAAGTGAGGTGAGAACCTAGATTGTGTTGCACAGAGCTTTGAGATTTTCAAGATGTTACAATATGTATAGATCTTTCCCAATTCTTCTATTTCTTCACAATATTGCTTTAGCATGATCGCATTGGCAGAATATTCTATTTCTTTGAATGTTGCTTTTTACATTTTTACTCAAGCAATGTTGTTAACAACATACCCCATGTATTTCTTGCAGCTTTATTCACATGGCACTGCCAGTCTCCCACCTCCTAACACATTTTTATTTTTTTTTCCCATGGTGATGTTAGCATATTTTGTAACAAAACTACCGTCAGTCACCAAGAGCTAATCTATTTGTCCCAGGAGGATGTTGAACTAGGTCATGATTCCCAAACCATATGAGCAATTATGGTGGAAGACTAGTTAGATAACTTTACTCCAGAGAAAATGTACAGTAAATGGAAAGAGAGTGACAGGGTAGGAAGCTTGAAAAGCTTCAGTTACTACTCCAGCTCCAGGAGTGCTTCTCATCAAGTCTCTCGGAGACCATGGCATGAGGGAGTGCCACAAAAGCAGCCAGTTTAGGTAGGAATGGAGGAATGGAATTTGCTAAATTTAGAAGTTGCACTGACATGGCAGAGCTAGGAGCCTGGGAGAGTAATTTTCAGCTGCCTTTGGCAAAATGCCTTTGCTGGGGTGCTGCCAAGGGTACTGCCATTGAGCTGGGAATAACCAGTGCTCTTTGGCTGCGTGTGAAAGAGGAGAGAGCAAACAGCACAGCAGATCCCTCTATAAACCCAGCTGGGAAAAAAATGTAGGTCTTTTGTGTGTTTTTCTTCCCTGTTGTTGCACCCAGGTCTGGACATTTTATCTCATCCTGAGAGATGGGATTACCTTTCAAGGGCACAGTTTCGTGATTTGTTTTCCATTCAAAGGAATGTTCTGTTCTTCAGGTCATGGCAAATACTTGGGGAGGGAGCAGAGGGTGGTAGTCCTCACACCTAAGTATAGTTCAACAGAAATACTTCATGGGACCCTTTATATCTCATTCCAAACATTTAGTTTTATGTTATAACTAGGAAAATGGAGAAAACACACACAAAAAAAAATTACTTAGGAAAGTCACTTAGGGAGTCAGAGGCTGCTTCATTCACCGTGCAGAAGTAGCCAGGATGATTCTGGGGAACTTTCCTTAACTTCAACAGATTCTGACCAGGAATTTGGCCCTTCCATTTACTTATCAAAGTGCTGTTCCTACCAAACTCTCCTTGACACCATTTAAGTGCAATTAAGCATTTCTGACTTTTTAAAAAAAGACCTGACTTTTTTAGGATCTTAAAATGCTGTAGGCATCAGTTTGACTTTATATAGCCTTATGGTTTTAGTCAATATTTTTTATATCCTTCTCACAGTCTTTCTCTAAGAGAGAGGATGAACTGACAAGGACCCAAATCTTAGTTTTGGGAAAGGAGGTGGGGAAGGGAAGTCTCTTTTCTCCAGTTCATGCACAAAGATGAAACTGAGATGTAGATCAGTTTAATTGCCCAAGGACACATAATAAACAAAAAAACCCAAACCCAACCAACCACACCCCTCCTCCCCCGCCAAATGTCAGAAGAGGGATGGAGCTTTATTCTCACATCTGCAGCAGTTTCCATAGGAGGAAAAATCCCTTGAGAGGAGAATCTTCCCTGCCCATTCTATCCCAATTGATTTTTTTCAGGGTTAATTAGAAGGGTTTGCATTAAATACTAGGTATTGATTTCTTCAGCATCTTATTTCTGTTTTGGATCTCAGAACATTTGTACCAACCTTCCCCCTACAAGGAGAACTTGTGTTAATGACTCTCAGCTACCTTGTCATGTAGCCAATTGAAAAAAAAAAAAACAAAAACCAACCTTTTTCTGCCTGGCAAACTTACCAATTGATTGGGAATTGTGTGGGACGTGAAAGACTATACTTATTTTTGGGAAATAAAAATAAAAATAGTAACAGCCAGGATGATTTTAGGATAGTTCTCTAGTGCATAAATGTAATGTCTGCATTATAGAATTATGCATATGAATTATCACTGAGTTTAGGTAGCTTCCAGCTCAGACTGGGTTGCTTCTGAATGTATATGGCAGCACGTATTTTAGTGCTGGGGGAAATCTGCTGTCCAACAGTGGGATGTCAAACAATTTCAGGTGCCTCCAAGATATGACATGGTCTGAATTATTCTCTTGGGCTAGATACTGTCCTTACCACTTAGGAAGCTGAAGTGTTGCAACATACAATTTCAATGCAATCTTGCAATAAGCAGCTTATTCTGGGGCTGTATTTTCACACAAGAACCTAAGTTTGGGATTACTTTAGAGTTGTAGATAATTTTTTTTTTACCCAGGCAGCTGTATCATTTCTCCATACAGATTTATAACTTGATCCAGAAACCAGATTTTGCAACACAGATAAAAACAAACCAACAAAACCAAATTTTTTTCAAACCAGAATTTGATTCAAACCAGAATCATTTCTCTTTTTTGGGTGCTCAGATTTGTATACTCAAGTCAAAACCACCTTATTTTTCCTCAGTCACTCTCTGTCGTATTCCATCTCAAGCTTTATGATACCTAATCTTTGTTGTTGTTTCAGCTTTTTCTTAAGGGCACATAGTGAAGGAAGGATTTCAGCTTTCTTCCTTAAAAAGTAAGCTTACAGCTTCCATGTTTGTAAAGAAAAGTGTAGGAAAAAAAAAAAAAGGAACCTGGATCCTGAAAGGAACAAAGCAGGCATGGTAGCCAGAGGGAATATTAGGAATATTCAGTGAATAGGTTGTTCAGTGTCTCAGGTCATGAGAGCTCTAAACGCTGAATGAGATAATCAGGTACTGCTATAATAGCAGCATCCCTCCCAGAAGTGATGCGAATCACTGCTATTATTTTGTGAGATACTTTCAGATCATATGATGGAAAGCCCTGCAGGAAGGTAAGACACTATTTCTTATTACCATTGCCTTCTCTCTCTAAGATATTCAATGTGCTCAGTTAATGACTACACTAGTCATTATCTTTCCTATATTTCACGATTATACTATATTATACCAGTCACAGTCTTTCCCCTATTTCACTATTAAATGAGACTTACTTTTCATTCAAATGTTATTGAAGAAGTTAGTGCATCTAATTGAAGGTTTCTGACTCATTTAGGGTGGTTTTAAAAGCTTTATCTTCAATTTTGAGGGCCTGGATAACTCTGATTACATGAACTGTGAGCTACAGTATGACTTTCTATATTTCTGTGTCATTAAATGCTCTGATTCATTTGATGGTAGTTTGACATATATCTTTGCACCTCTGTGAGTATTATGTATTTATTCAGCAACATCAACAAAATAAATGTTGAATAAATGTTGAACATGCTCAAATATGTTTATCACGTACTGTCTCTATATCAGTCCTACTGTTAAAACTATATCATACAAGCCCTTCTAATACAGAGATGTGAGTTTAAAATTCAATTCTTTAAAAAGCCATGCAGGAAATTTCAAGTGTGGTTTTCTCCTTGAAGTCCTGTGAAGTAAGCAGACACCAAAGGCAGGAGGACAGGTAATAGACTGTACACAAATAATAGTATAATGTTTAGGATCATTTAGAATTTGGGAGAAATATGCAGTACTTTGGAGGGATTGATCCTGAAGATCCTGAAGGGTATCTAAAATGAAGAAGTCTCATTCATGCAAGTAATCAAATGGGACAAAGATAAGGCCTCCTTAGATGATCAAACCCAATCATTTCCAAGTGTATGGCAAGAGCCGGACGGAGAAAGTCTTTCTTTTGCAGAGAGGAAAAGATTCAGAAGAGTCCTCACCTATGTGAGTGCAGTTAATATGAATTGAGAGAGAAGCCCTTTGACTCACAATAAATAAGGTCATACTAAATTTGATATATTTTTAGATAGTTCTCTATCAGTATATATTGTAGAGAGGGTCCAATGATCTTACTGTGAAAATCTTTCTCCAATTGCTTTTAAGTTTTCTTATTTAGAGTGCATTTACATATAAAGTGTCCTCTTCTGGATGAGTTTCTGGAGGCTTTGGGGATATTTTTATTTAAATTATGAGTTGCAGCAATGGATCCCTTATAAAGATGACAAGAAAATAGGTTTGTTTGGGGCACATCCTAAAGGAAATAGAGCTCCTCACAGCTGGAACTGAATGAAGAAACTTTAAATGACCACCAATACTTGCCTGTGCACCAGGAAAGGTAATCTCCTGGGAAATCAGTGTTGTGTGATTAACCAAAGACTGTGTCCAAATGGCTATATAAGATCAGGCTGTAGTGGAACAGCACAGACACTCCTCTTTCTAGTATTTCCTACTTTTAGAGGGTCAACCTTTCTAACCTTAGTAAAGTTATTTTAATGGCACTCCTTACTTGAGACTACTAATTAAAATCAGATCAGACAGTAGCTAAGACTATAACCATATTAATAAATCAAATGTGCTGCCCGCAACCATTCCCGGGCACAGAAGCCATTTGACACAGAAATGCCAATATCCATAATACTAAACTTCCTTAACCTCTGAGAGTGACTGCATTCAAATTTCCTGTTGTCCATGGTCCCTTGCACGTGCTAACTCCTGCACTGTGTCCAGAAATTGTTTGGAGATATGTTAGCTATACCAGGCAAAAAATGTGCTAGGGACTATTCCAACAATTTGAGGTAAGACATTGAGTTTCAGAGCACCATCATTTCCCGGTATTGTTAAACTGAAAGATATAAATGTGGCCTCTGTGACCACAACTTGCCTCATGTGGATCATTTAGGTAACAGAAAGTAACTTTTTCTGGGGGATATTCAAGTGATAAAAAGAGAATTCTGTTAAATGGTTAAATAAATTTTGCAAAATCCTTGCCCTCTCAGCTCAAACCATTCTATAGTACTAAGCAGAGGATTAGCAGCCTTACCAGGTAATGATACAGAGTTTGTGCCCAAGGAAGTTATTAGGGAACAGGAGACCATGGGCCTATTTCTGTACAAACACATTTTTCTTTGGTTTAGGTGACTGGTAAAGAGAAGGATTCTTCCTCAATATTTCCCCCCTGAAAGCCTACAGTCATCTTCTATCCATCATGACATGTTTCAAGGGAGAAGTTAGAAATCTCTGAGGATTCAAGGACTGATTGACAGCACTGTGAACAAAAACACCTCGAGTTTTATCAGGCCAAAAGCAATGTCAGCCGAACTGCAGAAGCTGCAATATTTTTTGATATTTTATTGACTGTCACGTCAGACAGGGAAACGATCTAAAACTTAGTACAACACTTGCTAAGCTATCTTGAGACTCAACGTCTTTTCTTGGTAGAGACATAATAAGGGGGGTTTATTTCTTTATTTGTTTGCATGGCACTGATCTTTTGATGGGGCCTTGCAAATAGGAACAGGATCCTTGCTCCAGATAGAAGCATACTAAGTCAAGACATGAAAGGGTGGCATGCTTCAGGAGCCTGTGGGAACAGGTCAAGATTAATGTTTCTCAAAACCACTAGTTTTTTTTTGGAATAACCCCATATTTCAGGTTTCCTAGCTTTGCCACAACTTCGATGGGATTTGTTTTGATAGAATCATAGAATCGTTTAGGTTGGAAGGGACCTTTAAGATCACCTAGTCTAACAATCAACCTAATTCTGATAAAAAAACAAAAGAAAACCATACAAAAAAACCCCCACCCACATTACTAAACCATGTCTCTAAGCACTATGTCAACCCGTCTTTTGAACACTTCCAGGGATGGTGCCTTAACCACTTCCCCGGGCAGCCCATTCCAATGTTTAATAAACCTTTCAGTGTAAAAATTTTTCCTAATATCCAATCTGAACCTCCCCTGGCACAACTTGAGGCCATTTCCTCTAGTCCTGTCACCTGTGACTTGGGAGAAGAGACCAATCCCCACCTCTCTACAACCTCCTTTCAGGTAGTTGTAGAGAGTGATAAGGTGTCCCCTCAACCTCCTTTTCTCTAGGCTGAATAACCCCAGCTCCCTCAGTCTTTCCTCATAAGACTTGTGCTCCAGACCCCTCACCAGCTTCGTTGCCCTTCTCTGGACATGATCCAGCACCTCAATGTCTTTTTTTGTGGTAAGGGGCCCAAAACTGGACACAGCACTCAAGGTGGGGCCTCACCAGTGCCTAGTACAGGGGGATGATCACCTCTCGAGTATTACTCACCACACTGTTCTTGTTACAGGCCAAGATGCTGGTGACCTTCTTGGCCACATGGGCACACCGCTGGCTCATGTTCAGCCAACAGTTGACCAACACCCCCAGGTCCTTTTCTGCTGGGCAGCTCTTCTGATACTCCTGGACATCTTCCTTTTGAAAGTCAGGTCTCTCTAATACAACTGAGTTCTGATACTTAAAATTACTAGTAATTTTTGAAAATAACAACCCATATTAATATATTATTTAGTAAAATTGGATGTGGTTCCTGAATAGTTCTAACACCATGGCAATGAAAAGACATCATGACAGGGCTTAGATTAGCATTTGTCTGCTTCTCCTCATGAAATTTTTCTCCTTGTTAAAACTTGGAGAAATTTTGGGCAATGGATTGTTTAAATCTGCTTTCTCAGGGAAAATAATTAGGGTCTGTTTTGAGAAAGGGGCCTTACTGTTTCAGTGAAAGTATTATGGACCAGATGCATGGGGTTTTTTTATCATGGGTGGTTTGTGTTCCATCATTGTTTGTCTGTAAAGCAGAACAGATCAATGCTCTGCTACAATCACTCCCTCCATGTTGTTTCTATGAAATTCATTTTCTTGAGTGCTAACACAGGTGGAAAGAAGGGAATGAGATCAACTTGTTTGTCCTACACAGATAAGAGGTGAAGCAGCTCAGGGAGATTAAGTGAACTAAAGTAAAATAATTTTACAAGATACAAGACAAAATTTACAAAGATACTTGCTATTTTCCTAGCAAAACATCACCCCATTTCATTAGTGGCTCTTACAGATGCAAGTTCTTCACAGGCCAATTGCTCACCCTTTTCCATCAGATTTCTCAGTTCACCCTGTGCAGCCTTTCAAGAATTCTTTGCAGCACCCCAATTTCCCTCCCCATGCAAAGGGAGGAGATCAACATCTGTCTTAACGGTACAGTTTCTGGCCTTGTGACTATCATTTACTTTTCAAGCCTTCCTAACCTTTGTGCTGACTCTTAAGAAGCTTGGATAATTTTGAGAACATAATGAGGCCATAATATCATAATTGAGACTAAAACCTCATAATTTTGAGACCATAATTGTTATCGAGTTTGACCTGAGGCATAAAACTGGCTAAAGAATTTCATGAAGTGCCTCCTGAATCACATTCATCATTTCTACTGTAGAAACAGAGCCCACGGTGATGGTTTGTGCTGCATAAAAACATACAGACTGTGCTAATGGGAGAAATAGCCAGAATATCTCTTTTCTTCACAATTCTGTCACTTGCAAATCCTATACTACATGGTTTGCAATTCCCATGGGCAGAGCCCAAGGGAACAGTCTTTTTCGTTGCATATTCTTTTTCATTTCCCTTTGTAAGGAATATACCTCTGAGCCCTTGACATAAAAGGATCAAGAACTGGAAAAGATGTCAACCCAATCCTCAAATGCAAATATAAGCGTATGGATAATCTATACTGTTCCTAGTTCAAAAGTGCTTGTCCACAATTCCCCACACTTCTCAAAAAGCATGACATGTCTTGATTGGAGTTTGTTTAACAAGTTTTCACCTGTTGAACTTTGATGGCATTGCTAGCTATGCCAAAGAAATTTTTATCACAAATTTTCTTCCTGTATTTTTCCGCCATGAATGCTACCTATAAATTTTTTTCCACCATGTAGGGCAAGGAGAGCCCAAGGGACCTCACCAAACTTGTTTTGTCCACTGTGCAGGACATGGAAGTGACACGACATTCGCCACAGTCCTGACCCCCATCAGTGCTGTGGGAAGTGCCACCCTGATTTATATTTTTTCCAGCCTGCATGCCCAAGTTTTCCCACCGAAGACATGAGGGTTAGGATGTGCCCAGAGAATGCACTTGGATGGATACCCTTGGTAACGTCTTTGTGTCCTACCAATACATTTATCTGGTAGTTTAATTGCCTCATTATAAATACTCAAGGTTGGAAAAAGCTGAGGCTATGTTTTTACTTCTTTCATAAAAAATACTACCCCTCCTATCTTTTTATTCTTTTTCCTCACAAATCAGGTTTCATACTTGCAGGTTTTTGTTGTTGGTAAATAATAGTAATTAAAAAAAAAAAGGTTGTTGTTTCTTATATTCTCTTGCTTTTCATTTCAGTGGAGGAAGGGGAAGGAAGTAAGAGCTGCAGCTGGTTCACTATTTTTTGCTTTATTCACCTATTTTTAACAATGTTATTTTCTCTTTTAAATTGCCTAGGACCACAATGTTACTGAAATAAAATAATTCTTTCATCTTCCTCTACACAAAACTTATAGCTACATAGAAAAGAATCCAAGTAGATATCTACCCTAAAAAAAGAATTCAACTAGACAAAAACCCCATGCTATTTCTCCCAGGGCTATTCTTAGCTTAGAATTTGAGAATTTCTATAGGAAGAAAGGTTAACAGTATAGAAGAGGGTTTATTTAATGATGTCTTCTAGCATCATAATTTGAAACACATTCCTTCCCTTAAGCATAAGATGTTCACTGGAATGTTACTCAAAAGTGGTTTCTTTTTCCTTCCAAAACTTAGAGCAGAATCAAAACTATAGATGAAGTTTAAAACTTATAAAAGGCAATATAGAGATTGCTGTACTGTGTTTTTTCTTCCCATCAGTACTTGGTTAAAAATCTAGCTTTGGGAAGAAATTACTTTGACATGATCAATATCCTAATACATTTCCCACTTTATGAAAGCTGGCAAAAGACCTTGTCTAATTTGACCCATTACAAATGAGTGCTTCTCCCTCCACCCCCAACCTCACCCCATCTTTTAAATTCTGCTATTTTCCCTTAGAGTGCTGGTTGGATTGGATCATTTGGTGACTAGTTACTTCAGTGGAGTTTTAACCCCATTTTTACCACCTGGAAAATTACCCATTTGTATAACACAAGTAACAAATAAACCAGATTATAGTCAGATGTGACCAATACCATCAACTGAATTTTAAACCTACAGTTTGCAACATTTGGTTTTGAAAATAACAATTTCATTCACATCTGAACAACAATTAGGATGATAGGGACAGTGAACAGTCTGATGTTGTTTCTGTCAGAAGACTAACTTCTTTGACTAACTGAGATTGAATTTTTAAAGTCATCTAAGAAGCATTCCTGAATCTTGACTGAAATAGTGCAGAGTATAGAACAAAAGGAGTTTTCTGTAAGTTTTCTGGCACTTATAACCACTTGAGAGAAAAAAAAAAAAAAAAAACCAAAAAAAACCGAAGCAAAACGACAAAACCTCAAAAACCTACACTCATCTGAAAAGCTGGATGTGTCTTGAACAACTAGTTTAGTTAGGTACTTACATTATTCCTGGTGCTCATGTTTTCTTATCTACTGTTAGCCCAAGGATATCTACAGAGAGGAAATACAATCTATGTATTTGATGTCCCAAAGAGATTTTCAATTGTTTGTTTCTACCCAGCTGTTAAACTTTTATATTGTGTACCCAGCCAAAATTTTTTAAGGTTTTATTTTGTTTTGTTTTGTTTTGTTTTGTTTTGTTTTGTTTTTCCAGTCCATGAGTTGGTTCTCTTAAGCTTATAATAAATAGTATGAGACTGAGATTCTGCTGAGATGCATTCAAATTCAAGAGCTTTAGATAAACGTTCTGTAACAATGGTATACAACTGCATGATGGAAAACCAGTCAAAAAATTTAAATACTTTTTCTCCTCACTTTTTTTAGCCAACACCAGCAACATAATCATAACATTGACTATTGATATAGCAATTTACAGGGGGCTTGGAAAAATTAGCAATTGAACAAATTTTAGAGCAAAATTATCATAAATGTGTGCCTATGTACGGGCAGATTGAGAGGATGTTTGTGTGGGAGCAGCAAAGCAAATGCACATCTGGAAGCTATGACCTATGGTCCCTTTTTGCTTGACTCTAAATTTTGTCGAAGTCTGCAATCAGTCAGAGGATTCCTTTAGAAAGAAACTAACCAGAATTGTCAAACATCATACTATAAATGATATAAATGATCCAATATGGGCAGAACTTTTTACATGAGAATGACACATGAGCTTTTCTCTTGATTTATAACCTCTTTGTTGAAACTTGGATACGAATTTCTTCCTTAGGGACACTAATGCACATCTTGCTGCTTATTCAGAAACTCAAAGTATTTCCCAGAACTAGTGCCTGTAAAATATTGGTCTTCTTGTTTCATGGGGCTTGATTATCTATTTAAAATGTTCATAATTATGGAAAAAAAAAGAAGTAATGGATTACAGAGATGAAGGGCTAAAAGTCAGAAAGCAATACAGCTACAGTTTCTATTGATTCCCTTGTAACACATTCTTTCAAAAAGAGGTGATACTGTGATATGAATAAGCATAGCCATTTCATGATTATGGGGACTGAAGCTTCTAGCAAAAGGAGATTAAATAGATAAGAGCTCCTGCTATCTGCAAAATTAATGAGAATACTGGAGTACTTTGAAAGTCTGTTCTTGCAAAACGAGTGCGGAAAGAAAGCGTGGTCTTTTATTCCCAGCAGCAGTGATCTTGTCAGGAACATCAACCACTGCATCCCAGCAGAGGATTTACATTCCTGAAAGAAGCTGTGACCTGGAAAAGGGAGGTTTGGAGCCATAAGCTGGCTCTTCGGCTTTCACAGAGAAGTCAGAGCCTGTCACTGACACAACAGCAGCAGCTGGCAATGCTGGGGCATCAGGGACCTGGGAGAGGGCCACATCAACGTGGAGGTTTCTGTCAGCCTAGCAGATTTGGAAAAACAAAATGATGGGGGCTGCCAAAGAAACCCATTAATGCATGGCCTAATATTTTTCTTTTTTTCTGCTTTGTTGGTAATGGGTTCCCTCCCCTCCCCCCTGCAGTAAATACAGGAAATTTGCATTTGCTTCTGATGCATTATTGAGTTTCACATCCTGTTCAGCATCTTTATAAACTGCAAACAAGACATAATGGTCAACCAGCAATGCCTCATATAATGACACAGTCAATAATGCTAAACTGTGGCTGAATAACCTCCCTGCATTAATCCTGAAATAATTCACGAGGGATGAACCTCATTATTATATAAAAAAAAAAAAAAAAAACCAACAAAAAAAACAACCCACCACAAAAAACCAACCAAACAAAAAAAAACCCTAAAAACTTGAAACTCACCCCAGGATCAAGAAAGATTGGTCTTTTAGTCAAGTCTTAAGAATAAAGCTTTTTAAATTTTCCCTTTGTGATTTACAAAACCTGCCAGGTAGATTTTACTCTGAGATTTAAAAAAAAAAAAAAAGTTGCATAGCCTAGGATAGACAGCAGATCTATCCAACAAGGACTCTTATAGATCATATGCCCTTAAACATGTAGTGAGACCTTTGGCTATGTCTCATCTACTCAGTGAGCCAACACTGGTCATTGTGTTACGCTGTCCTGAAGATTTCTTTATACATACTCAGCCAGGACAGGCTTAGAATAAAATAACAAAATGCTCAGATTTTCATAGGAAGAGAAAAAAATACCCATGAAATAAAAATCTGGTGACTGTGCTTTATTTTAAATCCATGACACATTCAGGCACATGTATATTTTCCTAAAGTACATAAATGCAGCTTTATGGACTTGCACAATGTTTTCAGAAATTGGCTTTTGCTTTGATTTTCACTGAAATGTGACAAACTTTGTTCGTTATGCAGTTGTGGTTCCTATTGCAAATAATTGTCACTTTGTTAACTCTAGTGAGTGATTAAGGCTGAGACTGCACTCAGTTCTCCCTATTTTGCTCATATTCTCCAGTACAACTGCCTCATTTTCACACAAAAATGTTTGTGTTCTCATAAAATGCTTTGTTATCCAAAATGACTCTATGACACTTTTGATGCACTTGTTTTACCCATTCCAGCTGGAATTCTGGAAACAGCCAATGCATTACCAAATAACTAAAACCCTGCAATTTTCTGCCTCATGACAGAATCAGAAATGACAAGAAGCTACTATTTACCGTGCGTGCCATCACAGCTCTGCAGTCACAAAGAAGTTGGTAAATCATAATTAGCCTTTGCATTAAAAAGCATGATTTCTCATAAAATCAGACTCTGAGCTGAATGTTATCCATCAGCAAACAGTTGGAAAGCAAACAAGCAAAACAGAAAAAACACAAAGTTGTTTCCATTATAAAGACTTACGAGGTTTACCTAGCGTTGGAGGAGAACATGATCAATTAATTTCTTTAGGTTAAACAATAATAATACACAACACACAATATCTTTACCCTGGGATATTGTGATTTTGCACAGAGAAAGTCTCTGGAAAGTCTTTGGAAATTATCTTTTGTTCCATAATGAGGAGTTGAAGGAAGAAAAAGAGGAAGCCGAGACAGCATCAAAAGGCTTACTCCCAGGGACAGAGCAAGAATTGTTTTGAAAATGGAAACATAGCTACGCCACACTATTTTTCTTTGGGCAAGGAAAGTGCTTTTTTCTCTTGTTAAACTCAGCAGACATGACACAGGACCTGCTGGTCTTTTGGTTTTTGAAGCAGCAACTGAAGGTCGGGCAAGATACTCTATACATGGTACCTGAAAAGGCAGTAGACGCCTATGCTTGGGCATCTGAACTGCTCTCTTTTTCTTCAATGGCATGGACCGGTTTTTTTAGGGATCCAGGGTTGGATTCAATGCCAACAGGAATGTGTAGGAAAAGAAAGCAAATGGAACTATGAATCCTTTTTATTCCTTCCCCAATTTTAAGGTCAGTGGGTTTCTTGCTCAAATGAGTGGTGTGTACAAAAAACACATTTTGCAATGCCAAATACAATACTGGACGTGACAGTGCAAAACTTTGCATCGGTATTCACAAACATTTGAAATGGAAGGGACAGAACTTCCTGTTGGGATTTAGTTTTTGACCTTTTGTCTTGTTGTGTGTGTGTGTCATTTACTTATTTATTGTTTGTTTGTTTGTGTTACTTTTTAACTTAGTTTCTTCGGAAGTGTTTGCTGCTCACTTCTAAAGCAGAGTAAAGTAGAGCTGGACCCAGTTCATGCAACTCCTACTGTGTATTTTATTATATGGTGGTTAATTTTTCTCCCTTTTCCCTGAGTCTGGCAGTGGAAAGTAAGAGTGCACCCTGGGTGTATGCACCCATAATACCTGCTCTTATACTAGGTACTTCTACGAGAGATGATATCGCCAACAAAAATCTGCCCTTAACAGCAGTAGGCATAAAAGCCACAGAGGCAACAAGAGAATCTGTGGCAGATTTGCATCATATATAAGACCGTGCAATGCACCAGAAAATATAGCAGATTAATTCATTTACTTTACATCACTTCAACTTTGCAGTAGGGTTTAATGATCAATGTTAACAACTTTATGAGTCTGAATTTGCTTCCTGCTCATACAGAAGTAACCAGATGTTCTAGAAAAGCACATATAAATAAGCTGAGAGGTCAACCTGGACTTTTATGAGTGGACAGAAACCCAGACCATACTTTTTCTGGATGATAAAAGATTACTAGTTCCCATAGGGGATCTTTTATAGTGTCGTAAATCCTCCATCTGGCATTTCATTCACTTCATTGTTCAAATATTTGCTATGTGCTGATGCATTGAATTTTCTTTGTTTTTTTTTTTAATATCTATTCATTTGTGAACTTATTTTCTAGATACCCTAGTGGAAGGAGGCCCCTGGTGGCATAATGCTCAACCACCTGATGTCTGAGAAAAACAAACACACACATTCCCTTTTTTTCTCCTTTAGAAATTGTGTCACTTGCACACTGAGAATTTTCTGATGAAACCCAGTTTTGCAACACTGGACTTTGAGAATGAAATGTGACTTCAACAGGCTCATCTAGGAATAGGAAGATAATGCTAAGCACAACCCCTGGTTTTTATAATGCTGACCCATTATTTCTTCTTTCTTACTCTAGAGGAGGAAGATCAGGTTTATACCTAGCATGTATTTCTACATTCAGAAAGAGAGATTTGTCTAGGAGTGTTGATGGTTTAAATGTTTGGACAATGTTTTTAAGTTCTAGAACAGTGGTCCAAATCCTGCAATCATTTTTCTTCCTGATCTTTATCAAGTCATTTGGGTTATGTATTTCAAACAGTTCCTCAGTGTTTCTCAGAGTGAGATTTCTTTCGTGCTTCACTAAATGAAAACTTTTTGGTTCAGGTTGGCCTATGGTGATATGATACCTCAGAGAAGGCATGGACGATACCCTAGAGTCTTTCCTCTAGTGGGTCTCAGCTCCCAAGACTCTCTGCAGCTTCATTATCTCTAAATTGCCAGGAGTACTGAACAAGTGTCATGATCATTGGCCCTGGGAGAGGAGGTAGCAAGAATGCCAGACATCTGACTTCTTTTTCCCATGTTGTGAAACTATGCTCCAATTTGTCCAAATAGGTAGGAGGCAAGAATGTGTCCATGTAATAAAGCAGTTATTCTAAAATAAGTACCTAAGATGTCTATCTAAACATGTGTATCTAAATGCCTCTATAGGAGGATTCTGTCTACCTAAATTAATCCTTTGGAGACCTTCATTTTCCTCCATTCACTTGATGAAAAAGGTAGGCTCTCGGGCTGCTTTATCAGAGAGGTGGAACATAAGTGTGAAAATATATATTTTCTCAGACTGGAGTATGTTACATCACCATGCAGTTTCACCATTCTGAGGCATCAGGATCAGACCAGGTCAAAGAAGAGCCAGTGACACTGCCAGTATACCTACTTTGGCTAATTTAACTTCAGGGAAAAGGAAGTCCTATTGTCACCCTCCCTATTCTGAGTTACCTTCTCTTCCTTGATTTATCTTCTTTTTTTTTTTTCTCTTTTGTCTTCAAAATTTCATCCAGGAGTGCATCTTCTGCCACCATTCTATGAGCCCCAGCCCAAATGTAGCTTAAGCCATAATGTAAATCCCACTTTGATACAGATGTGTCAGGTCTTTGTACCTTTGGGAAAGCCTGTTTGTGGGGGACATATTTCTTTAGCTGAGGTCTTGAGTGATTCTATGCCTGTGATTACCCTTCAGGTTGCTTCAAAACTCATAACCAGCCAGATCTAACATGGCATCCAAGTCCAACATGAGAAGTTCTACAGAGCGTCTGCTCAAGCCAGCCTCAACTGCTCCCTCAGTGAGACTGAAATGCTCATGCTCCAGGACTAGCGTTCAGATGTTCATGAGCGTCAAAGACACAATGTGGAGAGATGGCAGGTTGGTTCAGGCTGGCTGAGGGTAGAGCCATGGATTTATGTATCAGTGTTGGCACACTCAAAAGTGTCCGTGTCAAAGCCATATTTACATTTCTTTTTGTTATTATTTTTACTTCATCCTTAATATTTCCTTCATTTTTGCTAATTATCTTTAAGGAAATATGATCTAACAATATGAGGTGAAACAAAATTTTATCTCATGTCAATCACCTATCCTTTCTTTTCTACTAAAATGTCTTTCATAACTTTTTTTTTTTTTTTTGCTGCTATCTAAAAGTCTGTTAAATCAGAGAAGTTCTTTTAAAAAGGTTCTGATATCTAAAAAGCGAACAGGGATATTGTTAAATAAAAGACTTTTTAAATGCTTTTCTTTTTAAGCTGTTCTTTTTCTTATTTCCTTCCTTATCTTTAACAGCAGGAAGTCCAAAGGATTTTATTACTGGTTTGGTTTTTTGGTTGGTTTTTTTTTTTTTTTTTTTTTTTTTGTTGTTGTTTTGTGGGGCTTTTTTGCAATGGGAATAAACTAGAAGAAATAGCAAGCTAGGAATATCCTTGAGGGGATTTCAGGAAGTCATTCAGTCCCATCTGTCCTGAATCTGTCTTAGTATATGGCCCATGAGTTCTTGTCCCATCCCTTCTTAGTTGGCAGAGATTTTTTACAAATATATAGATCGTTATTATCACAAAACGTAGAGTATGCTTCACTGTTACATGGTATAACAGCAAACAAGATTTTTATTAATATTTTAACCTCAATGAAACCTAAATTCTTCTTTCCAGCCTAAGAAAATGGTACTTATTTAATATCAAACTTTTCTTTCCACAATGAACATTAATATTATAGCATTTATCCTAGCTTCTGGGATTTTCCATAGTGTGGAAATTCAAATTTGTGACTGAGATAATAATAATAATTTCTTCCTTCTTTCATTTGTTCTGCCTTCTCTGTTTTGATTTTGTTCTCTTTGGGACAGAGGCAATCTCTTATTAGATAAATTAATTGCAGATAATAAAATGATTTCATGTGAACTGGTGCTTACCTTTTATGTACTATTAACATGCAAAATAATAATAGCTTTAAAAATGTAAATGTTTAAATAGTTTTTCACATATGAAGGAATTCCTGAAAGCTTGTAAAGTATCTGAAGAGGGAATTTGGGGACAATTTTCCATTCAGTGATTTATAAATCATCTACAGTTTCTACATTCTTTGTGGAAACTCCTTGTGAGTGGCTTTATAACTAGGGGCTAAAAGGGATTCCCAATCTATTCCCACATTAGCAGGGGAATATTGATACACATATATTGCAAACTGGTGCCAAAGCAGTAAAGTAAAACAAAACTCTCTCTTCCAGATCAGATTTTTGGACAAGCTTCCACTAAACACTTGAATGTTTGGACATCCATCTGAACCAAACCTTTTCTGATGTTTATGCCTCATTAATCACAATCCAAAAATTGGAGCAATTTGTATTATCTGCAGGAGATATTTTCGTTCCTATGTTAAGTTTATCCCCAACAATTCTGTAACATTATAAAATTTGAAGAAAGTGAAACAGGAAAAATACATATAAATTACATCAAAATTTTGCTCCCAGTTAATCTCTGAGGTGTATGTCATGTAAGCATACATATCTATATACTTATATACAAATATACACATGTAAACACAGACCTATATTATTTTATACCTGTAAAGAAAGTCATTTCTTTGCAAATACAGATTTCTCCCCTGCAACTGGATGTGGTCACCGCCATAATCAGCACTTGAATCTGAATGAAAGACTCACTTCTAGCATAGTTCCTACATTTTTGAACCCAAACAGCATCCAGATCCTCACTAGGATGGACAGGAGCCATGTCTGCCATCTGGCAGTCACTCTGTGGGCCATGTGTAACAAGCCGGTGGTGCCAGACTTGTTTCTTGGAGGCAGATGCGCACCTTCCACTGACATTCATGGCTGGCATCAGTCACCAGCCACAACAAACAGGTCAATCACTGAACTGGCATGACGAGCGAGACTTTCTCCGAGAGATACAGGCATGCCCTCATGATTTTCTGCACTAAGGTAGAGGATAAGCAAGAGCGGACTGCCTTTCTGACACTGGAACACATAGGGTATATCACTATGGAGTCAACAAGAGGTTTCCCATCGGCTTCAGGACTAGGTTTCCACCCACAGTCATTTTAGGAAACAGATTTTTAATACTGCAAACTCTATAAACTATTCATCTAGTTGATGGATTAGGTTTATTCCACTTCTCTCTTTCCCTTTTTAGTTTTCAGATCATCATGTATCTGCCTAAGTGATAACCATCAACAGATGGACGGAGGATGCACCAGGGCTTTGCAATAGTGTACATTTGCTTTCTGACTTTCTGGTGCGAGTTTTCATGATCTCAATTCCTGACAGCAATGTTTTGCTTCTGAAACCTGACTTCCAAGCTGTGTAGGTTTTTCAAGAACTAAACATTTTTTTTCCCCTCTTCTTTTTTTTTTTTTTTTTTCTTTCCTGCCCCTTATCCGAGCTTATCCTACATGTCTAGGAAGGATCAGGGTAAGGGACAGAATCGAGCATATAACTGCCACCCACTGTCAACAGGGTGTTAAAATTCATTACTATAAATTTGTGGTTCTTTAGCACAAGCTGCCATAGCACAGACTTTCAGATCTAGTTCAGCCAAGAGTCTGCCTAACACAGGGGCACTTACAGCACTGTGCAAGATTGATAGATATCCTGGACCAAGTTAATGCTGCACAGTGGAAAGTAATGCAGAGATACCTAGGCAAACCATAAATTCTTGTACACATGAGAATAAAACACCTCACCTGAGATTATGTATTGTAATTGTGTAATGCATTATGTATTTTGAGAGATCAGGGATGATTAACTCGGGGACAACACTGGACTGACAGATCTGTAGTGTTTTGGAGACAGTGTTAGCGCACAGTGATGTTGTATGCTATATGTAAAGATGATAGGTGGACTCAAAGATCATCTTAAAGCACTTGTTCCTTTAATCTAGGAGTAATAAAAAGTAGCCCATGCATTTAATGCAATCCAGGCAAACCATGAAAAAGCTGAGCATGCCACTGCACATACTTCTTCCCTAGGGAGGCAGAAGGAATGCAGAGCCATGAAAAGTTACTCCTGTAAATAAACTCCAAGAAGCTCTACAATGGAAATCAGAGTCAACATACCAGACCAGATGGAATAAAAAAAAAAAAAAAAAAATAAATTAAGAGAAGACTCAATGCTAGATGGAAAGTGAGAAGGAAGTCTATAACTGCTGACTAGCACAATCAGATAAGAAGATTATTGCACTCCAAATAAGTGGGATTGATACTTACATAAGGTAGCTATCAGCTGTCTTTGAGATTTAACAAAAAAAATGAGAAGAAGAATGCATTGTACTTTCAGATAGAAAATGCTAACAGCGTTAACTTATTGGGGAACCCAGAGCAGAGCTGCGCTATGATATATTGAAGCTAAGGGAGACAGAATTGAGAGAAGCCTGAACATAAACACATAAATCAGGGATTACATCAAGCTGAGATCATGAAAAATATGTTCCGAATATTTCTACTGGGCAAAGTTAAGGCTGAGATTTAGGAAGCATGTAATAGGGCAGAATTAAAAGACAGCAGTATTGAAAAGTGACTGTATCCTGGGGACATGGGAGAAGTGTTTGCTTTTTTTTTCTTACTACTGCTGAAGCATCATCACCATGTAGAGTGCACAAAGGAGCACTTGCCCTCACTGCAAGTTTGTATGGGTAAGTCAAAATGAAGCAGAGAGCAGGGTTTCTTTTCCAGTCCAGCTGAACCTTAGTAGTGGTCACTCAGACAGTGTGGATGGGTGACTGTTGCTCAGCTATCTGATCACTTCTTTCTTTGTGCTGAGAAATTAAAATGACAAGCTCAATGCAAGTGATAGCCAGAAATACCTTCTTCCTGTGGAAGTCAGGCTGATATAAAGACATCTAATGTTAGTTTGATAACTAACTCATAACCTCCTCTGTCTCTATTCCCCAGCAGTAATGATTTGGTAATAAAAGGGGATGGGGGGGGAGGAAGGAATATACAGTGAAAAAAAATTGAAAATCCCCAAAACCCCTTCAGCAACTGCCCTTCTTGGTTAAGAGAGAATTGCAGAGTGTGAAGAACACTACAGACATGCATACACAGAGGTAACATTTCTCATGTGTAAGGCTTTAGAGGTCTGCAGTAATCTTTAACATTTCTTTTGCTGTAACTTTGCCTAATAGTAAATTTAAGATTTTAAAAAGCAAAGAAAAGCTAGATAGACAAACCATTTTTCTAATTTTAACAGTACTGTACACTAAATCTCAGGAATTTGAAGTATCAACAGAGAGGGTTTTGGACCACTTCCAACAAAGAGAGCATTAAATTAGCCCTGTGATAGCAGAGGTCTAGAAAACACAATACTCTGGGGTATTCCCTTGAAGCAAATCCCTGTTAGTTTAACTTTTATTAGCTTGAAAAGATTAACAACAGCCTGGAGGGGATACTCCCAACACCACCTCTGGCTGCAGAGAGAAGGTGATGAAGCCACCATGCTGGGTCAGTGCTAGCAAGAGAAAGATTGCTTCACAACTCATGTCTTCATCGTGATGTGTGCCAGCTTTGCTTCAGCTCAGACGTGGTGTAGAAGGGCCTGGCAAGGTACTACAGATGCCATCTTTTCTTTCTTATTGCTATTTCTAAATTGAAATTGCTTCCATTAACATATAATTTCATCAGAGAATGAAATAGAAAAAGAGCACCAGAGAAGACAAATGGCCTATGATGAAGCACGGGAACATTTTTACAAATACTCCTACATCCATGCCACTCCTTCAGTTTATATTGACACTCAATGAAGCCAGTCAGTAAGAAGTACATTATGAGGGACAGAACAGATGGAGAACACTGGATAGATCATCTGGCACAATTCCCAATATGGGATTGCTCCCTTAGGTCCATTTGTTAACATTTTGTCCAGTCTTGTATGAGTCAATGAGAAAACGGAACAAAAAACAACAAAAGAGAAAAAAGAAAAATAATACAGAAAAGACTAGAAAAACTAAGAACAGAACAGTCACAGCAAAAGCAAATCTTTTGGGAATGATTAAAAGACTCCAGTGATTCTATAGCAGACAGGAAAGTTTAAAGATTTTTTTTTGTAGAACCATAGAATAATAGAATGATTTGAGTTGGAACAGACCTTAAAGTTCATCTAATTTCAATCCCCCTGCTATGGGCAGGGACACCTTACACTAGACCAGGTTACTCCATCCAGTCTGGCCTTGAACACTTCCAGGCATGGGACACCTACAGCTTCTCGGGGCAACCTGTTCCAGTGTCTCACCACCCTCAAGGTAAAGAATTTCTTCTTAATATCTAATCTGAATATCCCCTCTTACAATTTAAAACCTTTCTCCCTCATCCTATTGCCCCACTCCCTCACAAAGGCCTGTAGGCCCCCTTTAGGTACAGGAAAGGACTATAAGGTCTCTTCTGTCATTTCTGCCAAAACATGTCCTTTGATAAATATTGACTCCATTTTAAATGTTGTATTCAGATTTCAATGTTTATTTAATAAAGATAGAACTAGTCAGAATGGAAAAATACGTATCTTCCATTATGACTGATTTCCCAAATTCCCCCTTTTGCCTCTAATTCCAAAAATATTAGGACAAAATTGAAGTAAAAAACTCTAAAAGTGTTGCCATCACACCCTGAAAAAACTCTTCATAAAGTCAATGGACATAAGAATGTATTTCCTTTGAATGCATGAGTCTTATTTAGTGTCTTTATTGATGGGAGTGGAACCTGCAGCGAAGATGACTGAAGTTAGGAAATCCAAGTTTCAGCCTCTGTTTCAGTTCCGTTTAAGCTGTGTAATGGACTGAACCAACTAGGAACAGTGGTAGAACAGGATCTCCACAACCTCATGTATGCACTTTGACTGCCTTTAAGAGTTTCAGGAAGGCATAACAAATAAAGAAATAGGTGTTCTGGACTCCTTCCATGCATACAAGTCCTAAACTGCCTTGTGAAGTTGGACTAATTAGCTGCTGCTATAAGTTATGAGAGGTCATTCTGGACTTCATAAAGTATCTCTACATCTAAAAGCTGTGATTCTTTTTTTAATTATTCATGATCTTTTCTATGTTGTACTCATACTTTTATTAAGATATGGCAAGTGTCAGTAGGTCATGGGAGTAGATAAACTTCCCAAGCATGTTGTAAGCTTTTTGAGGACAAGAAAATCTTTTATATTTATTTAAGCTCCGTTGCATTCATCCACTGTTTGGGGAAAGATTGGGAACAAGTTTTAGCGGCAGAAGTAGGTTCACTATTGCTCATGTCATCTGGTAGGTGAGGGCTGCAGAGTACATAGAACTCTGTTTTTGCCTAGCCACCAGCATGTCCTTAAACAACCCATTCACATAATTTGGCTGTTTTGAACGTCCTGTGACACATTTCTGGAACTGAGTTGACATTCGCAGGACATTCAGCAAACCCCAGGCTCAGTAGCAAGACGGGGATGAGCAAGGCTGCTGCCTGCTCACCCTGTTGTGCAGGGGTAACATGGCATAGATCCTACATGCAATTTAATTTTAAACCCTTTGATCGCACTTTTACTTCTTTATGGCAAGGACATGTGCAATCATCATCACATGGCATGAATATTAAGGTCAGATGCAATCTCCTACTGTTAGAGTAGGAGTTCGCTTACTCACAGCTCACCTACTTTTCCAGATCTGATTACAGCAATTACCAGGAAAACCACAGCTCTCTTACAGCCAGGTTCCTGCATTAGCTTCTTAAGAAAGCAGGCTGCTAAGGTTCTCCCCCCCATCAACTATAATTACCATCTCTTTTCTTCCAGTGGTTTATTCAAATGGAATTTGTTAGAGTGCTGATTCATAATGCTAATTGCAAAGTTAATTTTACCTGGGCAGACTTCTAAACCACTGGCATTAAATGAGAATTATTATTATTTTCCCACTCCTGTAACTGAAATCAAGTGTTTTGTGAAAGCTTGCTCTACCATGCATTACTTTCTCCTGGCAACAATGAAATCTATTTGGGAGTTTGAGCTTGCTGTACTTTCCCACAGATCTGTATCTGTTTATGTCAGACTTAAAGCTCTCAAAGACAGGGATCCTGGTTAGGATTATCTAGCAAAAACTTCAATTTATATTGATTCATATCGGTTCAGTATAGACTCTCTAGGGCTTTGGCATTTACTTTTCCTAAGCTAAATTTATATTTTCCACCATGGAGTTTATAATCCTCAGCAATGCACTGGCTGAATTATTCTTATTTAACAGACTAGCTCAGTGTATCCCTCACAGAGCGTAGGTAATACTGTATCAATATTGCATTGCCATGATCTCTGTCATTACAGGATTTCAGAGTACTCTAGTAAATTAAAGGAAGTTAAAACAAGGTAAGTCAAGCTAATGAAATGACTTTGGGCTTTCCTAAAGGACTGGACTTTGGATACTTGAAGGGAGTCATGTCACCACTGAAATTTAGGTCATGATTTTAATATGAGCAGTCACTGGACTGATCCAGGATCACTGCTGCTTGGACCCCTTGTTGCTTAACAGAAAAATTTAAAAATGGAAGTGGAAACCATGAAAGCAAAAGAAAAGAAAATCATAAGATCCTTAGTCTTAAAACACTGGGTGATTTTTTTGTGTTGTTTTTTGCAATGCTATAGTTTGACTATTGTACTGATTGCATCTCTTGCATAGACCTACTGCCCCAACTACAATATTTTCTTTTCCAACCACAGTCTTTTCTATTCCAAATCTCCATTTTTCCTCATGGAAAAGTCCCCTCATCCTTGTTTCCCACCCACCCCACACCCAGTCCCCCCTCATCTCCACCCAAATAAAAACAAAACCAGCAGATTTTATACATGTTCTTTCTCCAAATGCAAATGTTAAATTTTCACAAGACACAAACATTAAAATGATTAGTCAGATACCCAATTTTGTGTCAAATTTTGTACCAAATTAATTGTTACAGAAGACTTTTGACAAAACTAGCCTGTTGCTAATTGTGCAGTAATTACAGGGGTTTGAAATCTTAGTCCAGTTTATTGTCATTAGATATCTCAAGAGGTATAGGTATATCAATAGGTAGAACAACAGGTAGATAAACAGGAAGATAAACACAGACAGCCTTAACTGTAACCGATTACTTTATTTAGTCTCTGAACGATTCAGATATGAATGAGCTCTAGCCTAAAAGCTGTGTACAGCCATTCAAGAAACACCATATTTTAGCTCAAGCTCATGACTGTCTTCTACACTGCAAATGTCTCAGAGATGTCCATCTTGGTGCATCTGTGGAGAAGGCATTCAGCTGCCTGGATTCCATGGTAAAGACAAGCCCTGTGTCGGTAAGGTACCAGGGTCAGTCCTCCTGGTTCACTGACTGCCTTGAAGAAGAACTCCTTCAAGGAAGCTGCAGCCACACTTCACCACTGAGATGAGCGTCTGCAGTCACTAGCAAGGTTTCAGCATGGAGAAAGTCACATCTTCTGTCTGACAGGAACAGATTTTAATTTTCCCATTCACCATCCCTAATTACCTTTACATATTAACATATGTATACATATATTTATATATGTCATAGAATCATAGAATCATCCAGGTTGGAAGAGACCCTTGGGATCATCGAGTCCAAACATCTACCCTACACTACAAAGTTCTTCCCTATATCATATCCCCCAACACCACATCTAAACGTCTCTTAAACACATCCAGGGATGGTGACTCAACCACCTCCCTGGGCAGCCTGTTCCAATGCCCGACCACTCTTTCTGTGAAAAATTCTTTCCTAATGTTCAGTCTAAACCTACCCTGCTGGAGCTTGAAGCCATTCCCTCTTGTTCTGTCATTAATTACCTGTGCGAAGAGACCCACACCAACCTCTCTACAGTGTCCTTTCAAGTAGTTGTAGAGAGTGATGAGGTCTCCCCTCAGCCTCCTCTTCCTCATACTAAACAGTCCCAGCTCCTTCAACCGCTCTTCATATGATTTGTTTTCCAGGCCCTTCACCGGCTTCGTTGCCCTCCTCTGCACTTGTTCCGGCACCTCGATATCTCTCTTGTATTGAGGTGCCCAAAACTGGATAGAATACTCCAGGTGTGGCCTCACCAGTGCTGAGTACAGGGGCACAATCACCTCCCTACTTCTGCTGGTCACACTATGTCTAATACAAGCCAGGATGCTGTTGGCTTTCTTGGCCACCTGGGCACACTGCCGGCTCATATTCAGCCGCTTGTCAATTAGAACCCCCAGGTCTCTTTCTTCCAGGCAGCTTTCCAGCCACACTTCCCCAAGCCTGTAGCAATGCACGGGGTTGTTGTGGCCCAAGTGCAGAACCTGGCACTTGCCCTTGTTGAAACTCATGCCATTGATTTTGGCCCAATGATCCAGTCTATCTAGGTCTCTCTGTAGAGCTTCCCTATCCTCCTGGGAATCAACACTCCTGCTTAGCTTGGTGACATCTGCGAACTTGCTGATGATACACCCTATGTCCTTGTCAAGATCATCAATAAAGACATTAAACAGAAATGGTCCTAACACTGAGCCCTGAGGCACACCACTTGTGACCGGCTGCCAGCTGGATTTAAATCTATTGAGCACCACTCTTTGGGACCTTCCAGTCAGCCATTGCTTGACCCAGCCGATCGTCTGCTCATCCAGGCCGTGTGAAGCCAGTTTTTCCACAAGAATTGTATGGGGGACAGTATCGAATGCTTTTCGAAAGTCCAGGTATACAATATCAACAGCCTTTCCCTCGTCCAATAATCTGGTTATCTTGTCATAGAAGGAGATCAGGTTCGTCTGGCAGGACCTGCCTTCTATAAAGCCATGCTGACTAGGCCTGATCCCCAGGTTGCCCATTATGTGGGTTTTGATGGCACTCAAGATGACCTGCTCCATGACCTTCCCTGGTATCGAGGTTAGACTGACAGGTTTATAGTTTCCTGTATCCTCCTTTTTGCCTTTAGAATTTGTATGCTCAGTGGATTTAATTAATTTAATTTAGACACCTAAACTGTGCTTATTTTTTGGCACTAAGTGAAATAATCTCTAGAAGCAGGTGTTGAGTGTTCCTGACCAGTAAATGGGAAGAAGAAAATGTCTACTGGAGACCTCCAATTGGAGATCTCTCTACCAAAGGCCGAGCATCCAAAGGTATCCATAAAGTGGGGGTAAAAATGTGTCTCATTTCCTATGGGTGCAGACTGTAGGCTCTGAACCCACAGAGCGTCTGCCAGCCTCACTGGTGGTCTCCACAGGGCTTTTAAAAAGTGATTAGCATACCCGTTTTGCATACATAGTGCCCCTCCTTCAGCCCTCTTTACGTTTAAGACATTAATGTTGGGAAATTCTACTATTCCATCTACAAAGTACTTTTTAAACTGGATTTTCTTTCAGAAGCCAGACAGTTCCTAGCTAAACAAAAGACTTGAGTGGCTAATAGCCACTCACCTGCCAACATTTTATGAAATGCAATACCATTTTTTTATAAAATGATTTGTGGTTATTCAGTGGTGAACAGTATTGATTTCTCTCTGTGTCCTTTCCTTGCTTAATTGCTTCCATGATAACAAATGCATAACGTATGTTAAACAGACTTGGCTGATCTTGAAGTTTTATTTTTCCATACTCACTGGTACAGTGCTTACAGTTTGTCTCTGGCAACCAATTAAAACCCCATATGTCCAACTTTTTAATTTTTGCTGTAGTGTCTTTGAAGCAATTTCATGCTTATTTACAAATGAGAGATCAAGACGACAAAAAAAATTTAGAGAGGATGGTAAGAGAAACTTTTCCTGAAATATTTTTGACTAGTTGGAGACGAAGTTTGGATTGCACCAGTTTTGTTGTTTTTTTTTTCCCTTGGTAAAATATCCAAAGTTGCAAAATCAAACCAAAACCCCTCCAAATGTATTTGTACAACTGTATTTTGAGTAGGGAGAATAGAAATAAAAAGGCCTTTCTTTTTTTTTTTTTTTTCATAACATCAAATTGATTGGAAGGAATGCTCATATATTTAATATTATTTCCTTTGTAAGTAATTATAACATTTCAGTAAAGGAGAGATGTATCAACACATCCACACTTAAAGTTCTCTGCAAAAGTGATTTGTACCTGGAATTCAGGTTGGATGGAGGAAAAAAACCAAGGCTACTACCTCTGCTTAGCACTGAAAATTTTACTTAGATATATTTATTTGGAGGCTGATCTCCATAGCCCTTATATGTATTTAATAAAAAGAAAGAATTCACAGTGCAATTCAGAGACTTTAAATAATACTTCTGCTATCCATCATTTCTCTATGAAGTCTATGGTTACTAGATAACCTAACACAGAGACATAATTTAGGTGCCTAGAATTAAATGCTGTAAATTTTCATCATATTTTCTTAAATATGATTATAATTTCCCATGTTTCAGTTGATTTTCATATGATTTTAAAGATCGTATAATGGTCTAAGATACACTAGGTTTTGTACCAAAGATGTCCCTCGTGGATTTATAAGGCCAAAGGCCATATGTAAGTGACTTCAGGCACTGGAAAATATGAGAATTGCTTTGATTTGCAAGCTTTGTAAATGGACAAAGCCAAAGAGAATGTAATTTATACCTAAGTGATGGATCAAAAGGGTGCTGTCAACACTGCTCTAATAGCTAATGATGATAAAGAATTCAGGGAAACGTTCACATCATCAGAAGGATTTAATAGATTTCACTCAGTCCTCTTTCTCTTCTCCTGTAAAACTCATTTACTAAAGGCTTTAAGTGTGAAATTGCTAGTTTTCTATATAATAGGGATACAAGATCAAACTATCCCATACAATTTAGTATTGAAGCAAGAAATAATGTACCTCAAAATGAAAAACAACAGTAAAAATAATCATTTACAGTTTTTCAATCTTCACAGAAAAGCTTTAAATAAATGGATTAATTCAAACTTTGTATATGAGAGAAGTATATCTAGTAACAAAAATAAGGTCAGGCTTCACTGTTTTTACAAACATAATGGAATATCTTTCTGAGATTTGGTACACAACATTTGGTAGTTCTTAGTTTTGCTCAGAATTGTAGGCTCCTGTGGTGTCAAAGTTTCAAAGCAGGGAAAACCAAGTATGATTTGACTGCACACTGAAACCAGGTGAAAAAACCTCACAATTCTGATCATTTATAGCTTTGATTTATTGGGGCATATAAATTGACATTACTGCATTCATTTTCACAAATTAATGCCGAATCCTTGAGATATGTGGTCCCATGTTACTCACTATGCTCTTCTGTCCTTCACTTTCTTGCTACTACTCCTTCAAATTAGATCAGGACCCCCCCTGTAGCTGAAAACCAGAAGCACATAGCAGCTGACATAACCATAAAAGGTATGCATTTAAAAAAAAACATTTGCAGTGAACTGAGCTGGACTTGGAGTTCCTGCTGACCTGCTATTATTTAGCCAAAGGCACAACATTTCACATTCAATGCTATGCATATATACACATGGCTTTATTTTGGTGGTTGTTGGTCCAACGTCATGCACTGACTTAGCAGAACAGCAAGCTTAGATGGGATTCAATCCTAGATTAAGACATCTTCCTGCAAATGTCTACTCCAAGATTACAGAATCACAGAGTCACATGGGGTTGGAAGGGACCTCCAGAGATCATCTAGTTCAACTCCCCTGCCAAAGCAGGTCCACCTAGAGCAGGTTGCACAGGAACGCGTCCAGGCGGGTTTTGAATGTCTCCAGAGAAGGAGACTCCGCCACCTCCCTGGGGAACCTATTCCAGTGCTTGCCACCCTCAAAGTAAAGAAGTTCCTCCTCATGTTTAGGTGGAACTTCTTATATTCAAGCCCATTTCCTCTTGTCCTGTCACCGGGCACCACTGAAAAAAAGACCAGCCCCGTCCTCTTGACACCCACACTTTAAGTATTTATAAGCATTGATCAGATCCCCCCTCAGCTTTCTCTTCTCTAGACTAAAAAGACCCAAGTCCCCAGGGTTAGGGTCTAAGACCACGTTATTGCTGGCACATAGTACCTTAGAGTCACTTCAGATAATTTACAGTATCCCACACATCCACATGACTCCAGCAAACACACCCTGTGATCTGTGAGGGAGAAGCGCTGTTCTGGAGGAGCAGCTGGAGGTAGGCTATGTAATAATTAGGCTACACTAACACCTACACTAGGTGTTTAAATTAGAAACATTTAAGCAATAAAAATCTTCCCATTGTCAGAACAGGCACAGAAACAAGTTTGGGGTTCAGCTACGCTATGAAGGGTTTTCTATAAGGGCTGAACTGTTTTCAGTTCAAGCTTCCATAGATTAGCATTTAGATTCAAGCATTTATCAAAACAGAGGTTCCTGGTGTCATTATTGATGTATCACTGCTGCTCTCCTGAAAAGGTAGGGTTTATATAGAGCTATTTGCTTTGAATAGATGCCTCTGACATGCTAAGGCGTTTCAAGTTGCATTATATGCCCATGTTAAAGCAAATTAATCAAGTCCTAGGTCTCTTTCGTGACTACAATAGCAGCTTGGAAACCCAGCACACATTGAAGAACTCTGAATATAGTTGTCTTAATCTGGAACCATTTTCCATCTCCAGTTTCCATGTAGCTGAACATTCTCATGTTTGTTTCTGTCCTATAAGCTAGTCTAGGCTGAGAAGGTCACCAGATGCCCTTGAAAATCTGCTCCACACTATGTGGATATAATGTCTGTGTTATTACAGTACTGGTATCTCATCTGCTGGATACTTTGGGGATAGCAGGTGCTTAGGAAAATGAATGAAAGGATCAGCAGAGAGTCATCCTTCTAGCAATTTGCAGCTGAAGGAATTCCTGATCTGCCATTTGTTTGTATACTTCTGTGCTTTATACCTATTGATCTACCTGTCTCCAATGAATTTTATTTTTTTTTTCCAATGCATTCATGGAGAGACCTTTCCCATTGACTCCTCTTGTTGGGTTTCAGACTAGAGTCAATTGTCTACTCACTGCCCTTTGATGATCTCAGGGAATGAGGGATTCTGGGTGCTCCCTTTTCACTGACAAAGTTACAAGGCTCCTTGCTCTGAAATTGCTTCTCTGATCCTCACCAGGTCTTTGATTACCCTTTATTGAGACAGCCTGACATATACAACTTGGAACATCCTGATACCCAACAGTCACCTCTACCCAGAGAACATTTGTGATTACAACAGCACAATCACCTTGTAGACATCAGTAGCTTAATGAGATTTTTAATTATTATCTTTCGTAATGAGAAATCCTGCTAGGCAAAGAGATGTTCTACACAGCTCTGCAGGTTCCTTGTGGAAAACGTGCTTCTATTAAATACAGGGTTTACTGTTCTGCAGGAGACCACAGCGCCCTCCTGCACACAGTCTTACTCCACACTCCAAATGTTTCAGCCCTCGGCACTGGATGTGGTGTCAGAGCTGCAACGACAGCTCTTGTCAGATCCTTCCCTGCACTTCTTCATTCTGGGACAGCAGGAAGACAGAAATGCAAACAACTAGGGGAAGCCAAGCTGGAAGGTGGGTTTTTTTTGTTGTTGGTGGGGTTTTTTGGGGGTTTGTTTTTTTTGTGTGTGTGTTTCAGAGCATCTTTTAGCTTCTACGTAACTTTAATTTTCACGGGACACTCTGTTCTGGAGACAGAGACCCTAGATATGAACCCTCGCTGCTGCATAACAAACCAAACTCATTCATTACCAATTTCTAGTAGAAAAGGTGCAACCTACTCTATTTACAAGCACACACAGCCTGAGCAGAGAAAGTGCATCTTGCCAGCAGCTTATTAGATCTCAAAAGACCATTTCCATCAGAAAAAGAAAGGCCATTTTCTAGAAACCTATTTAATTCTCACTGCTGAATCTGATGTGGTTTTAGATATGATAAAGGTTTACTAATAACAAAAAAGTGGTCACTGAGTGTATGACCCTTAGATCCTGGGGGGTCAGATTACTTTAATGCCAGTATAAGCTAGCAGAGAAGTGAGACCTTCCTAGAAAAGCTGTTATCAGCTTCTTGATGCTGATAATAGTCAAGTTTCAGTCCAAGTCTAGTTTGTCTTGGACTGAAAATAAACCACTTATTTAATAATGAAAGATGCTCCGTTTCGGATAGTACCCCAATAGTCAGTTATTGTTCCTTAAACTGCAGTGTTAAAAGTAAGACTTTTTACTTGTAAATTTATTATTTCCTTCCTAATTTAGAACTTTCTTCCTCTTCCTGAACTTCATAGTGCACAGTAGGATCCAGGACATGATTAAAAATAGAAGTAAAGCAAGAAAGAAACAATCCCAGGTCTACATGACTGTACTAGGATTTAAAAAAATATCAGCTCTAGACTTTTGAAACTGGTATAGTTGTACAACAAAAAATAACAATGTACCAGTGAGCCTATTGCAGGGGTAACATCTGTCTTAATTATGTAAATTTAAGTCTATGCCAAGCATCAAATTCTCTTTAATAGAACCTCAGAGCAAGCCAATTTGTATCACTTTAACTGTTGCATTTCACATTACGAACTGCAATTAAAAGTATACATCCTTTATGTCCTAGTTGTGAACCAAGAGTTGTAATGCTAGCATTCCCTGTAATGGAACATGATGAGAACCACAAGGATTCCCTGGGAAATTTGGAAAAACTGCTTCATAAGGGTAGAAGTTAGGGCACTGGGCTACTTTTCCTGTCTGATACCACTGCACATTGCATTTCCAATAGGAAGAGTTATTTTGGCTAAGGTAAGCATGTTAGGCTAAAGTAAGCATGTTAGACTAAGCTATCTGCATTTTCACAGAATCACAGAATCACAGAATATTTTTGGTTGGATGGGAGCTTTGGGATCATCGAGTCCAACCAACAACAAAAAAAACCCAAACAAACAAACAAACAAAAACCACCAAAAAAACCCCCCACCAAAAACAAATAAACAAAAAAACCCAAAAAATCCCAGAACACCAAACACCAAAACCAAACCAAAACAAACACCCACAACCACACACCACCCCACCCACAAAAAGACACAAACCAACAATCTCGGCCACTAGAGCATGCCCTGAAGTGCCATGTCTACACGTTTCTTAAATACCTCCAGGGATGGCGACTCCACCACCTCCCTGGGCAGGCTGTTCCAGTGCCTGGCCACTCTCTCAGTAAAGTAATTCTTCCTAACATCTAATCTAAACCTCCCCTGCCGCAACTTCAGACCATTTCCTCTGGTCCTGCCATTATTCCCTTGGGAGAAGAGGCCAACACCCACCTCTCTACAACCTCCTTTCAGGTAGTTGTACAGGGCAATGAGGTCCCCCCTCAGCCTGCTCTTCTCCAAACTAAACATGCCCAGTTCCCTCAGCCTCTCCTCATACGACTTGTTCTCTAGACCCCTCACCAGCTTGGTGGCTCTCCTCTGGATGTGTGATCCAGCAGCTCAATGTCCTTCCTGTAGTGAGGGGCCCAGAACTGAACACGGTACTCGAGGTGATGCCTCACCAGGGCTGAGTACAGAGGCACCATCACTGTCCTACTCCTGCTGGCCACGCTATTCCTGATACAGGCCAGGATGTCGCTGGCCTTCTTGGCCACCTGGGCACACTGCTGGCTCATGTTAAGCCGGCTGTCTAACAACAGCCAGCGTGTGGTACCTACAAGTTTGTGTAAAGTTGTTTAAGAAACTTAAGAAACTCCCCTGATTCAATCATTTCTTGGATTGCCTTGTAACTTTGAGGAAAATATTGTTCTCTCACACAGCTTCTGATCTCCTACCCTCTAAACACACAGCTGCTGTTAGCTCCTATGGAACCAGAAATGTGCCCACAAAAATCAGTGGTGGCATTGTGACAGGTGGGCTACCCATGCAGACATAGTCTTACTGCAAATTAAATGCAACAGCATTTAAGTTCTCCTTTTGGACAGTTAGGCAGATTCTTATCTGCTGAAAACCAGCATTTCACCATAGATTTTGTGCTGTCCCCATGAGTCACAGCACAGCATTCTGTTTAAAGGGGAAAGACAGCAGAGTTGGCTTGAGCTACCTCCAGCGCTTCTGACACTCCACGGCTGGTCTGGGATTTTGTAACATATGGAACAACAATGCTGCAGCGTGCATCCCCCTGCCTGAATCATCTGCAGACTCTGAATAAGTTGATTCATTTATGAAATTCACTGTGGTACTCAGAGTTTATAGTTCTGATCCTGGTGTTTCAGGTTAAATCTGCAGTTGGACAGTTTTGACCTTCTGACAGGGTTAACTTCTCTGAAGTATTTCAGGTTCCCCTACACTGTGTCTGAACCTGCTACTGGTGTCTGCACCATCACCTGCTGAGTACTGTGATACAAACTGATAATACGAGGTCAGAGATAGGCTCCAGGCTACAACCCAAAGTTGTGTTTTCTCTTCTTCTTTACATTAGCCATCCAAAGTACACTTGAATAGTTTCTCAAATTAACTAACTGATTTTTGGTTGTAACCCCATTTAATGGATCAGTTAATTCTCTCTGGGGATTGTTCTGTGGCTGCTGAGCTGTTCTTTAAACATGAATAGCTTGGCAACCTGTAGGCTATAGTGTGCTTTAGGGGACGACTACTACTACACTGTCTTATTGAACCATGTTTTCCTGGTTGTTACACTCCTTCATTTTTTGTTATTTTTGCAACTCCTTTTTGCAAAATTAGTCTCTGGTTACAAACACTCCTCTTGTGCTTTTACATCTTCATACCTCAAAACCTGGGCAATTTCTTTGCTTGGTTTTAACTTTTCATCCTTTTCTTTTGTCATATATGTCATTTAGGAAAATGGACCCGCTACACTGGATTGTGTAATTCTCCTCTGACGTAAAAAGGACTGAATGTGAGAAGAACTCCAGCGGCCTCTCTCACGCCAGATAAACCCACAGACCTGCAGGTCTCTTTTGGACCTCTTCTGGCACGTTCTTATTTCAAGACTGTTTCCTGGAGATGTATCTATTCAGTTCTCCTATCAAAAATCAGGCTGTACCTACAGTGTGAACTCCTAGAGTACATCCTTGAAGTCATCCTGGACACTCATATACCTTAAGCTTCTCCTTTGAATTATATTCCCATCTCTGTTCCTGGTCCCTCTCTACTCCACCACAAAAACAATCCATTAATTCTACTCTGCTTCTCAGCCTATCCCTCTTTTAAGGGATTTTATCATCTAAATTACCTAACAAGCCAAGCAAAATTGCTACCATGAAAATAAACAACAGAAAGACAACCCCCACTGTGTTCTCTCTGTTTTCCCTTCTTTCTGTTCAGGATTTCTGCTAATGAGTAAAACTGATATTTTTATATTTCTACGACAAGACAATTTGTGGCTCAGTTTTTTCTGTACTGCTTGAGCCAATTTGTCATAGTCCAGAGTCCACTACACTTAGACATGACTGTCAGGGAAAAAGCAAGTGAATTATAGTTTGACTTAGGTTAAGGTTAGACCTCTAAGCTGGCAGAGGGATAAGTCCTGGGTAAACTAGACAGCTGTGAACAAAACAGACAACTGAAGTGCCTAGGGACCTTCAAACAAATCCATATAGCTCCTAGAGTTAACCTTTACCAGGTAGCAGAAGCACACAGGAAAATGTGAAGAGTAGGAGAGGAACAGGAAAAGTGAATCATGAAGCAAGACTAGACTGCTTAATCCACATCCTCAGATAACATAGAGGAATTGAATCTGTGCAGATTAATGTTGGTTACACCTCCGAAGTGAAAAGCAGATACAATTCCTCTTTAATGAAGAAATGAAATCAGGAGCTAAATAAAGGTAAAAATAAAAATAATCAAATTTTGCTTTCAGGTCCAGTTTATGATCACAAAGTCTGGGAACACAGCACCTGGGACATGAAATGAGAAGAAAAGCACAAAAAGACTCTGGCATTCTGTCAGCAACTGTTTTTTGCTGGAGAAAATATGAAAGCAAATATGTTAAGAAACTGATACATCTTTAGAGCCCAGACGCTTGGGTCAAAGCATTTTAGATGAATGTAAGGAATAATTGCAACAATGTGAGGTATTTAAACATGAATACACTGATTTAAGTAACATCAGGAAGACAGACTGGCAAATAGTACACATGGTTCTGAGTTGTGAAGAAAGGGTGAGATGTTATTGAACAAATAGTCCTTCCTGGAAGGTCTGCAGATAGCTCAGCCGTAGGGAGGTTAATTCCTCAAATACATACATCCAAAAGAAGTAGATACGTATCTACAAAGAGCTGTATGAGATAGGTATCAAAACTGCCATTACCAAGTCAATATATAAAATTAAATATCAACAGCTACTCAGGTGGTCAAATTTAGGTGTCTATTTTGATTTTCTGTACAGAACACAACATTCATCCATATATTTCTGATAACGCACACGTTCATTGAGGATTACTTAAGAGAAAAGGCACCCATCTTTGTTCAAAACCAAAAATGAGTTAGCTTGTTGGTTGGGTGAGTTAATTATCCTCACTGTTATCCCATCTCTGTAAAAGAAAAGCTCACTGCAACTACTGGCAGAAGAGTCAAGCCAGCTCCGTTCCTGAGGTCTGGTGGTTTGGCTCTGGAAGTAGTAAGTTCAATGCTCCCTGGCAAACTGCAAGAGGAGTTATTTGTGGTAGCAAATGGGACAAAAATGAAAGGAGTTTGGGACTTGACCCACTGATTTGAAAGGTTAACTATGAATTTACAGAGTCTGAGTTAAACTTCCATTCACTCCCCATCTTCTGAGTTGGTTTTTTTTTAGGTAGGTTTTTTTGTTTGTTTGTTTGTGTTCTTTTTTTTTTCCTAACTGCTAGAGTGCATCACTGGGGCCTTCTTCAGCCAGCATCTGACAACAAGCCACCTACTATAACAGTTATTTTTGGAAAAAATTTAAATATTTCCCCCAGTAAGTGGAGGAAATTGTTGTTTTCACCACATTTCTAATAGTGAGAATTTTAACACAGCTTCACAGCAGTACTCCAGGATGTTTTCTTTAGAGGAAACAAAATACAAAATAAAATATAGCTGTTATAAACTGTTAATTATGGTTTATAATAGTAATAATCCCAGAGAATTTGATCATTAGTGTAGTTAATGATCAGTTTGTTAGGGTTTAACTGCCTTTAGTTCCATCTAGGGATACCCAATTAGCAAACCAGTCATTAAATACTAGTAATGACTAATTATTCGAGGATTAAGAGCTTAAATATAAATAAAACTGAGATTGAGACTCTTAAAATTAATGCATTAATGCATTCCTTCCTCAGCATGAGTTAAAGACTACATTCTGTCCTTATGACTAGCATACTTTCTATAGGGGATTCATTTCCCTCTAAATGAATTTCTTTTTTTATATTCTCTCCAGATGTTTCATTCACATACATATTGGCCATTTTTTCAAAAGCCCAAATCTTTCCGTTTAATAGAGTGCCTTCAATACTGCTAAAATTGTTAAATTTCTTTGACTGTTCAGCAAGCTTTTTTTTTTTTTTGGGGGGGGGTGGGCGGTGCAGGGGAGGGCTTTAAAGCCCTGTTTGATTTCCTTTGGTTTCGTATTCCTGGCCACATCAAACTAAACTGTCTTTAATTAGCATGAGTAATGCTATTTGCTATGTAAGATACCAAGTGTATCTTACATAATACCAAAATGTATCTTACCATAATACACAACAGAATCACGATGACCAGATCTGTCCAGGGAAAGACGATAAAAGGTAACTATGACAGGGATCAGCTTGAGCCTTTTAGTTAGTACAGAATCAGGTGTTTTGGATATGGTAAGAAAATTACAACACCAGAAAAGAGAAAGGCAGAATAGGAATGATTTGTTGTGATAGAGAAAACCTGGATGCACAGATATAATCTAGCTAGGATAAATACTCACAAATATATGGGCTTATTCAGGGCACAAAATGTAGCTGCAGGCTGCCAATAGAGTGTCTGCAGGCCACTGAAGTCTTGCAGATAGAGGTTAAATGTAATTTAACTAGGGCAAAATATGTACGCTAGCTTCCACGTCAGTTTACTTTTAACTTGTGTCTATTTATCCAAACCTATCTGCTTTACAAATGAAGCTCAAATAAACTGCGTGGTGTTTTCACAAGGGACTCCTCAGCCAAAGCAAAAGCAAAGTTAAATTTGACGAACCAGGAAATGGCAGCATTTGTTCTCAATCTAACTACAAAAGATAACAGTAAACTACATAACCCAGTTATTTAAACATGATGGCTGAATAATCCCAAGACTACTTCATACTTCAGGAATGGTTACAAGACGCTGCAGAGAGACAGCTTACATTTCAAGGGGAAACTACTTTTGTGCAATCATTCCTTCTTTCCCTGAATTATTCTAGTATTTCAGTGGGAGTCTCTTGGGAATAATTTATGCCAAACAGTAAAGTTTTTCCTCACTCTCTTTTTGACATGGTATTTAATAAACCCCAGGACATCCCCTGCTTATAGAAACTATAATTGTTCTATTGAAATTAGTGGATCCACGACTTCTTAATCTAGTCCTTAACCTAAACCCTGTGAGCAATTTTATTGAAAGCACACATGATTTTTTCTATGTTTCTGTTCTTGGGACCTTTCATAGCAGTTGTATAATTCAACGTGTTTAATGATATAGATGAATCAGAATCATAGAATCATTATGATTGGAAGACACCTTTATGATCATCAAGCCCAGCTGTTAACCTGGCACTACCAAGTTACTACTAAACCATGTCCCTCAGCACCAAATCTACATGTCTTCTAAATACCTCCAAGGGATGGTGACTCAACCACTTCCCTCGGCAGCCTGTTCCAATGCTTGACTACCCTTTCAGTAAACAAATTTTTCCTAATATCCAATGGAAACCTGCCCTGGCACAACTTGAGGCCGTTTCCTCTTGTCTTATCACCTGTGACTTGGGAGAAGAGACCAACTCCACCCCCTGGCTACACTCTCCTTTCAGGGAGTTGTGGAGAGCCAGAAGGTCTCCCCTCAGCCTCCTTCTCTCTAGGCTGAACACCCCCAGCTCCCTCAGCTGCTCCTCACAAGACTTGTGCTCCAGACCCCTCACCAGCTCCGTTGCCCTTCTCTGGACACGCTCCAGCCCCTCAATGTCTTTCTTGTCATGAGGCGCCCAAAGCTGGACCCAGCACTCGAGGTGGGGCCTCACCAGTGCCTGGTACAGGGGGACGATCACTGCCTCAGTCCTGCTGGCCACACTGTTCCTGATACAAACAATGTAACAACGTACAAAAAATTAAAACAAACATCTATTTTATTTTTATGAATCTTGAATCAATGTTTCCAACAGGAAAAGGTCATTTTTTCAGTTGGTCAGTTAGATCACACACACACACACACACACATCAGTTTGGGCTCTTTCAGAGAAACTCTCGTTGTTAAGCCTCACTGGTTGGGTTTCTTATAAATAAATGTAGATACAAAGCTCAGACAAAGCATACTACAGAAATACCCATTTTTTTCTATATTGACTGAAGTGAATAATGCAAATGTAACTGTCTTGGTGGTACAGTCTTTACTGCCAGAATTCTACTCCTGAGACCTGATGATGTAAACTTGATTTATTTTCTTCCTGTAAAAATAAAATTTTTACTAGCTAAAAGTTAATTCTGATACATTATTTGTGAAATAGGAAAAAAAGTATAAATAACCAAACAAAAGTTGTCTTTTTCCTTTTGGCCCTGAACTGTAGTATTTTGTTCCATGTTGGCTTACAGAAGCTCCAGACTTTTTTTAGGCATTTAAAAAGTGTCAGAAATAGGCTTTAGTGGAATGACTCCATGTTTACATTGCAATCAGCTGGTAGGTACAACCAGCATGTGTGATGGTGACACTCGGTGAAGAATGACAGTCACAAAATCACGCTTGCCTCCGCTGAGTCTGCTGACTCTCACATGTGCAAATTTTGCAACATTTACAGTTCTAATTGTAGTGAGTCTGTGTGCGTGTGAATGTGTGTATTTTAAACAACCTTCAAGAGAAGAGATTGCCAGTGTGCAGTCCTCCTGTCTCCTGCCTGTATGCCATTAGCTGGGGGCTCAGAAAAGAAAAAAGATCCTTTCCTACACTAATGGTGGATTTGCAGCTGCATACATTCTATTTATCAAGGCTCAAAATGGGGCTTTCTTCTGGCTGTAGCAAAGACTCTTAGGTTTCTAATGCAATGCACAGCATTTGTTTCTTTCTGAGAGGTGTGTGGTATCACAGCAATTCAGGACCATTAGCACTCACTGCTATGGGGAAGAGAGAACTCTTCTACATTCATTGATCTCTGTCTGATACGCTTAATGAAAAAATACATCGAATATGATAACACTGCCGTAAGGAACAGAGGTAATTATTCAACTTCTGTGCATTGAGAATAACTTGCTTCCTACATCAGAAAAAAAGAAAAGGAGCATGCTGCGAGCACAGTTATTCTTTCTTTTTTGGGTTTGTTTTTTTTTTCTTCCCTTCCCCTCCTACAAATAAAAACATCTTAACCACATTCTTCTGGTTTTCTGTGACCAGGCCATATATATAAGACTGTGATTTATGAAACAAAGGAGATGCGAGCAGTAACTAATTGGTGAAACACTCTGGGCTCTGTGGCTGCTCTGCACACACAATGAGGTTGGGATGTCTGCCATCACGCTAAAGGGAAGCAGCAGGCTTTAACCCCTCCCTCCCCGTGCACACAGTTTCCAACCATGTGTTTTCAAGAAACTAATGCTCCTCCATGCACGGATTTCTGTATTCCCTCAGTGTGCAAAAAACTCTTAACACACCTGCTTTCACGGACAAGTCTCAAGTAACGTTTTATGAAGGAGAAATGTCTTTGTCAGCATTGCAGATGGTAACACTGGTGTGGATGGAAAAAGCAAGCTGCCCAGGACCAGACAAAAGATGAGTGGCTGAAAGAGTAATAAAAGCTAGGTTTCTCCTGATCTTCCCATGAGATGCTCTGGTCTCCATTCTTTATTTATATGATAAGTTTTGGATTTTGATACATCACACGTTATCAGAGCCACACAGAATGGAGAAACAACACAGGTGAAATGTGAACCAGGGCAGCTAGCTTCCAGAACTTTCTATAAAAGATCACAAAAGATTTTCTATTAAGGTCACTCTGAATTTCTGACTTCATTTAGAAGATGAATTGAGATTTGATTTGCCAGGCTGAAATTTCCTTCCTGAGAGATCATCTTTAGCAACAACTTCACAAAAGGTTCCTTTCCCTATGGATATGCTTAGGAATTTCGTTTTATTAACAGCCATGGAGAAGGTGGGACTATGAGGCTTATATGGGCTGAGACAAGAAGAAGTCATAGGGAGCTATTTCCTTTAGAATTGGCAGCTACGGACATGGCCTGAACCAATCTTACTTATTTTTTCTCAAGTGTACTTTACTACACAAAATACAAATAATACAGATTAATGGATAAGTATATCTGAGGCATATCCCTGTCTATCTATCCTTAGAAACATATTATTGTGTTAACTACTTATATTTGGTTATAAATAGGCTGATTCAGGAAAGCTTCAAACTAACTTTGCCTTGTGTAAGGGCCATCAACTTGTTTCATTCATAACAAACTAAAATGGGAACTTAGGAATTTTTTCATCAGCCTAAAGAGGTACAGTCTTCCTAGGCTGAGGATGACGCTATCACACTTCATCTCTGGAAGAGTACAGAGCAAAACCACACATTTTCCAGCAGGCTGCATGAGCACCTGGATATCTGGTATGGAAAAACTGGAGCACTAAAGTGACACAGGTCACCAAACAGTCAGAAGTCCATAAGCCCTGCTGATAACAGGCATGAGTACATTAAAGTGAATAAGGAAGTCAAATAGGTCATGAGATGAAAAAGAAACAGGAAGGAGAGAGATAGAGAGCACGTGAGGATAAAAAAAAATGAGGTAAAGAATGAAAAAATAGCGCAGAGGGAGAAAAAGAGAAACAGACAAGTCATTGCAATTCAAGAGAGAAAATAGGAAAACGAGAAAGAAGGCCTAAAGAATGAGTTTCAAACTTATTCTAATAAAAACTTCTTTATGTGGGTGCACTTTGAGCCTCTTTCAGCAGTCTGAATTTGAAGTATAAATCAGACATCTCATGGGCAGACACATCCATAAGTTGAGACAGGTGCGGACACAGAGGGAAGAGCTTCCAGATCTGAGCAGCAATTTTACAAGTGGAAACTCTTCCTCCAGAAGGAGACTCTTTTTGGAAATTTGGCCTAGCAGGACAGAGGAGAAAAAGAGACCAAAAGAGGTTTAGCAATATTATAGAGCAATTCATCCACACTCCTGTTGAGCAGACAAAAAAGCCATACCATAGTGTCCACACACACACACTTGTTCTAGCCCAGAGTAGCATTAGTTTGGGGAACCTAGGTGTTTGTATCAAGACCAGGTCATTCTCACTCAAATTCCTGCATGATTTGTGATGTCATCACACATTTGGAAAGGCGCCACCAAAGGCCACGCATCAAACTCGGCCATTCACCATTCCCCCTGACAACAAACAGGAGCAGCAGTACTCTTGGAAAATGTGATAAATATTTTTTAGTGTCCCATTACTGCATAGCCATCTGCTATTTATTGCAATTGTGCAGAACATAATACATCTATCTGATATTTATATAGATGCAGCTTTTGCTTCCATAAGAAGTGCATTGTAACTTAACATGGCATTAGCTTAATGTTCCATTAAAACAGAGTGCTTGTAAGTGTATGCATATCTATATAAGTATACCTAAATTATTATTTTCCTACTCATATTCAGACAGTGCTGAGAAGCTGTATAGATACTGAACTTCTGTTAGGCAGTATTTTCAATACTGAATGGAAATAACTTGTTTGTGCAAAGCCACCCATTTCCTAATTACAGCCACTCGTACTGTAAAAGGAAATTGCTAATTGGGTACAGCAGGAAACAAAGAGACGAGGGTTTTATTGTCTGTTCTGTTCCTACTATTATTATTAACTCATTCCTTTCCTTTGAAAAAAGGCATATAATCTAATTATAGCTCAGTTTCCCCAACTGTGAAATTATACCAGACAGAAACTGTGAGACTATATGTATTAAATACCAGAATAAAAGATTCCAATCACAGAATCACAGAATGGTAAGGGTTGGAAGGGACCTTCAAGATCATCTAGATGAACCCCCCTGCCAAAGCAGGGTCCACGTAGAGTAGGCTAGACAGAAACTCCTCCAGGTGGGTTTTGAATATCTCCAGAGAAGGAGACTCCACAACCTCTCTGGGCAGCCTGTTCCTGTGCTCTGCCACCCTCGAAGTAAAGAAGTTTTTCCTCATGTTCAGATGGAATTTCCTGTTTGTGCCCATTGCCCCTTGTCCTGTCACCAGGCTCCACTGAAGAGTCTGGCCCCACCCTCTTGACGCCCAGCCTTTAGATATCTATAAGCATTGATGAGATCCCCTCTCAGTTTTCTCTTATCCAGGCTAAACAGACCCAGGCCTCTCAGCCTTTCCTCATAAGAGAGGTGCTCCGGTCCCTTCCCAGTACCCTCCCCTGGACTCTCCCCAGTAGTTCCCTGTCCTTCTTCAACTAAGGGGCCCAGAACTGGACTCAATGCTCCAGCTGTGGCCTCACCAGGGCAGAGTAGATGGGGAGGATGACCTCCCTCGACCTGCTGGCCACATTCTTTTCAATGCACCCGAGGAGATTGCTGGCCTTCTTGGCCACAAGGGTACATTGAGATTATCAACAGATATACAAGACAGAATTCCCACAAAATTGCCTTCTCTTTCTGGGAGGCATTTGAAACCAGCCCAGATTGGAAAGGAGTGGAGATATTGCCTGTTTTAATCCTAATAAACATTTTTAATCCTAATAACATTACAAAAAAATCATGGATGAGGCTGTCAGACTGATCTAATAGACTAGGAACTGTGTCAGGTGCCCAGAAGATGAAAACCTCTCCATAACTCTGCTGAAGTTATTGAAAAGACCTTGATTGACGTGTCGTAACATTCAGGCCACACACGTCGACACTTGGCGGTCTGAGGATTTCAGGTTCCCCAGGGAAGGTGCAAATATGGCTCTATTAGCAATAACACGCTCCGCGACTCAGACTGCTGGGAGATTATACTAGTGAACTGTGCAACACGTCCGGACACCAAACAGGTTGAGCTGAACGACTGTGTTAGACTATGGCATGCCATTAGCAGTAAATGCGTTAATGTCAAACTAACCTTGAAAACGTGTGTGTTTGAACATGTTAACCAGAGCAAGACCTGTGGAAATGCCACAAAATATCAAAGGAGGATGAAACTGTAGAAATGCAGCCTAAGAGTTTCTTTCCTTATGCAAACAGGCTTTTTTTTCCACCACCCTCAAGGTCTTCCACCAAGACAAGGAACTGGTGGTTCATTGCATTGATTTCCTACTTGCTGAGAGATGTCATCAGTTTAACTTTTCCCATTCGTTCCAGGGATGACTTCTTTATTGAGTTAACAAATGCATAAAAGTAGGATAATACATTCGTGAATCAGTCCAATAAACGTAGCTCAATACAGGACAAGGCTAGTGCTGGGGGTAGTGATCTTCCACAGCACATAGATACCTGCTATTCATTCTCCAGAAACCCCAGTTCTATTATGTTTCCTCTGTTGCTCACAAACACCAAATGAGCAACCTTGGCAATCTAAGGGTAATCCTTCCCTTTTCCCATACACACTATGTTTATCACAAATGAGCGTCTGGGGCTTTCATTATTTATCAGGGGATAGAGTCGTACCATTGTACCACAGCCTCTGGGAGCCTCAAATCATGGTGATCTATCACATTTGTGGGACCAAAACAGCCTTGATGCCTTTGAAAACCACCAAAATCCTGCTATGTAGCAGTGCCAAGGCAATGTGTGGATCCCGCATGGACCTCAGATAGGCCACTGGTTTGGAGCTTCAGGCTCCACGTGGGAGTGGAGATGAAACCTCCTCTGCACGCACAAAGCACAGCTCCAGACCAGGGCTCCTCTTTCCAACAGTGTGCTGTGCTGGTGAGCTGCAGCCACAACCATGTCTGCAAATGTAAATCTCATTATATGACGGCAAGGCTTGTTTTGCCTAGAGACACACTGCAAGGGTGCTTTTTAAAAGCCCATTTAACAAGACAATGAATTTCTCTGTGTACATGGTAATGCAAAAAAAAAAAAAAAAAGGTATAAAGGATGTTACATGGTTTTCACTGAATTTCACTGAATTTCACTGAATTTTTTTAGAGTTGGAAGGGACCGTATAGATCATCTAGTCCAACTCCCCTGCTGAAGCAGGATTGCTTAGAGAATGCTACTCAGGACTGCATCCAGGCAGGCCTTGAAAATCTCCAAAGAAGGGGACTCCACAACCTCCCTGGGCAGCCTGTTCCAGGGCTCTGTCACCCTCACCATGAAGAAGTTTCTTCTCATATTCGAGTGGAACCTCCTATGTTCCAACTTGTGCCCGTTGCCCCTCGTCCTGTCACTGGGAACCACTGAAAAGAGTCTGGCTCCCTCCTCCTTCAACCCACCCTTGAGATACTTATAGGCATTAATAAGGTCTCCCCTCAGCCTTCTCTTCTCCAGACTAAAGAGTCCCAGCTCTCTTAGCCTTTCTTCATAAGGGAGATGCTCCAATCCCTTAATCATCTTTGTTGCCCTTCCCTGGACTCTTTCCAGTAGTTCCCTATCCCTCTTGAATTGGGGAGCCCAGAACTGGATGCAATACTCCAGTTGTGGCCTCACCAGTGCAGAGTAGAGGGGGAGAATGACTTCCCTCGACCTACTAGCCACACTCTTCCCTATGCAGCCCAGGATTCCATTGGCCTTCCTGGCCACAAGAGCACACTGCTTGCTCATTGTCATTTTGCTGTCTACCAGGACCCCCAGATCTTTCTCTTCGGAGCTTGGCTCCAGCAGGTCCACGCCTAACCCGTATTGGTGCCTGACATTCTTCTTGCCCAGGTGTAGCACCTTACACTTTTCCCTGTTGAACCTCATGAGGTTCTTCCTTGCCCAGCTCTCCAGCCTGTCCAGGTCTCTCTGGATGGCAGCACGGCCCTCCGGGGTGTCAGCCATCCCACCCAACTTGGTATCATCAGCAAACTTGCTGAGGATACACTCCGTCCCCTCGTCCAGGTCACTGACGAATATGTTGAGCAGGACTGGACCAAGTATTGACCCCTGGCGGACACCACTGGTTACAGGCCTCCAGCTTGAACCTGCTCCATTAACCATTACCCTTTGGGTCCTGTAACATAGCCAGTTCTCAATCCACCTCACTGTCCCCTCATCCAGCCCACACTTCCTTAGTTTTCCAATGAGGATGTTATGGGAGACTGTGTCAAAAGCCTTGCTGAAGTCAAGGTAGATGACATCTGCTGCCCTCCCCTCATCCAGCCAACCAGTTATGGCATCATAGAAAGCTATCAGATTGGTCAAGCATGATTTACCCTTGGTAAACCCATGTTTCCCACTTCCAATAACCCCCTGCTCTTCAACTTGTTTGGAGATGACATCTAGAATGAGTCTCTCCATTACCTTCCCAGGGACGGAGGTGAGACTAACTGGTCTGTAGTTCCCAGGGTCCTCCTTCTTGCCCTTTTTGAAGACCGGTGTGATGTTGGCCTTCCTCCAGTCTTCTGGCACCTCTCCTGTTCTCCATGACTTTTCAAATATGATAGAGAGTGGCCCAGCGATAACTTCTGCTAGCTCTCTCAGCACTCGCGGGTGTATCCCATCTGGGCCCATGGACTTATGAATGTCCAGTTTGGCCAAGTGGTCCCGAACCTGGTCCTCCTCTATTGAAGAAAAAACTTCCTCTCTCCATACCCTCCCCCTGGCCTCCAAGGCCAGAGGTTCATGAGGGGCAGCCTTAGCAGTGAAGACTGAAGAAAAGAAGGCATTCAGCAACTCTGCCTTCTTCGTGTCTTCCACCACTAGGGTGCCCATCTCATTCCTCAGTGGGCCCACATTATCCCTAATCTTCCTTTTTCTGTTTACATACTGGAAAAAACCCTTTTTGTTGTTCTTAACTGTAGTGGCCAAGATGAGTTCAGCTTGAGCCTTGGCCCTTCTAATTTTCCCCTTGCATATCTTCACTGCTTCCTGGTATTTCTCCTTGCCTACCAGGCCCTTTTTCCAAAGATCATAAACCTTCTTTTTGTTCCTGAGCTCCAGCCAAAGCTCTCTATTTAGCCAGGCTGGTCTTCTTCCCTTCCTGTTTGATTTTTGGGACTTGGGTATGGCTCTTCCCTGTGCTTTTAAGAGTGCCTCCTTGAAGTGCGACCAGCCTTCCTGGGCACCTTTGCCCTTCAGGACTGTCTCCCAAGGGACACTTTCAACCATGCTCCTGAAGAGGCCAAAGTCTGCCCTTCGGAAGTCCAATGTGACAGTTTTGCTGGCCCCTCGCCTTGCTTCAGCAAGAATTGAGAATTTTATCATTTCATGATCACTCTGTCCAAGACGACCTCCAACGTTTACATCCCCCACAAGACCTTCTGAATTAACTATCAGTAGGTCCAGTAGGGCACTTTCCCTAGTCGGTTCCCTCACCAGCTGTGTTAGGAAGTTGTCTTCCATGCACTCCAAGAATCTCCAGGACTGTTGCCTCTCTGCTGTGTTGTATTTCCAGCAGATATCTGGGAAGTTGAAGTCCCCCATGAGTACAAGGGAGAGTGATTGTGAGGTCTCTACCATCTGCTTATAGAATATTTCATCAGTCTTTATATCCTGGTTTGGGGGTCTATAACAAACTCCCACCACAAGGTCTGCCTTATTGGTCTTCCCCTTGATTCTTATCCATAGGCACTCAACACTGTCTTCATGTGTATTGCCAAGTTCTAGGCATACAATACTACTCTTAACATAAAGGGCCACCCCACCACCTCTCTTCCCTTTCCTGTCCCTTCTGAAGAGTTGATAGCCGTCAATCACAGCATTCCAGTTATGCGAGTCCTCCCACCACGTTTCTGTGATGGCAACTAGATCATAGTTTTCTTGCTGTACGATGGCCTCCAGCTCCTTCTGTTTGTTGCCCATGCTGCATGCATTCATGTAGATGCACTTCAGCTGGGCTAATCGTCCCACTATTTTTCTGGGAGGGCAGGCACTAATTCCCACCTGTCCATGTGCAGACATTTCTGCAGTTACCATCTTATCACTACTTATGTCTTCACAGCTGCATGTATCTTTCTCTCCCACATCGACTGCTGCAACAGGCTGCAAGGCCTTACTGGCACCTTTACCCACTAGCACACTACTCCCGGGCACCCCTTTAGTAACCCTGGTTCCAACCCCGTCCCCCTTCAAATCTAGTTTAAAGCTCTCTCAATGAGCCCTGCTAATTCTTGTCCCAGTATCCTTTTTCCCCTTTGGGTTAGGCTTCCCCCACCTGCTGCCAGCATGCCTGGTGACCTGTAGATCAGCCCATGATCAAAGAATCCAAAGTTCTGCCGTTTACACCAGTCTTTTAGCCACGAATTGATCTGTTGAACCGTGCTTTTTATCCCTTCATCCATCCCTGTGACTGGTGGGATAGAAGAGAACACCACTTGGGTTCCTGATCCTTTGACCAATCGTCCCAGAGCTCTGAAGTCCTTTTTCATTGCCTTTTGGCTTCTGGTAGCTACCTCATCATTGCCCACTTGAAATATCTATAGTGGGTAATAATCTGAGGGCTGAACCAGGGAGTGAATTTCCCTCTGTATCTCCTTAATCCTGGCCCCAGGGAGGCAGGTGACTTCCCTGTGGGATGGGTCTGGTCTACAGATTGGGCCCTCTGTTCCACTCAGAAGGGAGTCACCTATTACAATCACCTTTCTTTTTTTCTTGGGTGGTGAGGTCCTGAGGCAAGGGGGTGGGTGACTATTCCTGGGTGCCTCACTGGGTAGATCGTCCTCTCCATTCTCATTTACCTCGTCCCCAAAATCCAGAACTCCGAACCTATTATACAAATGCAGCTGGGAAGGTGAGGGAGGCTGTTGGGGGTTCCGCCTGCCTCTCTGAGGAAGGACCAGCTTCCATTCCCCCCTTTCTATTAAGTCCCCTCTCTCTGCCTGGTGACAGGGTGGGAGGGGATCATCTACTTTTATTAGAGCCTCTTCTTGCTGCCTTTGCCTCAGGGTACGGCTCCACCAGTCTATTTCACTTTTGCATTCTCTAATGCTTCTTAACCTTTCCACCTCTTCTCTCAGTTCCACCACCTGCCTGAGCAGGTCGTTTATCTGCTCACATCGCACACAATGGGTGTCTCTGGGTTCCTGTGGTACCACAGCCAGGCTCAGTTTCTAGGTGAAAAGTAGTTTATTTGCATTCTCATTTCCCCATGCTACATCTCAAAGTAAATACAAACTTTATATTTAGAAAGAAAGTTGATGATTAATCTGGAGAGTAATTGCTACTAAAACGGTGATATCTCCAGGTAAGATAAGATCAGATCTTCATGCTGCTATGCTGTGTGGCATGTAAGAGACTGCCTCTCCTTTGACCAGATGAAACAGAGAAACTTTTCCCAAGGGTAAAGAGGAAAATGAACAGGATGAAGTCACACAACAGGCCAGTGGCAGTGCTAGGGCTACAGTTTGTCTTGTAAATACACCACCTGTGGCTCTCAACACCCACACCAGAGGGTAAAACAGAGGTCTCTTATCCTCAAAGCAGCCAGAAGCACAGGGAATGCTCCAGCATTTATGTCAGATTGGGGGAAAAAGTCTTGATTAACTTGACAGCAGAAACATCTTGTGCCGGACTGGAGAAAGCAGGGAGCGCTAGCGGGGAGGCAGATCCAAGCTGGGGCGGGGGTTGGGGGCAGCAACACAAAAAGAAACTAAAAGCACCACAAAAGAAAAGGTAGCTTTCTCAGGGTTAACCATTAATAACAACAGACCTGAAGGCAGTTTGGAGGGGTTAGAGAAATCTTCTTACCACTGTGCAACCATTGTCTCAAAGAGGGAATAACCCAATTTTCGGGCATTTTTGCTTTTCATTTCCACCCGTGCTGATTAATGCATTTTTCACCCCGGGGGGAGGAGGGAGGTGGGGTGAGGAGAGAGAGAATAATAATAAAAGAGTCTGAGGTTCGTAACCACGTTCAGCCGAGCAAGGGAAGGAGCGAAGGCAGCTGATGCTGCCGGGCTGCCTGCGGTCGCTCTCTCGCCTTGGGCTACTTCGCAGTGCCACCTGCTGGCCCCACGCATTTTCGAGTGGAAATTTCCAAGACGATGCGTGCTGCAAGACAAATCGCAGCTGCTCTACTAAGTTTTCTCCCCAGACTACCTTACAGCAGGCCTCTGGGCTGGAGGGAGGGCCCAGCATTGCCCGAAACCACCCCTCGCCTCTCCAGCACGGTGTACCCTGCTGGGCACAGCGATTCCCGCTCCCTTTTATTGACAGGCGGGGCACAGATCTCTCTATTTTGGCTGCCAGATACCATTTTTTACTGATGCTTCCTGCAGCCTTCATTACATGTGAGTCTCCCGCTTCTTTTCTCTTTGATGAAAGGCCTTTTTAGCAAATAGACAGACAGGGTTTGTGCATACACAGTAGGGTACAACCTGAGGGCTACAAAAACGATCAGAGGGCTGGAGCGCCTCTCCTGTGAGGACAGTCTGAGAGTTGGTATTGTTCAGCCTGGAGAAGACAAGGCACTGGGGAGACCTTATTGCAGCCTTCCAGTACTTAAGCGGGACCTGCAGGAAAGATAGGGACAAACTTTTTACCAGGGTCTGTTGTGACAGGACAAGGGGTAATGGTTTTAAACTAAAAGTGGGTAGATTTCAACTAGATATAAGGAAGAAATTTTTTACAATGTGGATGATGAAACACTGGCACAGGTTGCCCACAAAGGTGGTAGATGCCCCATCGCTGGAAATATTCCAGGTCAGGTTGGATGGGGCTCTGAGCAACCTGATCTAGTTGAAGATGTCCCTGCTCATTGCAAGATGGTTGGACTAGGTGGCCTTTCAAGGTCCTTTCCAACCCCAAACTGTTCTATGACTCTATGATTTTCTCTCATTCTGCCCTCCCCAGGAACTCTGTTGCCCACAGGGCACAGCAAGAATGCTTAGACCAGAATTAAGGGTCTGAAAAGCAGCTTTAAAGACAGCATTTTGTCTCTTTTGAAGATTTGATCCACATATCAAGTTTATTTTTAAAGAAAAAAACACCCCAAAAGAAAACAAGAAAGCTCCTTCCACATTCACCTGTACTAAGGATGCAGCAGAGAGGTATTTCAGCTAGCCCCAAACAGGTAAGACCAGAAATTGCGAGCATTGTACCTGTGTTAGAAGCTCAGCCCTGCACTGTTTTCATAGGAAGGACCACACTGGCTCAGACTCATTGCTCCAGGTAGGAAGAGCTATCTGTCAGAATTAGTGCCGAGGGCTCTACAGAAAACTGCATTATTCAAAGTAAATAGGGAGTATTGATCATGATCAAGTGTTTTATCCTTGTACTATTAACAGCAAAAGCTCTTGAAACAAAATCCACCCCTCTTCCCACTCACATCTTCTCTGTGACTCATTGTTTGATGCAGGATTCATGAATCTGACCAGGAAGGTCTTCTCAGAAGAAAGTCAGTGAAGATGAGGGCAGGCAAGGTATGAGGAATGCTAACAGAGAAGGCATTAGGGTTATTGTTCAGTGTAAACCCGAAAAAGTATTAATAAGAGAAGAGGAGAAGAGTGAAATTAATAAAGATACTTGAAAAGAGAAAAGCCCTTGACTTTCCCATAAGAAGTGAGAATCTGACTCAAGGCATTATTCAAACTGCTCCTGTACACCTTGTACACCAGGGCTGTGATTTCAGCTCCACAGGAAAACTGTGGGAGGATGTAAAAAATGTGCAGGGATCTTAGCAGGGTTTCTCCCCTCCTCACTCTGTGCTGTAATATCTGCATGATCTCTGTATTTTTTAGGAATAAATAACAGGTATTTCTAGCCAGCAAAATAAATTTTGTTTTCCTAGCTGCCTTCTTATCTTGAGGTCTTTATCTTTGAAAGGGGTGGGAAAGGAGGAGTAATTTCGTAAGTACTTATCACACTGATCACAATTATTTCGCTGTTCGCTAAGTGCTCACTGTTCATTCGCTGTATTGTCTCATCTTCAGCTGCAATACCTTTACAGCAAGAAACAAGGCGGTAATAAGGACCGTTTCCTCGTTTTAGCATATTATTTTCCAGGGTTTAAAATGGTATCTATAATCACCCTTGTTTTCCTGTGCCACAGTCATGATTCAGGACTGAGCACCTGAGTCACTTAGCTGGATCCTGGATCACCTCCCTCATGGCAACCATCTCCTTCCCTACCAGCGAATGTCCCAGCCAATCTATCACTCTGGGGTCTCCTGCACTGGCTGTGGTGGCTTTGTGGAGGGCTCACATACAGAAACGCACCCTTTTCCCAAGCTATGGTCTAGCACTCAGAGCATCTGCAGTCCGGGGTGGACATGTCCCTCCTACACACTAGATTTGACTTTGTCGTGGCATTACAGACTGGGATGTTTTGGAAGAGAAGAGAGGTTCAAAATAGAAGACACATCACAGGTAGCCTAAGAGCTCACTATTTAAAAGCGATTTCCATTTATGTTGTTCCTTGTTTCAACTAATTTAGAGCACAGTACTGCAGGGGGAAAAGAAGTAGATAGGTCCTGCTGTTGGACAGCACTGGCCAAAAGAACCGCATCCCCATCTCAGGCTGGACACAAGTTGATGAGGCTCCCATCATACACAACTCCAGTGAGTTTTCAAGAGCTGCCTGGGGTTAAGTAAATCCCTGATGGCTGGTTGCTGAGTCAAGGACTCTTCATGCTAGGCTGGCTGAGGTAATGTGCGTATCAGGATCTCTCCCTCCCTCATCACACCTCTCCCTCATCTGCCACAACCCTGCTCTGCTTGCTGACTCCTAAACTGTGCCCACGAGGCACCGAAGCTGATTAATCTTGGGTGTCCGCTAGAACTGCTGATTTGCTTTCTTTCTCATTTCAAAGGTTTCTGGTTAGGGTTTTGTTGTTTTTTCGACACCATAATGCCTATAGAAAGACTTCAGACACCCAGAGTACTTTATTAAAAAATACAAGGAGTTTTTGGTGTCAGACAGTATTAAAGATCTTGCTGAGCTCTAGCATAAAGCTGCCAGAGATAAAAGAGGATGCTTTGCTAAGGAGATGCAGGAATTACCACTTTACTCATAACTCCCTATATTCCTTGGCACCACCTTCATCCTTCAGATGCGAGTTATTCTTCATACCCTCACCAAGGAATCCCTTACACTTTTCTTCTAATGGAAAACGAGGTCACCCTGAATCACGCTGGGTCTCACCAGATGATAGTGAGTTCCACTCTCAGAGCGACAGAGGAACTGGGCTTATCTCTTTCCCTTTAGTGATTCCCATGGTACCTGCTTTAGAGCAGCTTCTGTTGTAAAAGAGCACAAATCACATTTTCAGGCTACAGGACAAGTGTCTGTAGCACAGAAGCAGCAGACACTTTGTGCAGTGAAGAATAATACATTTTCAGATAATAATGCAAAGAGCCAGGGCTGAATTGTTTCAAAAATCTCTGATTCCTATTTCAGTTACTGAGGAGCTTTAGTCATTACTAGAAGATGAATGTTTCATCAGTATTTATTATTAAAGTAATTTCAAGCATCAGTCAAGATTTCAAGTTAGTTTAACCTTTTGCATTTCCTATAAAATACATATATATATGCATATGAACATTCATGTGTGCAATCTAAGGCAAGCACAACAGACTGAGAACAGAGATACCAATATTTTGAAGCCGTTCAATTCATCAAAAATTACCTTACAATTTATTAGATGAACAGATTTATTTTGCTAGCTCCAAAATCTTAATGCTAGGAAATTAGGAATCTCCCTCTGCCTACTTAATTAGTAAGACATAGATTTTTAAATGTCTCTGGTATTTGAAGCCAAAATTTGGAATTTTATCTCAGAGGACTGGCAATTATCCAGAAAGAAGTATAAATGGTATATCCTACACTGTAATACCATCCTTCTGCCATAGATGTGGATTGCACGTCTGACCAACAACTTCAAAAGAAATTAAATGGGCCGTTTAACACAGCCCCTGTGTTTCAGTGCATGTTCATGTTTTTATAAATACGTCAACAAACAGAGAGTCAGGGAGCATCTCCATCCCTTACTGGATGCGGGGGGAAACATTGCGACCAAGGACGAGGAGAAGACCAAGATACTTACGCCTTCTTTGCCTCTGTCTTCAATAGTCAGACCAGCTATCCCCAGGGTGTACAGCCTCCAGGGCTGGAAGATAAGGATGGAGAGCAGAAGAACCCCCCCGTAATTAGTAGTTAATGATTTTCTTATGCACCTGGACACGCATAAGTCCATGGGATTTACCCAAGGGTACCCAGAGAGCTGGCAGGAGAGCTCACCAAGTCTCTCTCCATTATCTATCAACAATCTGGTCAACAGGAGAGGTACCAGATGACTGGAGGGTGGCCAATGTGACGCCCATCTACAAGAAGGGCTGGAAGGAGGATCCGGGAAACTATAGGCCAGTCAACTTGACCTCGGTACTGGGAAAGATCATGGAGAGGATCATCTTGAGTGAGCTCTCATGGCAAGTGCAGGGCAGCCGAGGGATCAGGGCCAGCCAGCATGGCTTTATGAAAGGGAGGTCCTGCTTAACCAACTTGGTCTCTTTCTATGACCATGTGACCTGCCTTCTCGATGCAGGGAAGGCTGCGGACGTTGTCTCCCTGGACTTTGGTAAGGCCTTTGACACCGTCCCCCACAACGTTCTCCTGGAGAAGCTGGCGAATCATGGCATAGACAAGTGTACTCTTCACTGGGTAAAAAACTGGCTGGATGGCCGTGCCCAGAGAGTTGTAGTTAATGGGGTGAAATCCAGTTGGCGGCTGGTCACCTCTGGTGTCCCTCAGGGCTCAGTTTTGGGGCCAGTCTTGTGTAATATCTTTATTGATGATCTGGATAAGGGGATTAAATGCACCCTCAGTAAGTTTGCAGATGACACCAAACTAGGAGGGAGTGTTTATCTGCTTGAGGGTCGGCAGGCTCTACAGAGGAACCTGGACAGGTTGGATCAATGGGCCAAGGCCAATGGGATGAGGTTTAATAAGGCCAAGTGCCGGGTGCTGCATTTTGGTCACAACAGCCCCAGGCAACGCTACAGGCTTGGGGAAGAGTGGCTGGAAAGCTGCCCAGCAGAAAAGGACCTGGGGGTGTTGGTGGACAGCCGGCTTAACATGAGCCAGCAGTGTGCCCAGGTGGCCAAGAAGGCCAACAGCATCCTGGCCTGTATCAGGAATACCGTGGCCAGCAGGAGGAGGGCAGTGATGGTGCCTCTGGACTCGGCCCTGGTGAGGCATCACCTCGAGTGCTGTGTTCAGTTCTGGGCCCCTCACTACAGGAAGGACATTGAGCTGCTGGATCACACATCCAGAGGAGAGCCACCAAGCTGGTGAGGGGTCTAGAGAACAAGTCATATGAGGAGAGGCTGAGGGAACTGGGCATGTTTAGTTTGGAGAAGGCTGAAGGGGGACCTCATTGCCCTGTACAACTACCTGAAAGGAGGTTGTAGAGAGGTGGGTGTTGGCCTCTTCTCCCAAGGGAATAATGGCAGGACCAGAGGAAATGGTCTGAAGTTGCGGCAGGGGAGGTTTAGATTAGATGTTAGGAAGAATTACTTTACTGAGAGAGTGGTCAGGCACTGGAACAGCCTGCCCAGGGAGGTGGTGGAGTCGCCATCCCTGGAGGTATTTAAGAAATGTGTAGACATGGCACTTCAGGGCATGCTCTAGTGCCCGAGATTGTTGGTTTGTGTCTTTTTGTGGGTGGGGTGGTGTGTGGTTGTGGGTGTTTGTTTTGGTTTGGTTTTGGTGTTTGGTGTTCTGGGATTTTTTGGGTGGTTTTTTTGGTTTTGGTAGTTGTTTGTTTGTTTTGTTTGTTTGTTTGTTTTTGTTGGTTGGACTCGATGATCCCAAAGGTCCCATCCAACCAAAAATATTCTGTGATTCTGTGATTCATCCTTATATGGAAATTTGACTACTAGATTTAATTTACTTAGACTACCCCTCTAATGTGTTTACTATTAAAATTAAATTTGAAGTAAGAATTCAAAACACAAATAATAACAACAGTTTTCTTAATCATCTTTTTTATTCAGCTGAAGCATTTCTAGGATATTTCTCTAGTTCCTGTCGCTACAAGCTAAATGTGTCATTATGGTGGAGGGAACTCCTTTCTGTGCTTCCTGAGGCTGCAGTCTGTATGCCCACCAAAAGATGGTCACCAGTGATTCCTGAGGAGCAAAGGGCTCCAATGTGGCAGAGGAGGTGACATTTTATTTCATCTTTGTTAGCTTTTTCTTCCTCCTGCAGCATTTATTGTAAACCCATGTAGGGAGCTCTTTGATGTACATAGGGTTTTTACCTCCATAATTACTCATATTACAGTGGTATCCTTGATGTGAAATGCAAAGTACAAAGCCTAGAATGATTTACCACTTCTGTTAATATCACTATTAAAATACTTCTAACTCAAAAAGACTGAAGAAAAGATGCTCTCAGATGGTCTTTGGGCAGAGGCAGCCTCAATGTTGACTAGTGGATGAAGGTCTGACCTGGGCGTTTGCTGAACAAGAAGAAACAGCTCTTAATGGTTTGAAGAATGGTTTGGTTTCAAATGGTTTGAATTTGGGTCTGTAAAAAACCCACAAAACCAAAATAGCAAGAAATTATTTGTGGGAAGACTGCCAAGGGAACCTCTAGCAGACACTTATCAGGTGAATGTGTGATTCAGATCTCTGTTGCTCTCCCTTTGTTCTTGCTTAGCTCTCCTGAATAGTGGGAGATTTTGCTTTAATGGGATTTTTTTGTTTGTTTGTTTGAAAGAAACAAATAGAGAGGAGGCCAACACACTGTAGAAACTCATGGATCTTCTAAAAATCTCACAGGACTTTCAACATCTATACATAGAACAAAAACTACTGGGTTGTAATTTGTAAAATCACGTCAAAGTCACCCACCACTCCCAGTAAATATGTTAAATTCAGTTATCTTCTTCAAACACCAGATCTCTAGCACTGTCACTGTAATCTCTGGTTCAAAGGGGTGCATATTTCAACCCAGTGTCAAGATCAAAATGAAAGGGAAAGATCACACTTACAGGACTTTGGCCAGCTAATGTACTCGGTATCCCCACATTTCCTACTACAACTGCAGCCCTACAATAACACAACTCCATTCAAGCCCATCCCAGGCTGTGCTCAGCCCCAGCTGGCTATTTATCCCAGCCCTTACATATGCTCAGCTGTTGCATAATTATAGGCCAACGTCTCTGGGCTCTTCATGCTGTAAAATTCATGAGCGGATAGTTTGCAAATATATGGCCAACAATTTGGAACAGAATAATTTACTCGGCTTCTGTCAATGGGGTTTACAATCAGGCTATTTCTCCATCACAGCTTACTGGGAGCATTCAGGAATTTTCTTGTGCCCTTGCTAATAGTAAGCAGGTGGATGCTATCATTTCACATTTCTTTTTCTTTTTTTGTTTTTTTCTTGTGGGGCAAAATGTTCTGCATAACAAGCTCACATAAAATTTAAAATGCACAGGATAGAACTATAAGTTAACTTTATCACCTGGATTTAGTGATAGCCCTTTGCACCGAACGCGATTTGCATACATCAGAGATTCCTGGACTGCATGTGTCCAGGTCACTTATTCATTATTATAATTTATTTCTAGTATAGCAATACCTAGTGGCCCCAGGGAAAGGCAGTTACATATATACGCATATAATGAAAAGACAGTTCTTGCCCTGAAGAGCTCAGCATAGAGCTACCTTCCTGGTACAACAGCACCCCATGCAGAGATGCCAGGGTTGTCGCTAAATGAGATGATACATTTATGTAGTGTAGTATAATGCCATGCAGAGATACTCTCTGTCCTGGAAGCAGTGTAGTTACATCACTACAGACCTGTATCTGGGCTAAATTTGCTGTAAATAATGTATAAACTGACAGCTACAATGCTTCCAGTTTCAGTGATCTCTGAAAAAGCATTTTACTGTGCAGACCTATTCTTTAAATATGCTACCTAAACAGAATAGGAAAAGTAACAGCTAAGGGTTTAAAATTGTCAGACTCAGGAGGGAATTTAGGGCAGAGGTACTTTTTTTTCCACCATGGGTTTAGTTGTCAAAGTAGGATAATATTCCTCGAGAACAGTCTAAATGAACCTATGATCACTGGAGAAAAAAAACAACAAACCAACAACCAAAACAAAAAAAATAATGAGACCCTCAACCCCAAACCAATTTATTTTGATGAGTAAATATTCATATATTTTAAAATTCCCACACCTAATTGCATACATGGATAGATCTGGCGGGAATGAATTCCTTAGAGTAGCAATAAGCTTCTTACAATGACAAATAAAATTGAATTGAGACTAGGTGATTTTTTAATATTTTTTTTCACTTTAATAAAGAAATATTTTAGTACAGGCAGGAATTAGTGCAAGGAAATCCCATGGTCTGTGCTACACAGGCGGTCAGATTACATTAACACAGTGGTCCCTTCTGACTCAACAGTCCATTAACCTAAGTATGAAGTTAGAGGAGAAGGGGGGATAAAATTTGACTGTGGAAGTAATTGATTTTTTCAGGTCAGAAATGAAATCAAATCAGAACAGCAAACATCACTTAGGATCAGCATTTTTATTTATTTATTTATAATGTTCAGCAAATTGAAACAATTTAGTTCAGGCTGAGTATTTACTTCAACCTGAGATAATCTGATTAAATTCCTTTTAGAACATGTTTAATATAAAGCACAGGTGGAATTCATAAAGCCGAGGAGGTGTGAAAGGGGTAGTTTACAGGCTTTGTAGTCCCTTTGAGGAAATTTCTATCAGCTTGATCCTCTGATCTCTTCCCTATCTATACATGTCCATATGGATTACTTTTTATTTTCCAACAGATATATAAAAATAAAAGCAAGTCACTGTTTCATGCTTCCCAGGATATTTGAGTGTTGAATTTGAGAAGGCAAACTCAAAGAACACCATGATCTTTTTTACAAGATTTACTTTACACTATTAATGACAATGTGGAGCAGCTAAACAAAAATCAGAATAGAAAATATTTTAATTTTACATAAAAGCATCATGGGAATTATTATACTGTGATATTTTGCTCTATTTTGGAATGACAAAAAAAATCAGGTGTCAATTTCTCTGAGATACTGAGATTCTGAGCTACAAGTATTAGTTATGTCTAACTTTTATGTAGGTACTCAATCTGACAATTCTCTGATCTATCTCTCTTTTGGGGCTTTTAAAGTAACAGTCATTTTCAAGGTGTGTGCCAGGTGCATTTGAGCTGAAGATGCCATCCTAAAAATAATTAAATAATTAAGAATTAAATACAAAGAGCAGCTTGGGATCTTCCTTTTCCCTGTGGCTAATTTTTTCCCCACAGGTCATAAAAGCTGCTGGAGCAATTATCATCCTGTTAAATTCTGGAAGAGCACGTTTAAATAATTTAAAAAGTGATCTGTTTTTTAATATAATTACTATCATTATATTTTTTACATGGGATTGAACTAAGAGATAAGTACCTTCTAAGTCAATAAATATCTTGGCCTGAAGCCCTGGAACTTTATTTATCTGTGAAGTGTTTATCTTACTGAATCCTCCCTAGAAAAACAAAATAATTATTGCTTAATGATAGTAGATGTGAATTTTCTCTTTCAATTACAAAGCAGGATGCTTAAAGTTTTTCCACCATTAGAGAAGCCTCTCTTGATTCTGGTTGGAAATGGAGAACCATAAAGTGAAACATGGGATATAAACCCACAGGCACTCTTTTCCTCTATTGCCCACAACACAAGTAGCAATGCAAGAGTTTGGCTCCCTCCCTGTGAACTCTGCAGGAATCACTCCATTGCTGTTAGTCAATCAAGCCCTTGGGGAAGAAAAGATCCCACTTACTAATAAGATTTCAAGGGTCACCAAGGGAAGACTATTCATTATGATGGTCTTGTTTTCTGAGGAATGGTAAAAGACTTTCCAAGGTGAAGTACTGGGATGTAATCTCTTTCTAATCTCTAGGAACTGCCTTTTTGTGTTATTAATATTGCTTCCCCACCATAGGCTACAGCTCCAGAAAATATGTAACACATGCTTAACATTAGGCCATTTTCAAATCCCATTGATTTCTGTGACATTCAAGCATGTGCTTTAAGTAAAATTATAGTTCCTTCTCCCCCTTGGGAAAAGAAATTATCCCCTGATTTAAATAACATCATGCATACATATTGATAAATAATTTATTTTATGTTCAAGACCCACAAAAATGTTTAGTAAATAATCATCTTATTCCCTGTGCGTCTTTCAAATCTTCATTTTCAGGGCCATTGCTATTAACAGCTACTAATCATGGATTCATAGAATAATTAAGGTCAGAAGGGATCTCTGGATGTTATCTAATCTAGACTGATGCTAAATGCAAGCTTAATTAAATCAGGTTGCACAGAACCTTGTCTGGATATCTCCAAAGATGAAAGTTCTACTATTATTTCTATTTTTTGCTGTTGTTGCTATTAAAATTATATATTGAAAAAAAGCCAAGCAAAAATTGAGACCAAATTTCCCACGTTCTCTAAAAACTCCCAGTTCAGTTATCAGTGCCCACATGAACTTTTAATCCATCCTTAAGTAGGATGTTCTCCCCAAAGATGAAGTGAAAATTTGTTATTTAAGTCAATTCAATTGAAGGAAAATAAGCACTGTGTTATCAGAAACTCCTCAGAGGATGCTGACTATGACATAAATGTGCATTTACATGTATTTGCCCTCGCTGCTCCCTTCTGGGTAAATGGGAGTTCATAATATCCCAAAACTCATGGGAAACCACCCCATTAAAAGGGACAGCGTTAAGGTGGGTGATGATTGCATGGAGGGAAGAAAGAGAGGGCTGCAAGGGATCTTAGGAAGCGTGTAAGAGGAAGGAACCCATACAGACTCTTACCTGGAATGGCAAAGCATTAAATCCAAAACACATCTGTGAGCTAAAAGCCTAAAGACACAGATATCTATAGCAGTTTTGCTATAGTATCCATTTTCTGAGGAGTGAGATGTAGAGAAAGGGGATGAACCATCACGAGCAAGAGGCTGGTACAGGACAGATTCCAGCACAAGGGGAAGGAGAAAGGGATGATGATGATCAGAAAAAACAGGGGCAGATGGGGGAGGCTGATTGCCATACTGACTGATGGGAGTTGTGAGCTGGTAGTGGACAGGAGCCTGGGGAAATAATTTCTCAGAAAATTAGGAGCACCAGTGGTCAGATCCCCTGGGGAAAGCCACTCCTAAATGAAAGTTGAAGAATGTGGGGGAGAAGGTGGCTTAGGAATAGAGATGGCAACAAAGGAATGAGAGCACAAGACCTGTAAAGTCTGTAAGGATTGTTATAGACACTATTAAATTTGAAGTGCCATTTCCTTCCTCCCCTCTTCCCTCCCCCCACTCCCTACCCCCACCCCTTCCTTAAAATAAGCCATGTGAGAAGGGGAATCATAGTGAACTAAAAATGACCCATTGATCCAGAAGCTACATCATCAAGCAAGGTTTTCATGCTCTCCTGGGCCTATCACAGAAACCACCCACTATTTCCATTTCCTTACCTCCTACTGCTATAGCATTTTATAATCCCATTCTATTGTTCTGTTTTTCTCTCTTCCTTTTGCTCTGTAAAAAGCAGACAGGGGATATATTTACAGAACTTGTTGTTCCTAAACTAGCACAGGCTGTAAATTATTCCTGAGCATCTGCTATCAGATTCTGATGGATGTCCTTAGCTGCTTGATACAATCTCTGTAAAGTCAACATTGAATATTCTTTCTCACCACATTCTGGTCCTACACTAGCACCAATCTCCTCCCTTATCTCTTCATCTCCTTTCAGCTGGTGTACCCTCAACGACTCCCAAATCTACCCAGATTCCCCCCCTTTTTATGGTCCAGTTCCAAACCCAATATTCCCACATTTCAGTTCTGAAACCATATTCTCTTCTAGAAATCTACTTGCCCATCTTCCTGCCATCCTGAAAAAAGATCTTAGATAATCAGTCTGCATAACAGCTAGTTTTTTGCACACATCTTGGACCTCTTAGACTAAAAGAATAGAAGGAATTCATTGGGAGCTACAATTCCAGATTTGGACCTGGTGTGCGAGTCCAGCAAAATCCATGAGATGCAGGGAAGGTACCTTGTGCAAGGATGCACAACACCAACAGGGAGTTCTCTTGCTTCAGAAATAGGACACTTTAACATGAAAAAATAAAAAAAGGAGATAATTTCAGACTTGCTCTAACTCCAGATTGAAATTACAGTTGTATGCACAACACTTACAAGCACGCAATTAAAGACAGGGCTACTTCTTCCTCCTGCAACACATGCTCTGACATTCAAAGTCCAGAGTGATTACACCAAGGCAGACCAGCTTTGTGTCTTGTGGCCTGACTGGAGCGTGTTACTTACAAGTTGACTCATCACTGGATTTATACGTGAGGTAACTGTGCAGTGCTGTTAGCTTTGCTTATGACTGGCTGCATGCATTCCTTGTTTCAGGTTTGAATTTCTGCTTCTTTTGTGATGTCCATAGATCCAAAGGGCCACCTGATATCAGAGTGCTAAACAGTACGTCAAACACTCACCACTTGAGCTCATAACAGCATGATTCATTCTCCATAGGTGATATGGCTTCTGCAGTTTCCGTTTATATTTTGTGCAAACTGAGAAATAAAGCCACCACTTATATGTCATGTGGATGTTGTTAGTGTCACTTTGAAGGCCATTTCAGAATAATGTCATTCTTCCTAAAATTCAATGTTCTCTTATATCGGGACATAGTATTTTAATTTTTGCGACCTTAGATACTAAGGCTCTGCTGTAAACTAAACAGAAAGAGTAAGACTAAGTATATACTAGTAAATTCAGCTCTACATTGGAAGCCAACCATCCAACAGTTTTAACAAACTGTTATCCTGGGCATGGCTTTGCTTAGTGACGTTTAGGGCTCTCCTAAACAGCCCTTGAAGAGTTAGTAATAGGCACACGTCCTTTCCTGGGGAATCAGGGAGTTCAATTGCTTGAATGCAAACCATTCCACACCAGCAGGTCTCAGTGCTGAAGAACAGTCCCCAGTCACATTTAAAGCACTTGAATAAAGCCGCTGAAATCAAAACTACACATTCCTCCAATATTTTAAGGAATTCACAATATATGAGTTCCGCATGGAACTGTTGTATGTGTTGTTTCCCAAATGTGTGGATGAAGAACACCTTGACTTATGATATTTACTTTCTGTACTTGTGTTTTCTTTTTATCTCACATGACTTAGGAATTATTTCGCACTTTATTCCATGCTGGCAGATTAAAAGATTTAGTACAAATCTAATAAGAAGTTAGTAGTATACACATTCTGCTTGGCAACCTCTTCAAACAATACCATGTATAATCCAATCCATACTTACTTATACTACTTAGCAGAAGACATTTGCAAAATGTAGATGTACAGTCTTGCATGCTATCAAATGAGGCAATCATGATGTATCTGTCCCTTCAGAAGTAAGAAAACTCTGTTGGAGTCAATATCTTTTGGCAGGTGGTATAGAGAAAAAAGGAATGAAAAGGAAGAAGATTTGAGAGAAAGATTAAGCTATAATCACTGCAAAAGTTTCTATAATGGAAGATCCAGCCACTGGTTTGCATGGTTCTATTCTATCTGAGTTGTTCAGGTCGGCATTAAACAATATAAGATTAAGCACTTGTCAGGCGAACTAATGAGTTTTGGATTGATTTCTGTCTTCTGCAATGCTACTAGCATTTTTGACAGGTATGATTTATAGGGCATTCTTTGGGCCTGTTCATGAGAAGAGCTGTTTATTTTGGTTGATGGACAGGGTTTCTAATGTTCCCAGTGGAGTGTGCAGATGGCAGGAAGGACAGTAATCTTTGAGACCATCTCTCAATGTCTAGGGTATGTCTCTTATAAATTTGTAATCAAGACCTCAAGAAACTAATGTGGGCAGGCTGCCTCTGAAATTGTTTTTGCGACCTTTGGCCAATGTAATGCTCCCTGAAAAATGTATGTCTGGTACTTTTGCTGTTTAGTAAATGGAGCTTGTATAGGCAATCAAGGAACTATACTTTCCTTTTTAACTGATGTGACATATATACACAGACGCAGAGTTTTACACATTTACAGTTCTATTCCCTCTGGCTTAGAAGACTTTTTTTTGCACTTTTAATGTCTATGGATATTTAGTGCACTAGTAGACTACGAAAAAAGCAGCCAGGCAGTCTGTGTTGGAAACCTAATGGAATCTTTAAGGCGCGAAGATAACAAATCTAAGCAGCTGCATCACTGAATAGTTTTTATTCTCATCTGCTGTTCTTTCTATCATTTGATATTCTTTTCTATTTGTCTTACTTATAATTAGATTGTAGTGCCTTGGAAAGATAGGAATGTAGGCCAGGCCTAAGCTGATATAGTTGCATTGACTGAAAAAGCTGCACTAATATAGAGACAATATGGGCTATTGTTTTATCATTTTCTTAATTCCAAAATCTAAATAATGAATTTTTAAAGAGGGTGTAAAATCCGTTGAATAACACAGATATGAGTATTTCCTGAAAGCTTAAGAGAAAAGTACTGATTGTGGTGTGAATTTAAACATCTAATATGTACTACTTTCACACCTGTCAGATGGTAAATAATGGTAACACCATCCTAATACGATTCCATGGTTCAACTCTAACTCCAGTCCTGCACAGCTCAGTTATCAAAAATTTGGCTTCCTAGCACTGGGAACATAATAGGAGGTTTGATTTTGAGACAGTTTAAACTGCTGTCATACGAACCTTAGTTTTACAACTTTGAAGCCTTTGACCTAATCTTTTATTCAGATCCTTTTGGCCTTTTCAGTCGTACCACTAAGTCCAGTGATGGGGCTCTCTTCCACCACCCACCCTCTCTCGAGTATGTTTATCTTTTAATACAAACCCTAATTTTTCAAGAAGTTCACTCCGTCCCTGTACCATTCTGCATGTAAGATGATGATTTTTGACTTCAGAACAACTGTGAACATTGAATCCAGGTAAGGTATAATGATGCTATAATGACTAGCAGGGCCTCAGTTACTCAGTAACTGAGTTACACACAGTAAGTGACTCAGTTACCTCCATAGGCCTTTGACACTTTGAGATGGGCTTGTGTGTGTCCAAGACAGGACAGATCCATAGAAGACAGACAGAGATGACACAAAGCCTGTAGGACAGGTGAGCCCTTCTGGACAGGCAGCTGCCGGGCAGACCAAATACCACTTGATGTCTGTGATTAAGCAGCTAAATCAAGCCTTGCATGTATCCCTGGGGAGCCTCCCACTTGAATTTTCTGCACTCTAAAAGTCCTCTAGCTTCCATTCATACCCCACTGTCCTACCCCGGCATAGAAACATAGAATTGAATTGTAGAATTGTAGAACCATAGAATCATAGAATCTTAGAATGGTTTGGGTTGGAAGGGACCTTAAATATCATCTAGTTCCAACGTCCTTGCCATGGGCAGGGACACCTCCCACCAGACCAGGTTGCTCAAAGACCCATCCATCCATGGTCTTGAACACCTCCAGGGATGGGGCATCCACAGCTTCTCTGGGCATCCTGTTCCAGTGCCTCACTACTCTCACAGTAAAGAATTTTTCCCTAGTATCTCATCTAAGTTTCCCCTCTTTCAGTTTAAAACCTTTACCCCTTGTCCTATAGCTACACTCCCTCATAGAGTCCCTCCCCATCTCTCCTGTAGGCCCCTTTTAGGTACTGAAAGGCCACTAGAAACTCTCCCCGGAGCCTTCTCTTCTCCAGGCTGAACGAGGCCAGCTCTCTCAGCCTTTCCTCATAGGAGCGGAAGCCCTCTGATCATCTTTGTGGCCACCAAAAGCATGTTGGTGATGACAGCAACACTAGCAAGAGTGACAGCAGAGCTGACAGTCAGGTTGGGGAAGAAAGCAAATGCAGTGATGGCTGCCAAAGCAGCAGGAGCAGCCAAACTTGCATAAGTGACAGAAATAACAGAAACATAACATTTTCCGAAACACATTTACTGCTAAGGTCATTGACTACTAAGACAACTTCTTATATCTTGCAATAGGTACCCATAGAGTAGAGAAAAATCAAGCTTAAAATGAGCACTGGACCAGAAAAGACTGTTGACATTCAAGCACTAACATCCAAACAGCCCTTTTATATGTTCAGTGGACACACTTGACTTGCTGCCAGAGTCGTTCCTTGACTTAAATAGCATGCTTTGTCTTTCTTATCCACAATAACCTAAGTAGTTTGAGTAGTTTTGCCTCCTCCTGGCCTCAGCTAAACAATGCAACCTCTTCTCATAGGATTTTATTGCCCAACTATCCTTTTGCTCTCCGTTTAGGGAGATGCGGGGTCTCTCTGCTGATGCTCCAAGTCATTGAATTATATTAGTGAGGCATCAGATCTCTGCTAAAACACTGTGACTTGCTGCAGCATGTATAATCTTAGAGTTGCTGCCTCATTATCTGTGAGCGCACAGCTTATGTTTGGTTTGGAGCTAGGCTTAGCATGTCCTCAGAGCTGCCTGCGAGTACAGTGTAGACAAAGTGTCAGCCTCCTCATTTATGAATTATTCAAACTCCCTTCTCTACAGGTTCATCACTAAACTTGTTCCAGTATTATTACTTTTTTTTTTTCTAAACCTACATGTCAGAACTATCTATACAATTTCAGGTTGCTTCTCATCAGAATTTTGTGTGGAGAAATTAATGAATCCTTACCTCTACTGAAAATACCTCATCGAGTAGTCACAGCTGCTTTTCCCATGGCTGCATGCTGTTGAGCACTCTTCTCCGATGATTGACGAGAACATCCTGATCTTTCTTCCCTTAAGATGTTACTAAGTGATGACCTAGCAGTTTGTACATTACATTCTTGCTATTACCTTCTCCGCTCATGGGCTTCCATATTGCCGTAAGAAATTTAACCATCTTTACCCTTGTCCACTACATTATCCATTTCTTCCAATGTGGTATGTAATTTTCACTCTGCACTCATGATGCCTTCCTCCTTCATGCCAGCAGCAAATTTCATAAGCAATCTCCTATACTTCATACCAAGATTACTGTTTAAAAAGTAATAATGCATGAACCCAGCCTCTGCAAGTAAGCTATTTCTGGCCTCATATCACCTTTTTTAATACAGTTTCTTACCTCTTTAAAGCTCTTGAAGGACTCCCCATTTTCTGCTCCTTAACAGCTAGTATCTTATGTGGCAACAATGAAATATTTTATTAACATTTAGCTCCACTGGATTGACCAGTTTGTTTTCTTTTAGCGAAAAACATTTATTTTATTTGCAAAAGATACATACTTTCTCTATAGAAAACATTTATTTTTATGCAGTACCTCCTCTGTTTTCGCCATCTGAATGTTTCATTACTTGGATTCTCATGAAGTAGGGCATGCTATTGAGATCAAATTGATGAAACTGAAGTCTAGTGGATAGGGTAGTCTTGTTATGGTCTAGAGGATAAATTGTTTTCCCTTTGTTAAACATGGGTATCGTGTTTGCTGTTTCCATTTGTTATACATGATAACACCTAACTCAATACAAACATTTTTTTATAGCTTTGTAATTTTAGATTAGTTGATGACGGTGTCCATTACAGCCATTGTGAGAATGAAACTCATGAGGCATTGACTCTGTCTTGTTTATGGTCATTTATTACCATTCTGACCTTAATATAAAAAAATATAAAAAACAAAGAAAAAATGTTCATCCAGTTTTAGGGCCAGTCCTGGGATGGTCTTGCTTCCTCTGGGCTTGAACAGTGGAAAATTAAGGACTGAGCTAGATCCCCTACACCCTTACCATCACGTTCACTCTCTGCTCACAGGAGGATGCCCCAGCTGCCTGGAGCTGTAAACCCTCTTCACTACCAGCAGAATGAGGCAGATCTTTCTCATGCAGGGGTGAGATGCCTTATAACCCTTAGTCCCTTCGTGTCTGCTTTGGCTTAGCCATAGTTTAAGCTAGCAAAAACCTTGGAATCTAACTTGTTTGCAGCAAGTTCCTGCTAAAGTTCAGAGAGTTACTTCAGGACTCAGAATGAAAACTCAGATTGCGCTGCAATTTTATTGACGCCTGCAGTCAATAAATCTCCCCTCCCTCAAATGAGTGAGTAAGCGCAGCACACAATCCATTTCTCACCACTGTTTTTCTTTGGTTTGATCTGTTAAGAGTGAAAGCTATTTTGCTTCCTATTTGGCCCCCGCAGGTTAAAGGGACAGATGAATTTGGGTGAAATAGTACAACTGTCACCTACTGGTTTCAAATGAGGTCTGTGAAAGGATTACCCAGGACTTCAGGTGGCAGATGACTTTTTTTCTCATACTGCAGATCAAAAATTAATTTGTAGGAAGAAAAAAATGCTCTTTAAGAAAAACTAATAACTTTGATGGCATATTGCAGGTAATCCAAAGTTCACTTTCTGTCCTCAGAACCCTGCTATTCACACCCAATAGCAAATGAATCAATCCCAGACTATTATGGATTATTATTACTTCTGTGTATATAGCAATAAAACCTTATGGGCATGACTGTTGTCTTCTAATTTCCCATCTGTGTCTTGTGTCAGTGAGCTGTACCAGTGACCTTTTCTATGACCACAACCATTCTCTGTTTATACTGCAGTTTCCCCACTTGTGCAGTGAAAATAATGACAACTTTCTTTCCAAGGGCATAGGACGACATGACAATGAATAATGTTGCACGGCTCTAATTCAAAGTCCACTGAAGTAGCTGAGAATCTTTCAGCCAAATTCAACAGGCACTCAATCAGGTGCTATAAAGGCCAAATCATTCTATTACAGAACAAATCTCACGATTAATTTGTCCCCATTTGTGAGGCACCAAATCATATAGCAATCAACCCTAATTTCTGCAAACAGATTTGTTTATTCATTTATTCATCATTCATTTTTCATTCCATAATTTTCAGCCTTTGGCAGGTTCCCAGTAAAATTGTTCAGTGTTTATTGCCCAGAATGATGTTCTGTGATTGCCCATCTGAATCATATGGCAAGGGTTTTAAACTGCTTGGTGGAATGACAGAAAGAGAAAAATAATGAATTGGGATATGATTTGGGTTTTTTTCTTTCTATTTTTTTCCAGCTGATGAACTCCCTGAAAGTTTTCAGACTGCTGTGCAAGTCCCTGGAGAAATTTAATTTACATAGATTACAATTTTGAATGTCCAAATGTGACCTTTCTCTCTGGCCTTTCCTGGAACTTTTGGAATTAGGCAATGGACTATAGGCTATGTCTGCTCTGGTAAATTAAATGTTTCTCTTACTGGTCTTTGACAGCAAGGCCAGTAGGCAAGGATCAAGCACATTCACACAAGTAACATTTCTTCCTGTCCAATACTGAGTGGCTGTGTACACAGTGCCAACTGAGATTGGTTTCTTGCCCTTAAAAACTTGCAAGGTATTGCAGAACTTGACACAAGGGAAAACTTTCACAAATATACTACTTAAAAGCTCAAACTCCAGAATCTGGGAGTACTCTTTGACAACCAAAATCTCCAAGTCCAGCAGAATGCAGGCTGAAAGCTGTGTGTTTAGATAAATAAACAGTTTTACTGAAGGTTGGAAAGGGGTGGTGAGTCCGTGCAACTTCAGGCATGTAATTTGGTCAACTAACATCAGCTTCAGTTTCAACTGTCTCTGTTTATAGCTATTGGAGAGAAACATGTGCCTTCAGAGGCTTATTTGGAGAACCTGCACAATGTGAAGAGATTTTGGGCCTTTAAATAGGTGCAAGCCATGAATAATTTGATCATATTGAGACTTGGAAAATTTTGCACTTCCTTTAACAGATTAAAATATATCTCATTCAGGTTTTCTCATTCTTCTTTTATTTTTTTCTTCCCAAACCTATCCATCTATTTCCAATTCCTGACTTTATAAAATAAATTCAGAAAAGATTTAAAATAACACATGAAATTATTTGAGCACATATATATAATGAAGACATCAGACCAAATCTCATGGCAAGGATAGGGAAACATAGGTGAAGTTTTTCTGGGGAAGTTGTGAAAGCTCCAGCATGGGAGGATTTTAACAACAGATTCTACAAACATCTATCTGAAAGGCACTGGGTGAGCTGGTATTTTTCTGGGGCAAAGGAATGGACCAGAAAACCTATTGAGACTTTGATTATCTTATTATCTAGCAGCCCAGGGTTTCATAGATTTATGGTTGTTAAAATCTTATGACTGGAATTTCATGTCACTCTCCTGGACAATAGGCAATCAGATAAAAATACATACTATCAAATTAGAGGTTTATGTTTTGATAAATGTGTGCTTAACCCTATTTTGTCAAAATACAGTGTGTCAGCCACTATTTTAATGGCTATTTTGCATAACGTGGTACTTTCAAACAGAATTGTTTAATATTTTGATGTTAAGATCTAAAAGTGAATAAAAGAAGCATTTTATCTATAGGTGTTAACTTCATATTATTTTATAGATAGGGAAACTGAGACAATGAGGAAAGAAAAAAAAAAAAAGACTAGTTTTGAAATCCCCATGAAACCCATAAAGCCACAATTTTGCCCATGTTTTCAGGCATTAACTGCCAGTTTGTACTTGTGTTTAATGTCAATAATCTAACGCAGTAAATTACTTTTTGACTACGAATTGTGAAGCTAGTTTTGACAACATACGGAGTCCTATGTTCCATTGATATGTATAAAGCATATCAATATCATGGGACCAAATATCATCATGGGAAAATGAGACCTGTGGATCTGAGGAATATATAGACAGTTTGTATTTTCTGACATAAATTAAATCCCTTTCAGAGAGCTTAAAAATCTGTTCCTGGCCTTTACGATTCAGCAGCAGACTCAAAATGTTGGCCCCGGTTATCTCACGTTTTAAACAGAAGATGCACTACCTCTCACATTTGATCAATGCTGTAACATGTCACCTCAGTCATGGCTCCCATCTTCTAATTTAAACTCTTTGCAGAGTAATCTACTAAAACCATTATTTTCTACTGGAGCACAATCCTTTGTTGTTATTCATTTTTGGGGCTCTACAGCGTTAAAAAGAAAGACTTCATGTGACCTTCAAGACGGAAGGTCTTGTTGGGTTTACCACCTGCTCCATTGATGGCCAACAGACCAACTTTTAAGGTGTTCAGAATATATTTTGGTAGTTAGTATAGTTTTAGCAGAAATTTAATCAACTTGCCCCTGTTAAATATTTATCCAATTATGCCAGTGACAAGCGAAAAATGAATGAATCCCTTTTAACGTAATATAAAATAGCACATAGCAGAAGGGAATTTTATCATTAAAGATATAATGAGATCATGAACACCTCCAAAGGGGTGAGTTAATCAAATAAGGCCATAATATGACAAGCAGCCTGTCAGAAGAAATTCTATTTGCTGCAGTATGCGAGTTGCATTTGAGTTAATAATTGAGTCGCGTAACCGTTCTACCAGCCTTGTTAGAGGATGTCACACTCAGCTCCTCTGATGAAGGAGGACAAAAGTAGATTGTATGAAAGGGGAATTCCAAAAGCTGGTATTGGCAGTGGTATAATTACAGGAATTACTGACAGTTACAGATACAAACCTTTTCCCCAGGCACATAATGTATATTGGGCTCCATTCTCCAAAATAGTAACTGCCCCACACTAAGTATGGATATTTGTACACCTGAACAACTAGCTGTGTAGAGAGAACAGTCTAAAGTATATGGCGGAGGAGACTCAAAATTGTTATTTTTCTTTTGAAGAGGAAGAGTTCAAGGCCGTATCCTTAGCTGGTCTAAAACCTCACAGCTCTGTTGACTTCAGCTGAGCTCTGATGATTTACACAGGCTAATGCTCTGTCTCACAGTATGTAGTCTTTTCCCATTAATGTTTACCTGCTGTGCCATAATGACTACAAAACACCCGACAATAGCTAGACAGTGGGTGTGCTGTGGCTGCCACTTACTACACGAATCATAATCATGCTACTGGTACCTTGCACTTCCTCCATTTATTTGTCATACCCATCTGGTGTCCCTCCTACATAGACCAAGAGTAGATACTGTCTACAAGTGCAGTTCTCATCCTACATTGGGAATGAAAATAGCATTGCAAGAGCAATAAGCAAAAATTAGCATCTGATTTCTAATAGCAACAAAACAGTAAAATAGAGGCTCTCTCCCTCCAGCAGCTCAAGGTGCGTGGACTTTGTAAGTGGTGTTTTGTAGAAGACGAAATATAAGGTAGTAAAAGAGCAAAGGATTAGCTTGTGATTATACTATTGGCAGATCTTCTTCCAGCTGTAAAAGAAAAAAATGATGAGGAAATTCATATTATTATTAAGCATAACTTCACTACAAGTAATAAATGCTACCAAGTCTAAAGCTGTACAGAAGCTGTCATAATAAATCCTGAATCCTGGCAAAATTCATTAAAATTCATATTTTGTGGACTCTCTGAAAAAGAACCAAATAACTGCTGACACAGTGTACTAGCTTTGGATAAGTTTGTCTTTTGAAAAATTCAAGAATTCAAAATACAGCTCATGCAGAAGGAACTCGCATGGATTTAAATTTAAAATTGTGTTCACTTATCTACAGTGACCTGTCTTACTGGCCATGTTACTGGCTGGTTTACCGATCTTGTGCTCTTTGTATAAGAACAGAAGACATGAGAATACCATCTCTGAACCTTGCTCATCTAAAACACAGCTGCTTCTAAAAACAATCATTTTCCAGGAACCGGGATGCAGCAGTCATATTGTATCTGAAGTAGCTTAAAGAAGAAAATACTATCATAGCAGTGGGCAGAAATAATACCAGCAACCATAACATAGACATATATATTATAAAAAAAAATAAAATCAATGTTCTACATTGGATTTCAGATGATCCCTATACAAGACTGTCTTTACCACTTATCTTGTGATTCTACCATAAACCCATAATTCACTCTTTGTTCCCTGCTTTAGTGAGCCTTGCAACATTTTATTTGTGAATCAATTTCCACCTGTCAGTTCAGAACAACTGTGCTTCACTTCCACCATCCTTTGTCTCTATCTATTCATAGTACCTTTAATATAAAGAAAGCCTCTTTTATGAGTTACTGCTATGCCTGCTGCAATGGGACACTCATCTTGGTTGAAGCAGCAGTTTATTACAAACCACATCAAAATGTCCTGACCTCCCCAAATAGTTAGTAGAGTGCTTGCAGAACATCTACAATATTGTCCCCAAAGAAGGAGACCCCTGTCTTCAGTCAGATGGAGGTAGGAGCTGCTCAGCATTTCTGCTTCAACTCCTCGCTAATTTTACATTGTGACACTTTGCTGATTTTATTTTCTTAGTAAAATATACATTAAACCAACCTATGAGGCTGTTTAAGTAGCTGCCACATGCAAATAGGTCTTTTGTATCCTTCAGGAAAAGCAAACAGCTTCACAGAGGAATAATGAATAGTAGCACCCAGTGAAATCATGTAGCAGATTAAAAGATGGGCTTTAGTGAGATGGCCACGCATTAAAATGCATTTCCTGTGGCCAGGGACTCAAGATGTTAAAACACTGAACAAGCTTCTGCAAGTTCAGGCTAGAAAAGATCCCATAAAGTGGCAGCAGTTTTAGTCTCAGAAACTGGCTGACTTAGCCTAGGGTCATGAATCCAGGTGCTGGATGTAGGTGCAACCCATATAGAAAAAAAATGCATAGAAAACCATCAACCACAATAAAAAGACTGTCATCCAAAACAATAGAGTTGAAGGTAGGACCTCAGCACCTACTTGCTCAGCCTACGCAAGTTCTCAAGTAGAGTTGTCCAAGCAACTCAGGCTGTGATCCAAATCTTAGCTGAGTTCCATTTAAGTCTCCTGATGTAGGTGTCTGTATATGTGGTAGATTTCTAAGCTACTTTTATCAGTGGAAAGAGATAATGCAATCTCAGTGGTGTCTAGGGTACAATTTAGATGAGTAGCCAGTTCACAATGGAGATTTGTGGGAGAGAACAATTCTGGAGGACCAACTGCCCTGGCAAGCTCTCCACTGACTGTAAAGACAACTTCACTGTCCAGCACAGAAGTGGATACTTACATACAGGCACCTGAGTGTAATTATAGCTATTTTAAGGAAAATCTAAATCCTACTGACTGGGGTGGGGTTTTTTGGGTGGGTTTGGGGGGTTTGGTTTTGGGGTTTTTTTAATTATTTTTCGTTTCATAAATAAGGTGAGTATTCTCCAGACTAAGGAGGCCCATTAGAGAAGATTTTGGGATTCTCTTAAAATTATTTAGTCCCTCAAGATGGCTGACTCTTGCCGATAGGAAAATCCATTAACCCTAAGGCTGTCGAAGTCAGAGGCACGTGAAACATTCTTGATGAGCAGAACCAACTTACACAGGTCCTCCTATCAAATACTAGAGCAGGATAGCCATATAGAAAAACAGAATGTCAACATAGGATATCAAATCCTACCAGATGCTCATCAAATTATTACCCAAGCCAAATCCCCAGTGCAACTGTTACATCCCCTATTTTAGTCATACACTAAGATTTCAGTTCCTAATAAAGCTGCCTATGAACTTGCATATTCAGTAGGCATTCTGGCAGGGTACTACAGCATACCAACACAGAAGGATAAACAGCAGAGCTATAAATAAGTGGAACCCTGCTTCCAAGAAACACTAACACTACACAGCTCACTATCTGTAATTTAACAGAGTGTTGAAAGACCAAGTATTTTGCAGTCGTCTTCAGGCTGGGCAGGGACAGGGAGAATGACTGAAAGTGAATCAAAAGGAGAAACAACTCTCACAACCAAATAAACAAATACAAAAGAAATAGAATAGAGAGTATGTGGCTTAGGGAGACTTAAATTAATTATCAAATGGTGGAGTTCTAAAAGAGACAATTGATTATTTGTAGCATGCTTCCTTTGCAGTCAATATATAAGAAACAAGGCATTTGGGTCACATCTTCTGCAAATCCATGTTTTGTCAGAGCTCAGATTTTTTGCCTATATTTAAATCAGACGCATTGCAGTTTTTGTAGATTGTTCCTATATTTCAACTCCTCTTTGCTTGCTTATTCTTTTATTTCCTTGTAGGTACAAACTTCTTCAGAACAAACGTTTGAAAGAGATCTGAGGACAGGACTTTGAAACTTGGGCAGTCGGAACCCCTTTGAGCTGTGTATTTCCACCTGATGGCCCTCAAAGCACTCTAAATGCTTTAGAAGGTGAGGGGCAGAGGTAGAAGGATGCATTTTTTTATGTATCATTAACTTTTCCTTCCTGAGTTGGAAGAGATCACCTCTGTCATTTCACGAATGTTGCTAACAGCAGAGAGAATTTTTTCCCTGTGTCATAAGTATTTGAAGAAGCAAAATTGCAATTCTAGTCCTGATGCTATTGTGCTGCTTTGAAAAGCTGTGGTATAGATAGAGCTATTGTAACAAAATTACAATTCTGTAGGTGTAGTAGTGTCTGAACCACAAGACTGCATAAGTATCTATCATCTCACTCAATAACTGAATGCAGAGACAGATATCTCATAAATTCTTAACAGCCATGAAACAGATTTTTCGGGTTTTGTAAAACAGCTGGTTGAGTTCTAGAAAAGGAAAATTCCGGGTTTTTTTCTGCTACTTTGGAAGTCTTTCTTGAAAAGAGAAAATACAATTCTTATCTCTAAAAGATTCAGGGAACTGTGCTGGATGTACATATTTAGCTGAAGTCATATTTTCACAAAAATACTGGAATAAGTAACTCAAAAGTTTGTAAGCATCTAGAGGATAATAAGAGAAGAGTAACAGCCAATTTACATTCATCAAAAACAAATCATGTCAAACTAATCTAATTCTTACTATGACAAGGTAACTGGCTTTGTACATAAGGGAGAAACAGAAAATGTCATATACTTTGACTTTACCAAAGTTTTGACACTGTCATATATGAAGGACTTAGAAAAAAAGTTTGAGAAATATTATCTAGGTGAAACTCTAGAGTGCAGGATTGCATAGCTACTGTCAAAACATCAAAATTAGATAGCTACTCTCACTCAATACAGTTGGCTATTTAGGATTCTGTCTAATGTCTGAAACTGCTCATAATTTCATAAATGGTTTGGATGAAAGAATAGAAAGCATATTTATTGCAGCCTCAGAGAGCACCAAGGTGAGTTCCTGCAAACACAGTGGGGAAGAGGACTAGAATTCAAAACAATTGGAGACAAGTGGAGAGAAGGTACAGTGCCATTCAGGAAGGACAAATGGAAAGTGAAACTCTTGGAAATACAGAACTGCACACATAACCAAAGTGGATTTCTGGCCTGGCTGCAGTGTTGCAGAATGTGGTCTGGTAACATCAGATTACATCTGAAGAAGAGTCACAGCTGAGTGTGAGTCAAAAACCTTGTGCTTGTGCATAGAAGGCACAATAATTTGGAAGGACGGGGACTATTTGTAAAGGATCCTCAAAAGAGAATGAGACTAATTTGGTCAAGTGCACAAAATATGACCTAGGAGAAAAATTTAAAGAAACTAAGATCATTTAATCTACAATAAAGAAAAATTGAGGGAAAATGTGGACATGGCCTTCAACAGTAAAAGGCAGCTCGAGGAAAGAAATAAACTCTTTTCTGTGTCTACTGTTGTTAGGCCAAGGAGTTATAAAACAAAGAAGATTAAAATCCAACATCGGGAAATGTTTTCATCACTGAAGGTTTTTAAGAAAACTTGGACTAGCATTTGTCACAAGTGACATAGCTGACCCTGTCTTTATGAAAGGAGATGGACTACATGACCTCTTGTTGTCCCTTCTAGCCACATTTTCTTTGATTTCCCCAAGAAAAAAAAAATATTTCTTTCTCTGAAAAATAAACCTATCCTTAACTGAAGCACAAATACATTGAAAGTAATAACTGTATCTCTTTAGGGTTCACAAAATACACAAGAGCAACCGCTGTAAACTAAAACACTTGATGAGATAGGAGTCATCTCGGAAATAGCTGTGAATTGTGAATGGGAACAGAGGATCTTAAATTAAACATTTTTAATGTGGGAATTGGTACTCTTGATTAAAAAAAAAAAAAAAAAAAAAGTATTAGAACATCATGCAAACCCTAACAGTCTGATTTGATTAATCATATCGAGTCACTGATATATCACATTTACTGGCCTCTTTCTACAAGACCCTGACATCTGAGAATGGGGCAAGAGAGAATTAGTGTTCTTCTCTCTGCAATCCTGGGAGATGCAGTACTGACTCAGGAGGGGAAGGTTCATATAACAAGTGGAGCTAATTTGCTTTCATTGTTATTGCTCTGCCTTCTGGAAATTCTGTTTGGAAGAATGTAATATACAGCCACAGGTCTGGCTCTATAACTTTCCAAAACCTGTTGGCTTCCTGTCAACTAGAATGAAATATTCCAACGCTACTGTCCTTGGCAGCTGTGATGCCCTCCATTTCCAGGGGCAAGGAACACAACTGAAAATTCAGATAGATTAAAGAATTGAAGGAAGACACTACGAAATTACTCATGTCTTCTCCTACAACTCAATATCAACCAAATTCCCAAGAAGAGATCCACTCCTCCCCCCCAGAACAAGCTATATACTTAAAAAAGCAGTGGTTGTAGGAGAATATCACACAGGTGGACCATTCCCATTTTGTACCATATTTGAGTGATTGTGTACATTGAGATGTACAGCTTCCTCTAATCCAAATGACTGTGTCTTCTGCTCAAACAGCAGGTATTTACAAGTTGCATATCTCAGTCCAGCTTCACACTAGGCTTCTCATACAGTCAATGGGAAAAATAGGCATCTCTGGAGGCTAAGTCATCTAGCCTGCCTTAGACATCCATCTTAAAATGCGATGGATCGCTCTCTAGAAATATTCACTTTTTATTCAGTTTTCTGATGGAGCATATAGTGACCAGTTCAGACTTAGATGCTTAAGGTATGACCACTGTATCCCACTCAGAGCTTGAGGCACTCAAGGCAAAAAGAAGTTGAACCTGCATTGATTAATGTGTATACCTCATTTTAGAGCATAAGACAAAGTGTGTAAGTGTAAGTGACGGTTATCATCAGTCTGCTATAGAATTGCATTTCCAAAATTGAAAATATTGCAATTTAATGTTGAATAATGATTCAAAGTAATTTGAAGGAATCATCTCACAGGATTTTAGAGACTTAGTAAACTTCACTGAAAACATCCAAGGTGCTTTCATATATGGCAGAAGCTAGAATAATCAAATAATAGCAGAAACAAAGTTCCAATAAAAAATATGTTTAAGAATTCCCATATCAACCGCATTAAATATTTAAATGCACTGGTAGCTTTTCAGAATCCAACAGTCCTTCAAAGAACTGGAATTTTATTGCTCCACTTTTTAACCAGTGTGTCAGTTCAATAGAGAAGATTCCCCGAGATGCCCATTGCAGCTTTGTCTTGGGGATTAATTAAAATTTAATGAGGTATTCTTGTGGCAATCAGGCTTTCAAAACTGAATTTTAAGGACGCACTATAACCATAATAGTAAGGGGCTAAAGAGGTATGCAAAGTCTTTGCAAAATGTAAGGATTACACATATGATATATCCATATGGTCAGATTCACCTCTTGGTTATTCCTGAGTGAATTTTTTTTACTTCATTGTAATGATTAATTAAATTCAACATTCCGTGGTGTAAACTGGAATAATATTCTGCCCTTCCTTAAATCTCTTTTCCTTTCACTTACTTTAATAACACAGTTATAATATAAGTAACAGAAGAATTTATCCCCTAGACGATGATTGTTCTAGGGAAAAGTGTTAGCAAAGTTGGTGGGGTCTTTGGGGTACTGTAAGATGTGACCCCAAGGTTGGTTAAACATGACAGATTTCCACCTTTTCACTTCCATATAATGCTGTTTCATCAAAAATGAAATGTTTCAGAGAAGAGAGGTTTATCATGGGTGTGGTGTCAGGATTTGAGTTGTAACTTTTTATTGCACCCAACCTCAGTGCAGTAATTTCTTGGTAAATTGTACAACAATTGTTTGGAGAAAAAAACAAACAAACCAACAAAAGAAAAAAAGGTGTTTAAAGGATTATTACTTTCATCTCCTGAGTTTAGGCACACAAACAGCTTAGTCAGCAAAAGTAGCAGGGCAGAGACTTCCATAGATGTGAAGAAGGGAAAGGAGTGGTGGAAAAGAGTAACATGGGGCATGAGTAACCTCCTAAAGCAGATGGGGTAACAGTGGCAGTAGCAGTCCATAAGCAGAGCTTACCATGAAGCATTTTGTGTCTTGGTCTCTTATTTTCCTGATGCTTCAGTGACAACAAGTGTGGTTTAAATTTCAGATAACTCTCCTTGGAAAACAATGAGTGGTGAGAGTAGGAAAGATGCTGGACTTACTTCAAATAGTGATCAAATAGTGATTAAACAGTGATTTAACTTGATTATCACTGTAAATTTGAGTGTGTACGAAGGACCAAATTGTCTCAGGCCAAATGCCTGCCCAGCATGCTGCCTGGTCTCTGACAGCATCCAAAAGTAGATGGATAGGAAAAGTAAAATCAAATAGAAGACTTTTTTCCTTGGAATGGTCTTCCTGCCTCTTGTGCGCTGCTGCTCTGCTCCTCCCTGAGCTGAAGGTACTGTCTTTCATTTAATAGTCCCAGGCTCATTTGTTTTCCATTAATTAATATCCCCTATCACTTTTAAATCCATGCAAATTTTGAACACCTACAATGTCCACAGTAAATAGGTGCAAAACCTAGCCACAGTAGTAAACCAGTTATCATTTAACAGCCCTGTGTCAAGAGTTGCCAATAACAATCACACAGTCATGGGGTTTAATACGGAACACAAGGTATAGAAAATCAGCCTCACACTCCACTACATTTTGAACAGATACAAGAACAACGGTAATTTGCACCTCGGGGAAGTGTGCTGAATCAGGGTGTGCTAGAAGTCCAACTGCAGCACCACACACTTTGCTCTACAACTCAGAAACCCCAGTGAAAAACTCTGAAGACCCAGTGTTTTGTACCAGTTGTTATTTTAAAGTGCAGTACTTTGAAGGTCAGCCTGAGCTTCACTGCCAACTGCTAGTGCTAACCACTTCAAAAACTAGCTGGGGTCTGTCTGGAGGCGATGAGCTACATGCAGGATAGGCATATCCTCAGGAGGAGGAAACCAAGGTTAGATTTGGGCCATCGCTCTTACATTGTAAACTCTGGTCTACTGACAACTGGAACTGAAAGCATTCATTTGTTTCAGTTAAATCACCAAAAAGATATAAGAAAAAGTAATAACACACATATATCGCTGACCCAAGTCCCATTCATTTTGGCAACATAAAAGCAAAAGGCTTAAAACGTATTCATCTGTGATCCTCTGGCACTTCAAGAGTGCCTGGAACATCCATTCTTAGGAGCATGAAGATGTCGATGGCTGATCTATGTCTTGTCGATTCTGAATCAGAAATAATGAGGTAAATCAGTTACACCTAAGTTGGCGCAAATCTTTTTTTTTTTTTTTTTTTCTCCTCTCCTTTGGAACCAATTACCAAAGTAACTCTGAAACAGCTAATGTGATATACAGTCTTTCCAATCAGCAGATTTTCCAGGAACATCAATCAGTCAGCTGTCTGCAGCTCTAAGATTGAGCTTAACTCTCTCTAAATGAATAAAAAGAAGCCATCTGGAAGACACTTTCCTCCTGAGCAAAGAAGTAAAGACACGCTGACTGTTAGCTGGTGTCATTGGTGAGCATTTATGAAACACCAAGAACAACAGAGGTCATTTCACATCTTTAGCTGTGTACTTGCAGCCCCTAATTTTAATTTCACTGTGGTCTTTGTCTCCTGTGAATTTCTCCTTTGCGGTTTGGAAGTCCTACCTGGAGGAGTGGCAGAAGTGTAGTGTGGAGGACCCAGTTCAGGTACGAGGAGGCCACTTCCTGGCAAATACCAGCTCCGTCCATTCCTGAGCTGCAGGGAAGCCACCGAGGGATCCTCCCAAACCAGCTCAGGGCAGACCATTGAGCCCTGCTAAAAGCCAAAGAAGCCCTGAATGACAGCAAGAAATAAGGGAGGGGAAATGGAACAAGGCTGGCATGGCATAAATAACTATGTGGCAGAAGACAGAGCCTAATTTCTAGATGCCAGGGTGACAGATGTAAAATAGTTATCTAGGTGGACAGAGAGACAGGTAGGGGCTGTTCACCTGCTAGTCCATCACGAAATATGGCTGCACTAACAGGAAAGAAACTTTCTCCAAAACAGCTTTATATGTCTCTTGCCCCCAGGATGCAAGAGAAGCTGGGAAACTCTCAGCACCCTCTTTGGAGGAAGAGGGGCAACTGAGCAAAAGATTTTGCACGGTTTTCCAAGGAAACTGAAAATATACTGAAGTACCACTGACGATGTATTGCCACAATATTTAGCTTTATTGCCCTCATATAAATGTGCATGTTTTCATAGGCACTTATTTTCCAGAGAAAATGTATCCTTCTATCACAACATGACAGAAATGAGTTTGATCTCACACAGTTCTAGCAAGAAGCTAATTTTGCTTTGAGTGGGTATGTTCAACTAAAAATTAACAGCCGCTGCATGTAAAGTAGTAGAAAAGAGGTGAGACTTTCACTGTAAAAGCTCCTGAAGGTAACATAAAATGGACAAATGTTCCTATTAGGCTTATCACACTTGGAAGATTTCAGAGAGTCAGCATAGATTGATTTCCTTTTGGCACTCAGCCTGGACATTTAGATGGACATTTAAAAGGATTCACAATTGAGATGGTTTTAAGACTTCTCAAAAAAAAAAAAAAAAAAAGTATATGATTGCAGGAGGATCTGTTTCTAAACCAAGAAGTTGACTGAGCAGTTTTATTGGACTATCCTCTATATTCATAGAACCTTTCATATGAAAGTCATGTAAGTGACATTGTAGCTATCTGTGCCTCTTTTTGCTGTTTTCCTCTTATTTATGTACTGCAGTAGACACACTTTGAAATCATATTCTACATTTTTTAGCTGTCTTTCACTTTCTGTTGTAAAATAACACAGAATCTACCCAAGGTAGGGAGGAAACAATTAGTCTAAATTGCCTCGTTAAAAGTGAGAACAATCAAATTTTTTCCTTAATAAAAAAAAAGATCATCCCTCTCTAGACAGTAGGATGCAGGCAGGATGCAATAATGTTCCGTTTAAACACATCCCACTACCCAAAACAATGCACAAGGTTTAAAAAACCTCCCAGGTGTAAGTCAGGTTAGTTTCTGAGGCCAGAAAGGTATTGGTTTTTTGCTACAGCTTAGCTTAGTCCATGGAGGGTCAAACTCCCGATTTGACTTTGAACTTCAGTGAACTCCCAGGACTTTAGCTGATCCTCAGCTCCAACACAGGCCACAATCTTAGGAGCATACACTTTTAAAAAATACATTCTTCATGTCTTTTTGCTTTTTCTTCTTAGTAAGAAGACATGTTTCCTCAACAAAGCAGGTTGGAAAGAATTATCATTCATTGTTTTGTAGATTGCTGTTTAGCTAACTTTCACAAATCTCCAGTTAAATGAATTTGCTAAACACAAATCTCCAGTTGCTACAAGGTCTTTTTTTTTCAGAAGGAAAGGTTTTGCTTTTTCCTGAAGGGCTTTGCTCACTGCTGTTAAAATGTACCTCCGGAGTAAAGACTGACGTTGTTTCCAGCAGATAGATGCATAATTAGAAACTCTGACCCAAACGATATCTTCTACAGTGTTTTAGAGGGAATGACCGCGTCTGTTTCATACCCGTAGATTCTTGGTTATCACTATGATCAAACCTTTTTTTTTTGCCAAGAAGTCACCCACTTTGTGATTTTCCTCAATGGTGTTTAACCAAGAACCTTTTCCCGTAGAGCTGTAAATAAAACATTTCTCCTTGCACAATACTATCACTAAAGTCAGCAAACAGTCAGCTGTGGCAGATTGTGCCTGGTCTGTATAATTGAGTTTGATTAAGAGTTTTGTTGCCATCACTGGTTTTATTCCCTTCCTATGTAAATGTTTTACATCTTCTCATGGTTAAATATTGTTTTGCTTTGTTTATTTGGTAGAGCTGCCACAGAAGACGAACATTCAAATATAGAATTAATTAACATTGATGTCATTGTGTTCAAAGGAACATAAGGTTGGGAGGGGGAAAAAAGACATTCTAATTATTGGAGTGTTTGGTGGGAGTTTATTTTACAAACACTATCATTATGTTGACAACAGTGTAGCAATATGTTCCACAAGGCTTTTGTTACTTCCAGAAATGGGAGGATGGAGCATGGATGTTGTTTTATATATTGCAGGAATTCTTTCTTGGGGTCACAAGCAGACCTAGCTGCCTGCAAACCCCAGGAAAACAGAGTTTCTGAATCCTCATATCTCACCACCATTTGGATAATGTAAATTGAGTGGAAACAATCCAAATCAGAACCTACTTTTCAGTTTGCAGCCTTGAAGGGTGCTAGCAGAGCAGAAGGACATTCAGGGCTCTAGGCAGTCACTCTCGTGTGCATGATCAGTCCCACCTCAGGTGCAATACTCACGGTGCGACAAATCTGGATGGGGTGCGGGGGAAACGGAGACCTGTTGGAGCAGCACCCAGGGCCAGGTACCTCTGGTCCCTGAATTTGCTGCAACAGAAATGAGTGGTGGACCTCTCCTAGTTGGTGAGGAGAGGAAGATGTTTTTGAAGGCATCTGTAGAGACATCCTTAGACTCGTAAACTTCAGGAGATAGTATTTTCTTCTAACTTTGAAAGCTTTGTTTTCCTTGAAAAGGCAAACACTTCCTTGAAAAAGAGTTGCTTTACCAGCAGCTTCCTTACAAGTTGTGTGTTTCAGTGTCACAGAGAGGAACCCACCCAAACTAGAAACAACCCTTTCAACAAAACTACTATGATCTTTTATATAATGAAAAAAAAAAAAAAAAAAAAAAAATGGCTATCTTGGGTTTCTTGGAAGAAGTAATTTTTCCTCTTTAGAGTGGAAACTTTAAAATACATTGAAAAAATTGCCAAGGCTGTGCCTAACATAATTTTTTAGGTTTTTTTTTTTTGTTTTTTTTTTTTTTTTTTTTGCATGTGTGTCAGGAATTAAAAGATCTCTGAGAAATATACATGGAAGAGAAACAAACCACTCAACTTGTAAATTTTTCCCATCAAAACTACTCAACAACTGTTTTCAACTTAATTACTCTCCAGTGATGCCTGTGCTTAGGTCACAAGACTGTTTTCTACACTCCTGAATTATGGCCAGGTCTCGCAAAATATATTCTGCTAAACACTTCATTGAAGCTACAGGAATTGTTTGCATAAATTAATCCCCATCTGTTTTTGTGTTTAATAAAAACTAGGTATACTACAGTGCTGTAGAAATAAACCTTACAAAATTGATTCCTATAGTGTTGTCACTGAATAAATGGGATGCTTACCTCAGTGGCAGCTCTATTACACCCAGGTTGGGGTCATACTTTCTCGTTAATGAGGTGCCTATAAACAGGGCCCAAAACAGGATAAATAGTGAGGGAGTCTTCAATCAGGTGAAGTTTGTTCTCATATCAGTACACTGCAGGCATATCTAGTTAGCTTTCCATTAGTGTTAATCAAGCCTGTTACTTGTGCATCAGCTGGGAGTTAAACCTTAGCCTGCACTTTTGTACCATTCGGAGTCTTTGATTTAATTTCTTACACTGAGTATCAATTCACAGATAGGCCTGAATTGATTTGTAGTTGTAATGCGTAGACCACTGTAATTGATATATGATTAATCAATAGCTATGCAGTAATTCATCAATGTCACATTTATGAACTACATGCTAATTAATTTGTTCTCTGCCTTGATGTTTTAAGCATATAAGAGTTCACATCTTGATTATTATTTGTATTTTTAACTATCACAGTGTAAGCCTGGGCAATCATGGCGTGAATAGATAAGACAACCAAGGATGCACAAAGAAAATCCCCACAGGGATGACAGGTAGGAGTGGTGTGATATGCCAAGATGTTCTCTTTCACAGAATCATAGAATCATAGAGTCATAAAATGTGTTAGGTTGGAAGGGACCTTTTAAGATATCTAGTCCAAACCCCTGAAGTAAGCAGGGACATCTTTAACTAGATCGGATTTCTCAGAGCCTCATTAAGCCTGACCTTGAATGTCTCCAGGGATGGGGCCTCCACCACTTCTCTGGGCAACCTGTTCCAGTGTCTCACCACCCTCATTGTAAAGAACTTCTTCCTAATGTCTAGTCTAAACCTACCCTGCTCTACTTTGAAACCATTGCCCCTCATGCTATCACTACATGCCTTTGCAAACAGTCCCTCCCCAGCTTTCTTGTAGGCCCCCTTCAGGCAACTGGAAGGCAACTAACTATAAAGTCGTCCTGGAGCCTTCTCTTCTCCAGGCTCAACAACCCCAACTCTCTCAGCCTGTCCTCATAGGAGAGGTGCTCCAGCCTTTGGAGCATCCTCGTGGCCCTCCTCTGGACCTGCTCCAATAGGTCCATGTCCTTGTGCTAAGGGCTCCAGAGCTGGGTGCAGTACTCCAGGTGGGGTCTCACCTGAGCAGAGCAGAGGGGGAGAATCATCTCTCTCGATCTGCTGACCACTCTTCTTTTGATGCAACCCAGGAGGCATTTATTTCACAGAATCACAGAATTTTAATGCTTGGAAAGGACCTCTGAGATCACCATGTCCAATCATACACACAGAAAAGACCCCCACAATCTTGGCCACTAGAGCATGTCCTGAAGTGCCATGTCTACACGTTTCTTAAATACTTCCAGGGATGGCAACTCAACCACCTCCCTGGGCAGGCTGTTCCAGCGCCTGGCCACTCTCTCAGTAAAGTAATTCTTCCTAACATCTAATCTAAACCTCCCCTGCTGCAACTTCAGACCATTTCCTCTGGTCCTGCCATTATTCCCTTGGGAGAAGAGGCCAACACCCACCTCTCTACAACCTCCTTTCAGGTAGTTGTACAGGGCAATGAGGTCCCCCCTCAGCCTCCTCTTCTCCAAACTAAACATGCCCAGTTCCCTCAGCCTCTCCTCATATGACTTGTTCTCTAGACCCCTCACCAGCTTGGTGGCTCTCCTCTGGATGTGTGATCCAGCAGCTCAATGTCCTTCCTGTAGTGAGGGGCCCAGAACTGAACACAGCACTCAAGGTGAGGCCTCACCAGGGCTGAGTACAGAGGCACCATCACTGCCCTCCTCCTGCTGGCCACGCTATTCCTGATACAGGCCAGGATGCTGTTGGCCGCCTTCTTTCGACTTGGCTACTATTCACACCAGTAACAAGACAAACCCAGAGCTTTCGGAAGGGAAATAGCCAGATCCATGATGAAGGGCCAGCTCTGGGACAGCCAGAGTGAGGCTCATGGGATCCGGCCTGTTGATGCCCTCTCTCCAGCCTTCTGCACATCTCAGCTGCAAAGCCACCTCGACAGCAACAACCTGGCAGGCGTTTTTATTGCCTGCCTCCTGTGACGGTGACATCTATCCAATTTCTTTCACTAGACTCCGTGAAAAATCGTTGTTTCACTAAAACAGTAATCCTTCCCTTGGAGCTCTTATTACTGGAATACCATAGATGGCTGCTTTTACGTGCGGCTCCTCGGCAGGCAATGAGTGTAATCAGCTGAATGCACAGGGCTTGCTGGGGTGGATCGGCTGACAGCACGCAGCCAAACACCTACACCAACTTTCAGGTATTGATGCAGGAGCACAGGCAGCAGATTTGCCTGCTCGCTTTTTCCTCCAGGAGCCAGAGATGTTAAGTGTTTGTGGTCAAAACCAGAAATACTTTAAATCCCCTGTAAGGAGAGCAGGAAAAGACAGCAGCAGAGAGGGACAGAGATTTTCTTTATTGCTTCGTAGCTGGCATTGCTAGGAGTGTGGAAATGCTCCCCCTTAGTGTCTCCCTGACTTGTAAGTAGAATAAGTGGTATTGGGGTGAGCTCCCTCCTACTTTTGCAGTATGTTGTCATGCTCCCTCACATCATTTGTTTTAAAAGGAGCATAAATCAACTGATAACATTTATTTGGAGTGCAAAATAAACCTCAGTAGTAAATCTTGTTTGGACTCCAAAATCCTCCAAAAAAGAGCCTGAAAGAGCTATTTTTTTGTCTTTGCAAATGTTACATATTACACACACACACACACAAAAGGCAGGTTTTTTAACCCATTTGCACTTTCTCTAAATTTAATACCACACTTCAGTGCTGCCCCTGAGACAATTCAGTGTCCTGGCACTGGAATTACAATAATGCATGAATACAGTTTAATTGTTTTGTTGAATGTCTAGAAGGGAACAGAAAGGAAAATAATAATAAAAAAAGAGAATGTTGGGGCGAGAAGGGGGGGAGAAGCACTGGTGGGAGAGGGAGAGCAAATTAATCTGGATTTCTCTCCAGAGAGGAGGAATTGATCTCATTTGTATCCTAATCACTATGCAGTGTATCTGGCTGGGATAAATATTTTAAAAATATAGATGTCAGCTTTTTCTGTGTGACTGTATTACTGAAATGCACAGCGTTTGCCACGGCAACACTCAGCTGATGTCACCAGTCTATTCCATGGCCCTACATCCACAGGCCATCCCTGACTACATGATCCGGCTCCATGGTGCTGGGCTCTGCCAGAGAGTGATTTGAGTTTGGATCAGTATATTTGTGTGAAAACACAACTCTGACATGGCTATATTGCTTTCCAATCTGAAGATTATTCATCCAAGCATCACTGGACATGGCAGATACAGTGATCGAGCATTGGAACAGGCTGCCCAGGGAAGTGGTTGAGTCACCACCCATGGGGGTATTTAAAGGATGGGTAGACATGGTGCTTAGGGACATGGCTTAGTGGTGGACTTGGCAGTGTTAGGTTTACCATTGGACTCGATCTTAAAGGTCTTTTCCAACCTAAATGATTCTATAATTCTATGATTTTATTTATATATGATATATGTAGGATTCTCTTTGATTGAAGGATTGTATTTCAAGCACATAGGACTGCAGTATAACAATTCATCTCTTCATATTTGCAAACAGATGGTGTAAACATCATGGACTCAAAAGAGTATTTCAAGCTAAAGGGTATTAATTGCAAAGGGGCAAACAGGACACTTAGGTCAGAGATTTGGCATTGACAAAAGAGGGGTTTTAATGTGGGGAAGCCTAATGAATTGTAAAATGGAGCTTGATAACTGAAAATTTAGATCATAATACGTGTAATAGAAGAATTTTAATTACATGGCCCAGGAGGCTCTTTTTCCAAGTCTATGCTCCTAATAAGCTTCTTGTTCTGTTTGTGTGCTTTCTTCTTCCGTGCTTCATTTGTAGTCTTTTACTTTGTTCCTGTTATTCAGGCTTGCAATTTTTTTAGCTTACCGGTTGCCTAGACAATAAAAAAGGTGTGGAGAAATTGTTACTCCATTTTATATAGTGGAGCTAGTGCAGGAGAAAATTAAGATTGTTAAGATTTACATAGGCATTTACGGTAAAAGCCTAAAATAGAACCCAGATTTCCTGAAGCCAAATTCAGGTCTTTAACCACAATGCTTTGCATCCAGATAATAAGTTTTATCCATCTTTAATGAGCTGCTGTATTAACTTGAACAAATATTACAGTTAAATTCCAGCCAAGCATGCAGAAGCAAGCACTTAGGTCACGCTTACGGGCCTATGGATGTTTTTTTCAGAAAACAGTAACTCTGCAATGAGTTTGAGGACGTATAAAACCCTGGAACATCATCTCCTAGCATGGCTCTGTATCTGAGATACTACAGGTCATCCTGGGATGTAAATGAAGGGGAGCTAATTGTCTCATTCAAGTTAAGACACAGAGGGAACGCCATCCTGTGTAACCCTTTCAAACATGGCTAGTGCCATAACTGCAATACTGTGTCCAGCCCTCTACGTAACATGTACAAAACACTTTAACAGAGGCCGGGGTGGAGGGCGGGGGGGAGAGAGGCAGGGTGGAAATCCAGAAAAAAATGCAAGCTTGACCTGCAGCTGGGGGGAAAAAAATGCCTTTTGGTGAGACCAAGGAAATTCCCCTTCTCAGACTTACCCAAAAAAAGGTTAAGGTTTGATTTGATAAATCTGAAAGAATCTACAGAGGAGAAGATAACTGACAGTCAGCTCTTTAATCTAAGAAAGGAAAAGCATAATGAGTTTCAAAGGTTCATGGTAGAAGATAAATTCAAACTACAAATTGCCTCACTTTTTTTAACACTGAAAGTTATAAACCACTGGGACATTTTATCTTAGAGCATGATGGATTCGCTTTTACTTGAAGTCTTAAATCAAGACTAAATGCTTTTATAAATAGATATCTAGCAGCTTAACCAGATGTTACATACTTCACAAAGTAATAACGAGGTGAAATTGCTCTGTGTGTGCTATGTGGGAAGTCTCACATTGTCCTCACAATGGTCTTCATTAGTTTTATGTATTAATATTAAGTGTGGTCAGCAGGTCATGGGAGGTGATTCTACCCCTTTACTCTGCACTCATGAGATCCCAACTGGAGTACTGTGTCCAGCTTTGGAGTCCTCAACACAGGAAGGACATGGACCTGTTGGAACGGGTCCAGAGGAGGGGCACAAAGATGATCAGAGGGATGGAGCACCTGTCCTATGAGGACAGGCTGAGAGAGCTGGGGTTGTTCAGCCTGGAGAAGAGAAGGCTCCGGGGAGACCTCATAGCAGCCTTCCAATATCTGAAGGGAGCCTACAGGAGAGCCGGAGAGGGACTCTTTGTCAGGAGATGTAGTGACAGGACAAGGGGTAATGGTTTTAAATTGGAAGAGGGGAGATTTAGATTAGATATTAGGAGGAAATTCTTTACTGTGAGGGTGGTGAAGCACTGGAACAGGTTGCCCAGAGAAGCTGTGGATGCCCCATCCCTGGAAGTGTTTAAGGCCAGGCTGGATGGGCCTTTGAGCAACCTGGTCTAGTGGAGGTGTCCCTGCCCATGGCAGGGGGGTTGGAACTCGAGGATCTTTAAGATCCCTTCCAACTCTAACCATTCTATGATTCTGTGATTCTAATTGTGCTTTGGTAAGCACCAAGACCTGTGGTCAGATACCTTGCCTAGGTTTTGTGGCAGATACAGTTTCAGGTATGAGACTGGTGCAGGCATGGTTGGAAATCATATAACAAGGCACAGCTGACAAACCCAAAGTCCATAAGATGAATGGGGATGGATAACACATCCCTAGGGAGAGACTGTGGCAGGAAACCAGTTGCCAGAAGTTTTATCCATCCTGAAATGTGGTCCCTTCCCATACGTAAGGGACATCTGGGAAACAAGGTAGGACAGCATAACATAGTACCTTATGCAGAAAGAGCAACGTTTCCTCCTCCTTCTTCTGGTTTACCCAAAAGTGGGAGCTGGGGGCTCACCATGCACTAGGGGTTATCTATCTGCCTGTCCCCAGTCTGAGCAGGTCCCACCACATGCACACATTGTAGTACCTGAGCTTAATTTTGTAAAATAAGGGTCTCCAGAAGCATATAAGAAGCCCAAAGGAAGTTAGACACTTTTCTTTTTTTCTTTTTTATTTTTTTGGTCATCTAACTATGAACTTGAGGATTAAGATTACTAGCCATTTTTTACACAGACACTTGTTTGTTTAACTAAAGTTTTCAAAAGGCTGACTTCTTATGTTTAGATAACTGCACCAAGGGCTCCTGCATTTCACTGAAAGGGTGATGAGTATTTTTCTCTCCATCTTAATTAAATTTAAATTCCAATTACGAGATGGCAGATCTCCATTTCTTGTTCCGGCTGAGATCTCTCGTGATGTTTACATCCCACCTTTGGGGAGGCTGTTATGCCTGCTAATTTCTTTCTGGGAAAGATTTAAATAGTGTTCGCATTCAGGGTATTCTTTCTGAGTTTACATTATCTGTGTGGATAATGCTAGAAATGTAGGGAGTACTTAAACTGTGCACTGAGGTCTGAAGTGGGATTTCATTTCACAGAGGACTTATGAATGTCTTCCAGGCTGTGCTGAATTTCCCTCCCAACGGTCTTGTGGACGAGAACTGGCCAGAATTATTTTGCTAGTGTGTTTTTCATGAACTAGAGCAAATTCTTTGAAATTAGTATGTTTGTGGGACTTGGGGATGTGGGTACCTGTGTGGAGCGGGAGGTACATGTATCTCCTCAACACAGATTGCCTCAAGAAGGCTTCTCTGTTCTAGCAAGGACTCTGCCAGCAGTAACTACACAGCTTCATTTTCTCCCCTTGTTCCCTTCCTGACATACCCTGAAGGATCATATTCCAGTGTGTCCTGGTTTAAGTGAAAACAGAAATAAGTTTCTCTTCTCTTCTGTTCCAACAGAACATAATACATTTTAAAATGTTTCTTAAGAATGTAATCTTTTACCTGATTGCCAGCTCCATGGTTAAAGATAAGGGAGGGAGTCAGTTCCCACCACTGCACTATCGTTTTTTTCCGAAATGTATTTGGTCCAATTCCCCCGCGGTCTGTGTGTGTTGCAAGCAGCATTTCTAATATTTGGATAATCTTCACCAACTGATTTTTTAAATATGAAATGAGTGGGTTACTTTTGCCTCTCCTCGTCACTCAGTGCCTGTCAGCTTGTGCTGGTCTGTGGTGGCTACGCTGGGTCAACGCAATGCTTTTCTGTCATGATAAATTATCCAGCGGCTATTTGGGTGCTGTGAAGTTTTCCCGCAGAGGTCCATTTTCTCACTTTCACATCATATTAGGTAGTCCTCTTTATAATGCATTTTCTCGGCTCCTTTGTCATACAGGCTCTCTCTCTACTGCGTGAAGTGATGACTTGGCAAGTCCTCGGAAGTCTCAGCAGAGAGTTCTTTTTTTAACTTCTCTAAATCATTCTTCATAATGAAACCTCACTCAGTCCTTGGTAGTTTTTTGGCCCTTTCTCTGACCTCCTTTCAAAGATATCCACACCTTTAGAAATGTCCAGAGGAAAACTCTTTGTTTAATTACCAAACAAAGCATCTTTCCCTGTCTCTCTAATGCACACTCACCCCAACACACACCAACGTCCATTTTAACACTTCCTATAACTTCTTGCTCTCAGAGCGTCTGTCCTCATGCAAAGCACAGATTGCTCTTGCCTCCTTCTTTTAGAAAGAAGACAAGCTTTTCTATAAAGATAATATATTTTATTAGACTAGAAGTTATAAATGGAAAAAAGAACAAGCTCTCAGACATGCACCTCCTGTGTCCCCCAGATCATAACATTGAAAAGATCATCTGTGATAGCTCTCTGACTCAAGGAGTGAAAATGTTTGACCGCAATGTCTTACAAAATAGCTACATAAACACAGAAAAAAAAAAGTGATTATGTCTTCTTGGAGTTCTCCCTGGCTTGCATTTTTACACCTCACTTCTTTTTATTATTCTTTCTCTTAAATAAGCAAACTCAGTTTTTCTAATCACTCTTTATGAGTTTTTGTTTGTTTGTTTTATTTTTCTTTTCTCCATGCTTCTAATCATTTTGGCGTAAAGAGACAGAATCCCAGCCTTAAGGCAAATTGTTTCCTCAGCATGCACATAAACATTTCTGCAGCAAGGATTTGTTTCACTTAAAGAACCTCCTAAAATATCTCAAAGATTAATGAGATGTGCAGTGGGTTTTACGTGGCTTCATGCAACTTGTTGATTTATTTATTTATTTATTAGGGAATATAATTTTAAAGGCTTTCAGTACTCACAGTATCTCTCTTCATGAAGGCAAACCTACATTTTCCACAGTTGCTTTCTTTTTTTTTTTTTTTTTTTTTTATCTCTGTAGCAGTTTAATTGGCAAACAGTACCAGAAACAGAGTGAGTCAAATGCCCTCCTCTGGCTTCTTTTTTTTTTCACGGATTTCTTTTCTTTTTTTTTTTCTTACTCCTTTATTGACCTTTAGAATCCAATTACTACTGTGTTTTGTTTAAAATCTCTGGTAAATTTCATAAATTTGGGGGAAAGAGCAAAAATTATATAGCACATCCCTTAAAATTGTATATAGTTTCCAGAATTGGTATTAACCTTACAAATCTATCTCAGTTTAACATGCTGGATTGAGTAGTTTCTAATCATTGTTGTAAGTACCTTGATGCCCCTCTTTACCATGTTCATTGTCCCTTGCTTTGATAGCACAGGAATGCTATTCCATTGTTCTCTCACACCTGGACAATTTTCAGATGTTAATGTAATACAGTATTTTGAAAAAAATAACCTGGACTATATGGCACAGAGGAGCAAATCTTCAGAAGCCTGCAAATGCTGATCTGCCACTGACTGGCTGTTAATCATTAGTAAGTTTGGCAATTGCCTTTTAAAAATGAACAACATGTCCTTCTGGGGTCTACTAGGGTTATTCTCCTGCTTTTGGTGAGCGCAACTGCTTTCTAGATGTCAAACAAGGTGGTAACCTCAGCTAGAACACTTTCTACCACTATAGGGAAAATCATGTCAATGTCACAAAAAAAAAAACCAAAAACCCAAAAACAACAGAGGAAAAGAGGGATAGCGAGCAGGCATTTAGACATTAGAGCATCTAAGAGGTATTGAGCAGGAAAGGAAACACCAGAGCATCTAAGAGGTATTGAGCAGGAAAGGAAACACCTGTCAAAAATACAAGATCCTGATTTTTGGCTATTTTGACAGGTGTCTGTGTTTATTCTAGTAAAAACATAAGCAATGTAACACAAAGTTTTTGTTTGGCTCATATTTAAAAAAAAAGAAAGCAAACCAAACCAAAACCCATGGCTATATCAGGCAAACAAGGGAGAGCAAGCTGTGAAATAGGGGATACAAAAAGCAGCTGTGGATTTGTGGCTCTACCTGAAGGAACAGACTGTGCAGAAATTCACTGTTTCACCTATGGGAATGGCTGAGGTCTCCCTTCCACCCTAAATTCAAGAGAGAAAGGAGATAAAGGAGTTTTATCACTGATTTTAATCAACACCTTCACCAATGTGTTTAGCTGGTGAAGGTGTTGAAGCTTCTGCCTTCAGTTTTCTGTGCTTTGCTATTGACAAAAGGTAGCTCGGTATCCAATTCCTGCAGAAGGTCAGTAGGGACTGAGTGGATAACTCCCTTGAAAACCTCCCACTGCTACATCCTCCTCACTGCCGTTTAACCAGAGAAAATCTATGCACTCATAAATAAATAAATGCAAAGCGTCTTCTAGATTTGTATTCTCTGTTTCCCCACCAAAAAAAAAAAAAAGAAAAAAGGTCGGATTTTGAAAAATAACACATGCCATGAACTTGAGTCCAATTTAGCACAGTCGAAGAGCTGCACTTGTTTGAAATGATCAACTTTTGGTGTAGGAATGGTCAAGGTCACTGCAAACTCAGCCACTTTCCATTTTATGATGTAGATTAAGTGTTTTGCATCTCAGCTTCCATAGTAAATAAAAAATACTGTAGTTAAATATATGACTCTCATCTTTAGAGCCGAAGGTCATACAGGACTTGGGACTGAATACAGAGGAGGTGGAAGGCTGTTTTACACAGCACTGGGACAAAATTAGGGATTCATCTTTGCTATTTTCTCATTTGTGCTTACTGCATTTATTTCCCAGTTTCCCTAAGCTTTGATAATTTCTTCTGGTACTGAACACTTAGAAAAAGACTTTGTTTTGCACATCTGATTTTTTCAGGTTTCAGTGTCAGAAAATTAAAGAACCTACAGTATAAAGAATTATGCAGTTAAGCAAGCTATGTTATTCCCTGTGAGCATTTTCCTCAGAAATAAAAAGGAAGAAGAAAGGCAGGCTCAAATAAATGCTTAGATTACACTTTACAGCAGCAAGAAGGATTTTTATATTACATTAAATGGTCTGTGCTGTTGATGCCAAGAAAAGCAACCTAGGTTTTGAATGAAATTATTGCATTATGGAGTACTGGGATAATTTTGTGTGGAAAAAGACAACACAATTGATTTTAGTAATAATATTAGTTGGCATTCATATGTTTTGTGTAAAATTCCCTAAGCACTTTGAAAACACTAAGACCTCAGTTGTGAAATTAAAGAACACCACTAATTACTAATCTTTGTAAAATTGCATCTTGGTGGGAAGTCCAGGCTGGAGCATACTTCAGAAATGACCATCTTTCTTGAAAGACGTGTGCGCAGAAGGGAAGTTTTCAAATTGCTAGTGCCTGAAGGAGTAGCAGGATATCACAGGCTCTTTCACTAACCACTAGAAAAGTCCTTCAGACAAGTGAAAAATAAACAGTGTAAAATCTAACCCTTGGAAACAGTTGAAGCTGATTATTCTGTTTCATAGGAAATTTAGTATCTTTGACACAATAATTCATTCAGCACGCCATATGCCAGTGACCTCAGCATCCAGCTGTGTTGTGAACAACATGAACTTGGTTGTCCGGTCCATGTCAGACAGTAAGAACTTGACCCTTGGGTTGTTTGTATATAAGGCTGCTATCAAAAGTGCAAGTTTCCTGGGAGATTTCCTAGCATATACTTACCATCTTCAGGCAAAATTGAACAGAATTTGGGGATACTACATGTTTGAGTTAGTTGTCCACATCCGTTCATATCTATTCCCTTATTGCTGAAGGCAACACTGATCTCTGCAGCCTGTTAAGAAATTTTTGTGAATAAAATGATGATGATAGATGCATGATACACACCTTTGAAGAGAACAAAGAGATGTACTGGCAGAAGTGAAGTATCTCTTAACTCGTTATTTCATTTGGGACCTACACAGGTACCAAGCTACTCGGAAATAAAAGGGCTCATGCAGCCCCTGAGGAGCTTGGCTAGCAGGGAGTCCTGGAAGGGCACAGGTTTTCCCTATCTAGACTTCAGTCATCAGCCGACAGGGAGGGAGGGAGGCAAGAGGGAAGAGCCCCTGTGACAGAAAAAGCAAGCATATACAGTCTCCAGACTGTAAAGTGATCACTATTTAGTTTGTGTCACTTCCCATTCTCATTATGTTCTTTGTCAAGAGAATGGATTTATGTGCTGCCATTTTCTGCACTCATTATGGTGTTTGTCAAGTTAATGAATAGTCTGAGGATTCGAATTTCCAATAGTGAGGAGTGAATTATGGCACATGAATTAAAATAACTCTTCCTCTTTACCAGGTCCTGCATCCCAAACCAAGAGACACTTGCTCTATTTCTCATGTGAGATACCAAGAGTAGCTGCAGGACAAGTTGCACCGAAAAGTCCTGACTAGGTCGGGGAACGGAAGCTCACACTTGTATAATATACTAGGCTTTAAAATTCCAGCGCCTCATTTTCACAGCAAAGCCAGGACAGAAAATGGTATGAAATTAATTGGTAACACTTTATTATAAGTGACAAATGGTTATGAATTTCTTTGATATTCCTTACAAAAACATTAATCATGGCAAGCTCTTTTGGACTTAGTGTAACTGTTAAGATGTGATTCTGGAGAAATTCTGGTGTAATTTAGCATTAATTAATGTCCACTTACTGCAAAGTGTTACCATATTAATCTATTTTCTGTGACTGAGGAAGGAAAGGAAATAAAATAGAGTTAAACCTCTTTAACGAGATCCCAATGTTTAATCCGGCAGGCTGCAATGACCTAGATTGCATCATAAGCCAAAAGTAAAAAAAATATGTTTCACACTCTTCATAGTGTCAGAGGTCAAATCCAAGCTAATAAAGAGAATACCAGGGAAAAAAGCAGAGATAAGACACAGGGGCTTTTTCTTTCTGAAGGAATGGCTCCTGCAGAGCTTGGATGTGCAGGGAAAAAATTCTCACAACTGATGCCTCCACCTAATTTTTTTCTGTATAGCGCACAGAGGCAACCCATTGGCACAGTTAGCAAGGAGCTAAGAAATCCCCTGAAAATACCATGTTCTCTGAGTAGCAGCAGTATGACTGTTGGTGTGACAGTAACGGCTGCGTTTCATGTTCAGGGCAACGCAAGAACACTTGGTGAGGAGCAGTCCACAGTGTCAACACCAGCTATGTCAAGTACACGACAAAGAAGAATTATTAGTTATGTTTCCTTCTCAGTAAATTGAGGAAAAGAGAAATTAAAATGAAGGTTTTCAAAACCTTTGAAGTTCTTTCAAGCTTTAGGGTAGAAACTTATAGGGTTTTTTTTCTACATTTCTTGTGAACAGTACCCCAAAACCAGCCTGCTCATCGTTTTTTGGAGGGAGCCTGCAAAGCTCCATTATTCCAAGCATACCTCTGAAATAGCTTTGGCAACTGAAGGCAGGCAGGATGAAATGTGCCTTTCTTATGGCAACAAGTTATTCTACTTTTGGCATCTAATCAAAAACAACCCCTGTCCTGGGTCTTGTAATTTTCCCTCTGCCTGCTCTACATACCATGGAGGACTTTCTTTTTCATTTGTCTTCACAAGCAGGTATTGCTGGTTATGTTTCAAACAGGCACATATGACATGAGAAACCTCAGAAGAATAGACACTGATTAGACTGACCTTGCCTGATTTTAACTACTTAAAAATTAGAAAAGTGCTCTAAGCTGGTTGGCTATGGTCCCTCTGTTGTCCTTGCAAATAAATAGATCAATGCAGGGAGAGATTCCTCCCAGTCTGAGCTCAATGATAGCTATTAGTAGAAATTTCTGAAGATTTCCCTTGTCCATTCATTGACCACTAAATGAACTGCTGTGGTCAGTTCGAACTAAATCATATTTGAGGTAGCTAAAACCAAGCATGACAAACCCCAGCCTTGCTCCTTTAAGTCAGTTTACCTGCAGCTACCTGTGACTTGACTACACATTTTAGTGTTAGTGGTGTTTTCCTCCCCTCTGAGCTCCAAGCAGATGAGGAAACACCTGTGCTTCACCATGTAGAAAGGTTCCCATTTGCCACTAAAGCAGGTGGAAGGGGTGGTTCTCTTCTGCTGCAGGGTAGCAATGGTCAAAAGGCCACGTCCTCAATAGAGGAATTATTCTTTCTGCTTAGGAAAATAAAAAAAGTATCCACAGAAAGTCATTTGGGAAGTACCAACACTATGTTGCCATTGTTAAATACATGTCATTTCAACATAGGACTGCACCACACTGGGCTACTATCACTCCTCTCTTCTTGCATACATATAATTGTATAATAGCTGCACTTGTTATTACAGACGGCTCCTTAAGATACCACCTCCTCTATCAAATCAAACCACATTTAGGTTCTTTAGGCATTTTCTAATGAAGGAACACAGAATGCATGAAAAATAACAGCATAATTATGGAGAGTGGAGCTTTTTTTGTGTTTGGCAATTCAACTGTCTTGACTAATCTTTCTTTCTTTTTTTTGTTAACGTTTAGTCATTTCCTCTTTTCCACCACCTTTTCCTACTAACCTTTGTATGGGAGGAGGTAGGAAAGCAAAAAATAAAACTAAGATCTGGTCACTAGGAAGGAGGAGCTGAGACACTTCTAACCACATGCCCAGGTGCTCAGGCCATCAGACTGTACAGAGCTCTACTGACGGGACAAACAGCCACCAATTTGGGGCCTTTGTTGTTTTAGTAGTGGGAGAATTTTTGGCAAGTGATTTCCTCTCACCTGCCTGGCTGGACACTGACTTTTGGCTGTTTCTACTGTGGGAAGGAGCGTGTGCATGTGTTCATTTCTGCTCCTCACTCACTCCTCACCCTCTTCTCCTCTGGTTCTAGCAAGGCCAGATCTTGAAGCTCTTAGTTCTGCTCATCATCCAAGATGAAATGCTTTGTTCTGATCAGCAAGGAACCTAAGTCTACTTTTGCTTACATTGCTTAGAAACCCTGGGGGGAACGGACAAGCTAGTATTTAGATTAGCCCCAGAGTGAATAATTACTACATGGAAAGAAATAAAAGATTATTTATTAATTCTCATCTCTTTAAACATTTATTGCTTTTTAATTCAGACTGAATGTCAGGACTTTTTTTTCTCCTTGAGATGACAGTGACAAATGCACTCCTGAGATGTGATCTACCAGACTGCAGGATTTTTATCAAAGTAAAACCTTATTAAATAAGCCACTTTATGCTTGGGGAAGAGAAGAGAAACACACCACCAACACAGAGCTTCTGGATAATCTGCCAGTGCCAACATCTTCTCTTTCCTGAAACCCATAGATGGCCAAAAGGGGAAAAATTATCCAACAGCTACTGCACATGATCTCTAATGTATTGTGAACCAATTGCTTGTAAATAGTCCCCATACTTACTTTTTTGGGGTTGCTCAGACACAAGGCACCCGAAACTAGGGAGGTGGTGTGATACTTGAATAGTGTTTGTTCTTGTTTTAGCGGTGGACCACAGGACCTCTCTCTTTTTCGGGTGTGTGAATGGCTTGCTATCTTTGCCCATGCAATGAAAATCAGAATTCATTTAAACATAAATGACAAGGAAGGAGACTAAACTGTGGAGCCAGCTATACACAGTCCTTCCAGATCTTCAGCCCAAAAGTTCCAACCAGAAGTGCATGAAGCACTCTAGATGTGTTGGAGCAACTGTACATGCACTGGGACAGGTGACCACCATGTTTTCTTCATTTTCAAAAGCATAAAAAGACATGGTATGTGAAAAAGCAGGTCATATGAGGGTCCATCAGAGAAGTTAGATTTTCTTCAAGTCTTCCCTAAAAATTTTTGTTTGTTTTTTTTTTGTTTGGTTGGTTGGGTTTTTTGTTTGTTTTTTTTTTATTGTTGTTTTTTTTGTTTGGGGGGTTGGGTGGGGTTTTTTCTTTTAGTATTTATAGGATCCTAAATATACATCACTTAGGGAACATATTTCTCTGAGTGCAATCACGCACACAAGCTCAGGTGCATATGTATGCATACCTGATTCATTTAGAAAAAACGGAATAATTAAAAAAATTAAACCAAAGTCAGTTCCCTGTCTGTTGTTTCCCAAGTTGTATTTGTGGCTTTTCATTGACAAGCCTCTGAAGCAGAGGCCAGAGCTCAGAAACCACCAGAAACCTCTGTATTTAGTACACTTTGAAGGTGGGTGGTGATATTACAGGAATAATTTTTGCTTTATATGAAATATAATATTAATCCCAACTACAAAGGCTCTTTCATCACTCAGGGGTCCCATTGTCAACTATTATACCCCGGATAAATTGAAGAGCATTATATAATGACCTTAATAACTGACTCAATGAAAAAAAAAAAAAAAGGAAAATAATATGAATGAGGCCAGAACTAAGTGTTCACTTTTTAACCTCTGATGAAATCGTGTTACTATTTACTTGTAGTGCTTTATGCTTCTACAGCACCTTGCATTTGTCAATGGCTGCAGACTATATAATGATATCATCATTATATTTAGACAGTTGACTGGGTTTAAGACATTTAAGCTTTTTTCTTTACCAGAGATGGAGATAGTATGCTCAGTTACGGATATCTATCACCCTAATTCTGCCATCACATCATCTTCCCTCACTTCACTTCCCACCAACCACATGTATTCTCAATAGATGAGAGCTTTCATTTTACACAGCCACGAACCTGAGCCTGCGAGACTACATTTCATTTTTTGTATATCCCAGCTCCTACACCACAGTTAAAGAAAGCCTTTCAGTCTTTAAAACATTTGTTCTCTTAACATCCCTGGCAAGCCAAGGAATGATATTATTTCCTTTAAACACAGGGGAAATGGTGGTACTGAGAGATAAAGTGACTTTTCTGAGAAAGTCTGCAATGAAGCAGAGACATGAAGCAGAATTTTTCAAATAATAATCATCATCACCACAAAAAGTCATTACATTCACTGTACAATTCTATAGTGACAGATTAGGACTATTTATTTGTTTTCTCCACTAAAATAACCTTCTATCTTTCAGATAATACTGAACATTATTTATTGTTTTCTATTTCTTAGAGTAAGAAATGCAACAGATTTTCTTTTAAATACAGTCAGAGGAGACATGATTTTGAATTATTTTTCTAAAACTAACCTGCTAATGCAATAAGGTGATGCTTCAGAGAGAAAGATATCTAGTCTGTGGTTGTGCGATTACTGCATATTAAAATTCCAATTTCCAGACCTTTACAAAAATACTAGTGCCAATTAGATAATATGCTGATGATCTTCATGATGGCATAAGGTAGCTGACTTATTTTCTTAGACTTCTAAGACCATTTCATAAAGAAAGGAATCTAAATTACAGTTTGAGCTGACAGATAAAATTCATTCTCTCTCACTCTCTTTTTTTGCCGTGCACCCCAAAATGCCATTTGACTGATGTTCAATTTGAAGAGATTGAAATAATTTAACCACTTGCTTCCCAAGAACCCTTTCAGACCCGTCCCCTCCCCAGAAAAAAAAAAAAACAAAAAACAAAACCTTAATAAAATTTTAAAATCTAATAGCAGATCCAAATCCTGACGTTACTGACATCAGATTGTTTTGGCATGGATTGAAAATACAGCTACAGTAGGTTAAAGGAAACTCTGAATTAATTAGAAACCATTACATAACATTTAATACATGGAAAGAGGTTGCATGGCATTCAGCTGATGTGAATCAGTGCCACCAGAACTATTTGGGATTGGGAAGTCTCTTCCCGAGGAGAAAGGTCCATAGCTCCCCATCAGCAGTCCCTGACTTCTCACCATGAGCTTTGTAATGCTGCAAACACCTTCAGCTTAAAATTCCAGCCATAAATTTTCCAAACTCCATTTTACATCCAGCGAGATTTCCCTCTTCTTCTTCCACCCAACAAGAAATTTTCTAACCCCCCTACTCTGGTAGCTGGAGAGTCTCTTCAAATGTTAGCCTTATATATTACTCATCTCTCACTCAAATTCATTTACTTTTGGGCTAAGATTTCTTCCAGTTTGATTAGATCTTTTCCTTTCTTGTTCAATCCTCTAGGATGATTTTAATAGCAATTATAGCATATAACTAGATGAATGAGGGGTTTTGTTGTTGTTTTGGGGTTTTTTCCGTCATTTCTGTTTTAAGCATATGGTCTAATCTGTACCTTGTGTAATAACATTATCTCCTCTCCATCTCTGTGTCACACATCCTGAAATACCATTAACCTTTTTGATTGTGTTATCCTATCTGTGGCCCATAATCACTCTGTGATAGGTTAAAACAGTCATGATTGAGTTTTTCCCAACAGATATCCCCATGTTCTCAGCAGAAACTCTTACTATTCATCCCCTTGCACTTCATGGGTACCTTCTGTATTTCTCTCCCATCATTTGTTTCAGATTTATTTCATCTTTCTCCATTACAGATGACTAAACTATACACATAACTCCCATTGAGATGTCTCAGTGTCTTGTACAATGTTTTTAATATTTCCCTATCTCTACCTATCTGACAGAATGTACTGGCATTTTTCATGGTCCTTCCACATTGCTGGCTAATAATCTTCCCCTTCGTTGTCCCTCATTGTCTCCAGCTGAGTCACTATGTTGGGGCAGAAGCCCTTGTTATAAATTTCCCAACTCACATCCTTACTCTCTGCACTCACACATCAACATTCCAATTACATTTCTATTCCTTCTGTGCTCAGTCGCATTGCGGCTTTCCTGTAGGCTGTTTCCATCAGTCCTAGTTCCTAGGTAAAGAAAATGCTGTACTTTTTATTACAGACACCATGGAAATTCTCTTTGCCATTTTTCATGTCCTTCCAGAGCATGGATGATTCTCTCCTCCAAGAAAACCTCACACCCTATTAAAAACAGACCAAGTGGCCTCATTTCATGGACTGCTTTTCCTGTTTCCTAAACATATTTCATAAATCATCTTATCTTCATGCACACAGTATAATTCCCAAATTTAATAAAATTTCAAATACGTACTTTTATGTCCTTAAGAGTACTGACATTTCTAAAGGCTTTTCAATGCACTTTCTCTTTATGCTGCAGGGCGCCTTTTAGTTTGAAATTTCTAAAGTAACCTTACAACTTTAGGTGTGCATGCCCATAACCTGTTGCCATTAAGAAAGATTGAACTAATTAACACGTTTCTAAGAATTTGAAAACCTAATCCAAAAATGTAGAGAAGAGAGGAGAGGGTATGGGAGGCCAGCAGCCAAATGACTGTTCCAGCTGAGATGGAGCAGGTAGTGCATCCATCATGCAGAAGGGTCAACTGGTGACATGCCCAAGGAATCTTCAACTTGCATGGCCTGAACATCTGCACGTCTTAGTGGAAGAATGGACCTGAACCCACCGCAACGATTCTTGGGGGATGCTGAACTATGGAAATAAAATTTTATATGGAAATAAACTCTAATGGGCTGCAAATCATTATGCAGCTGCTGGATACGTTTAAGGAAACTAGCTTGTCTTCTTAAGTCAAGAAGGTCTCATTGACAAGTCCACATCCCCAGCTGGACACAACTCCAAACATCAACCTAAATCTGGGGTAAGACACTGGATGAGACACTTCTCTGTGGGCAACATGCCCTCTCGAAGAGCTTGCAGACACTCAGCTCCCTCTCCTCCAGCCTCTATCATCTCCTCCTCAGTTTTACCATTGCCTAGCTTTATTCATTCCCTTGGGTTTAGCTGGTGTTTATACCATTGTGGATTCCCTAGCCATAAAAGGGCCAGACATACAGTTATGGGAACCTCATGGGAATACAACTAATAAACAGCATAAGCAAAGCCTAATTTAAACGTGTCTCATTAAAATTAATAACACCATTGAATGCAAGAAAGATCATTCAGTGTGGCCAGGGAAACTGAGTATAATTTTTATGCTAAACAATTGTAAAACAGAAATATTTTTCCTCTCTCAAATAATATACAGTGTGTATATTACAGAGTACAAAGTACCTCTATAAAACCTCACATTATACCCTATGAATTACTACAGACACGTTTGTGTTGTTGAAACTGGATTATAGAGGGTTCTGGCAAAGTCTCATGTATCTCCAGCTAAACCATAAATTGAATTCATATGCTCTTTTTTCTTTTTTTTCCCTCTCCAAATGAGCCTCATCTTGTTTAATTTTTGCTGTTGATTTACATAGGATACTTTTAGAGCACAGAGTTTGAAAAGAAAATACAGTAATTCATAGGAATGGAAAATACATAGTTGTACAGAAGAAATTTGTGTTTTCTGGCAGGCCATGAGCAAAGTTTAACCCCTAGGATTTGGTATTTGGAAGAAGTAGGAGGATATTACATCTTGCCTGAGAGCATCTTTTGTAGCTTAAAATCACACACTTCCTATCAATGCTGGTTATTACTCCTGTTTCCTAAAGAAAAAAGTGAGCATGTTTCCTGGGGGACCTCATTCATATTTATAGGCCCAAACTCACTAGAAAGTTTCATTAAAAGGGCAAAAAATATACATATATTCTAAAAGTATTCAAGAAGATAGGCATCTGACTAGAGAAGAGAAACTCCATTCATGCCCCATGAAGGTAAAAGTTTCAGAATAATTTTCCATACAGTAGCCATCAGAGAATCCCCACAGGTACACCCCACTGAGGCGCAATACTGTTAAGACATGAGGGTTCAATAGTTTGCTCCCCAGACTAACTACCATCCCTTATTTTCAGCCCAGACTGCAGTTACAAACCTCAGCAGAAAACCGGACAAGAGAAGGTGGTGTTTCTCCCACCCACAGCAATTAAGGTTGTTAAGATTTGTGGCAGGGTAACCAAGGCACATTGCACGTGTCAATTCTGTTACAGCATGGGAAGTCATCTCCCACTTTGCAGATATGATCAAATTTCCTCCTTGCAGGAGGCCACATGAATACAAATAAAGCCCATGGGTACCGAAACATCACAGCAATGAGGGTCAGTCTGAGAACATGAGATAAATGCATGATGGAGAACAGAAATAATCCATATTTACCCCAGAATTACCTTCCCTGATAGAAACAAAGTTCTGCCAGGACTGAGTTTGGCAAAACCATTTTGATATAGAGAGGACCTTTGTCCTGTAACAATGAGGGTTTTGGAAGATGACCTTCAAGGCAATACTAATCTCCTGCAGGCTTAAGAGAATTCTCAAGAGAGTGTCTTTTTAAGATGGAAAATAAACATCTGTAGTTTTCCACAGCAGCTACTTCAGGCGCCAGAATGGGCAGCAGCACAGCTAATCTCAGCTCTACAGCAAAGGCATGAGACTGTGTTTAATGCCAACAGTCTGTCACTCTGCTGACAAGGAAGGACTGAAATATTTGTTTGAGTGCTCTATTCTCTTAAAGTTTGATTTTGAGGTCTGACAGGTAGGACCTGGGGATACTTTGCAACAGTTCATAGGGACAAAAGGGGAAAAAACCCCACAATGTTCCTCTGTCTCCAGAAATCAGGCAAAACCCAAGCAACTGTAAATACTCAGATATATTTATTTCCATTATTTAATGAACAATTAGTGCCTTCTTTGAAGTCATTTGCTCTCATTCTTTTTTTTTAATGGGAAGATACCCACAGGGAAATTGCTACTAGCAAGTGGCAGACCCTTCATTAGTCCCAGGAAAATATACTTGCAGCCAATCATAGCTTTAATTAAGGATCTGACCCTGCTCCTAATGCAGACAGTGGCAAAACAGCTATTAGCTGCAGAGAACAGGAGGAGGCACTGAATATAGCCAGTTTGAACCTGGAAGCAAGTTGCTTGCAAGCATATCACAATTTCCATCAATCATTGAATAGAAGGCTGTAAGGGACCTCGAGGGACTGACTGGTCCATCCTTCTCCTAAAAAACAGGCAAACTATTCCTAAACTATTCCTGACAGCTGCTTGACTAACCTGTCCTTATAACCCCCTACAAAGCTGGAGGTTCCTGTTTCCTGAGGCAATCTCTCACCGTGCTTACCTACCCTTAGCCTTAGAAAAGTTTGGGTATTATTTTTCCCTCCCCTACTGCCCGACCTACATCTCCTCTGCTGTTCTACCTGCCTGGTGGATCATTGCTCTGGGCATCATTCTCTGAAACCCCACGCCGGTATTTAAGCCGGTGCGAAGAAGGCAGAAAGATCAACACCTCTCAGACTTGGTGGTATTTCAGACCCACGTTGGAAAAACTGATGCCATCATATATCCGACCTTCATATGGGATGTGGGTCACCTTGGCTGGACCTTCACTGAGCTTTGCTGGAACCCTCTCCACCTCTGGCAATATGAAGCCACTTCAATTAAACTCAGCATTTCCCAGGTCTGCTGCTTGAGGATGATAATTGTAGCTTCAGGAGGGCTGACTTTCTGGTGTTAAACCTCCCAACGAGCTTTAAGAACAAGAAGCAGCTGGAATAATCTGCTCAAAAGAGGCATGTTTTGAATTCATTATTTATGCCAGCCTGCAGGGGGGAAATTGTTGTTATTCTCAGTTAAACACCATTTGGCGACCCAGGACTCCTCCCATTACCTGCTGAGCCAAGTTAGCATGTTGCAAAATGCAAAATAAAACTTAATTTATTATGATTAAGCACCATGTGACAAGTAAACAGTCCCAGCACAGCAGCGGCCAGAATGACTTTCTTCCTGAAAGCTCTGTCTTCACTCATCTGATACTTGTACTTGTTTGTCTCCTTGATGTTTTTCTTCCCTTTTTCATTGTCTGACTCTGTGTGGGAAAGATTACATATGTGTTTTCCTTCCCCTCAGACTTTTACTTTCCAATGCTCTAGCCTTTTTGTGTTTAAGAACTGAACATATTTTGCTGTGTGGAGAATAACAAGGAGGGAAATAAAATTTAAAAAGCTCCAAACCTCCCCCCCCCCCAAAAAAAAAAAAAAAAAAAAATCTCCAAACCTAAAACTCTATCTGAGTTTATTGCAAAAGTACAGGAGCTTCTCTTGATGGTGCTATGGCTAAGAGCGAGTCATAAAGAGCTCTGTCTGATACTGCAGGGAGTTATGGGGGAAGAAGCCCTTCTCTGAGCAGGGGGCTCCCACCATGTGGCTGGCCCCCCTGCAGCTGGCCAGCCCTGCAGGGATGTCACTCTGCTCCTTCTGCTTCACCTTTGTTCCTGGCTCACTAATACCAAACATAAACTTGTAGGCTTCATTTCAGTTGATCTGAAGTGCCAGGCTGAATACATGTTTACCCTGTAGCTGTTTTACCGATGCTCTTTGCTCTCTATGGACCACTCCTGCTTGCTTATTGAGCTTCAGCTTTCCCTCTGCTTCAACCTGATCTGTAAGATTCTATGAGATTACAGCAACCAAACTATTTCTTCTTGTATGCTATTAATACAGCATAGTCTTGAACATGATCAAAAGCTTAGTCAGGGCAGCAGACGAGTCCTGTTGATTTCAGAGGTGTTCAAATCAAAAAGAGTCATTATCCTGTTTAAGATTTAAGCATTAATCCTCATAGTTATGGTTTAACCTTGGTGGGCAGCTGAGCACCACTCATTAGGCACCAGCGAAATACAAATGGCAATACACAATAAGTTTTTTTCTGGTGGAAACACATGTAGATTTAAAGGTTCAAATCATTGTACAGTTCAGAGTGGGATAAGAAATGGAATAAAATAAGTATTTTAAGTGAAGTAGAAGTCATATATAACCTTAGACCTTCAAAGTGCTACAGGACACTGTGCCTATCTTTGTGCTCGTCTGAAATGGTAGAGCCCCTGTGTGTTGACATTCATTAAGGCCCCAGGTCTTGCAAGACAGAGCGTTAGAACCACCTGTAATACTGTTTTCCAAAGTGATTTGCAAAGAGCTCACTTCTTTCACCTTCATAAAGTGCTGGCCTTTTCATTTTTTCAATATTTTGTTTAATTCTGTCTTTTATGCAGCAAAATTGAAGACTACTGTAAAAACTGTTTGTGGTTGAAGAAGGAATTTCCTACATAAATAAAATTGTTAAATTTCATACATAAGAAGGAAATTTTTCTGCTTGCTTGCTTGCTGCATTTTTGCATCTCAGGTAATTACTCCAAGTATTTGGCACATACTTTCTCTCAAATGTTGACCACATGAACCAACCAGGAACCTTCTACAACTTCTAGCTAGTTCAGATGTTACCAGGACTAGTATTTTCTTGGACTGCCTCTGGAAAATTCTTGTGGCTTCTGTGTTCGCTGGAGTGAGACAAAGAGGTAAATATATTACATCAAATGCAATGCTGCAGCACATATATTCTTTACTACTGGGAGCCAAAGTAGTTCCTTTTAGTGAAAATAAATCAGTCTGCCTTTAGATAGAGGTTAAAAATGGGTCAGAAAGGAAAGAAAAACCTGTGGTTAAGGACTTACCTTCCAGTCCTGTGTTAGTGGTGTATGAACAAATTTTCAGCTTTGACACTGTCCCCGTTTCTGATACTGGGTACCACCGCTGTGCTGTTATTCATTCAGAACTCACACAGGAAAACATATTTGTCTGTCTTCTAGTAACATACTCAGAAGGGAAGGCTGCAGGGATTAAGGGTGAAACAAGACTTTTTATGAATCTCATTCATATCAATCAAAGACAGAAGCAAACAATTCCAATATCTTATTTTAATGCTTTCGTTTATCTTGGAGTTTAGTTGCCATAAAAAGTGTATGTTTAAAATGTCCTTTGGGGAGTTACAGTCCCATAAACTCTTGTAACCAAGTGACATGCAATAATGAAACTACCTCTACAAAGTACAGCAAAATGAGATTTTTTTTTATTGTAATCATCAAATAGTTTGCCTCAAGTCATTGATTGAATTATACATAAACCTTATGAGCTTTTGGAAGGGAAAGAAGAAAAAAAAGAAAAAGAAAAAGAAAAAGAAAAAGAAAAAGAAAAAGAAAAAGAAAAAGAAAAAGAAAAAGAAAAAGAAAAAGAAAAAGAAAAAGAAAAAGAAAAAGAAAAAGAAAAAGAAAAAGAAAAAGAAAAAAGAAAAAGAAAAAGAAAAAAGAAAAAGAAAAAAGAAAAAAAGAAAAAGAAAAAGAAAAAGAAAAAAAAAGAAAAAGAAAAAGAAAAAGAAAAAGAAAAAGAAAAAGAAAAAGAAAAAGAAAAAGAAAAAGAAAAAGAAAAAGAAAAAGAAAAAGGAAAAAGAAAAAGAAAAAAAGAAAAAGAAAAAGAAAAAGAAAAAGAAAAAGAAAAAGAAAAAGAAAAAGGCAAAAGAAGAAGAAGAAGAAGAGAAAGAAAAAGGAAGAGTAAAGAGAGAAAAGAAAAAGACAAGACAGAAGAGAATAACGTAAAGGAAGATGGTAGAGGAATGGAGGTAGGAAGGGGAGAAGAGGGAAGGCAAGTCTTGGAGAGACATTAATTCTAAGTGTCTTGTTAGAGAGACATGAAGCAAGTGGTACTATAAAAATAGGAAACAAAATGTTAATTTCATCATTTTTAAGAAAATAATTACTGCATGCATATGATTGTGCTTTATTACTTATCTCCCAAGGCTCTAATACTATGAAAAGGAAAAATTGTAAAAAAAAATACAAATCAGAAGCATGTTAACCTTAAAGCTTCATTTCCAGTTGATGCACATTCATCCATGCAGATAGAGCCATCCATCTAGTAAAAAAGTTATTTGTAAGCCCTTTGGGATGAGGCTTGTCACTGTCTCTATGCTTCTGAAATCTTTATTGCAATGAAGACCAATTATTTTTTTCCCCTTGTTATCTAGACTCCTACTTGTGAATTAAAATTCAGATTCTGAAGATAACAAAGTTATTGAAGCTGCAACTCAGGTCTGAGCCTAGACTCCATTGAACTCCATACAAATCCAGTTTTGTGTGTTTTACTTTTTATTTCAGGTCTTAGCATATCTAATTTCTCTGACATTCAGATACCACAATTATCTATGGAAATACAGCATTTCTGCACATAATGACTAATGTGACATATGCAAATGTTTTCTCTCCGTATATAGCTAGAGCAATAGTGGAGTTACCACTGTAATTATAGCTGGGAAAACGAGGTTGTTAACTTTTTGTGGAATTCAGCTATCACAGTCATTGCAAGGCAAGAACAAATGTTCTGTTTGGCATTGGGGCTGTGTAGTTTTCTTATCTCCTGTCCTGCATCAGAAGAAGATGTTTGCAGAACTTCTTACAAGCAAACAAAATAAAAACTAGGATAATACCTACGGGTCATAGGATTTAATTGAAAATGTATTGGAGTTGTCTTTCCATAAAACATATACATGGAAATGCTCATTGGCTTCTGTGGAAGACACAGAAAGAATTGTTCTCTTCCGAAAGTGCTTTGTGCCTGTGGAAAATTCCTTCTGCCATCAAAATTTGTCTTATTAGTCATTTGAATTTGCCTGTTCCTCATTCTTTTAGTACTTGTTTTGTACTGTACACTGATGCAGTATGGAATCCTTCACTGATGGATATTTGCTCCCCGAAATTTCCATCAATTCATGACTTTTGCATGGACATTGTGAAGTTCTGGCCATGGGACACCCCCTCGTATTTCACAGAGGGCAAAGCGTGCTGGCCGTATGATGGAAAATGCAGAAAAATGAGACATCTGACATCCTTGAGCTGTGAAACATTTTCTTTTACTGACTGTTTTACAGGGAAGAAAAGTTTCTTATCCTTAGATATATTTATATTTTCTGAGAACTGTCTGCATTGCAAAATGCAGGTCTGACAGCCATGAACAGGTTAAAGGTACCTGTTGAAGGAAGGTCTTTTTTTTTACCACTCATATTCCAGCACTGGCATTTAGCAGGGTTTCAGTAGGCGCTCCGTGAACCCCGCACACAGCAAAGTGACAGTTGCCTCTGGCACTCAGCACCTGTCACCAGAGCCACAGTGATCAACGTTTCATTTGCCCTTCATGTCAGGTAGGAATTTTTATTATTTTTTTTTTAGTGATCAAATGTGAGACTTTCCTCAAGTTTGAAAGCAGTTAATTCAACAGCAGGGATTAAAAGGGGACACAGGTGGTAAGGGAGGAGGGGAAGAGGAATGTCACTTGCTCTGAAAATCATCAGGCAGCAGGAGCAATCACAAAAACCTCAAGGTCCCTCCTGCCCTGTCACTCTGCTCCAAGCTCCACAGAAGGGGGAGGTGATGGGGTGAGTTTTTTGCTGGAAGAGCACTGAAGTTGGATGGATAACCCCACCCCAACCTTGTGTTCATGCCCACTCCTCCTGATGCACACAGTTGAGTTTAATTTTTGAAGTGAGCTAAAATAACCTAAGGTTGGTAAATGGGTAAAAGTGAGACAGATGCTTTGAAGGACAAAGTCTGCATGTTCACTTGTGTTTACTTTGGTGGTGATAAGTATATCTCCAGCGACATCTTCATTAGCCAGTTGAACAAGGGCAGGCAACAATTCCAGACAGCAGAACTTCGTTATCTGTACAGGTTATTTATTTTTGTTTGTTTGTTTGTTTGTTTCTTTTAAGGCAGTTGCTGCAGTTTTGACCTGAATTAAAAAACTGGCCATGGTTTCAGGAGGCATGATGGCCAAGGACCATTCCTGGTAAGCGAATTGGCATGTGGCAACCCCAGCTTGAACAATAAGGTGCTTCATTAGCGTGGCTGCAGGCTGGCTTGTGCTACTGATGGCCATCCCCGTGGGTTGGTGCAGCTGCAGCATAAGGAGATGGGAGACATCACACCTCAAAGACCGTCAGGTTGGCAGCGAGAAGTCTCCTGTGCGCTGTGCAGACCTCTTGTATGCTTATAGAATGCAGTGCAATTAATTTTCTTCTTTAAACTTAGACATCAAGCCCTTGTTCTGAGTTATGGCCCAGGGGCTACAGGCAGCAGAGCTGGATGTATGGGAATGCGAGGCTGATGTGTTTAACTCCTAGGAACAAGGGTGCCAGCCAGAGTGCATCACTAACCTCCCTTGTTTTTAACAAAAAGGCTTTGAACTTCATAGATTTTTAACAGAATATTTGGGGGTCAGCCTACTGGTACATGTCAGTTCAACATTGGAGCATCTCAACAAGCTTTATGCCAGGCCTGCCTTTTGTCATGGAAGTCACTATCTATTTTTGCTGCTTTAATGATCTATGATATTGTTAGCAAAGCTGACTGAATAGCTCAAAATGAACTGGTTGTAGATTGAACTGACACACATCCGTTGCTTCTGCAGTATCCATCACTGCTTGTAATTCTCTTACATGTATCTGTTCTGAGGAGTGTTTTGAGATGTATCTATACAGAAAGAAATACATACATACACATATATGTGTATGGTTTCTTTCATCCTTTATAACTTTAGGTTGACTGGAAATGTTTTTCCACGGTTTCCAAAGATTGTCTTGCCTTTAAAAAATAATTTAGAATATCAAAAATTCTGACGATAATAATATAGTGCCCCCTCCCAAACTGTGGTTAATGTCTTTCTATAGAAATATCTCTCTGTAAACTACCTGAAAGACTGTCTAAAAATTATCAAATAGTCCTGGAGGAATTATTGTAAGCTTCAGATGTGAGTAGCAAAGGAAGTAAAGCAAGAAAAATGGTGACCATTTTCTTTAATTGGATCCATCAGTGGTTTATAATGAAAGAGTACTTCAAATCTCTCAGAGTTTGAAAGCAAGGAAAATATAACTTGTGTTACAACAGACAAAGATTTGCTATTCCTAAACAGAAAATATTAGAGCTATGTATTACAACTTCCCTCTCAATTTAAATGAGTCAGAAATAGCCCTTTGATTAGTACTTTTCTTACAGCAAGGACCGGTATGCAACTAAGTTCAATTCTTCACTCCTTTCATCTAAACAAAAAGTTTCTTACTTCCGGAGGGGAGACAAAATAAGCAGCCCCTACTCAGGACGTGCTCTCCAGCCAGGTGTCCAGTGTGTGCCCAGAAGCTGGGGGACATCCTCCCAGGCTGTGTTTGAGCTTAGGGTGCTGTGTACCGCTGCACTGGTGCTGTATCCAGCTGAAAGGCTGCCTCCAAATATTACAGGGACACACTGGGTCTAAAGGTCCTACGGGGATAAATTTTCCAGTGGACCAGGATCAGCACAAAGGGGAAGAGGTTAAGAGACTGGATCTGAAGTATCTGTAGCTTGGCTGCTGGTACCTCTCATTGCAACACCAAATGACAAGGGATGCATCACCCTCCCTCACAGGTGATGAGACAATAAACCCAATTCTGATTGGCATTCATAAATAATGGTTACAAAGATCAGTTAAGCTTTTGCAGTCTTTTTTTCTAGGGTAACAGTTAATTTTAAGACCTTCCCATCTTTTTTTTTTTTTTTTTGGTTAATGAGGGTGGAAAGGAAAAAACTATTAACCCATTTCTGACACAAAGGACAATGATCTTAAGCAGAACTGCAGATTCCCTCTAAGACAAACTTTAGTTTCTTTATTTTCCTGAGTGCACACACACACACACAAAAAAAAGACTAATTGCAGTCAATATGGCATTTTCCTTTATCGCGCACAAATGACAAACCCCAAGAACACAGAGGGCTGTAAAGCAGGTAGTTATCTGCTCTTCCCATAGGGGTTAGAGAAAATATCTTACTCAGTACATGACTCTCTCGAGGCAGGAACACACTCACTTGCCAAAAGAACATAAGTTAAAGATTTTTAGGATATTTTTTATTTCGGTTCTTTGGTGCCTTGCCATTAGCCCAGGGTTTTCAATGTAAAAACTCCTGCAGTGGCAGGAACCAGGAGCTGAACTCCTATTATATTTCTATTTATTAAAAAGTGGATTTAGATGCACTACTGAACTGACAGCAAAGGATTTGTTAGTTTATTATTTAGACAGGAGTAGGCATCATTATTCTCTGTCTAAAACACACTGAGAATTTCTTTATCTAAACAACTAGTGCAACGCTGTGTGACTCAAGAAAGGGAAGCTGTATCAGCAGCTGAAAACCAGGAGTTTCCCAAGAAAAAAAGGTGGCTGAGGTGGCCTTATACCTCCAAGGTCTGTCAATGGTACCACTGCTCCTCCCTGGATTTGGCACTAAGGCCAAGGCAGCTTGGGGATATGCACCTCCACGTCGCGTTTTGAATTTGTGCCTCTCAGGGGAAAGGAAATCAAAGCTAAAGAGCCATGGAGAGAGATAACAGAGCTATGATGACCCTAAGGAGGTTAAGCAATTCCCTGGGTTGAGGAGAAGGATGTTCCTTAGTCCTTGGTAGAATCGCATTTTCTGCAGGGAAGTGTGGGGTGCTTCCCTCCAGCCCTGCTGGCACATTAGTGTTTGGGGCGCTTCCCCAAAATACAAGTTGAGCCATGTTACTGCTAAGGAGGACCCTCGTTTCACACATCCCAGGCAAGTCCTCCTATAGCTGGATAATAGCACACAAAAGGCAAGTGGTCTAACGCTTCTGTCATTCTTTAAAAAAAAAATAGCTTTGACAGTTTTGGGGAATGTTACATATTCTTTACTGTGAGGGTGGTGAAGCACTGGAACAGGTTGCCCAGGGAAGTTGTGGATGCCCCATCCATGGAAGTGTTTAAGACCAGGCTGCATGGGGCTTTGAGCAACCTGCTCTAGTGGGAGGTGTCCCTGCCCATGGCAGGGGGGTTGGAACTAGATAATCTTTAAAGTCCCTTCCAACTCTAACCATTCTATGATTCCTAATATTTCCTCCTAATATCTAATCTAAATCTCCCCTCTTCCAATTTAAAACCGTTACCCCTTGTCCTGTCACTACATCTCCTGACAAAGAGTCCCTCTCTGGCTCTCCTGTAGGCTCCCTTCAGATATTGGAAGGCTGCTATGAGGTCTCCCCAGAGCCTTCTCTTCTCCAGGCTGAACAACCCCAGCTCTCTCAGCCTGTCTTCATAGGGGAGGTGCTCCATCCCTCTGATCATTTTGTGGCCCTCCGCTGGACCCGTTCCAAGAGGTCCATGTCCTTCCTGTGTTGAGGACTTCAAAGCTGGACACAGTATTCCAGGTGGGGTCTCACGAGTGCAGAGTAGAGGGGTAGAATCACCTCCCGCGACCTGCTGGCCACACTTCTCTTGATGCAGCCCAGGATGCGGTTGGCTTTCTGGGCTGCCAGTGTGCACTGCCAGCTCATGTTGAGCTTCTCATCCACCAACACCCCAAAGTCCTTTCCTCAGGGCTGCTCTCCAGCCATTCTCTGCCCAACCTGTATTTGTGCTTGGGATTGCCACGTCCCAGGTGCAGGACCCTGCATTTGGCCTGGTTGAACTTCATGCAATTTGCACGACCCCGTCTCTCAAGCCTGTCCAGGTCCCTCTGGATGGCATCCCTTCCCTCCAGCATGTCGACCGTGCCACTGAGCTTGGTGTTGTCAGCAAACTTGCTGAGGGTGCACTCTATCCCACTGTCCATGTCTCCGACAAAGACGTTGAACAGCACTGGTCCCAGTACCGACCCCTGAGGAACTCCACTCATCACTGGCCACCAATTGGACATTAAACCATTGACCACAACCCTTTGAGTGCGGCCATTCAGCCAGTTCCTTATCCACCGAGTGGTCCATCCATCGAACCCATGTCTTTCCAATTTTGAGACCAGGATGTCGTGCGGGACAGTGTCAAACGCTTTGCATAAGTCCAGGTAGATGACGTCTGTTGATCTGCCTTTGTCCACCAAGCCTGTGGCAGTATTGTAAAAGGCCACCAAATTTTTCAGGCACAATTTGCCCTTGGTGAAGCCATGCTGACTGTCTCAAATCACCTCCTTATTTTCCATGCGCCTTAGCAGAGATTCCAGGAGGATCTGCTCCATGATCTTGCCAGGCACAGAGGTGAGGCTGACTGGCCTATAGTTCCCTGGGTCTCCCTTTTTAACTTTTTTGAATATTGGGGTTATGTTCCCCTTTTTCCAGTCAGCGGGAACTTTGCCAGATTGCCATGATTTCTCAAATATGATGGGAAGCGGCTTAGTGACTTCGTCCGCCAGCTCCCTCAGGACTCCTGGGTGGATTTCGTCAGGTCCCATGGACTTATGCACCTTCAGGTTCCTTAATATGTCTCGAACCTGATCTTCTCCTACTGTGGGCGGTTCTTCATTGGCAGAGCCCTTGTTTTTGCCTTCTGTGACTTGGGCAGTGTGGTTAGAGCCCTTGCCGGTGAAGACTGAGGCAAAAAAGTTGTTCAGTAGCTCAGCCTTATGCATATCCTGGGAGGCCAGGTCTCCCGTTTCCTCCCGGAGAGGGCCCACAACTTCCCTAGTCTTGCCTTTGTCCCTGACATATCTGTAGAAGTTTTTCTTATTGTTTTTTATGTCCCTGGCTAGATTTAGTTCTGCCTGGGCTTTCGCTTGCCTGATCTGGTTCCTGGCCACTCGGACAGTTTCTTTATATTCTGCCCATTCTACCCATCCCTGTTTGCACCCTCTATAGGCCTCCCTTGTGGTCTTGAGCTTGTCCAGCATCTCCTTGTTCATGCACACAGGCCTGCTGGCTATTTTGCCTGACTTCTTTTCTGGGATGCACCTCTCCTGAGCTTGGAGGAGGCGATCCTTGAATGCCAACCAGCTTTCTTGGGCCCCTTTCCCCTCCAGTTCTTTCTCCCACACTACCCTGCCAATTAGATCTCTCAGGAGACCAAAGTCTGCTCTTCTGAAGTTCAGGGTAGTGAGCTTGCTGCACATCCTCCTCGCTTTCCTATGAATCTTGAATTCTACCATTTTGTGGTCACTGCAGCCGAGGCTACCCTTGAACTTGACATCCCCCACCAGTCCCTCCTTGTTGGTAAGGACAAGGTCCAGCACGGCTCCTCTCCTTGTTGGCTCCTCGATCATTTGAAGAAGAGAATTATCATTAATGCATTCCAAGAACTTCCTGGTTTTCACGTGCCCTGCTGTGCTGTCCTTCCAACAGATATCGGGCGGTTGAAGTCCCCCATGAGGACCAGGGTGTGCGAGCACAATGCTGCTTCTATCTGCCTATAGAGGGTCCCATCCTCCCTGTCACTCTGATCGGGTGGTCTGTAGCAGATCCCTACTGTAACGTCACTTGCCCCTGTTCTCCCTTTAATCCTGACCCATAAGCTCTCTGTTGGGTCTCCATCCATCCCCAGGTGGAGCTCCACACACTCCAGCTGGTCGTTGACATAGAGGGCAACACCCCCACCCTGTCTGCCTAGCCTGTCTTTCCTAAAGAGTCTGTAACCCTCCATTCCAACACTCCAGTCATAAGAGCCATCCCACCACGTCTCAGTAATGCCAATAAGATCGTAGCCCTGGAGGCGTGCGTGCATCTCCAGCTCCTCTTGCTTGTTCCCCATACTGCGTGCATTTGTGTAAAGGCAGTTCAGTTGGGTGCCCAATGGGGTTGACTTACTAGCTGGAATGGCTCCATTTCCTTTGTGTCGCTCTTCAGGTGGCCTTCCTTTGTGGTGCTTTATCTGTGTTTCCTGCATTCCTTTTGCCTCAGGAGCCTCGAGGACAGGCCTGATGTTATCACCCCCCTCCCCCTTCACATCTAGTTTAAAGACCTGTCAATGAACCCCACAATCTCTTGGGCCAGAATATTGCTCCCCCTTTGGGATAGGAATCTTCCATTTCCTGTCAACAAGCCCGGTGCCGTATAGGCCAACCCACTATCAAAGTACCCAAAGTTATGGTGGCGACACCAGACATGGAGCCATGTATTAACTGATTTGATCCATCTGCTCCTCCCAGCATTGTTGCCTGCCACCGCAAGGAGTGACGAAAAAATCACCTGCACCCCAGATTCCTTTACTAAGCCTCCCAGCTCCCTGAAGTCTCTCTTTGTAGCTCTTGAGCTTCGAGTCGCTGTCTCCTCTGCACCTACATGGAATATCAGTAGTGGATAATAATCTGAGGACCATACTAAACCAGGAAGTTTCCTGGTGACGTCCTTCACCCGGGCACCAGGAAGAGAGCAGGCTTCCCTCTGAGGAGGGTCCACCCGGCATATTGGGCCCTCTGTCCCTCTCAGGAAGGAGTCCCCAGCAACTATAACCCTTCATTTTTTCTTAGAGGGATGGTGGTGATGCGGGGGTATATGCTTTTTTGGCTTAGGAGACATCTGTGTTATAGGGTACTCCTTACCTACTTCCTCACTCGATGGGCCATTCTCAAGCAGAACCTCATATCTGTTCCTCAGAGTTACTTCACAGGACGAGGTAGGTAAGGTGGGAGGTTGCCTGGTGCCATGACCACGAACCTGCTTCCACTCGCTCTTTTCATTTACTCTTTCACCTTCAGCCTGACCAAGGGTGCCTACAGGGGCTCCTGGACCCTTGCTGCCTTTCTCCCTGTTACCCCTCAAACTTTCAACTTCTTCTTTCAGTTCTGCCACCATGCTAAGCAGATCATTGATCTGTTCACATCTCATACAGCAGGTCTCACAGCTATCATCTGGTACCAGTAAAAGGTCCTGGCACTTCCTGCATCCTGCGACCTGGACGGCCACATGTTTCTGTGGGAGCTCCCTCTGGGTTCCCACATCCATTCTGTTTAGGGTCGAGCACATGACCTTCCTCTGGGTGGAGACCATGGCTAAACTCCTACCGAGGGGGGCGATGATCACCAGGAGGACTCACCTGTCTGGCCCACAGACCTTCGGGTTCCTCCACCCGCCGCGTGCTTTCCCGCTGCTCCTGAGAGGCCCCTTTTAGCCGGGGGTTGGGGCGGGGGAAGTGGTTCCGCCCGCGCTGCCTCCGCAGCCTGCCCACAAGCTGCCAGGTTCCGGCAGGGACCAGTCGCTTTGACCGGCTTCAAAAGCCCTCAAAAAGAGCTCCTTGCCGGTCCTTTTAGAAAAGGGTTTTTTTTGCCGCAATCCCTTCCCACGGTGCTGCTTACCTCCACTGCAGCTGATCTCCTCGGCAAATCACAGGTGGGGGAGATCTTCAGATATTAGCAGGTGGGGGAGATGTTCATCGCTAAAGCAGACTCCAGCTGAAACCACCATATGCTGGTTTGTGAGCAGTGTCCCTCACAAACTGGAAGAGTAGACACCTGGCTACTGTGCAGAGGCAATGACATATGGAGTTCAGGATGGCTTTGTACCCAAAACGATATTTAAACTTTCAACCTTCAAGCAGAGACTCCAGGCTGTATCTCATTTTCTTTCTTTCTTTCCTAATTTGCAACCAATACTTGATTTAGTAAATGCCAGAATTCAACTCTGAAGATGAACGAAAAAGCCTCAGGAAACTAGTGACCTCCTTAATAAAAGAATACGATAACTTTACTAGATTTAACATTTCAGGGATCTATAAAGATTGGATTGGAAAGATATTTTTTTTTTTTTATCCTTTCTGGAGGGGTAAAACAAAAGCACCTGGACCACACAGCTGGTTACTAGATACTATTTGCAGTGCTAGAAACAGAAAGTATTGACATTTGTTACAAGTCAGAAATATGCAAGTAACACAAAGAAGACTTTTGAACTATCTGCCACAGAAGGCAAAAGAATATTTACTTCTTTAAAGGGAGGTCAGAATTTAAAACTAAAAATAAAATCCATCCCAGATGTTTTTCGTCTTGATTTATGTTCACTTTTGGCTCCCCCTTACAGAATGTTTTAAAGCATTACCAGTTTCAATTATCTTCTTGAACTGTTTTCTGCAAAGCTGACATTACTCCCTTGCAAACAGTGAGTGGGGCTGATTCTCCCAGAACAAATCATGGTCTGTTGAAGTTCTTTGGAACACACCAGCTAAGAGTTGCTGCAATATTAAAACTTTATCTGATGAGGAATTTTTTTGCAGAGCTTCATATCAGCTGGATCATTCAGTTGGCTAAATTATCTATGTTCAGTGCTCAGACAGGGCATAAAATGAGACTATGGCAAAGCAAAACCAAAGAATGTCTCAAAAAGCTTTTGTCACCTATTTACATTACTGCACTAAGGCTGGGATACATCTCAACTGGGTTTAATCATGCAGAAGTGAAGCATCCGACTTAAAGAACCACCTTTGTTTTCCCTATAATTAAGAGCAACACGTACAGATAATAGAAAGTCCTGCGGATAATTATTTTCTTCCTAGAATACTTCCAGAATAGGTGCAGTGAGTTGTCCTCTAGATACAACTATCTCTATGTACTGTCAATAAATGTAATACACATGATTAGCTTTGATTAGTTGCCGTAACTTTTTAACGAGGTGGTTACGTGAGGCAATTGTTTCCTTTTAGCTGTTTACTTATTTTTAAAATAAGTTTAAATAAGTTTAAAATGCAGGATGAGCTAAAACTGTCTTTAACAAACCTGATGGAAATAGACATAAAGGAATTTGACTTCGAGATTTCACAGTGATTTCCTCTCCTGGCTCACGAGATGAAAGTACAAATCTTTAAACTACAGACTGACCTTGCCAAACTTAATTTTGAACATCTGAAGAGAATTTTTTCCTTTTTTTAGGCTTTGAAATGTCTTATTTTGCTTAGATTTTGAAAATTTTTAAACTTGTTCTCAAAAGAATAAAGGGCCATCTCTGAACCAAAGATTATGTATTTTATTCCTTCCATTCTGCCAAAAATATGGTCTTTCTATGGTTTAAAAAATATAAATAATGAAATAATTCAAAACAGAGCAGCATTATCAATTTAAATTTCTAAGAATACTAATTCTCTGGTGATAACGCTTTACTAGAAAATTCCTGAATAGACCTATTCAATGCAGGAATTTAAGCATTACAGAGCATATGTAAAGAGTCTGGAATAAATGAGATCTCATCAGTCTATTGAGGTTGACTGCTATTTGTAAGATTTTAAAATTTGATGATGAGAAGGTTTTGTTTATCAAAAGACAGCCAGAGGGGACTGGGGATGATCAGTCCTGTCTTTAAACATCCCATTATCCTTGATCCAAAATGCAGACCTCGTTGCACAGTGCAATGTCAGGCTGAGCTCCACAAGCAATGCTATGAACATTTCTAAGCATTTTCTTCACTGAAAGACAGCTTGTAAACCCAAGGGACTAAAGAAAGTGCTTTAAAAAAGTATCAAGAAAACTTACAGGTCACAAATGCACCTTACGTAGGAAATATTCCCACTAAAGACAATGGGAAAGCACATATAGGGTTCAGATTCTAATGCAAGGCTATTTTCAATACAGTTGCACACAAATGAATTTACTTAGATGCAATAAGCGTCTGCAAGGTTGGCCCTTTTACATATATATCACTTAAAATCCACGTAACAGAAACTTCCTCCAGGTTGAAACACACCAATCACTGAACTAAGTAGAGGGATGTGGAAAAAAACCCACAAACATATCGAAGAAAAGACTTAAGGGAGAACAAGAATTCACATAGGCATGAAGAAAGCTGGCTTGCAACCAGGCTGCCAGATTTGGTACCCCACGCAAAACGATCTGGAAAGAAATGACGTAATTTGTAACTTCTTAGGTTAATACTACAGTAACAGTATATAAAACCACATTTCAGTTTTAATAGTACTCTGTGCTTCAGTTTTAATTGTGCCATCCCTATGTGCATGAGAAGAATTAAAAATAGATAAATAAATTGAATTTGACCAAGGGCAAAGCTTTGAATTTTCTTGGGATCTTAGAAGCTGCTCAGGAAAAATATTTTCTGCTGGGGACAGGAAGCAAAAGCTGTCCCTCTCGGGTTCATTTGAGACTATGAAATTGTTTTGCTGTGGGTCTAAGGCAGAACCTGAAACAGGTTGATGACTCCAAAGTCCAGCTTCACACAGCTTTTGAGTCAATGAAATATTCCTCTCCACCAGAAAGGGAATCCCATTTATTTAAAGAAGGCCAAACTATGATATTTATACTCTTACTCCCCACTCATTTCAAGGAAATCTGTTATTAATAATACCTAGAACCATATTCAGAGCAAAATACATGGCAGAAGAGGTCAGTGTCATTATTTCCACTTTACAAACAAGAAGAACAAGGCACAGGCAAGGTCAGCTTGCACACCTGTGTCAGGAGTCTTCAACTGATGCTTTAATGCTAAGCTCCTCAACCTGCCCTTCTCACTCTCTGCCTCCAAAATCAGCTTTCCATACCTGCGATCATCATTAAGTCTACAATACCTGTATTTCGTACACGTATCCAATCTGATTCAGGTGGAATGTATCCATCTTTTTATTTACAGTTGGACCAAAACATTCACAAGTGCATTGCAAACACATTGAGACAGAGGCTGTCCTTCTGTTTTTGCACACTTCCTGCATACAGACACTATATCCTGGCCCACAGCTGGAGTTAGTGCTTTACAATGCATCATTCTGTGATCATTCTGTCTGATTTTAAGTAATTGGGTAATTCACAGCATCAATTATAGCAATTTTAGTAAGGCATAAAATTCCCTTTCACTGATGTTGTGTTAGTATGGCTCTACTGTGCATTTACGTTACAGTTGTTCCCCAGATGTGAAGCACACCTCTTTTGGACCAATATTTCATCTTATTACAATAAAGTCTTGAATTTATAGCGGGACTTTGCTAGAAAAAAAAAAAAAAATGAAAAAGAATTTGAGAAACACTGACGATCCGGAGTACATTCTCCCAAAGCTGTAAGAACTTTTTTTGGTCAATCAATAGAGAGAATCTTTTGCAATTTCTAAATTAGATGAAGCTCTCCTTGTGTGTTCTACACGTAAAGTATTACCCATAGATGCTGGCATCCTTACCACCTCTCTGCTTATTAACTCCTTTCTCTGCTGTGAACGGACCTGCTACCTTTTTTCTCAGACGAACTGATCAACATAACGAAGTTAAACTTAGAGCAATTCCTTTTGACCCATGGGTGCCTTTGACATATGCTGCTATTTCGGGTTGGATTAAAGGGCTGTAGACCTGAAAGCTTGCTTGGGTTTTTGTTGTTGTTTTTTGCTTTTTTCCAATATCACATTTCACAGAATCACAGAATCACATGGGGTTGGAAGGGACCTCTGGAGATCATCTAGTCCAACCCCCCTGCCAAAGCAGGTCCACCTAAAGCAGGTTGCACAGGAACTTGTCCAGGCAGGTTTTGAATGTCTCCAGAGATGGAGACTCCATCACCTCCCTGGGCAGCCTATTCCAGTGCTCTGCCACCCTCAAAGTAAAGAAGTTCCTCCTCATGTTTAGATGGAACTTCTTATATTCAAGTTTGTGCCCATTTCCTCCTATCCTATCCCTGGGCACCACTGAAAAAAGACTGGCCCCCTCCTCTTCACACCCACCCTTTAAGTATTTATAAGCATTGATCACATCCCCCCTCAGCCTTCTTTTCTCTTCTCTAGACATTTGCCCTAATGAGACTTCCTCAGTGCACTTACACCAACTTAGACCAATGCAGTCCATCTCAGAGAGCCCTTTTGCTCAGGGTGCTTGGGCAGGAATTTCAGATGCAGGTGCAGACACACAGACAAGCAGAGTACCAAGTCTTGGTGCAGCAGAAGTGAAGATGTAATATTTCCCCAGGGCCTCAGTGGAAATTGGCTTTCCAGCTCTTACTGCCACCAAGAAGCAAGCGACAACTGCTGCGATGAAGGGATTGAGCTCCACATGCTCAGCCTTGCTCAGTGGTGGTGGTTGCTGATGGGACGTGCAAAGCCCCTGTAGCTCGCTGCATGGGCAAGAAGCAGAAACTTCAGGAATGCAGCTTGTTTTGCAAAGGGTACTGTTCCTTAGTGTGTTTGCCTATTTAACCATAGGGCACTCGGGTAAATTCACATCTTCTTGGGCTTGAGCTGTTCAGCAAAGCCCTGATCCTGCTGCTGGGAAAGCTGCAGAAAGAGTATCCATTGGGAGACTTTGGAAGCATAGTGTACTTCTATACAGCAGTTGGTAAGTACAAACACATAAAGGGAGTGGGTTCTACAGACAGTGAACATTTGACAAATCCCCAGAAAACGTGTGGATCCTGGTTTATCAAAATACAGAGTGATTTACATCAACCTGGGAATATTTTAAGCTTGCTTTTTGATCACAAATTACTTTTTAATTAAAGTAATTAAATTTTTTAGAAGTTTACCAACAGTCTGGTTATAATAGTCTGGTTCATTCAAATATTCATCTATAAATCCTTCCTCTAAAGAAAGCTCTTTCATTACTTTTTATTAGAATTTGTCATTGTAAATCATCTATATTACCATAGTGCCCAAAGCTGGAGATGAGAATGATAATTACGTCAACTACTGTGCAACTTTTAATGGTCTTTACCCCTAACCTGAAGGGGTTTCCAAAGGAGACAATTTTTCATATCCATTTATTGTTTTGTCTCTTTACTTTTACGTTAAGTAGGTGAGAACTTCACTTAGACTTTCCAGCTCATTACACATGTGGGAATGAAAAATTGCTCTAACACTGGTTCAAGTGAAATGGTCACTGCCATGAGCACACAGACAGAGGCTGCAGATCCTCTGCGAGGATGTCAAGAGGGTTGTTTTTCCTTTGTCTTCCTTTGACCTTATAAGTAACTCAAGAAACATGACAACTCTGCAGCCACACGAGCAGATGCTGATGGATCTCCCTAGCACTCAGACGATGCTTTCTCTTTTCTGAATCTCTTCTTGCTTGCACAAGGCACAGTTCTCAGCAAGTGTTGTCACAACAAGTGAGAAGTGATTTCAGTTGCCTCCACTTTAAAATCTGACCAAAGGCGGGATGATTAAGAAAGACGAACCAAGAACCAGGAGATCTCACACTGCCACTGGTTTCACTGCAAGATGTTGGCTGGGCTACTAAAGCACTGTGTCTCAGTTTCCCCATGTATGGAACCGGAATACATCTTTTAAGAGGAGACTAATTTTAACTTCTAACTGACAGTTAAGAGGCAAAAATGGTACCTGGGCTCTTGTCACCAATCCTGTGCGTGAATCTTCAGCAAGTTATTTAGCCTGCCTGCAAAAGGGAGCTCTGTAGCAAATTCCCACCCTCATTGCTATTTTCCATCTTTCATCTCCTTGGGGCAAGATCTTCCCTTTTCACAGTGTTTTGTGCAAAGAAATGCCAGTCTCTGCTGGCCTCTCTGAGCCCTTACCTGCTACATAAACCAGCCCTGAGTGCCACAGCTCTTCTCCTGGGGCAGGAGAACCCTGCAGCATGAGCTGGATCTCCTATGATATTGAAATGATGAGGTAACTGAGCAAAAAGTTGTCCAAGCCTGCCACTCCTGGGTGAGGTAAAAAAGCATGTAATTTATGTACTGCACAAGGGAATTGAATCCAGTTTAATTCATCCAGTTTTTCTACCAGCTGCATTGTGCATCCCTGCACATCTCTGCAGGGCAGGGAAGCAAGAAAGACAGCAGAGCAGACAGGGCAACGCTGGCAAATCTGCTTTGGAGGGGACTACAGCTTGTAGCATAGCAGATGAGCAAGAACTGAATCACAGAAAGCCCTAATCTCCTTCTAACCATGGAACAATAAAGGTTTTTTATATTCTTTGCCCTACTCAGGAAAATGTTCTCTCTTAAGGCATTAGCAGGTAAATCTCTTCATTATACAACATCAGCAGGGAAATGATGTCTGTGTTTTCAGACTTACAGGAATATTGTGCTCTCAACTCCAGCTCCTGCTTTCAGGATTTGCAGTTGCCTTCCCAGAAAAGTCATATAGGTAATATTGGTTCTTGAAAGGAGCTAACAGTACTAAAAACCTGTCCCCAGAGCACAGACATAGGCAAGCCTGGTCAGAGGATAAGATAATTTTTACCTATCCATCTAGTCCAACTCATCTTAACTTATGAAACTCTTCTCATACCAGGATATGTAATGTTAATTGGGCTAAATTATCCCAACCTATTAGGTGTATACTATGCTCCTCATTCAGAGTCTCATTTACTAGCTTATCCTCAGCAGCTAGTATGGCAATGAATAAAAATAGATGGTACTAATCCGACCAGATTTAACAGACATGGTGGCTAAGGTCGTATCCTTATTTCCCTTGACTCACAGAAAATTGAGGAACTGGCACTGAAGCTTGGATCCAGCCAAGGCCGTGTGCGGGCCCTGCTCTCCCACTGAGGTCAGTTCAAGGATCCGAATTGTGCTGCCAAGGCAGGAGGAGGGCTGGGCACTCTGCATTCTAAGCCTCTTTCACCTGATTTGTAAGGTGGATACGAGGCTACACAGATTGTTTGAGATTTACATATGGAAGACAGATACATATAAGAGAAGAAGGAAGCTTTCTAACCCTGGGAATGGAGGTGGAGGAAATCAAGACAAGACCGCTTTATTTTGCAGTATTTTGCAGAAGTAAATATTCTCTCTTAATCCAGAATAAGGAGTCATGGAACATCCTTCAGGAAAAAATGTCATTTAAGACATTTATACTATTGTCCTAACTTTTAACCCCTCCCTGTTTGTTCTTACACATCAGTGCCTCTAGGCCATATAGATGTGACATACGGATGCACAGACATGCTACAGACAAACTGCTATCTTTGGATCCTCTTCCTGTTTCCACAGTAACCTTACAGAAACAGCCAGCAGTCAATAGAGAAAATCAAAGGCAGGGATAAATCATAATATTAGGTTAGGGAGGAACAGACCTTGAATACTGAGCAAGTGATACACAGCGTAATACAATTTAGGGTGTTTATTATGCTAACCCAGGGCAGGAGTGCGTAGGCATATGATGTGGCATTTGCGACACATATTTGCTGCTAGTTAAGCAGAAGCAGAAATGAGAGAGCCGGTGCAGAGATCTTTATGTTCAGAGACTGTTTAATGGCTTAATCCTCCTGCTACACTGAGCTGAGCTTTGCTTTGTACATCGTGCTTCTACACGCTCGTCCAAGTGACACTGAGACATTTATAAACAGATTCCTCATCATTATCAACGGACTCTGTACGCTAAGATTAGTTCAGGGAAAACAACTATAAAGAGAAAAAACCAATCAAATATGTTAATTCAGGAATGTTAAACTTAATATGAATTTGTGATCTTGAGCGTGACAAGTGTCACATTAACTGAGTCCTTTTTTTGGTAGCTGTCAGTATATTGCTGTGTATTTCCCAAATAGTTTTTCTCCCAAAATTGTTTCTCTCCAGACAGCAGTTTAGGCAACCGTCAGATGGATTACCTAGTGAAAATTGAAAACTGCTTTTTCTATTAGTCACTCAAGGGGCAGTACTCCAAGTAAGGAGTCTCAGCAGCTTTAATCCATTCTCATCCAGACCATCAAATCATTTTGGCTCCACATGATAGCAAGTGCAGGGGCAGTAGGTACCCCGTACTTGTTTTAAAACACTTAATTCTCAAATTAATCACTAAGATTGTGGCTGCAGTAACAGGGGGAATCATGTTTATGGCAACTCTGCTCCAAATATCTACTCAATATTGCTTGGTCTGGTTTTGAAATGAGATCAGGTTTCATGCTACTGGTATTAACCTAAAGATTTCAATATTAGCTCATGCACACTATCAAAAATAGAGGGAACTAGCACCGACATGAGCTCCGCTCTATAAGAAAATTGGTGCTTTGTTAGAGCATTAAAAAGTCCCATTCCTGGGATCATAGCCTACCTAACTTGACTCAGAGTGACATGTCAAATTGGAAACCTAAGACTAAATATGTATTCCTGCTGTTTGTTATTTTAAAATCCTATTTGTCTCTCTAATACTTTTTCTCCCTGACACCAAACAAAATAATGTTGTTTTAAGATGGATGTTGATCACCCCAGCACTGCTCTCCCTGGGAGAAATGTGTGTGCCTAAAGCCCGGTAGGACACAGTGTCGCTCAGCTGGACTCATTAGCATGGCAGCAGTTTTGCGTTTACATCACTGCACAGCTCCTAGGGAAAGGTAGCTCCAGTTCAGAGCACAGCATGGGTCTGTCTGCAGCTGACAATGTAGACATGCCCTTAAAAGCCAGGCCATCCTTCAAGCAGCAAGTGAAACGGGGAGCCACGGAGAGGCAGTGGCAGCTTTTGACGTGCAAAGGACAAGGACTGAGTGAGTAATTCTGGATGAAATCTCTTGATCTGTTGCAGAAGGTCTCTGTGGCCTTGGAAAAATATGTATCAGCACCTGATTCGCAGAAGTACGTAGGTGTCTGGGGTTCAACTTTATGCAGAATTTAATTGCCTGAGTATACAAGCATGCAGGTAATTTAATTTCTCCCTGTCATGACCAACCAAGGTAGGAAAAAGGTCAGCAGGGGACTCAAAATAGAATTTCTTCATCTTTTCATGCTCAAATCCTCTGAAAAACCTTGTCCTGCAGTTGGACTCAGAACACAACTCCAGCACGCAGCAAACACTGAGCTGAGCAGCCTCAGTAATTTCCATCATTAATGTGGCTGATGGGAGCACCATCTCCCGGACTGAACCACAGCTCTGTGTTCTGCACACTCAGGCAGAAGAGAAATGAGCTTCCATGACATTTTTGTGGAACCCCCTAACTCCTTTTTCCTGTGGGATGCCGGGCTTTTGGCAGGCCCAGGAAAAGAAAATAGTTGATGTTGAGGGGGAGCCTCTGCTCTTTTTGCACACATTTCTAACCAAAAAGCCAAGATTTCACATTTTAGTGAGCAAAGAAACAAATTTATGTAGAGGCGGTTTGGTACAGAAAACCCCATGAGGAGCTCCTGGTCAGGGATGGAATAGGGGAGTTTGGATATTTCAGGAAAGCCTGTCTTGATCTCATTCAGATCTCCGGGCTTTGTTCCCCACATCCAGCAGTGGGACGACATTGCAAACATATTTTTGGCATGTCTGAGGTGTCCTTTATGCCTTCAGCCTCTGCACTGGCTGCTAGGAAGCCCAGTCATAGATGCCCAACCCTACCCATGACCTCCATAGGAAACGATGAACCTGTTATGAGCTCTGCCATGGAGCTGGGCACAGAAAGTCTAGGCATCTTTGTGGGATTTGCCCAGTAGCTTCTCTTGGCTTCCCATGTGGATTTTGGGGATAATTTCTTTATTTTACCTACAAGGCCTGTTGTAGTACTAGTATGTTAACAAATACAAGCCCTTTGCAACAGCAGAAAAACAGCCAGGGAAACCTCTAAATTCCAGAGAGTCCTTCAGAATAGGCATAAAGGCTTTGCGGAGTGAGTCAATACCAAATTCCTTAGACCGGAAGACAGGCTTCAGACAAATTTTGTTTACACAGGAAAAGTGAGAACCTGTAATTTTAGCAGCATTTCACAGGTTTCCCTGATCTTTCTAGGAAACTATATGAAGGGATAACTTCACAACTAACAGGCACTCTCTGACAGACTCTACAGTGGTGAGTGATGTCGCTAGATGAACGATAGCGCTTCTGTTCTTTCCAGCACAGGTTAGCGCGGATGCGATTGAAAGACTGGCCATTTTGCAATAAAAGAGTTGAATGGGCTTTCGTCTTTTCAATCAATCCAAGGTTGCTTTTTATGAAGGAATATACATTCCCTCTGTGACCTTAATAAAAGCGAGGAGGTCATTGTGTAAAAACGATAATTAATTTTCCAGGGTTTTTATTAGGAAAAAAAAAATGGCAAAGGAAGTGCCTGAAGTGTGTAATTAACAAACATTAAAGCAATAAAATATTGACCCTAATTTTTCCTTTTATCTATTCCCTTCCAGTTCCAACATTTGAAGCAAAAATAGTGGATAACAATCAATGGGTTCTTAATGAGAGCAGCTCACACTACACACACAATAATTATCTTTTGAAAAATCAATAGAGAAGGAAATGTGAAAACAATTTGATATAAGGTGTGACTTCCTCTATTTCTGTTTATACTTATACACAAGATCCCCCTCCCCCTGCAACTTCTCCCACCCTAGAGGCAGGAGAGATGTCTCCATCTTGGAAGATAATCATATAATTAAGATGTATGAGATGTGCCTGCTTGTGACACATGAAATAAAAAAATAATGAAGGAAACAATGCAAGCATGTATAAAAGGCCTCCTCACCCTCAGCAATAGCATGTGCTGCCATGAACAATATTCTTAATCAGAAAAAACAGTCCTTCATAATAATCATACTGCATACAATGATATCCACAACAGATCCAAGATGGTATGAATGAGGAGTTGTCAAAATAAAGAAGTAATTTTGCTATGAAATACCTAGGAAATTACATCCTGAACCTCTTCCTGCTATGGATGTTTCTGTCAGGACTGGGTCATTGCTGTTGATCCAGTTTTCATGGGAAAAAAATTTAATAAGAGTGGAATGAACACAGAATTTCAACCTAGTTCCATAGGTATAGATTATATTCCATGACTCCAGGGTGATACTGTGTGAGCTTTGAGAAGCTTTGAGTCTATTTCAATAAATGTCACAAACTGGTCCAACAACTGAATATTTCCATGGTTGTGATGAAGGATAAAAGTGGTTAACGCTACCTTTGCCATAGCCATCCTGTTGCCCTTGACCCATCCACCACCCCAGAAAAACAGTCTGGTTTTTAATTTGAGGCTGAGAGCATGAAAAGATTGGCTGCAATGAGTACCCATAATAAGATATAAAGATTTTGAATGGGTTAAGATTGGGGAATGCAGGGACTGCGTTTCCATCTGCAAACTACCAGGCTTGATGTGAAAATTGTGGGTATAACCAAAGAAATCTTCACAACCCGCTACATAAATAATGCTGGTTACGATGCTTTCTGAAGGTAGCTCAGATTAGTCCCCTTTAATGTTGCCAGGCAAAAGCTAACATAGGAAGGAATGTCATCAGAAAGGAGTTAAATCTGAGAGAGTTCTGTCTGGCTAAAGTATAGGGTGATGGTGGGCAATTAGACCTCATCTACAACCCAGACGAATAGGGCAGGAATAGAAACATCCATCCAGTCGAACTGAACGCCCTCCTACTCTCACCACTTACACTCTGCTTTAGCATCAGGATGTCTCAGGCTTTAAATGAAATGTCAAATATAATTTGGCTCTGGATACACAAGATATATGATTGCCCTTGGAGAAAGTTGATAACTCAGCGCAGTCTGTGTCAAATATGTATCTACCTGATAGCTCACTCCATAAAAAGCACTAGCCTGCTTTCCCTCAACTGTCTAAAATAGTCAGACTCCAAACAGGCCTGCCTGCAATTTACACAAATAGGTCCATTCTGAAAGAAAACCTTCATATCAGAAAGGAGAAATGGCTTATTGAAAGTTGACTCCAAGTTAAATTTCCAAATGGCACCACGCACATTACATTAGCATTCGGTGACGGGAAGGCTGTTACCATACCTGCTGCGGATAGCTCGGCATCAGATGAGGAATTATGTTAAATGACACATTTGGATTTCTTCGAGACTCAGTTTGGAAACTTTCATTTGGAAGCATGGTGTATTTTCAGAGAGGTTTTTACTGCTTGGAATCCAAGCAGGGCAGAAAACACAGAGAGGTTATTTATGATTATTGATGGCTTCAACACTCCTTACAATGTCTACTGCATCTAAATTTTGTGCTGAGAGAACGGAAAGATTGTCTGAAGACATTTGCAAACCTTCTGACTTAGATGGACTTTTAAAATCAGGTATTTTCTATGTACATGAGCAAAGTAATGGGCCTGATTTAAAAACTATTTTTTAAAAAAAATAATAAGTATATAACTTTGTTATGTATCTGTACTTGCTGTATTCATGTGGCACTGGAAAAGATACATTGCCAATGAATCTTTCCCATGCTTTTACCTGTTGTTTGCAGCCATCACTCAGAAAATATGATTTCAGTCTGATTATTTTGTATTTTTTTATGCTTTTGATCTTTTATGCAGTCTGTCTTCAAAACTGGAATGCATCATGTCTGTTCCATTATTAGTATGCAAAATAAGTTAGGAGAAAAACTTGAAATTTTGCATTTTGCCATTTAGACTCTGCCATTTTTGAAAAGCCACAGTGGTAAAATATAAAGTCAGTGACAGATACTGTGCAGAAGGACATAAATAGACAGGCAATATACTTCTCAGTCACAGAACACAGGAAATGCCTTATATACCCAAATAAAAGCTCATAACCTAAGTTTATCAGAGATAATGTTACATATGTGATACTTGGTCCTTTTGTTTCAAGAGCAGTGGATGATAAGTTTGACTCCTGTACCTAAAAAAAAAAAATAGTCTCTACTTCCTTAGCTGATTTAGTGGCACTCTTGCTTGAGATTGAAGAGAGATTCAATTTAAACACCTGTTTATTCTCATTTTCTTCCCTTGAACAAAGTATTTGGCACCTCTTTGGCATCTCTAACAGGACTGATAAAGAACTGGAATGTGTCTCCTTAAATTAAGACGTGAATATTTTATAATAATTTCAAGTTTTTAGTCATAATTAACCTGTGTATAACTGTGTAAAACCCCTCCTTTTCCTCATCCTACCTTACTGCAGCCTGGTATTTCTCTTTCTCTCTCCTTCCCATGCTCTCAGTGGCCTTTCACATCCTCAGCAGTCTCTTCTCCCACTCTTCCTGTCCCCCCTCTTCAGTCAAACACCTCACAGGCAGCTTTGCTTCTTGTTCTTGAAGAAGCCAATGACATTTCTCTTCTCAAATCTCCACCTTCTGGTCTACCTGCACTGTCTCATTTGTGCCTTCTATAGATGTTGTATTCTTCAAAGTAAGAGCTCCCAGGAGCTTAAAAGTTTCCAACAGGAGCTTTTAATCCATGTTTTACTTTGAATTTAAGGATAAAATGTTCCATTTAACTGGGTCCTTAGGTCTCAAAATACCTCAGGTGAATTCACTTCAAGATAGAGGGAAGGACCAGAAATAGAAAAAAAAAAAAAAAAAAAAAATCATAAATATCATGCATTATGGCAAATTTCAGAAAAAACCCTGAGAAGTTAAAATCATATTGAGCATACAGACATAGGAAAGAAAAACATCTAGATCACCAAGGTTACCTAGGATCTTTTAACTTTGCCTCTTTATCCACAGAAAGTCTTACACTCCAACTGTCCATCTGATATGGGTTCCTAGGGCATTTGCATTGCCATCTCAGTTGAGAAGAATTACAAGTCCTTTGTTAGAGAAAAGTCTCCCTCTTTTCTCTGAATGTTACCAAATACTTAAAATCTGTGGCAAGTTTCCCTGAACATTTGATCTTGAAGTTTTTATTTCCACTAGTCTGCATGTTTAGTTACATGGATGTATTCTACAGGCTCTTTTATTTCTGTAAAACCAGTGTTCTATATTCCTTGTTCCTCTGTAGTCCTTCCTCTACACTTAATCCTACAAAACAATTTCTTTACTTTGAAATAATAGTATCAATACAGAGACAACCAATAACAGGTCGGCACTGCAGGATAGCAAGCTCAACCTATCATAATCCTTAACAGAGCAGAAGGGAAGAAAATAGATGGCTTTGCAGTATGACCAGAAGGTTAACAAAGCCAGGCCTTTTCCAATGAGCTACAAGAATATTGTTGCTTTTCTCTCTAGATCAATATTGATTATATGTTCCAATTTCATTCAGATATTGAATTTGTTTTATTGGGCAAACAGCTGGAGTCTCCGTTCTCTGTCCCTTAGCAAATATTATGTCAAACTTCTTTTGAACTCACATTGCACAAGTGTGACTCTGCCTCACTCACAACAGCTTTCCGATCATGTGGTGTTGGTCCAGGAACATGTAACTGGTCTGAACATAAGCTGACCTACCATTTTTACTGAAATATGCCTTTCCTGTGTCTTTCTCACCATGTCAATGAACCATGTCAGTGGTTCTCCCGCCATGGACTGCACAGCACTGGTGGTCTGTCATGGCAGTCAGCTAAGTTCTTGTCACTGGATAAGAAAACGTACTGCCTGAATATTATTTTCATAGCTAGGAATTAAAGTATTGGGGTATACCTCAAACCAAAACATTGTAACTGTTAAAACTTGAGGACAAAGTAGTGTCTGTCACCTTACTGGAGAATAATGGAGTTGATTATTCTTCAATCACAACCTTAATCTGCTCTATTTTTCTTAATTATGACTTATCTCAGAGATAATTGATGTACGAATACAGACATTTTAAGCACCACTTCACTTGACTTCCTTTAGTTAATAATCTCCATGTTTTTTCCCAATTTTGTTCGAAGAATCAGAGAGCAGATATAAAACAAAAAGGCCATGAAGTCAGAAAAGGCACAGTAGTAGGTAAAAAAATGTCACAGAACTGAAGACATGTAACTCGAGTCACTTCCATTTACATAAAGAAGAGTGTGGGAAGAAAGATTGCTACCATTTGGAGCGTGGTTGTTTGAGCACTTTGGGATTTGGAGATCGACCATGGTCACGAAGCAGCTGTGAAGTGATACTACACAGAAGTATCACCATTTCACACTGGTTTCAGGATTTCGGTCTGTCTTCTTAAAATTATAACAAATCTGATGCACTAGAAACATCTCTTCAGACCCATATTTTGTAATGTTTTGAAATGTTTAGATGGCAACTTTTGTTTTAAAGTTATAGAGGAAAAAGCATAGCTTTGAACAGTTCCTTCAAAAACGTGTTCAAAATATTTCACTCTAAAATGTTTAAAGAGGATGCCAAAATATTGTCAGAGCTTCATCCCTTCATGAAACTCCTTCCTCACAGTTTCTCTGAAACAGTGTTCCCATATCATAAAGATACCTTTTGTTTTCAGTGGAACTGCATTTTGTTGCAGAAAGTGTTCTCTTAATTTTTTAACCATAATGTCTGGCAACTATGTTTCCGGAAGCCTTAATGTCCCAGCCAAATGAATAATCTTTTGAGATTGGTCGATCAGTTATTCCAGATCCTTTGCAAAGTTACTTCTGTGAAATACCAAGATTATTTCAAGAACTTGAAAAGGCAAAGCATAAATTTTACCACCTACTCAATTTTTTTATTATTATTTTATTAATATATCTTGTTTTTATATTAAGGGGTTTCTTTAGAAAATATAGGAGAGTTATTTTGGAATTAGAATATTTTGTTGTCTTTTAGAATCCAGAACCTCTTGATTTTAAATTTAAAAAAAAAAAAAAAAAAAAAAAGATAGCTGAATTTCATTTTTGTAGAATATACTCTGTATCAAAAGTTTTCATAGGACTTTATTAAAAAGAATAATTTTCCAACCAGCCCCAATTCTGTATGTGTTCCCAAGGATAATTAAGCAGTACCCCACAATCAACCTAAAATTCGTATTACTTTACATTTATGCCTGGATCCTCACAGCTATATGTAGCAACCCTAAAATTTCTTCTTTAATCTTATGTATGAGGTCTCTCCAAACATCTCCTAATTTTACCGTGTTTGTTCAGTTTCCTGGATGGCATTTCATTAAGTAAGCTTTAACTAAAGGATATTTTTTAGCAAAAAAACTCAGCCACCTTTTCTTGCACTGATTTCTGCTCTTAATATTTTACCATCTATGAGAAGAGGCAAACTTTAAGTGACCCTCAGAAAAATTCTGAGAAAGAGTATAACAGAAATATTCAAAAGGCTTATAATGACTAGAATACAGATAGAAAGCCCATGTACTTGCAAAAGTCATCCAAAGACAATGAAATAGATGACTACAGAAGCAATCATCAGGTACAAGCATTTATAATTTACTTGCAGATATACACTGAAATTGCAAACTTTGTCTCTCAATACGAAAGAGGACAGACTTAAAGCAATCTCTGTTTTCTCATCTCTCCCCCAGCTCCCTGGCATCTGTAAAAATGCACACACAGATGAACCAAGCTTACATATTCAGAGCCACCCGCTGAATGTGAGACTCATAAAATTTGACAGATATAAAAATGGAGGAAATATCCATTACATTCTGATACATTACTGGAGACGTGCAAACAGGGAACAGACCAACTAGGTTAAGTATTGGTATAAATTAAACAGAAAGCACATTTGCTCTAGCACTGGCCTTTCAAATTGAGAGTGATGGCATGATTAAATAATTGAACTGTCTCACCTTGCATAGTCAGGGAGAATTCCAATAGGAATAATTATTCCAAAATGGATATGAAGGCAAATCAACCTCTTTGCCAGCTAATACAGCACTCTGCAACTTGACTTTTTGCTGCCTTGTGTATGAAAGTGGGATCAGGATCAACAGGTTGTTTTTCTTCAATTTTGCAGATGTGTCAAGTACTTCATTAGGGCTGATCCCTTCATCAGCAATTTTCTTTGTGAAGACAAGGTTTGGTTATTGCTCATGTCATATAATTCTGCAATAAGATGTCCTTAAATATTTCGCCTAAGAATTAATTCCCAGCTTTGCCCAACATATAATTTAAAGCCCAAACATCAGGTCTTTCATCTGGAAGGCTTTATTTCTTGAAGTTCCTGTCATGACGTCTGGGCATTGTACATGTCATGTAAGCAACACCAGTCATGCCATCCAAAGCTCTCCCATCGCTGAGGTAGACATGGCCCCTTCCTGTAACTGCACAAGCCTCACGATGGTCATGTGAGACTGCAAACAGTCAGATGAGCACAGCACAGGACTCTATTAAAGTCTACAACTGAAATTTAACTTCATATAACTTGACCTTAAACACCTTCAGTGAAAGATATTTTGTCAAGAATTGGCTGCCTCAGTTTTCATATACCTTGAGTTTTGAAATGTCAGGATATTTATTATTTTTTTCTTAAAATTAGGCTGACACTTTTCTATAGCATTTTGGTATTCAAAAGTGCACTTGGAAGGGTTTTTGTGTGTGTACCTGTGATTACAGATACACAAGACCTGCCTTTCCTTCTCTTTTACCCATCATATTGTTTCTTGACTTTCATTGGCAACACTGAGCCCAATTCCTCAAATCTTCTGAAGTCAGTGGACTGTATTTGCAACCTTTCTTCTCTAATTTTCTGTTTAAACTGCCTTTCCTTCATAGTAAATACAAGTATATTCAGTTATTATTCCCAGCCTCATGGGAAAAATAAAGAACCATTCTCCTTCTCTAGATTTCTGCCTACTTCCCTCCCGTTTAAACTCATCAAAAACACTGTCTATGATCATTGAAGCTTCTCTGCATCAGGGAGCTCTTCTGACGTTATTGCTGCAGTTCTTCCTCTGCACTGAATCTTTCTTTACTGTTGCTTTAATGACCCCTTCCTGAACAAATATTAGTAGCTATTCTCCCTCCTCAATCTCCTTTTTCAATTCTGCAGCTTGGTATTTATTTAGGTTTTTGTTGTGGGGTTGGTTTTTTTTTTTTTGTTTGGGTTTTGGGGTTTTGGGGGTTTTTTTGTTCTGGTTGTTGTTTTTTGGTTTTGGGGTTTTTTTTCTCTCATTTGGCATTTTCTGTTAGTTTTTCTTCTAATCTGTCCCTGTGAAGTTCTTTTTCATCCTTTCCTCTCTCCTGGTGGTCCAACAGAAGTTTAAACTTGCTCTTTCTGTGTTCCTGGTCAACCCCAATTCTTAACATCTTCTTAACATCCTTCATGTTTTTATATCCATCTGCATCTTGGTGCTCAGAGGGTCCAAAGAAAATGAATTCACTGTAAGTTAATTGTTGAAGAGGCCAATGTTACGTTGTGGATTTGTCTGTTTACGCAAGTAGGGTGTATGGAGGACAGCTGTAAATTCTACTTTCTTTACGCCAGTTATAAACGTTCCCAAGATTGTTCAATACACTCAAAGTCAAACACGGTGGAATTTTTTCCTTTCTTTTTTGTTCCCTATCATTCCAAATTGAAATTATATCTTCACTCAGTGCTTCGTCTGTGCAAAGGTTGCCCCCTGAGAAGAGGTGGAGACCTCTTCATGTCTTTGCAATTAGATTGGAGGCTGATACAGTCTGGAATAGCCTGAAATATAGACTGGAAGCAATCTTGCATGAATAGAGAGATGGAGTTAGGTAATCTTACTGTTCTCTCTTCTCCCTGGCATCCAGGACTTTGGGATGCACTGTGTGTTCCTTCTCTCTTTGTGATATCTGTGACAGTTCCCTGGGGACACAGCAGTTCATGTGCCAGCCATGCAGCACTGCAAAGCAGAAATGTCTCTTGCTTTCAGAATGAGTTGGCAATGAGTCGACAAGAACAAAGATTGAGTTTATTGGAGCAGTCGACTAACATGGCAAATATTCACCTGTTGTTTAAAGAAAAAGTATTTAAACTCCATGGAGGTGGTCATACTTGACACTGAAATCACCTAGGCAACCGCTCTTGCATGGCCTTCTCTTCATAAATGCCAATTATTTTCAAGGTTTGACACACAGCAGTGAATAAGCTTTTAACATTTTGATCAGAATTATTGTTAAACAGAGAATCCTTTATGCTTTGTGTCATCTCTTATAGACACAAACCACTCACTTTTGGCTAGTAGTCATGGTGAATAGCCTACAAAAAGAAAATGTGCATAGTAAGAGCTGCTTTATTTACCTTACAGTTCACTTATGGGTCTGTTCTGGGTTGAGAAAAAAGGAATAAGAAGGGGCCCGAGATTGAGAATTATGTCCTTTCTCTCCACCAACTAGTCAGCCGGTATGGGAATAGATCCTCAGCTGTGAGGATTTAGGGAACTAACCATTTTTGAAAACCTAGATCTTAGTTTCTGAAGCCCCATTTTTGTTGCGGATAACTGTACAGTAGAGAGCAGTCCCACTCAGCAGGCAAATTTAAGGGTTTCCCTCCACTTGCACCAGGTGGTCATCTGAAAGCTAACCACTAACGTCCAAGTAACAGTAGACATTGAGGACAGCTGGCAAATTAGGCCTTAGGGCTGCTTTTGAAACAGTGTGGGTATAACCTCATGCCATAAAATGATTAAGAAGACAAAAGCAGCTCCCTATAGAGGAGAATTATTGTCAGGGTACCTCTGGCAACGATTCTTGAGGCTGAAATCCACATGAGTAATTAAATACAGCTTGGTTTATGAAACAATAAAAAGCACATTCCATTTTTCAAAATCCTTTGTACTGAACACTAAGATGCTAATGAATTCACAAACTACCCATTGTTTTCAAAGACTGATTCTAATCTGCATGAGATTCATTTCAAGATTAAGACACTCAAATGTGGATTTTCACAGGTCAATGGAGAACTGCTTAGTAGAGTCAGTGGAGCTTGAGCTATTTAGGAAACTAGTCACTGGGGTCAGGCTTTAGTTACCTACATACAGGTCTCTGGTGATATGAAACATCTGTGGAAGATGGCGGCTGTCATATGGAGCCTGTGGGAGGCTCCACCATTTTTCAGCAGCACTTGAAAGTCAGACAAAACCTGAAGATATCTCAGGTAGCTCTGGCTATCTATACGTGAACAACTGAGCTCTAAATCTCCACGGACCATAACAGGAGCTAGATGTGGACATCTACATTGGCTTTTTAATCTGGAGCTAACTCTCATGCTAGTTGGCTTATTAAAGTTAATCAAGCAAGAATATACTTAGTTTCCCAGTCAACAGGGTGTCTTCTGAAATATAGAGAACAGTGATTTAGTTTCTTTGGCTGTATCTGTGCTCTTTTGGGAGTGCACAGCTCACATATACCCCAGAGCTAGGTGACTCAAGCTCAGTGTATCTATATTGTGTGCAGAGGCAGAGCAAGAGACAGAGTCTAGCTTCACCTTTTTCTGAGGTTCCTTCTACTTGCTCCCTATCCAAAGCAGAATGTGAGTAAAATTTAGGTAGCTCAGACCATCTGAGTACTCATGCTGAATTCAGGACCAAGCCCAAGAAAACACAAGGATTTAAGTGTCACTACTGTTTTTCAGGTCCTCATCCAAAAAGTAGAGATTCTGAGGGTTTGACTTTTTAATTTCAACACCATAATCTTTGTGAGGCTGTCTCAGCTTCCCACTATATGTTTGTGCAACATCAAGTGAGAAGAGCCCCAAGCACTATTATAAGCCTTCCTCCCCCATCCTGTAGATGAATCACAAATTCTCCTAGCTCTATAGTGAACTGTTCTTTGTGATTTGACATACAATATCTTTAAATTCCAGGGAGGTTTGTTTCTGGTTTATGACTTAGCTGGTTCCTCCGTGGCGAATGCTGCCTCTTCTCAGGCCAAAGAGCAGTCTTTAACAGGCAGTCATCTTTTACCTAGCAGATGTGTCCAAACAGCTGGAACTTCCTTCTTCTTTCTACATCAGTGACTATCCTTTTTAACACATCTTTTTGCTTCTTCATTTCAAAGAGCAGATGTCTCTGTGTGCCAGCTTATTCAGAGGTCTGTGTTTCTACCACATGCAAAAGAATGAAGCACATCCTTATTTCAAACTTCTTTGTATTTTTATGTGTGTCTATAGAAAGATCACCTTGACTCTGCGTTGCTATAATACAACAAATAAATAACAGAATCGAGAGACAGAAAGAGAAACAAAATACTTACTCAAATTGTGGGCTTATTATAGGAAAATAATTCTAAGTCATATTTCTTAAAATCAGGAAAGGGCAGTAAGATGGCATAGTATTGTCACACTTACCTAGCATCTAATTTTGTTAGCAATGCCTCAGTTATTGAATTCCATTCAGTGCATAATCAGGTTCTAAGCTATTTCTCCAAGTCAGGGTTGGGGCACTAGACACTTAAAGAGAACACAGTTGGTTAATTGTGCCTTCCAGCTGTATCTAAAATCACAGAAGGTGTTATCTATTTGCTTGTATTAGCACACCAATGAACTGCTAGTTTTTCTTTGAAGAGTTCTGCAGACATCAGAATTAGCTGTCAGCCACTTTAATAGGCTAATGGAAGCTGACTGTGTTTCCTACTAAAGTAAGCAATAACAAGACTAACATTTTTGTTCCTGGTAGCTTATGCACACAACAGAAATGAAATAGCTGGGCACTTCAATTTGCCTGCACACTTCTTAACACACAGTAATGATATCCCGTGTTGAAAAAATAAGCCAAAGCTGTGCTCGTGTTTGTTTCAGCTGAATAAGCTCTAAAAGTAGTACAATATTCCCAAATAAAATGTCAGGAATAAAAAAATCAAAATGCAAGGAACAGAATAAAATTGCAAGATCGTAACAAAACAAAAAACATGACCAGTTACAGGACCTGAAAAAGCCTAAGGCATAAAAACCATAAGATTAATCCTTTGTATTAGTGGTACAATGGGAGTTTTTGATGGGTTATCACAATGATGCCAAGTATATTGGAAACTGGTTGTTGAAACTGTGAGCTCTCACGACAAGTGCAGGGCAGCCGAGGGATCAGGGCCAGCCAGCATGGCTTTATGAAAGGGAGGTCCTGCTTAACCAACTTGCTTAACTTAACCAACTCTTTCTATGACCATGTGACCCGCCTTCTCGATGTGGGGAAGGCTGTGTCTACCTGGACTTTGGTAAGTCCTTTGACACCGTCCCCCACAGCGTTCTCCTGGAGAAGCTGGCGAATCATGGCATAGATAAGTGTACTCTTTACTGGGTAAAAAACTGGCTGGATGGCCATGCCCAGAGAGTTGTAATTAATGGGGTGAAATCCAGTTGGCGGCCGGTCACCTCTGGTGTCCCTCAGGGCTCAGTTTTGGGGCCAGTCTTGTTTAATATCTTTACTGATGATCTGGATAAGGGGATTGAGTGCACCCTCAGTAAGTTTGCAGATGACACCAAACTAGGTGGGAGTGTTGATCTGCTTGAGGGTCGGCAGGCTCTACAGTGGGACCTGGACAGGTTGGATCAATGGGCCAAGGCCAATGGGATGAGGTTTAATAAGGCCAAGTGCCGGGTCCTGCATTTTGGTCACAACAGCCCCAGGCAACGCTACAGGCTTGGGGAAGAGTGGCTGGAAAGCTGCCCAGCAGAAAAGGACCTGGGGGTGTTGGTGGACAGGCGGCTTAACATGAGCCAGCAGTGTGCCCAGGTGGCCAAGAAGGCCAACAGCATCCTGGCCTGTATCAGGAATAGCGTGGCCAGCAGGAGGAGGGCAGTGATGGTGCCTCTGGACTCGGCCCTGGTGAGGCCTCACCTCGAGTGCTGTGTTCAGTTCTGGGCCCCTCACTACAGGAAGGACATTGAAGTGCTGGAGCGTGTCCAGAGGAGAGCCACCAAGCTGGTGAGGGGTCTAGAGAACAAGTCATATGAGGAGAGGCTGAGGGAACTGGGCATGTTTAGTTTGGAGAAGAGGAGGCTGAAGGGGGACCTCATTGCCCTGTACAACTACCTGAAAGGAGGTTGTAGAGAGGTGGGTGTTGGCCTCTTCTCCCAAGGGAATAATGGCAGGACCAGAGGAAATGGTCTGAAGTTGCGGCAGGGGAGGTTTAGATTAGATATTAGGAAGAATTACTTTACTGAGAGAGTGGTCAGGCACTGGAACAGCCTGCCCAGGGAGGTGGTGGAGTCGCCATCCCTGGAGGTATTTAAGAAACGTGTAGATGTGGCACTTCAGGGCATGCTCTAGTGGCCAAGATTGTTGGTTTGTGTCTGTTTGTGGGTGGGGTGGTGTGTGGTTGTGGGTGTTTGTTTTGTTTTGGTGTTGGTGTTCTAGGATTTTTTGGGTGTGGTTTTTTTGGTGGTTTTTTTGGTTTGTTTGCTTGTTTGTTTGTTTTTGTTGTTGGTTGGACTCGATGATCCCAAAGGTCCCATCCAACCAAAAATATTCTGTGATTCTGTGATTCTGTATTGTAAAACTCTGATCCTTCACAAAACAACTCTGATAGGCACCTTTAATATACTAAGGCATGTAACAGCCTTCTTAAGTCACCATTGCCTTGGTTTGAGTTAAACCTGCATCTGCATCTCTCTCCTCTGAAGTCCAAGGTAAGGGTCAGGCTTTTGCTTTTGCTTTTTGACTGTCTGATTTTTGTACTTGTTTTTCAAAGAAAAATAGAATTCTCAAGTCACTGCATTATCCATGAACTTGGGGCATTTAAAAATAATCCAGCACTAATATCCAAAATAAAACTCTGCTGGCAACAAGCTATTTACATAGATCACAGTTCAGAGCTTCAGTCTGCTATAGGGAGGCTTTACTTCCGCAAGTACCCTTAGAGATGTCAATATAATGGATCACCTTGTATAAGGGTTACTGAATCACCCGTGAAAAGATATTCATTTGGATAGTAGGAACAGAAATATTTGTTCCAAATTGTAATTTTAGGATCTTTTTTTTTTTCCCTAGCTACAAATGAAGTGGTACAAGTTCATGCAGAAAATAACAGAAGTCCAATTAAATTCTTAGACTTCCTCATAATATTGTTCAAAGGTAATGTAAACAGGGACAAAGCCCAATTTTATTTAAAACATATATAATTTTACTGAGTACAATGAAAGGCCAGCTTGCACCAAATGGGGATCTACGCTATGCCAAGAAACGGTCATGTTCCTTCACACTAATAGCTCTTGTCTTGCCGACCCACTGGCAAAGCACCTGCCATAAGTGAGAATCTGATTCTGAACATTCAACCCACAAAATCACAACTGTCTTATTTACACTATCATTTTATAGTCTGGTAAGGAGTACAAATCTCAGCTGGGACTTCCTTGCATCAAAACAATAATGTGGAACTGCAATCCCTAAACTGTCCTTTTTTTTTCATTTAAGTTAACTGAGGTTGACCATTTTATTTGTTATTAAGTTAACTGAGTTTTTGCAGTGATAGGACTGGAAGGAAGGAAGGACGCCAACCTGACAAAAGGCAACACAGAGCATAAAGATTAAGTTCTGGCTGAGCAGAATGAAAATGAAACCTCCCGTTTGCTACAGAAAGCGCAAGGTTTCACCCTGGAGCGTTACGAGAGAGTGAGAGAAGAGAGATGGAAAACACGCCGTGACTTATGAGACAGGGGAAAGCCTCACAGGTAACTTTTGTTCTCCTTCATGTAGTGAAATCTCTGCTCACTTAAGATACTTGATTTATTTTAGAGCTGCTCTTAGCTCCAGTCACAGGCTGAGAATGCTTCAGAAGATGACGAGGTTACTAATGCTCAAAAACTGAGTGTATCATGTTGGAGACACACACTTTTTTGCACACAAAGATGCAATGAGGTATAATATGGACTTTTTGAGGGATCAAAGTGCCCATCAAGTCAAGAGCATGCCATTTCTACAGAACTCCCAAGGACCTATTTGCCACTTAACCTCCTAAAAGCCCTTAGCCTTCTGTCCCACACTCTTGAAGAGTTTCCTTCACATTTGAAGGTCTCCAACTACTGCTCTTACTCCTGGTCTGCCATATCAGAACACAGTTGAACAAGTCTGAATGTCAACATTTTTTCAAGGAGGTTGCTCAGTGAAATGTCCTCTGACTCTCTGAGTTTAACTCCACCTCCCTCTTGCCAAAACTCCCGGTCATACTCATGGTGGTAGACTACCTTCTTGTGCCTACTGGGCAACCACCTGCATCCTCCCAGTGATTGTAGCAGCAAATCTCTGGCGATAGCCATTTCCCCTGAATTTATCAAACCTGCAAAAAGTTGCAAAGCATGCATCCCATTAAACTTGTAAGACTTCAGCCACTGACACTTGAGAAATCATTAACTCCTGTTCTACACAGAAAGTCAAAGGATGCTGGATGGTTAATCAGCTAGCTCTTTAAATGTGTTAAAGATATTTAAACAGCAGTTAATGGAGAGCTAGCTCTCCTGACAGTCAGATGGTGAGCTGTGTGGCTTAATATCACCAGTGTCTCTGAAATGTGTTTTAACTTTGTCAGTGAAAGAACCATATTATATTGACTTTTTAAACACTGAAAATCATTACTCCCATTAATATCGGTTTGCATGCTGGCTCTTAACATGGGAATGTAGCCTCAGCAATTTCAAATCTATTGCAATATTCTGATATAGTATTCAGAAAAATAACAACTCAAAATCATCATACTTCATACAATCTGTTTTACTGTCAAGACTTGTTAAGATCAATTTTTAAATTCCTTATATTATTTTTTTCAATCAGTAGCTGAGGTGTCCATTATTGTAATAACATGAATAGGTATTTTTGCCATTCTTTCATTACTGTAAAAGAAAGACTCTCTTTAACACATTTCAGTTGAAATCATAAGCTATTGTGTAAGTTTGTGGAAACAAAGGTAGTGGCTGATCTTTTTAAGGTTCTTTTCTTAAGAGGTTTAGTACTTGCCTATACTATCATCTTCCTTTTGGGTCAGCTGTATCCCAGTTCAATCATAGTGTTTTATTATTCATTATTTACTTTCTCAGATCTTCACAGCCACTTTCTTACCCCAGAGTACTTTAACTCTTAACTCCTTCAGTATGAACAACACTTAGTCCTTCTATGTCAAATATTTTCCCTCTTCTTCTTTGTTATTGAATTTCTAACGAATGTATTGCCTCCTTCTCTGCAAATGCTCACTGACACTCTTGAAAGCCTATTACTGAAATCAGCAGCGCTATCAGCTGAAACTGCTTCTTTTCGTATTTATATCCCTTAGAGGTTCAGCCTGCAAAATAAACCAGACACCCACCATGGCATTAGCTTATTTTATTTTTGACTCACAGAGTTCTACTGTTATGAGGAAAATATCTGTGGGACCCATCACTGCATTGGGTTTTTTTCCTGGTGACTTGCAGTTGCATTGAACTTGTATTCATGTAAAAAAAAAACCTGATAATTGCGAGACAAAGGAAATAATACGCAGAATAAAACTCTCCTAGAGGGCTGAACATTGTACTGACATCAGCAGAGGTGGGTAAGGATTACGATTACAGCGCTTTTATAAGTAATTACTCTCTCAACTGAAAGACTCAGTCTAAATGATTAACAAGTATCAATGACAGTCTGCACTTCTCTAGTACTTTCTAGCTCAGAAATGCACAATTAACCTTCAGAATGTCTTGAAAAAATAAGTGTTTGGATTAATCAAAAAATGATTAGCTTCTCTAAAGTAAACAACTTCCGGTTTTAATTTTGAAGAGTGAGATATCATCCTTAATTTAAGATGGATTCTTTCCTACCTGCTGTTCTGAGCATATGCCTACTTCAATGCTCTGCTAGATGTCCTAAAACAGAGAAACTTTACTTGTGTTTCTTACAGCAATATTATTATTGTCTTAAAAAAGGACAAGCTTGCAACTAGAGTTAGAAAATTCTTCAAGGAAAGTATTGGAAACACACAGAGCGTTTGCTTATCAATTCCCCTAAATTAAAGAGAATTTTATTACTGATTGCAATGAAAACACCCTGCCATTAGAGAGCTATTTTGAAGTTATTGAATTTAAGAAAAATATTTCTCAACTATGATACATAGTAAATCAGGAAAGGCACACCCTGGAGCTGAATATCAATAAAAATTTTAAGCAATTAACGAAATAAATATTGTAAATCTTTTCAGCTCTCACATTCCTCCCTTTCTAAAAAAAAAAAAAAAAAAAAGAACAAAACCTGATTAGGGGCAAATAACATGACTGGTGTTTATGACATTTAGACTATATTGCCTCAGGTTACCTTCCAGTTGTGCTGGCGGCTTGTAATTTCCCCACCTGCCAGTGCAATCCTTAGGGAAGTTGCTCTGGGGGCTTCTAAAAGAGTTGCCTAACACTTTGGGAGCTTGACGCTGTGCCCAGTACCCCTGGGCCCACTGCTTGGCACTTTTTCCGGTGGCAGGGCTGTCCTCCAGTGTTACAGATGCAGCTTCCCAGTCTGATGGAGTGGCAGATGCTCTGGCATTAGCCTGGTGAAGAGTTTTGTTCCTCCTGGCGTCCGCAGGAGCTTCAGCCACCACCTCATGGCAGTGCCACTCTTGAAAGCCCTAAGAATTGTGATCCAGTTCACTCTCATTTGAGGATTAATTAGCTGTTACTACAGCTAGCTCTTGTAACTCCTCTATCCTAATTAATTTTTGTAACTGTTTTTGCAGCTACTGGAGCCATCCAGGGAACTTGCAGGGGAGAGGCGAGTATGCCTTCTCCATGGGTTGGTACATTCAGCTCTTTTGGCTTTGAGTCTTACTGGATTTGAGCCCCTGAGGTTTTGCAGTGGGTAAATAAAGCAAAATAAAAATTTAATAAATAATTTTGTATTCTATTGTGTTTTGATTAATATTTCTTGATGTTTTGTTTTAAAGGACTGTTTTTATGTTTCTTTTTTTTTTTAACTGAATAAATTTTCATTTTACAGCATATGCCTTGCAAAATTACTGATGTTTTCTTGGAAATGCTTATTAATATTCACATCTATGAACAAAGTACTTAGCTCCATTCTCAGACACGTTGATTATTGCTCTAACTAGAGTTTCATTTTTCTGCTCTCTTCATAGCTAATAGTCTTTTAGATGAAGATAAGTTTCACTAAGGAAACTTTCTCCTAAAGGACTCACAAATGTGTTAATATACAAGCAACACTGCATCTGCAATGTGGTGCAGTGTGCGCATATATTCACACAAAAGACACTGAGAACCGCTGATGCACAGGAAGATAACAGCCTAAATCCCTGACTGGCTGGGGAGGGAGGAGGAATCCAGGCAGCAACAAGAACAACACAGGGCTCAGGAGAGTCTTTTCTATCACTTGGCAAATCCAGGCTTGCAAAAGTCTGTGGAGGTGAGTACAGCAGGTCAGGAAATAGTTTTACGACTTGTGTTTGGTCAGGTCAGACTGACAACAGGAGCCAAAACGTGATGGGGCAAGAGAGTGGGTGTGAACATCAGCAGTTCTTAGTGGCGGTCAACAGCTACATTTTCAGAACTGGCTGTAATGGGGAACTCAGTAAGAAAATGAAAATAGACATTTTATAAGCCTTAACTTTTTACCATTAAGAATAAGGTTTCAGAAAAGGATATCCCCGTTGTCCTGTACTCCACTTGTGCACAGTCTAAGGCTTAGCAACTTGGGAACTGTGGTACGGTGTGGGTAGATTACCTATGGCTCAAGCAACTCATATCCAGCTAGCTGAAGTCTATCTAGTCTACTGGAAACAGCATAAATGTGATTTTTTGCTGTGCTCTTCTCCACCCTAAAGCATAAAGTGGTAAAGGAGGTCACCACTTGTTTGGCATTTGGGTATTATAGCATGGGTAAACCGTTTACATACTCTAATCAGGGTTTTGTATGATTAGTGTTTGTATAAGGAAGAATAGAAAGTTAAAAGTGCTTCCAAGATTTTTAAAGGAAGTCAGACATCAAATCCAGTAACTCCAAAATGGAACATGATTGGGTTCTTTCACAGGTCTGCACCACATAAGATACTTTAGGTAGAGGAATAACTGGCAGAAGTAATAAATTGTCATCTTTTCAGGTATATCCCCACGAAAATGAGACTCATTTTTTCTGACAGCAGCTGGCAAGACTCAGGGACTTCCCTTCACCATCAAGGCTCTGGAAATCAGCATTCTCTGAAGGACTCTCCCAACTCTGCTTTTTTTTCCTTCCAAAGCTGATGTTTTAGTCTCTTTTCCTCCAACCGTCTTTTCTCTGCCATTCCTCTTGGGTAGCTAATCTGAGATAGCTAATCTGAGCTGCACTGATAGCAGTGCATTGGTTTTCACTCCATCTCTGTACATTTTTACAACTTGTTCCAGTTCCTCCCTCTTAGCAAACATGTCCCCCATGAAATTTCTTTTCCCACATCTCCAAGTTCCCATTCTTCAAATGCAAGTGACCCAGAACAGGAACGATCCTTGCGATATTTCAGTCCAACGTTGTGCTGATAAACTGCCCTGTCTGTAGTCAGTTTGGAGCAGATGTGAGTCCAGATCTCTGTATCTACAAGCACAGACACCAAGCTGAAACCACTAACGTAATTAGTTGTTTCACCAAGCTATGGCTGAAAAGTGGGGAATAAGCTCTTCTTTCACCAAGCAAAATTATTTGAGATGGCATGGAGAAATTTGCATGTTGGCTGGCTATGAAAAGCCGGAACTGAGGTATAAAGAGCTGCGATGCAGAGGGCAGCTGAGCCCAGGCTTCCAGAAAGACAGTCAACCACATAGATGCTAAATCACGGCGGGATGCTCAGTTTCCAAGACACTTAGCCTCATTCCTGCCACTCTTGACTGAATTTAGTAAATACCTCCCTCTCCATATTTCTCAAAGAACAAAACAAGATCTGAATAGAGGAGACCATTATCACTCCATATGGTGAAACAAGGCAAGATGGACAGGATCCAAAACACAGAGCAGCCACGCACCTTTGTTCTTCCACCAGCCGCAACAAAGAAAGTGTGAGGAAAAAAATCTGTGCAAAAGAGAAAGACTGTTTGTCAGAAGACAGACAAAAGAGTTGTTAGCTAAGCCTATATCATGGTCTGGCTTTCTGATACTGAAGGCCTGGTTTTATTGCAACTTCCACTTCCCACCTAAAAACACCAACTCTGCTGCTTGGCCAAAAGCAAGTCATGGCAATAGAACAATTTCTCTCTCTCCTGCTGTGACGAGTCTTTTGATGGCAACTGGGCTGCCATGTCTACCAACATGCAGGTTCAGAGTTTCCTAATGCTTCCTGCAAAATCTTTTCCCTCACATTCACAAGTCTTAAGTTTAATCTCTTAGTATTAATGGGTTTGCATAATAATTTTCCAAAGAAAATTTTATAAAGCCATAAACAGTGGAAGACATTTTAATTCCCAGACAAGATCAAAAAGAAGATATCAGTCTAGAGAAGCAATCAATCCTAGACGACATGGAATTTCCTTTGGGACTGTTTTTTTTTCCCTTTTCTTTTTCCCTACAATTAGTAGAAGCCGATGTTTTCTATTGCACTGATACATGGAAAAAAAAAAAAAAGTTATCCTTATTGATGAAAGGCAAACCTCACAAACAGGCAGAAACCAACGAGATGTCATATAGACATTTAGAGAGGCATTTTCTGGCTGTTGGCTGAAGTACTGCACTCCAGTGTAGAGAAGATGGAGGGCTGTATGTACCACCAGAAGTGACTTAGAAGAGACACTGAAGGTGGTCACCTTTTCCAGAAACACAACTGACAGAACAATTACCCAACATGCTCTTCAGCATCCCTGGCAGTGGATATTGGCCATGTATCAACTCTGTTCTAGTGATGTTTAGTTTGTTGTTGGTTTTTTTTAATGAAAGCATTAGGGAAAAAAAGAAGTTGTAAAATGAGGTGAATGGAAAGGTTTCACAAATTTGACTTCTATGAACAATAAAATCTCTGATTCTTGAACTAGATCCCCATGCTGTTGAAGCAACAGACAAGGCCATGAGGACAGCTCTTATTTCAATGTGTGAAGAAAGGACTAGTTCTCTACCATCATTCCAGTTAATTAACTTTTTCTAATGTGATATTCAAATATTTTATAAGTCTTTGTACATACTATTATTCCCATCTTATAGATGAGTGGAAAGCCAACTCACATGAGTCTCTCAAGTTATGCCATAAATTCTACAGAAACACATCCAACACAGCCCACCATCATGGAATCATAGAATATCTCATCATGAGTGTACAGATTTAATTGCATGATTAGATCTAAATCAATCATCTCTTTAATCTCCTTACTAAGCTCCCCCAGCACCCTCTAAGGCACGCACCATGCAATCCACACTCATCCAGACCCACGGTCCAGCGTGCTGCGATTCACTGAAGCTTTCGTGTACTCGCTGAGTCTCACCTGTTAAACCTTGGTTTAAAGAGGGGTAAGGAAAAAGTAAATAAGCCATGAACAACATTCCCAGTGCTGTGGGAAATGCTGCCCCTTTAATGATCCAGCAGCTGGAACAAATGATTGCTCACTCATAACATACACATTGCAGTTGTCATAGAAACGCACTTAGCAACAAAGAATCCTTGACCTTTTCCCCATCTGTTTTGAATCTTCACAAAGGCACATTAATTTCTATATATTGATTTTTCCTTTTTTTTTTTTTCCCCCCAAGAGGGCAATGCCACATTTTGCATGGCTCCCAGACACCAGCAGACATCTTCCATACCTCCAGGGGGAGGTACTGCAGAGGCGCTGCCTCTCCTTAACCCTGCTCAGAGTTAGCCACCAGCTATTTCTTGACAAAAAGATAACTGCAAATGAGAAAAGAGACTGTACGACTGGGAACTCCACCTCAACCTGTAAACTTGAAAAACAATCTGTTTCAGTTTGGAAGACGCGAGGGAAGCTGAGAGCTCTGCGGTTTTGGACATAACCACACAGGATATGAACAGTCACAGCCTGTAATTAAATCAGAATGTCCCCCTCAAATGGAGGCAGACCATCCAGGAAACAAGATTGTATTATCAAAGGCCAATATGTATATAGCAACACCACTGAGATGAGAACAGCCTTGCTGCAAAGGGCATTGTTAAATTCCCAGAAGAAACAGAAATGGATGAAATTAATCCAGACTCTGAGTAATGGTGAAATCACTGCATGTTCTGAAGGCACAGAGTTTTTAGATAAAGCTTGGCCGGCCTAATTGGATTAGCCATCAGATTAGATCCCTGGGGTATGGATTTTTTTCAACAGGTATGCCCCCATGTTTACCACTTGGGATAAACAGAATATATTTAGTCATGAATTATTTTAAAATAAAGAGAAGAAAGGGAAAACAAATATTTTTACAAACTATTTCAGTAATTTTTGAAAGATTCTACTGTTTGTATTACATTTGTTTATTTTACACCTTCTCTCAAATAAATGATATTTACTGTAGGATATTTTTTCTTCTCCTCTCCTCTCCTCTCCTCTCCTCTCCTCTCCTCTCCTCTCCTCTCCTCTCCTCTCCTATCTCCTCTCCTCTCCTCTCTCCTCTCCTCTCCCCTCTCCTCTCCTCTCCCTACTGCCCTGAAAAATTAGATAATGAATAAAAGATTTAAAAAAATGTACACAGACACATGATGTACACACACACACACAAACACACACAACCTGACTACTTGTAAAGAAAAAAAATTACAACTTTGAGATACCTAGTGCTTCTTGTGGAAAATGATTAAATACATCTTTTTCTCATTAAACAGCTTTTCGAAATAATTTCAAAACACACTTATCACCCATCTTAAATGTTTTGTGAATTAACCACAGAGAAGAGATTGCAAAGGAGCAGCTCTCATTTGTGTAACAGCACACAGGATGCAACAAGGCTGTGGCAGTTTTACCAAAACTTCTGAATCAGTGGGTTACTGTTAATGCTCAAAATTTTTCCTGCAACATCACATCTTCTTTGTATCAGAATTTTTATCTGGAATTATATACAAGGAATTGTATGGGTTATTATGATTTTGAAGATCAGTTACAGACCACTTCAGGGTCATTTTTGGTTTGCACACCATAGCTTAGATACCACTGATGAAGGAAACTTTTGCCTTGGTTGGAGAGATGAATGACATGGCTACAAGTCACCTTCCATTCTATCTGCTTGGACTACACTAAAAGGGGAATAAAACTGCATTTTGAGAACTGAGAAGTCATGAATTCTAAGCTTTAAGTTGTTTGTCTGCAGTTTAGCTAAAAACAGATGATACTTGTTTGGTCTAATGATCCTCAATGCCTGTCATTTAATTGCCAACTGGAAAAATTAGTAAAGAGAAGAGTCAAAGATGGCAAGACAAAGTGCAATACAAAACAAAAGCTAGATAGACAGACATGAAGCACAAACTCAACCATGGATTCATTCAGTAGTAACAAAAAGATGATGCTTGGATTTTCTCAGCAAGATATAGCCATGTAGGCCTACCTCCATCCTTTGTCAATCACCCCAAAACACTAACTACCTTTTTTTTCCAACATTTCCGGTGACATCAGAAATTTGGTACATGTAGGGAGGAGTGGGAAGGGCTGGCCAGGACGTATTAGGTCAAGATCTTGTTTACGTGCAAACAGGAAACACACCTGATATATAAATCCAAGAGTTTATTGTTAGTATAACTGAAATCTTAAAGTTCTAACCTTAGAATCACTGTTAGTCCAGATCTAACTATTGAAGAAAGAGGAATAATGTTCTATAGAGAAGCGGTTTTAATAATAACTAATAATAAAGTCAAAATTGTTAAATGCACACTTCTTAGTTTTTTAGCCTTTTTCCTGCTGTTACAATCACCTTTCTCATAAAACCATGGTGGCCCTACACAAAGATAAACAAAAGTAAAACATAATAGCCATAAACATCAATTATAAAACCTAGTAAAACTAAGCTGCAGGCAGGTCAAGAAAGGCTCAAACAGAGCAGGTTGGACAAGCCTCTGTCCTGTGGCTGCGCAGACTCAGCCCATAGCCTGTCCCTGGCAATGACAGTGCTGTATTACAGAGCTTCTGGGTTATGTGATGTTCAGATCTTTCTTCTGACTGGTTTGTGTCTCTTCCGCATGCTCTCAGAGATGAACCAGGCATCAGATTTACAACAGAAAACTTTCCTTAAATAAAACTGGTAGAAACTCCCTCCTTCCTTCCTCGGGATATGACCCACTCCCTGTTGCCAGGTCAGAGTTTAAACTGACAGACTCTATCGTGTTACAGGCTCCTGACATACCCACCTCTACTGCCACCTTATCTAACACCTGGAATAAGGTTTCTGAGATTTAATTATAAATCCCAGCTGTGCTGGAGCGTGCTGTATATTATGCGATGCGCACAGGTGAAGTATGTGAGGGAGGGTGGTCAGCCGATTACTCTGGACTATCCTTCTACTGCACAATTGCTTGAAATTTCCTGTTCCCTTTATCTGCTTCTATAGTCTATAACTGTAGGCTTTCATGAGGTACATATGTGACAGTGTCCTAGTAAGTGCAATTTACTTTCCCTATCTGAAACACAAGTAGAGCAGGGGGAAGAATAGCATGGCACCGTAGAGAGAAAAAAGTGATGTATTTTTGGAGCTACTGATTGCTGATTTGTATACAAGATGGTTTGTGTTCAGCGTTTTTTAAATGTTTGCATTTGCGTCTAAATAGAGACATCAGAATTATAACTTAGGTTCCCATTTAAAATTTATCATGGCTGTGTATCCACAAATTGGTATCTGGGTGTTGTTGGATACTTTGGGCAGCTCTTTCTGAAGAACTCTGAATGTACAATCAGAATCTCAAAAAACATCAAAATTGCTTGTTTTGGCTAGAGCTGGCTTCAGGTCTAGTTCCTTTCGTTAATACAGGTCAGAATCCCCTGAAATAGTTAATTTCCTAAAGGGTGCCCAAAGAGACTATACACAAGGTATGTTGTAAACCTGCACCTTTGCTAGAGAGTTATGAGTTATTTTTCTTAGAAATATTAATAAAAAACCAAGACTAAACAAAAATCTTTTTTATCTAGAAGTCCCATAGACATTCCTGAATTTCAGAAAAAATGCCATTATGGAAACACTGTATCCAAACCATGAATTACTCATTTAGGGAAGTTTTTCTGATACATCGTGTAAGGTCATGTTAATGAGATCAAGTACATTCTCCAAATGCTCTTTATGTGCCCAGGGTACTGCCTGGTATCCTGAGATATACAGAAAGGATGCAAAGAACAACCATCTCAGGCTATGCCTGTGGAGGAACACCACCAGTGACTCTCAACACAGCTCAGACACAACACATCGTGAGCAGGGCTAGAAGGAAAATTGTAGGCATTGGGAAATGGGCAAAAACTTGGTTCCCATGGAGATGAAGCTTCTCCAAATTGACGTATCTACTATTCATGGCAGTTCACTGTCATGTCTTCTGTGCAGCTGGCATATATGAGCTTGCCCAGCTTCTCATCAGAAGGGGCTTGAGCTAAATTTTTCAAGTCCCTTCATGGAGCTTGGACCAGCCCTCTGCCCAAACAACTGAATGAGTTCACATGGATTTTTCCATTCTTCACCTCTACAGCACTTTTAATCTTGCTGGTATTTAAGCTGATGACATGAAAGACAGCAATAGCGATTGCAGATACTTCTGTTTATAGGGATTTAATAGAAATCCTCAGCATAAAATTCACTAAGCAACATCTTGCTATTGGAACAGTTATATTTTAAACACCATTAAACTTGATGGAAATCACAGCATACATCCTCACATAAACCTTTCAATAAACTTCAAATGAAGAGGCAAATTTCTCTCCAGGATGGGTGGGACATCGCAGCACGGTTTCAGAGAAGCCATCTCACAGTTAATTAAGCCATTCAGTCTGAAAGACACCGTTTTTCTAGAAGTGTCTCTCCTACATATTTTTTCTTCTTCAAAAAAGCAGGGAGGGAACTACTGCTCAGAAATTAAGCCTCTCAGTTGCTGAGAGGTTGCTGACTCAGTGGGCTATGAGACACAGTGGGGTTTCTGCCACCCTAGCCCCAGAGAGTTGGGCTACCACAGTATCCCTGTACCCAGCCAATTGCTGACACCTGGATCCTCAAGCCCCTGTCACTCATGGTCCTGCAGCTGGTTCTGTACTCAGACCTTTTATCCTGCTGATACCCAGCCTGAAGTTGGCTAGTGTCACACAGATGCATGCTCTGAGAGCGTGCCCATACAAAACACAGTCATAAATAGCATTTGATAAGGCCAGAAGACAAGCACAGGGCAAGGGTGCTCGTCAGTCACCTGTCCACACTTGACTGGACCCTTTTATAGAATCACAGAATCATAGAATGGTTTAGGTTGGAAGGGACCTTGAAGATCATCTAGCTCCAACCCCTCTACCATGGGAGTTATACCCTTTTTCCTTTTATATTCCCATGCTTTGTTCCTCCCAATCTCCTTTGAACCTCTGTTTCTCCACCTTCTCTTCTTCTCCCAACCACCCCATTAGTGTGTCATGCCCATAATCCCCTTAAAACGTGTCACCATAAATTTTACTCAGTCCTCAAATTCTCTTCTCTACATGTTTTATGATAGGTCCTATACCCTTGTGGGCAACACAAGGGCAACACAGGGTCCTGTACCCTTTAGCCTGAAAGGTTTTTGGGGAGAATTTTTTTGGTCAACTCCTTTTGTTGGAGTTCACAGGAGGGACAGTGGGCTAATCATTCTCCTTTGGTGGTCTCAGGAGTAAGCAGTTCAGTGTCCTCCGTTTTCACCGATTACTAGAATTCTTGGGTTCCTTCACCTGACTCTCTGCAGATCTCTGTTTACCATCATTTGCCTTTAATCAAAAAACCTAAAAAATCTCCTTCCCCCTGCAAATAATACATGGAAAGTTTGTGGCGGAAAGAGGATTATTTGCATCACGGGCAGTGAGTTCACTCTCTGTGCAAATACGAAAGGCCAGTCTAGTTCTCAGGCAGGAGTGAGTCACATCTACTGCCTGCTGCCCCCCAGGCACTATTTAACTGTTCAGCCTCACAAACCCATGGTCAGGGCTCCAGATGGGGTCAGCAGAGCTACCTTGGAACAAAGGTCTTTGTTTCCTTCATCACGATTTGGTCTGGACTTGAATAGGGAAAAGTAATTTATTCATTTGAAATCGCAGCATCAAATAATTGCATTTAAAATGCTCGCCATAATCCTCAGGGCATGAAACACGGGTCTCAGAAGAACAGTCCTAGAGCTTTTGTGTGTTTCTAAGGGCTAAGGAGGGCTTAGGGAAAAAGTAATATCTGCTGTAGATGAAGAAATAGTAAAGCTTTCTGACGCACAACCTCTTCTTTTGGTCTGAAAGAAAAGCAGCAACTGTCAGTGTCAAATTCGGGTTAAGAACGATTGTTATGAGTTGAACTTGATACAGAAATTAGTTAAATCATCCGAGAGAAAATGCTGCGGTATCTGTAAAGCAAAAATAAGCGTACACAGGGAAAAAGGTGATGAGGCAATTATCTCCTATGGGGAGAGCAGACCCAGGTGATTTATCACCTATGGGAAAGACAGGAGGTGGCAAGGGGAGGGAGGAGGAAACTGAAACACACCTGAAACCAGTGTCTCTCCTGAGTCCAGGGCTTTCAGTATCCGTTGCAGTTTTGAATTCCAGTTCGCAGACTCATTTTTTGAAGGATTTTGTGTGGGGCTTTTTGGAGGGAATGGGTTGTAGAGTAGCTTTCCCTTGAGATTCAGGACTGAGAGGCCAGAGATAGACTGATTATTCAGTGAGAAATCCTCTCTCCCTGATAACCTGATGTTTCTCTCCCTTATTGATTATCCTTAGAAGATTACACTGGTGCATAATGGTTGTCTCCTTCTGCACACACAGTTTCCAGGAGAACACATTTTGCATGGGAGGATGTACATTGCATTCAAGTATTATCCAAGTGTCGTACAAGTAAACTTACAAGTTTTGAAGGCTGTTCATGAATAGAATTTATCAAGATATAGCTGTGAAAATGTGTTTTCAAACTTTACTTCCACTTTTCAAAAACAGCCTGGCTTCACCCAGAGTGTGTGATGAATTGGCTTTTGGTGAAGAGCTTTGAGAAGCCGGTGAATGCTTCATGAAGGCTACAGAAACCTAGGAAAATACATGGAAAACATTGTGTATAAGTGCAAGGAAGCAGAGAATAGACTGTTGTTGATCCTATAAATTATTTCTACTACCTATGTATATTATAAACATATGCAAACACATATAGGTGTACACACAATTTTGTTACGCTGATGACTGCCATCAAGTGGCTCCTAGAGGCAAACACAATCAAGCCTAAACAACTGCAAGCACTTTTCCTGCCCAAACAGTACCTTGATCAGGTGAAACTGGATACAGCTAGCGGTGCTACTGCCGAGGGCAAAACCCCACAGGGCTGGAGTCCCCTTGCGGGCCTCAAAACAGGGAGGGAAGATCATTAGTTTCCAAAATATGTATTTGTGACACTCTTCATCACTCAGACTACACTTCTTCCTGTTTATACTTCTAGCAATTATTGGAGTGACTGTGCCTATACTGGACTGTCATGGTACAAACACCCCTCCTGACCAAATACAGCAACATATCATAAACTAAAACTCATGGCATTATAGTCCATCTTCTTAGGGGCACCAGTCTAACTCGTGCAAGAGGGAAACAGCCTTCCTAGCTCCTTTCCGCCCTCCTGACCACAGCTGCATACCGACCTCTGTTAAAAGTGATGAAATTCAAAACAAAACCATGAAATAAGATCAACATGACTGGTTTTCTGTCTTGTATTATTTTGAAAAGCGCAAGTTCACTATAAAACTGCTTTACTAGATGTGGAAAAGTGACAGAAGCTTTATAAAGTTGAAACTTTAAAACAACAGGGTTTTATGAAAGAGCTAGAAAACCACAGGGTTTGAAGTTCCCTGGAGTTTTTCTAGGCTCTCTGTTTCCTTCATCATGCAAGAAAATAAAAAGTACATTGGTCATAAGTTTGATTTCACCTTATCAGCTCCACTGACTGTTAGAATTACTCCCAATGACACTAGTACAGAAGGATATCCTGACAGATCCAAGCAAACTCAGACTTATTAAAAGCAATAAATAATTGTTATGATCCCAGAGAAGCAACAACTACTGCTGTATTTGTTTTGTGTATGACTTCAGAGATTAGGGGACCCTGCTACTTAATTGCTCAGAGGGACACTAATCTTGTAAAGCTGTTTTCCCAGCAGAAGCTATCAAATAGAAGCAGGACTCCTTTATAAAATTATAGTTGTTAAATTCTCTATTTTGCTGGGAAGTTACTAAGTCCAGAAACAATCCCCAAAAACACTCTTAGAAGAATAACCAGGCTGCAGTATCAAGATCCGAAAAAATTAGATAAGCTAGAGCTGAGGATTTAGTTCACAGTCCTTTCTGTATGTTTATGTTATTGGGTCACATATGCTTTTTCTTTCCCGCAAACTAAATTTTCACACCAAGCAACAGTCACGGCAGGGAGAATTACTTCTCAGGCTCAGCCATCCTGGGAAGGAGCAGGCACCACCCCTCTGAAGGACACCAGATGCGAGAGCCAGCCATGGGCATCCTCTAACCAAGTAAGGGCTTCAGAAATGTGCTTCCCAAAATCTCTTTTGCAGGTGATATTTTTCAGACTCAACATGTACAATTGTTGATATCAGAGTTACTTGCCCACTGGCACTTCAGCCTCTTTTGGAGAAAAGATGAGTAACTATGGGTTTTCAGTAAGAAAAGGTAAGAATGGGGTTTGTCTGTGTGAGAAGGAAATATTTAAAAAAATAGCTCTTCCTGAGTTTGTTCTGAGACATGGTTGTAGACGTCTGGCCTGGAAAACATGATGTTGAATAAACTTTGGGCAAGTCATAGGTAGCTTGAAAGATGGTTTTGTAATATATAAGGAGTACAAATCACGCCCTTGACTGGCCGTTTGCAGATGACAGGAGCACAATAGGACCATACACCCTCCAAATGCTCTTGTCTGCCTTCAACTGAATGGCAGTAAAGGTAGCTTTAACTGCTGCAGACCCTATTTGTACTGCTAATAATAACAACAGAAATGAAAGAAGGTAGCTCCTTGTCCAGGTTGTGGGTTGTGTTTTGCAGGGCACTTTCTTTGACCCTGTTTGTGTAGTACCCAGAACTGGTGCTCTCTGTGCTGCCACTTTGTAGGGGACACATCAGTTAGAGACACCCTCCTGGGCTCCGCACAGCTCACAGCGTCTGTGATCTGTCTGTCGAATCTAGACCAAAACAAACCATCTGACGGCTCGATCGAATGGGAATTGCTATCGAAAATGGGGCTCCTGGAGGCCCCTCGTTATTAATAATTATAGCATAATAAAAAGCGCACAGCTAATTGCTGATCCTCTGCTATAACCTGTTAGATTAATAGAAACAGTTCTTTCTTCTCAGGAGAGTAGGCTCACTTTCACATTACAAAAATAATTAAAATGTAATCAAGTGCTGAGAAGTCACCCAGGAGGTCTGTGCATAATAGCCCATGCGTATGTTTTGCCTTTTGTGCCAGAGCAGCTCACAAAGGACCAAATCTGTTCTGCCATCAATCTGTTCTGCCATTCCACCTCCCCTTGCACATGAAAAAGCAGCGGAGTGACCAGGACAGGACAGGTCTACACTGTCACAAGGCATCTGGCCCTACTGCTGGCCCTCCAGCAGGTCGGATAAATAGAAAAACCTTCCCCTGTTAACCTATATCCTTTAACTGCACTTCGCTTTGGGCCCCCTACCACAGGAAAGACATTGAGGTGCTGGAGCAGGTCCAGAGAAGGGCAACGAAGCTGGTGAGGGGTCTGGAGCACAAGTCTTACGAGGAGAGGCTGAGGGAACTGGGGTTGTTCAGTCTGGGGAAGAGGAGACTGAGGGGAGACCTTATTGTTCTGTACAAGTACCTGAAAGGAGGCTGTAGAGAGGCGGGGGTCGGTCTCTTCTCCCAAGTTACAGATGATAGGACAAGAGGCAATGGCCTCAAGTTACGCCAGGGGAAGTTCAGGTTAGATATTAGGAAATATTTCTTTACTGAAAGGGTTGTCAGGCATTGGAATGGGCTGCCCAGGGAGGTGGTTGAGGCACCATCCCTGGAGGTATTCAGGAGAGGAGTTGACATGGTGCTTGGGAATATGGATTAGTGTTGGGTGGTGTGGTGGTGTGTGTGGTTTGTTTGTGGGTGTTGTGTGTTTTTTGGTTTTTTTTGTGGTGGTTTTTTTTTGGTTTTTTTTGTTGTTGTTGTTGTTGTTTTTGTTTTTGTTTTTTTTTTTTCCATCGGTTGGACTAGATGATCTTAAAAGGTCCCTTCCAACCTAGGTGATTCTGTGATTCTGTGATTCATTACATTTTGCTTTCAGATTTGAAGCTCAGGAAGGTGTCTGTCTGTCTGTCTTTGTGATGGTAAATACTGCTCCTTCTGCCCTCACTCAGGAAGCCCAAGCTTCTGAAGGGACAGGGAGGGCACCTCCCACGTTCAGCGAGGGAGCCCTGGGGATGCCGTCTGGGTCCCAAAAAAGGGAAACTCATCCCACTGAGCCCGGTGACACGCTGCTGTGAGGGCAATCACCGGAGCTTGCACTTTCCCTGAGCACATTTCTTCCTCTCTTGTGACACTTCAGCACTACCTTCTGTTTCAGTGCAGTTGCTAAAGATGCTTTCCCAGCATCTAAAATAAAGCAAAAAGATTGCTGCAGCTCCAACAAAGGCAGGACAAACCCGGAGCTCTAGACTCACCAACCAATAAATCTTCTTGTGGCTTTTTTTTTTTTTCTAATTACTCTTTTAATCTCAGAAGTAATTTGCAGAGGGAAGATCAGAGGAAAATTTCCACTCACACACACTTACTTCTCTCTCTATAACCGATTTGCAGCTTCCTTTCACTCCAGGGTGAAAATGTACTGCAATTCTCATCGTTTCTCTTCTCTGCACCTGTGCATGGAGTGAAAACTTCCCTGCAATCATCACAACATATTCACAGTGTTTCAGGCTAGAGATTTTCATTATCTTAAGCATAAGGGATTAAGCACTTATTCACATATTGGTCTTAAAAAAAAAAAAAAAAAGAAAGAAAAAAAAAGAAAAAAGCAAACAGAGTGCACATCTAAAAGTTAATTATGGTCATTGCAACTAGAAAGAGAAAAGAATCTTCACACTTCTGATTTTGGATGTTCAATTCTGATTTTTGGGACAGAGGAAAATCACAGAATCACAGAATCTTAGTGGTTGGAAGGGACCTTTCCTTTGAGATCATCGAGTCCAACCACATTAAAAAAAAAAACACCACAAACAAACAAAAAAACACAACACACAAAACCAAACAAACAACAAATCCACCCCCCCCCAAAAAAAAAAAAAAAAAAAAAAAAAAGCACCCACCAACTAAACCCCACACCCACAACCTCACACACAACACCCCACCACAAACCAACAATCCCGGGCAACTAGAGCATGCCCTGAAGAGCCACGTCTACACGTTTCTTAAATACCTCCAGGAATGGTGACTCCACCACCTCCCTGGGCAGGCTGTTCCAGTGCTTGACCACTCTTTCAGTAAAGTAATTCTTCCTAATATCTAATCTAAACCTCCCTTGCCGCAGCTTCATACCATTTCCTCTGGTCCTGTCGTTATTCCCTTGGGAGAAGAGGCCAACCCCCGCCTCTCTACAGTTTCCTTTCAGGTAGTTGTAGAGGGCAATGAGGTCCCCCCTCAGCCTCCTCTTCTCCAAACTAAACATGCCCAGTTCCCTCAGCCTCTCCTCATAGGACTTGTTCTCCAGACCCCTCACCAGCTTGGTGGCTCTCCTCTGGACACGCTCCAGCAGCTCAATGTCCTTCCTGTAGTGAGGGGCCCAAAACTGAACACAGCACTCGAGGTGAGGCCTCACCAGTGCCGAGTACAGAGGCACAATGACTTCCCTGCTCCTGCTGGCCACACTATTCCTGATACAAGCCAGGATGCCGTTGGCCTTCTTGGCTGCCTGGGCACACTGCTGGCTCATGTTAAGCCGGCTGTCCACTAACACTCCCAGGTCCTTTTCTGCCGGGCAGCTTTCCAGCCACTCAGCCCCAAGCCTGTAGCGTTGCTTGGGGTTGTTGTGACCAAAATGCAGAACCCGGCACTTGGCCTTATTAAACCTCATCCCATTGGCCTTGGCCCATTGATCCAACCTGTCCAGGTCCCTCTGTAGAGCCTTCCGACCTTCAAGCAGATCAACACTCCCACCTAGTTTGGTGTCATCTGCAAACTTACTGAGGGTGCATTCAATCCCCTTGTCTAGATCATCAATGAAGATATTGAACAAGACTGACCCCAAAACTGAGCCCTGAGGGACACCACTGATGACCGGCCGCCAATATTATAAATATATATATATATTATAATATATAGTAATATAATATATTATATATATTATTTTATATATATATTATTATAAATATATTAACTCACCGAAAGACCAAAGTACATAGGTTGAATTTTACCGATTTTAAAGGAAAAATAGGGATGCATTACTTTATCCTATCTTACTTTTTGTATTCTACAGATCATCGCATGTGTCTTCCATGTTATCCTGATCCCAGGCCTCAGTTAGAGCTAGGCATTTGAGTCCTTGATGGTGTAAACTATTGTGCATCACTGAGAAACAAAAAGAAAGACAAAGGTAGTACTAATGGCCAAGGCCCAGACAACTGTTCAGGATGTGAGCCATACCATAATGAAAAAAAAAAAATAAAATTTAAAGAACTCATACTCTCCCCGCCCCACAAATTTGATCCCAAATCACAGCAACTTCTGGAAATAGATCCTAGGGAAAACCTCTTTCTTGAGTCCAGCAGGGGTTTGGTTCATTGTGTGTGGACAACAGTCAATCCAGGATTCTGGAGAAAGAGGATTCACCTTTCCATTCTTAAATAGTATTCCAATTTGGCCAATGCCCTTGGTCTCCTGCTCTGCTAAGGTGGTCTTCATACTCTGAACCCTCTTCTATATTTGGTGTTGGGACTCTCAGTTGTATCATCTGACTGTTTTGCTTTTGCATCTTTACAGATCCTTTATCGTTGACATTTTTTGAATGTATTCATGCATTCAGTGTCTCACTTTCTAAGGTAGCACATAGTTTTCACTATACCAGGCATCTTGTCTCCAGTATAACTTGTCCCAAGGAATTATTTCCAATGAGCATGAACGTATCTGCTGGGTCAGGCAAAAGGGGATAAAGGGTGGCCCCTGGTGTGAGAATCCCATTTTGATGCCTTTAGGAATTTCTTACCAGGCAGTGCTCTGAGCAGGGCATTGATTCTGCATTGGGTCAACATTCAGATTAGTTTTTGCCATTCTCACAGATGGGAATTAATATACCCAGGGAAGTTCCTTCAAAAATCTCCACATGAAGAATGTAACTCCCATGTTTCTGAGGTTATCAGTGGGGTATTAGAAGGGGCATAGGGAATGGAAGAGGTGGTGGTGCACCTGAGTACTTTACAAAAATTCATGCCTTCTTGACTTCAGTTCCACAAACATTATATTGGATTTTCACCTCTTACATATTTCAGTAAAACTGTATTACGTATTTCAGTAAAACTAATAGAACAAGAATTGTGGACAATATGGGGATTTTTCTGTAATCTTTTTTGACATGGATAACATGCTGACGTTCACATCTAATTTTTTTTTTTTTTTAATTACTGTCTGGTTGGTGATTATTTACATGAGATAAAGAATGTTTGAAAGCTTCTACAGTAATTAAGTTTCATCTTTTTAGACTGTTCTTTACATGTAAAGGTAATTACTTTTAGTTGTTATAAATCTTGTGTAAAATTCCTCAAGCAATAAACACAAGCTGTATCTCAGTAATTGTCTATTGACTACACTTTCCAGTATGAATTAATTTTCAATTACAAACTTCCTTTCTTACTGTATCAGGTTGAAAGTCTGCATTTTGAACACGTAGTTATTCTCATCTTGTGTGGATTTGTCTCACATTATACTAGAAAAAAAGATGGAGAGATTCATTGAGCAACCATCAGTCTGAATATCAACGCAGCATGACAATAACAGTGGATGTCAAAACTGAGATTTCCTCTGCAAATTCCCAGATAGCAACAAAGACCCATTTCCAACCCTAATTATTTTTATTACTGCTACATTGTACTCTTCTCTACTGCTTCTTTAAAAGTTAATGGCTTGATTAAGAAGTTTCACTCAATGAAACTTTCACAGCAACCACAAATGAAGCTATCCCTACCAACTTAACTAGGAGTATTTTAGAATGTAGGTACCTAAGTTACCTAACAGGGGTAAGTAGGTAGTTCTGGGCTGAGCCGCCACATCTCTTTCTGAACAAGTTGGAGACTATAGCAAGAGTTCCAAGTGTTCATTTGAAGTTAGGTGTCCAGTTTGCTGGTGCTTTCAGAAATGCCCCAAGGTAGCTATTTGCATTTTTAGACATGGAATACTTTTTCTAATTATAGCAGCTAAATTCCATCTTCAAAAGCCGCATGACTCACTCAGCACCACAAAGTTAGGTGTGTAGCTCCACAGGGGTTCTACGCCATGCTGAGGGAGATGCCAAATATCCTCCCACATCAAATCTGGGACAGAGCTGCTGGCTGGGGCCTGAAAACAGCCAGGTGGCCTGGTGAAGAGAGTGCCAAAGCCCTCCAAGGGGAGACACAAGAGGTGCTGATTCAAATGCAGGAAAATGTCATAATGGACTTCTGCTGCAGAAGAGGAGGTGTCCATCCTTCTTCCTTCTTTCACAGCCATGATGTTCCACCCTCCCTTGTGCTGATTCTGGACCTACACAGTACCAATTTTATTAAATAAAATAGCAGAAAACTACCCACTCTTGCCTCCTCCAAGACATTTGGTCCTGTTTCAGTGAGGTAAACTAGCTTATGCAAAGGTCTTAGGAATGCTATAGGCAGCACCAAACAAGTGACAGGAGGGGAAGGTGGAAGGAGCTCCTGCTCCAGTGCCACATGTAGACACTGATGGGAGTAGCCTTTGTATTCGTTCCATGGAGGACTGAGGCATCCTGAGTATACAAAGGTCTTGTGGCACTCGGGGAGATATAATCCCATGTGGTTTCCCACTTGGTGCCCATACGCTTTCCAACAGGACTTGACTTCCTGTGTCTTACTTGCAGTACAGCAGAAGTGCCTTGGATACCCTATGGCATCTAAAATGGCCCTGGACATCTAGGTTTAGGCACCTGAATCTCTCCATCAGTGACCTCAATTAATGCCCCTAAAAATTCTGTAATCTCAATGACTTTAAAGGGGTGTATTTAGTCCAAGAAAAGGGGTTATATTAACTCTTCGTTAATGCATAAAATATGAAAGAGATACTGCTTGTATCTTTACAAGCAATTCCAAGTAGGAGCATATTGAATACTTTTTAAAGTATAAAATGAGAACTAATAAATAAAAGATTTCCTCCATACATCTATGTGTTCAGCACATCTGCATTTCAATTTTCTGAATTTCTGTTCAGGATTGTTAGTAAGTTTATCAGGCTCAGCGTTACCAAGTTTCTGACGCTACAGGAACAAAAGTAGACACACGTATCTGTAGATGATTGCACATTTAGGCATTTATTTAACAAGGGACATGCTTCTATTCTCTGGTATAAGCTGCAACTGACAAAAAAAAAAAAAAGATAAAAGAAGTTTGATACTCCCACCTGCAGGAATCCTGAGAATGGAATTGAAGAGAATGTGATGGTACAGGCACAGAAAATGAGGCTTGATCATTTCATTTGACCACTGCAACAGGAATAACTCCATTAGTGAGAACTGTCTTTTTCCTTCTCTTTTTCTTGTGTAAGATTTGTCCTTCTGTCTGTGAAATGAAGACTTCAGCTAACAGTGCCACCAGATGGGCCCTTGGTGGTACTGTATTCCCTGAGTGATGTCCTAATGGAAAAGAGAAGAAAAAGAGAAGAAAACCACAAACTTCAGCATTTCTGTTCATTTCATCCTATCTTTTCATCTCTGCTCTGGAATTCTCTCTGCAGCAAGAAACTGATGGCTTTATAGTGTCTTACATAATAAGGTGAAAAGACCTTGGTTTTACTTTTCAATGGAATAACTTAGTGGCTAGCAAATTTCTCACTTGAGGTTAATTGTATCTTCAGAACGCATGACCCATGTTGCAGGCAGAAGGAATAAAACAGTTTTGTATACTTTTAATGGATTTATTTAAAAGGATGAGCAAGCAAATGTTCACTTAAGAGTGCCTGTTAGTGAGCTAATATGCTATGTTTTTACTATGACAATTAAAGACAGAACAATGCGATGGTCAAATTGAGGTCACAATTAAAATTAAATCAGTAAATCAATAGACTCAGAATGATCAAATCACTGCATTAATACAATATATAATGAAATCGAATTACGAGGCTGATAGCAGATTAAATTACTAGATGATAGTCTTCAGCTTGGGTTGAATTTAACAGAGGTGGTTTCCTTCCAGGAAGACCTTACTGGTGTTGTACCAACATGCTGTTGATCCAGCAGGTAAAGAAAGCAAATATCCACATATATGAATCTGCTAGTCTATTGGTAGTTTTTTCCAGGGGGAAATCTGACAGGCAATAAAGGAGTCTTGGCTTAGGCTGAAAAACTACAGCTCCTGTTGTGCGATTTTAACAGTCCCTCCTCAACTCTCACCACTATTAACACTTTGCTCTGGTTGTTCTTAATTACCACCCTCTGTTTTTGTAGCACAACATAGGCTCTCCCTAAGGACTCAAATCAGAATTGGTGATTTAGACATATGAACTGTGGTTTTGGGGAATAAAAGTATTTCTATAACACAGAAGAATCCACTCTCTAAGTCACTAAAAGTTTTCTGTTTATTTTAGGGAAGTATTGAGGGAATGACTATACCATTCTTATAATGGTATTTTAAATACGTGTGAGTAGAGTCCTTCTTCACATGAAGAAAAAACAGGGAATCCAGTTTCAGCCATTGGAAATATGAGAGAACATGAGAACCATGCTTTTTGTTTAAAATAATGGATTTAATAAGGGTTATTTTTGTTTGCTCTGTCTTTGGAGTACACAGGTACATGAGCTCACATACTTTGAATATTCAGCACGGTCCAGAACTTCAGTCAATATGTGTTGATTTTTAAGGTTCTGTGTTATGGAAGAAAACTCAAGAACCAATTTATCCATTTCTGTCTGCCACCCTATCTGCGGCAGAGATAGACCTCCAGTGAAAAATGAAAAGTCTTTGATAGAAAGGTATGTTGTCAATATTTCAGCCAACACAATTATTGGACAGAGCAGATGGATTATGGTCTTGAAATGGGACCACTGACAGTCCCACATTATAGAGCACTGGTTTGGTGTCATTCTGGGCCTGTCTCTTGTAGCAACATGGCCCTTTGTTATATTCCTGTAAGAAAAGAAAACCAGATTGCCAAATTTTGTTTGATAGTGGCTTCAGTGATTTGGTTTGGAGCTGTAGCACGACTTTGAGACAAATCCCCAGATGGTCGCCATTTACTGTTCACTAGTTCATTTATCAGAGCAGTTTAAGATCCCACTGATTTCAGCGGGACAGGGAAGGAGATGAACTTCTTGGTCAGGCACTGGCAAGGACCTTCAGATTTCTCCAATGAGACCTGCGCTTGGGTAGATCATGCAGTTTGGAACTCGTCTCACTTAGCTTTGTTCATCAGTATCCAATCCAAGCCAGTCAATTGGGCTCCTTGTGCTCCTGTCTGACATCTGTTTCAAGACCACATGCCTGTTTCTCCAGTGTATGACTAACTTTAACTACATTCCTAGCTTTTAAGGCTATTAACGTGCACCTCGGTTGCCTGCCCATCTCCCTGACAAACAGCCCTGCCTTTCAGTGGAGAGTTACACTCCAGTCTTGTTTTGGGTCTGTGCCAGGGTTTTTGTTTCAGAGAGATCACAGCCTAACAAACATGCGGAACCGACAACTATTCCCAGACCAAAATGTGCACTGCATGACAGAACTGCTACCGCCTTGGTGTGTCTCACAGGCTCAGCGCAAAGCTGTCAAAGAGATTCTCCTTTATCTCTAGCAGGACATAAGAAGGCAGCAAGCTGGGCTTAAGGAGCAGGACAAGTTTAGTTTAATCCCAATGGCTACAAGCACTTCAGATGGCCACCATGGCTGTGAATGGGCAACCAGCAATTCCTAAACTCTTGGCTTGAGTGGGTGTGGGGAGACAGATAATAACTAACTCATGACTTCCTAAACAAACATCAAAACAGATTTAAATGAAAGAAGGTTTTGTACTATTATATTAAATAAAATCCATGATAGATAGCTAAGTCACGGGAGGCAAGTAGCAAGCCTTTGCTGTTGTCAGATGATTAATTTCAGTAAGAACATCAAAGAAAGGAAACAAGGAAAATGGATGAGATGCTTGCTGCTTAGGAAGAGACAGCAGTGGGGGATTTTGCCCACATTAGAACCGCAGTCCTCTGCCCAGAGCTGCCATAACACATTGTAATTGCCATTGCATTGGATTCACATTATCTCAACAGATAGTAAAACTCACTTTTCTCCAGAGCAGTAGTAAATAGCAGGAGGCATAGGCATTTAAGAGAAGCAGGATAAATATACTGGTCTGCCCTTCCCCACCCCAAAAATTGTGAGATCAAATTTAAGAGTCGCAATATTCAAAATGAAAACAAAATCCTTATGTTGTGATTTGCAGCTTTCAGCTTCCTCTCAGATGGAAATTATAAACTCTTCTCTACAACTGAGAGAGAGAAATTTTCATCTTTAAAAAATAAATCAGGGATTCTTACATGAATAATATGAATCCAGCTGTCAGGGATTTATGAAAAAAGGGACCAAAGGGCATGGGAGCCCATAGCACTTCTGTCACATTTCTATGGACAACACACTGTCTAGAAGACACTCCAATGTTACAAATGCTCATAGGAAGCTGTCAGTACGGTCTAGACACAGAAAAAGAGGAATGTACCCACTGCATTAGTATTTTTTTCCATGGACCAGTGAAGCCTGGGGACAATTGCAGCAGGTCAACCTAGCAGATGGAAGAAGTTTTGAACTCTGATTCTAGCTTTTTATTGAACTTCTCAGTGCGGGGCTGGGGGGTGTGTGCTTCAGGAAGAGTATAGACAGACTTCAATGAAGAGTGAAGGTAGTGGCAAGGTTAATTTTAGAATGGAGAAGACCGTGGATAAGGTTGTTTTTTTTTTTGTTGGTTTGGGTTTTTTGGTTGGTTTGGTTTGTTGAGGTTTGTTTTGTTTTGTTTTGTTTTGTTTTTCCCTGGAGCAGAGAGCTAGACCTTAATCAGAAAAGATGGTTATTGTCTGGTAATTGCTCTCTAAAGAGAACTCCATCCAGAGTTGGACTTTCAATGGACATGCACACCCATACCTTTTAGACACATCTCTCCTACTGTTTAGAGTATTTGGACCCGTCCACTTCAGTCACCAGATTCTCCCAGATGGGAATCCAGGCTCCTTAATGCTGAGGCTGTGAAATCTATTTGGGTGACAAGGGACAAAAGGCTAAATTTGAATGAACCTGTGCCCAATTTCCACTTGATTCTTGGAAGTAGGATTTAACCCACAGACACTTTAATACAAATTCTAGGGCTCCAGCAACTTGGGAGTGCCTAGATGACACTGCAGTTTGTTACTCTTTGTATTCAAGCATATGTGTTCAAAGACTAGATAATTTTTGAGAGATTAATACAACTGCAACAAATTTCATATACAGAGGTCTGGGACTTCACATATTCAGTAAAACACATAGCAAATGGCAACCTTAAAACACCTACCAGCAGAGATTCATAGATCTCAAAAGACAATTGATCACAGCCCTCTGCAAGCATGACCTTCTGTTTAACACAGGCCACGGGATTTCACCCACTGTGGCGGAGGGAATTATTCTTTCTTTCTTCCTAACTGAACACTATCAAGCCCAATAACTTGCTGGTGGCTGAACTATAGCTTATCGTTAAGTAAGACATCCAGTCCTGGCATAAATGCTCCACTGTGAATTTACCATCTTCTTTGCTAAGCTTACAATGTGCTTAAACACCTTGACAGAATTCATTCTTTTCCATTTGAATTTATTTGACCTAAACTTCCTGCTATCCAATTCTATTATGCTTTAGTGCACTGGATTGAATACCCCTTAATATCATTTCCCTGGTTAAGACTGTTACACAAACCACCACATGCCAGACACCAGAGACTGAAATGGGCACTTTCAGTGCTAAAATCTTCCATGTCAACAGTCTGAGATAGTTCAAAGGTGCTGCTCCATGGCAGGATAAGTTAAATTGCCACAAACTGCCACAAACAGACACCCTGCCCCACTTACACCAGCCCTCATGTTCTCGAGCTCACTGAGTAAATGAGTTCGGTGTCTTGAGCCATAAGAAACCCAACACTATAAATGCAACGGATCAAGTTTTTGTTGGCTTGCTCCCTGAGCCGGGTAGTCACACGACTTACCCAATGCTAGGGAAGGGAAAGGGAGCTCAGACAGACTGAGTTAGGCTGTGGTGAACTTCACTCTGGTAGAACTGCAGAACCATCCATGGAGCATGGGCACACAACACACAGTGACCAGTAGAATCACAGAATCATAGAATTGCCTAGGTTGGAAGGGACCTTTCAGATCACCCCGTCCAACCATCAACCTAACACTGACAAAAACCATCACTAAACTGTAACTCTAAGTTACAGATGATCTCAAGGAGACGTGGAAATGAAATCCTGAACTTAATGCAAGGCTTCAAAAAACCAACCCAACCTTCATTGCTCCCACTGGCAAGTCCTAAAGTAATCTCCAGAATATTCACCACCATTTGCAGGACTTCTGGTGCCATAAGAGCATGGGAGGAGTTACGCTTTATGGGTAGATACTGAAAACCAAGATGGAAGATCAGACCCAGAATCCCTCTCGCAGACAGTGTACCCTTAACAACCACCAAAAAGGGCTTCTGTGTCCTAAGTGAACTAATGCAAGACAGATTGATGGACTGGCCTTACTAAAGGCAACCCATTTGTCATAGTCTTTTAAAATATTATCTTTTCCTCCTTCCTAAAGGAAAGGCTGGAATGTTAAATCAGTTAAGTGCATCACTTTGATAAAAACTATGCAAATCTTTATATATATAAAAGCACCATCTATAACACTGACAGTTCAGATAAAGGCTTTAGTTTTAGTTTGAAATATAAGTTCCCAGTATGGAATGTAAATGCAAACATTTGCTTTATTTTATTTTTTTTTTAAGTATTTTATATTTTGTACTCTGACAGTTACAAATTGCATGGATAATTTATTGAACTTTTCCCTCACCAGAAACTCAGGCCCCTCTTCTTGAAAAGACCCCCTAATATTATTGGAGCCTGTCTAGAAATACATAACTTGAGGGGCAGTGGGAAGGAAGATAAAAAAACACAGAGAAATGACACAGATTAAAGTAAAATAAATAGCAGGCAGCAGTTCAAATTACAAAGTGCTGGGCGTATTAAAAAGGAATCCATCATATGTGCCAGGAAAATGCATGCACTACATAGCATTCCTGTGCTGGTCCTTCCCTTCCAACTTGGGGTCACAGTCCATCTTTTTTCCCTTTCAAAGGGAACTGTCTATTACCAACGTGCCCAGCTTGTCTATCAAGAAAGCAAACAGCATAGCAAGCAAGGATAAAGCTACACACACTTCTTCAGTTTCCTTCTCTAAAAACTTTCCCGTCACCCCCATTCTTCTTCGGAGTGGGTCCAGCAGAGGGCCACAAAGATGATCCAAGGGCTGGAGTACTTCTGCTCTAAGGACAAGCTGAGAGAGATGGGATTATTCAGCCTGGAGAAGAGAAGTCTCCGGGGAGACCTTACAGTCCCTTCCAGTATCTAAAGGGGGCTACAGAAGATATGGGGAGGAACTTTTTACTAGGGGCATGTAGTGAAAGGACAAGGGATAACAATTTTAAACTGGAATAGGGTAGATTTAGATTAGATATTAGGAAGAAATTATTTCCTGTGAGGGTGGTGAGACACCGGAACAGGTTGCCCAGAGAAGCTGTGGATGCCCCATACCTGGAGGTGTTGAAGGCCAGGCTGGATGGGAATTTGAGCAACCTGCTCTAGTGGGAGGTGTCCCTGCCCATGGCAGGGATTGGAACTGGATGGTCTTTAAGGTCCCTTCCAACTCTAACCATTCTATGGTTCTACGATTTTATGATTCTATGATTCCCTTCCCTCCCCAGCCATTGAATCCTGCCTGCACCCCTCCCTGCTCCTCTCTGTACCACCACAACAGTCTACAGTGCTGCCAGGCAAGGTAAAACTGTATGAAAATATGATAAAATAAATAACAAGGTTGTATTATTTGTTTTAACCCAGATAATTTCAGAGACCTGGTTTAAACTGCAACCCCAGACATAGTTGTATCAACGCAGCTGAAGGGATGGCAGGGAACCTGGCATACTGCGGAAAAAATGTAGCATATAACTACTCCCAGTAGAGCAATTCAGTCAAATGGTTTGCTGTGCCCATTCTGCCTGGGGAGAACAAATTTTAGGACAGATTCAGTTTAATGTGATTGCACGGCAGTTAAGACCTTGCTCAATGCCAAAGTGTTGTGTGGTGGGTTTTTTTTTCTCCCTGAGTTAATGTACATAAATGATCTTTTAAAACCAGAGTGTCTAACCTAATTTTGACTTTACAGAACCTGAATGAGGGTAAGAGGAAATTATACAGGAAAAATGGAAATCCAAGGAGTCACCTAAAGACCTGAGACATTGTGTCATGAAAATTACTGTGAATTAGATAAACACTCAATTTATTACATGCTGAAAACAGCAGAAATAGTTTTTTGTCTCCCTGAAAAACAAAGCAGGTTAGAAATCCTACCCTCTAAAGACCACTCATGTATATAACAGCACAAAACTCACCTTTGCCAGGGTCTTCTATAAACTAAATATACCAGAGCCAGAGCACTTCATGGGTTTGCAGTCATTCCAGCATTACCAGATGCCTACAGTCAATGACGTCCAGTGTATTTCCTGATATTTAAGTGTCAGAAATCGCTTAAAGGTTCAGCTCAAAAAGACAGTGTCATCATACCCTCTACAGACCCCTTTTTTTTTAAAGAAACCACTGTTCGGATAAATAAAGCACTCCTGCGGCTGCTTTTTGGATTTTTTTTAATCTTCTTTGAAGAAGATAAAGAGCCATACAAGAGCCAGCACATAGAGGTCTAAAACACTTCATTAACTTTTGGTAGAGCATTACAGAATATTTATTACTTGATTACTTTAGGGTTTACTCTCTGCCTCTAAGATACAACTAGGATTCAATGCATGTGTTTTCATCAGTTTGCCTGGAAAAAGCCAAACACCAGAGAGGTGGCTTGACAAAACTATCAGTCTTTATCTCACAGCCTACAGTTTTGAAAGTCAGTAATGCAGACAGATGGTGGCAAAACAAGCCAAATTCCATGGGAAACTCAGAACTGACACCATTTTCACATCATTGTTATGTTACGTCAGTAAGAACAAGCAGTAAAATAGTTTAATATGCGCAAAGCGAACACTCAGCCTGCAAACAGATGAAAATTATACTAGGTTACCCCATGGTCCACAAACAAATTCTCCAGGCAGATGTCAAAACATCCTACAGCAGTGGTACCCTGTTGTCACAAAGCTTTCAGGATGCTAAGCTCACCTCAACTTAAGTTAACAAGTCTAAAATTGAGACAACTTATGTACGTTAGGGGTTTTGGTCCACCTTTGTAATCAAGGGAGAAAGAGAGTTGCAGACCACCGCTCCATGTGTCCTCAAGTTGGCACTGAAGGTGGAAAGAGCCCAGCCCTTGGTGTGCCCAGCTCTCCACATCCCCCATGGTTCAGTTTTGGGCCACTCACTACAAGAAAGATGTTGAGGTGTTGGAGCATGTCCAGAGAAGGGCAACAGAGCTGATGAGGAGTCTGGAGCACAAGTCTTGTGTGGACCGTCTGAAGGAGTTGAGGGTTGTCCAGCCTGGAGAAAAGGAAGCTGAGGGGAGACCTTCTTGTTCCCTACAACTACCTGAAAGGAGGGTGTAGTGAAGGGGGGTTTAGTCTCTTCTCCAAAGTAACAGGCGATAGGACAAGAGGAAATGGCCTCAAGTTGCAGCAGGGGAGGTTTATGCTGGAATTAGGAAAAATTTCTTCACCAAAATGGTTGTCAAACACTGGAACAGGCTGCCCAGGGAAGTGGTTGAGTTGCCATCCCTGGAGGCATTTAAGAGATGGGTAGATATGGTCCTTAGGGACATGATTTAGAAGTGGACTTGGCAGTGTTAGGTTAATGGTTGGACTTGATGATCTTAAAGGTCTCTTACAACAAAACTGATTCTATTCTATGATTCTGTGACAACAGGTCTGTACTCCAGCAGACCTCAGAGTAGCCTTCACATAGGCTTGTACATGGAGGAAAATAACCTCAAAACTAGGGCGTAAGGAATGTTTTAGAAACCTGCCTCTATCAGAAAGGCAGGACTGCTTTTGCTGTTGTCTTCGCATGAAAGATTTCAGCTGGGGGTGATGGGGATTGTGGAGCACACATCCTTGGGTCTCCCCAGTCCTTCCCTCCCCTCTCCAAATGCATGCCCAGGCTCTGCTGGAAGGAACTCACTTGCAAACACTGCTATGAACACCCACCAGCAGCACTAGGGAGCCTCAGCGAGGACCAGCTCTGCCTGCACTTCATCGTGGGATTTTCAGCAAATCCTACTGACTGTCCCAAAGCCACACACTGTGCAATTTTTACAGCACTATCCCCCCTCCTTCCTGCACCAACCCCCTTAATTTAATTATTCGTTTCTTCTGTTTTTTCTCCCTCCCAAGCCTCCTGCCTCCCCTGTCAAAGCCTCATCTCGCCTTCACTCCCTGATCTAATTAGTTCCCACGGAACACCTGGGCTCTGTGTGCCGGCCTGATATCTTTTGCTCAGTTTCCTCAATTAGCTCCCATTGTACACCTGGGTATGGCATTAATGTGACATCTGTACAGTTCAGGGAATGTCTGCTCCATTATGGAGCTTTTCCATCAATTCTTGAAGTGGGAAAGAGATTATTGTGCCCTTAAACATATCCCTGCCTTAGCCGCGGGGATCATTCTCTGTCTGCATGTCTCACGTACAGCCACTGAACCTCTCTGCAGATGTTGAAGCTTGTGAAAAAATGGGTCCTCTGTGAGATACATGAAATCACAAACCATCAGGGTTTTGGAAATAATAATTTATTGGAATGTTTGGAGCCAAGGCTGCGAAGCTGGGTAGAGCTGTTACAACTGTTGCCCCTTGATTGAGCTCTGCTGTAATCCCAGCAAAGTGTACCTCTTTGCCATATTTGGGCTGGCTCAAAAGTTGAGGGGCTCCTCAAACTGCATAGCAGGGCTTTAAAACCTTCATTGGGCTCAGACTGCTCAAGTGGCTTGCAATAAATTGCAGATGGGGATGGTCAGGGGAAAGGTCCAGACTTTATCCCAGATATTTCACATTTTCATCCATGGAACCACTGGCCAAGTTTGCCCCGTGCTCTTCAAAAGGACATTGAAGGACAGTGGAAAGGACATCCTCACAAGGTGAAACTGCAGATGATTTTGACTGGTTTAAATTTAACATTAACAATAATAAAAGGTGTAACACAATAGTTTGTTCAGTGCTGGTGAGATCTCAGCAACAGATTCACAGCATTATACATGCTGTCACCTAGTTTCTAAATGGAGACCCTTTTTTAGATGTAGCCAAACTTTGAGGTCATGTGAAGTGTCCTAGGAATATTTTTCTCCTATTCTTACAAGAAAAAGATGTTGATATTAGAATAAGACTTCAGGCTCCCTGTTGTTGATTCATTTTTCTTGTTGTTTCCATTTTCTTCTACTATGGATGTTTTATTGCTTCTAATTCACAAAAAACCACCATGAAGTCTCTTCTACAAAACAGACATTGAGTTGTTTATGTGAAACAGGCCTATAGAGGTCAGAATTTAAGTCAAGAATTCTCTTTGGGTTCTTCAAGTTGTTCTTTTTCTGTCTTTTTTCTCCTTTAGTGACTAATTCTAAAGTATTTTGCTTACCTCTCTTCTTTTTACCTGTGCATATCTCTTAGAAAACAGCTTTAGTTCACCAAATTCAAACTCCAGAGCAGTCTCCTATAACTTTGCTGCCATGCCTGAGGCAAATAGAGAAGCCTAATGGCTTTTAACAGCTATTAAACCCCTTGTTTCCAGGAAGTTTAATCCACCTCATTAAAGGCCTTTGAGTTGTCCCACTGGATTATTTGATTATTAAAATCAAATGGCTAAGTATCAAGCTGAATGGGAGCCAATCTTCCAAACCACCTTCAGCTACTGCCAGAAAGCCCTTAGAAGGCAGCAGGATAACAGAGAAAGGACTGGACCTGTTTGGAAAGGGAGAGCTCAGCTGCCTTTAAGAGGAGGTAAGCGCCACATTGCTGCATTCAACTAGGTTTGCACCAGAAGGGAGGACTCCAGCAATGATGCTCTTTAGGGACTGGGCAAAAGAGCCAGCAGGTGCTTGCAGGCTGCTGTATGGCCAGAGCAGACATATCCTTATTGCTAAGAAGCAACGCATGACCAGGAACACCAGAGAGACATTCTCCGAGGGCTGGAGCAGGAGGAGCTCTGGGGTCTCCCCTTCCTCCCATGGTACCGCTCAACAGGTACCTGTGTTCCTTGTCATGTAGGGAGCCTTCCCCACTCGTATCACAGCTTTTTTGGGCCTTAAGCAGTGCACAGGAATTGATTTATGTGTATTTAAATGCTAGGAAGGCGTATCTCCCTTTCAGCTATAAGTATTTTAACTGTGTTCCTCATCTCTCTGAGTTAAATTCTTCTCTCATTCCATTTCTTTATCCATTCTCCTGCCACCATTTCTTCATTTGGAATAGTCTCAGATTTTTATTGTGGTTTGTGTGAATTCAAACAATTTCATCATACACAGTCTCACAGTGGCCAACTGAAGGGGCAGCACAGAGTCACACAGGCGAGAAGAAACCCTTGGGATAATGAAAAGAAAGGGTTATCCTCAACTGGTTTTGCTACTAAAGAAAATCTCACATGGACAGTCACTCTGAATAAGATTCGAAATAGTTATTCCAAGCTACAGCACGTGCCCTCTCCTCATCCTTTCAGAAGAAATAGAAATAAATATACCCTCTTTCCTTGGCCCCTGGTCTGAGCCAGTAAATCATTCCCCCTGGAAGGAGCCCATAATTTTTCACGTCTCTCGGACTATGTGATCTACAGACAGTAAGTTCCCTTTGATGGGGGTCTATCTTACATTCTGAGACACCAGAGCACGTGGTTATAGTGGAACCCCAGAACGAGCTCTACCACCTTCAGGGGAAAACTGTTCCTCCTAGAGCAGCCTCGCACAGTACCGCTGTGCCACTCTGGGTTTTTTCCTGTAGTAAATATTATTTCTGTATACCATAGTTAATCTGCTGAGCAGGACATCACCACCAGTTGAAAATACCATTCTGAAAACAAACCTGAACTAACGTATCTATAGTTTTGACTTCTTTCAGGAGAGAGAGAAAACCCCAACACCCTCCATTCCATTTGTCGGCATGGCCAAGGTTTGCTCTCACAGCAAGTCCCTCCACAGAAGAATGATTAAAGAGAACAAAATCACTATATGCTGAGTTTTAGGAAAGTCTGTCCAAACTGTATAAGAGGCGATTGACTGAGTAGAGCGTAGGCTTGTACTTGGCTGTTATGGACTAAAAGTGGTTTTTCAAAGCTCTTTGTGTTCATAAATGCTATCTATCACATCTTTTATGGTGCCTTTTCTGCAATGTACGATAATGTGAGCTCACACACAGTGTATAATTAGCAGCCAATGGGCTAAGAATAATGGATATGGAAACAGTTTTCAAGAGGGGATTTTTCATCTTTTTCTCTCTTAACTTTTCAGGCGAGTATTTGAATAGTTAGAGACAGGAGGGATTATATCCTAAAGGTAATTAATATCAATCAGTCATCAAAACTAGCTGCTTTTTTGAGCTCTAATTACTGAGGAGTCCAACAGCTTGGCAGATCATGCCACATCAGGTGGTGGTTCTGGCCACTTCCTTGCTCCAGCCCCTGGAATAATGGTGGACTTTCACTTGGTCATCCAGTAGAGAGTTCTCTGGGGGAAACCACAGGGCACCCTATGGAAACAAGCAGCGCTGAAGGAAAGGACGTCAGCCCCTGGTTTGCAGCCTGGAACCCAGGAAGGACACAGCCTTTGGCTTTCCTTCTCCTTGGGAAAGTTTTATCAGTAGCAGACAACTGCTGTGATGTGGCTGGTGTGACTCTGTGTGAGGTGCAAGTTTCCTGAAGGGCACATTCTGTATTTCCTCAGAGCAAATCCATCAGATCGAGCCAGTTACAAACTGAGGGTCACCTGCTCTCAGAGTCCTGATTTACGTTTTGGTGTTGTCTAAATCTAGCACAACAGGCATAATATTGTGCTCATCCTCAGGCACAAATTTTAAGGTCAAAGAGAGCATTTGTCAAAGTCCTGCCTGGCTCAGTGGGTGGTGGTGTCAGCATGGACACTCAAATTCTGCTTAAAAGTCATTTTAAGCATTCAAGATCCTTCTCTTTCTTTCCCTAAGATCCCACAGTTTAAATAAAAGCATTTTTTTTTTCCTGCATCCAGCACTGCTCCTTCATGTTTCTTTTGTGTCTGATGCTTTAAGTGTTCTTTAATTGTCATCACACATGACAGAAGAATATTATCAAAACAATCAAACTATAGATAAAGGGACTTAGAATATTTACAGCCAATTTCAGCTCTCCAGATGAAGCTCATGACAGCTTGAAGGCACAGCAAGCATCAGGATGTGTTAGCAGCCACAGCAGGTCATACTCACCCAGGGCAGATGTGGCAGGGCCGGCGGGGGGGTGGGGGGAGGAAATCAAAACAAAAAGTTGGACTATCCTGAATGAACTTTCAGGAATATATAGACGTGATATTCCATGGGGTTCTTCCTACCCAGACAAAACTAACAGCCTTTCCAGATTAGTAACCTGGAGTTCCTCCTTTCTGCCATCTCATTCCAAAGGCTTGCGATGCAGGCAACCACAGGAAAAAAGCAGGTTTATACCAATACTGACATATAATTGATCTGGGTTCCTAATCAGTGCTCCACAGGGACCGGCAGCACTTTAAAAACAAGATGTATTTAATCACAGTGTCCCACTGACATCAGTTCAAAGGCAGCTTCAGCTGCTCTCATCTTCAAGAGAAAACTTTCTTGCCCAGACTTCAATTAATCCCCACGCTGTCTAATTTTTCAACATTTTCAACCTTGTATGGATTCTTTGCACAAAATCCTGTCACTTCCACTTGTTCTTTCTTCTCAGTTTGAATATACAGGTCTCCAGCCCAAAAAGAAATAAGAAGACTCTCTTATCCAGACTTTTCCTTCCCTGCGCTATAAGTTAGACCAGGCCTGCTTTTTGATTTGCTTTGTTTTTCATAATCAAAACAAAAAATAGCCTCCAGGGCTCAGTCTCCCCAATTTTAGTGCATGACAGAGATTGTCAGTTTTCTGTCTTGCGCAAATCAAGATCTTCAGTATTTTGCCTAAGAATTAATTAGGATGAACAATTCCTTCAGCATACGCTCCAGATTTTCCTAGAACTGTATGATTTGCTCTTTAAAATGGGAAACTCTTCAGTCTCCTAATATATAGCTATACTCCTGTGTTTTGCAAAAAGAACAGATTTCCTAATTCCCATTTGACTCTAAGTAATTCAAGTAATTTTATTTATACTTGTATACCTCAGAATTACACCAGGCCTCTGAAAAGCATATTAAATTTTCAGTTGTGCTTGAATAGTTTTCAGTGTGGAATTTCCTGTATTATATATTAAACATCAATTTTAAAAAAGTCTTAAAATACAGTATTCATCAAAAGTAGACATGAGAATGGAATTTTCTTGCTCAACAAATCTGTCCTCTATGTAAATAATTTCTTTTGCTGTCCAAGGCATATTTTCCTTTTCTAAGACAGACACCCATTTCTCTCTTACGCTCTTTTTATGGAGCATTTGCAACAAAATGGATTTGCAACAAAGTACACACGCATAATACTTTTAAACATATGATCAACCACATAAGATCAGTTGTATCATGTCATGTCTTCAGCGGTGGCCAGTAACAAAAGTCAAAAGAAGAGTGAGGAGAAGGGCAAGAATATGCTAATATTTCTGTGTTGTATTCTCTCAGTTTCCAATGGCTTGTAGGTTCAGGAAATTCAAGAACTGTGGGTAACATTGTGTTTAACTGACCTTGATGGATGTTTCTTCCGTGCATTTATCTAATTGCTATTTAGCATCCACAAAATGCTATGATAAGGAGCTCCATAGTTCAATTATGCACTGTGTAAAAATCACTTCTTTTTATTTATTTCAAACCTTTCTCTTGCTAATTTCCTTTTGATACCATCTGTTCATTAAGAAAGAGAAAAAGCAATCATTTCTTGTTCACTTTTTTGGATATTACTCAGGGTTTTCCACAGAATACCTTAGAATAGACAGGGCCTCTTGAGAACACCTAGTCCAAGATCAAGCAGGGTCATCCAAAGCACGTGTTGTCCAGGACTGTGGGTTTTGTGCATCTCCACTGATGAAGACTTCAAAGCTGAGCAACCTGTCCCCAGGTTTGACCGCCCTCGCAATAAATAAATAAATAATTTAAAAAAAATGTTTTGTTGTGTTAAGATTGAATTTCCTGAGCTTTAACCTGTGCCCACTGCCTCGTGTCCTGTCACTGGGCACTACTGAGAAGAGTCTGACACCCTCTTCTTCATCCTCAAGTATTTATACACAGGGATAAGATCCCCCCTGAGCCTTCTCTTCTCCAGGCTGAACAGCCCCAGCTCACTCAGCCTCTCCTCATAGGAAAGATAGACCAGTCCCTTAATCATCTTTGTGGCCCTTTACTGGTCTTGCCTCAGCAAGTCTCTCTCTTTCCTGCACTGGGAAACCCAGGACCGGACACAGTACTGTAGATTTTAAAAACCTCGGGCACATCCTTCTTCAGCCACCTCTTTTCTAGACTGAAGCTTCTTGGTCCAGTCATTGACCCTGTGTTGGGAGCAATTTTCTTCCTTTTCTTAACCTTTTTACTCATCTTCATATTCTCTAGATCCAATATTTCTGCATTTTGGCATGGGACAAACATAGCTTTGCTTGTATTCAGTGTGTGGACTCTCACACGCTCACACACAGACACACAGAGTGGGCATGAGGATGTTTTCTGTACTTTCTCTACTCTGTTTCTGACAACTCCTAATGCTTAATTGCTCTTTGACTGCTATGGAGCATGAAAAGATGTTTTCCTAGAACTGTGTATTAGAACTCAGAGATTTCTTTCCTCAACAAGCCTTTTAACAGATGGGGTTGTATAATGTCAATTTTTCCTTATGGTATTATTATTAGAATTGCTTTCAAATACTTCCCTCTATTCTTTCTTCAGTTTTTGCCTTGCTTTCTCAAACAAAAACTGAAAAAGGAATTTATTTCCCATTAGCTTTTTTGCCCCCTTTCAATTATTTTGCAATAGCAAAGCAGAAAAATGAAAGAAAGTGGGAGAAGAATAAAAATGGTATAACCGTATGGGTAAAGGTGGAATATTGAAGAAATGTATTGATCACAGAAGTGATTTTTTTTTTTTTTTTTTTTTTTAAGATGGCTGCAGCACAGCTTATGGGAACACCTTCTACATTTACTTGCTGGTCTAAGCAACGACAGAAGAATTCAGACACTTTTATCAACATCGTGGGCACAATTTTAGATGTATGCAAAGGAAGCAGTCCAAGGGCTGAAAAATTCTAGCTTGTGAAATGGGGAAGGAAGCAGAACAGCCTCTGTTCTCTACTCTCACTTGCTGCTTCTGCTACGTAACTTGCTTTTCAAGGCCAGATTGGCCACCATGACCTATGCCTAGATGCTTGGAGGGGTCTGAAGTAGCTTTATTGTCTTTTAATTGTTTTCTTTCTTTTAACATTTCCAATAAAGTCTTCTTTAATTTCTGACACATAGATTACTGGATGTAAAACTGCATGAGTTTTGATCAGAAACAGCTGTTTGTTCAGGGGCAGAAGAGGTGTGTTACGCCATGAATGAAGTAAGACTTGGAGTATTTTAGGGTTTCATTCCAAAAAGATGAGAAGCGCTCAAAACACACTCAGGGCCAAAGACACAATGATTTTGTGATCCAAAGGATCATAGGATCATAGAATCATAGAATGGTTATAGTTGGAAGGGACCTTAAAGAGCATCGAGTTCCAAGCCCCCTGCCATGGGCAGGGACACCTCCACTAGACCAGGTTGCTCAAAGCCCCATCCAGCCTGGCCTTAAACACTTCCAAGGATGGGGTATCCACAAGTTCTCTGGGCAACCTGTTCCAGTGCCTCACCACCCTCACAGTAAAGAATTTCTTCCTAATACCTAATCTAAATCTCCTGTCTTCCAATTTAAAACTGTTACCCCTTGTCCTGTCACTACATCTCCTGACAAAGAGTCCCTCTCCGGCTCTCCTGTAGGCTCCCTTCAGATATTGGAAGGCTGCTATGAGGTCTCCCCGGAGCCTTCTCTTCTCCAGGCTGAACAACCCCAGCTCTCTCAGCCTGTCTTCATAGGAGAGGTGCTCCATCCCTCTGATCATCTTCGTGGCCCTCCCCTGGACCCGTTCCAACAGGATGGGGCACCTCTGCTGTGAGGACAGGCTGAAGGCGTTGGGGTTGCTCAGCCTGGAGAAGAGAAGGCTCCAGGGAGACCTTAAAGTCCCTTCCAATATTTGCAGGGGCCTACGGGAAAGATGGAGACAGACTTTTTAGCAGAGCCTGTTGCTACAGAACAAGGGGTAATGGTTTTAAACTAAAAGTGGGTAGATTCAGACTAGATATAAAGAAGAATTTTTTTGCAATGGGGGTGGTGAAGCGCTGGCCCAAGTTGCCCAGAGAGGTGGTAGATGCCCCATCCCTGGAAACATCCCAGGTCAGGCTGGAAGGGGCTTTGAGCAACCTGATCTAGTTGAAGATGTCCCTGCTCATTGCAGGGGGCATTGGACTAGATGAACTTTAAAGGTCCCTTCCAACCCAAACCATTCTATGATGCTAGAATTTTGTTGAGGACAAAGCTTGGCTACCTGTTTTTGCAATCCAACACTAAAATTGTCATGGTGTGGACTAAAATTCACAGGCTTGCATTACTGCCACCTTAACAACAGCATTTTTCTGACTGAAGTTTGGGACAAGACATTTCTTTCCAGCTCTATCTCTATGCTACTTGCATATATTAACTGTTTTGTTCTCCACCCGAAGTTATTTGGCACAGTCTAGCAGGCTGACTTGAAGTATTTCACAGTTTGGTTTAACAACAATAGTTGACAGCTCCTCTCACTTTGATTTAGAAAACAAAACCCTCATTATTTTTTTTCCCTGATGTTTTCCGGTTGACCAAAATGAAAATGTGTGAGTTGAATTATTTGTAGCATAAGGTATACGCTTTTTTTCAGAGGGCTTCTCCTGTCTTCTATGCAGCCATCTAGTGTCCCTTCTCATTTTACAGTTAATTTAACTATCAAGATCCACCCATGTTATTTACATGTGCCTTTTCATTTGGGCTTGGATTGCTGGTTTCTTCCATAATTATTTCTACGACAGGAATGCTCAGAGATTCTAGACCTATGGTGAGAATCACTATGCAATCGTAATGATGTGATCCTTGCTCAGAAGAGCTTACAAATTTAAAATGTCAAGAGAAGACAAAACAGATGGATGCAACAGATGAAATAAGAACCACTTGGATCCCTGATGCCAGATATATAGGGTTTAAAGGAGACTGGATAAACTCTTCATACATATGAAATGGCAAACAGCTGGCATGGTATCTATGGAGCACTGGGATCAAGTCTGTCCTCTACTGTGCCAGCAGAAATTCATTGTAATGATTTCAAATTCAAGTAGAGCTCCTTTCTTATTTAGATTGAAAAACAAATTAAAGAAAAGAAAGTAAAAGTAGCATCCTTCCAACCCTCAATCATGCTGGATTTTACGGAATTAAACAAAATAGGAGGAGAATAATCAATAAAATCCTCAAGAGACATCCAAAAACTGCAGTATCAGTACAAATTCTTGTTTAAATTCAGATAATTCATGACAATCTCTAACTTACAAAAGTTGATAATTTATGCCCCACCTGGCACCTTTCCACCTCAACACATTTGTTGTTTGCAAAACACCTGAAAGCAGGTAAAGAATAGAGATCAAAGCAAGCACATCTGATGCCTGGCTACCACAGCAATTGGATGCTACAGGAAGATTCAGAGCCCAAAGCTGGGCATAACAGAACAGCTATCTGATTTCCTGGGGCAATGTAATTATCTACTCTGTGATTTAAGCTCGGTTGATGTGCCTAGTTGTGTGAAATACATTTGACTCTGCTCCAGTTTCTGAGAAGATGGCATTTCCAGAAAGCTGTTACTCTCTGCTGCAACACCATCCACTAATAAACTGAGGTAAAATCAGTCTGTCTTCTTGGGACACCACCATCTCCTGTGGTTCTGGGGGGAGACCTCTTATTCACACCATTCCAGCCAAGTTTATGGGCATTTGAATGTGGGAGCAGGATCTCCGTGTTCAGTGACGGGGCTGTACGCCTAATACTTTACTCTGTGTGAAGCTCTGAACTTCTGCAGAAGTTGGGCTCAGGGAAACAATGATCTTTCAAGGGAACCAGCCGGATGAAACATGATGGGATTAGCCCTTTCTCTGAACATTCCTGTACCTGTGACTCCTCTCAGAAAACAGTCAAACAAATCAAAGCCTAAATGTGATTTGGATGCACACTTGATCCACATCTCACTGTGAATTCCAGTATTCAGGGAGAAAAATAACGTCTGCATGCCAATGACTGTGACCTCCTCTTAGAGGAGGAGATGGTCTCATGCCTTGAACCTATCCCCTGCCAACTAGCAGGACCTCAGGCTTCCTTAAAACTTCTCACGAGTGGGAGATGCAGCTAGGGTTGCCCTCTGTTTTGTCCTTGCAAGGAACAACCCAGGACTGGAAATAAGAACTGCCACATGTGTATTTTAACTTCATATAAATAACTACATTTAAGTTCCCAGCATGGTCCATGGAAATCTGCTCAGTGGAATCATAGAATGGTTCGGGTTGGAAGGGACCTTAAAGATCATCGAGTTCCAACCCCCCTGCCATGGGCAGGGACACCTCCCATTAAAGCAGGTTGCTCAAAGACCCATCCAGTCTGGTCTTGAACACTTCCAGGGATGGGGCATCCACAGCTTCTCTGGGCAACCTGTCAAAATTTCACTAGTCAGCGAAATCTAATAATTTCAGAGTCAGCTCATCCTAAAGCAGGCACATAAGCCTTGATTCAATTTAGCCAAAACTAAGCACACGCAGCCATTTGAATGGCCTGGGGTAGCCAAGACGCCTGTGGCAGGCTGGGAAATATAACATGGGAAATACGTATAACCCATGCTCTTCTGGAGCAATACCGAGAGTCCAGGGGGGATACTGGTTACATCTGGGTCCTACCTTAAACTTTCTTTAGGAATCCTAATCTGTGATCCAAGTATCACAATATAAAGCTAAGGTTCCTGTTCCTTACCTGCTTGCCTGGCAAGACAAACGGGAACGAAGAGATTAACCAGTGGCCATCCAAGGGCAGGAAAGAACTGAACAGGATCCTGTAGATATTGTAATCTACAGGATGAGAACATGCATACACCTGGCAGCTTTAATTTGAACAGGATTAACTGCCCCAAATCTGTGTCTGTATGGCGCCCATTGCAATGGTCCCAGACCCATTTTTCATACTCCCCTGTTACACGGTACATTCTGTAAGCTGTAGTCAAGTAGTTAAGCAGTGATTGCATCTTCAGAGATATTCTAAATCCGAGGACAACACTCTGCGGTGACAAAAATTAGGATAAGACAGTGACCCCACCACCACACCTGTGCTTGCCTTCGCATGAGTACCAACACCAGAGCTGAAAAATGGCCATCTACAACAGTAACACACCGGAACTCAGCAGGCAAAAAAATTGACTAACAAAAAGAATAAGCTTTATGGCTGAACAAAAGGCTCAACGCTGAAACTGCTATTGAGGAGCATAAGTAGGTACATGACCAGGGATATTAACACGGGCCACAAAATAATGAAATAGTGGAAAACGTATGCTAAGTAAGCCCTTTGTATACACACATAATGGAGACGTAAGACTGAACTGTGGGTGTCCTGATTTACAAGTCTTAAATGAGTTAGTCTCCTTGCTTATTATACAGCTCTAACTGTAAATGAGAAAATAATCCACGGAACTTGTAATTCTCAGTTGTTCTGGTACACACCCATTTACAGCCCATATGGTGTTAAACTAGAAAAAACCATACAGCTTTTAGATATCCTCCTGATTACATACCTTCGTTGAATAGAAGAATTAATCTGTTGCAGCGCATTAAATCAGGATCAGGTAACCATTACGCTGGATGATGTGGATCCAGAAAACATGGACCTGATAAAAAAGACCTGACCGTGTCTTGCGGCTATTGCTTGCTTAAGCTGAAAACCTGATCATCTTATTTTGCTGTACTTCAGACAATCTGCCTTTTTTTTTTTTTAAATTTTTAATGTACGAAGTTTAGGATTAGTTAATGACAGCAAAGAGGCATTTTCTCCCTATTTTTACTGCAGCTTTCTACAACAGAAGGATGGAGAGAACCAGCAGAACAGTTTGTGACAGGAACAGGAGTTCCAGCAAGTACATTTCTTCAGGCATCTTTCAACTCTAACGTATGGAACAAGCACAAGCCAACAAACCAAGGCTGAATGCAAAACGCAATCAACACGCGCCGCGTTTTGGCAGATTGTAATGGCACATCTGAAATTAAAGCCCCAAGCTACAGTACTTCTTGTGCGAGACAAGTTAAACACGGGTCCTGCACCACCGAGTTTACAGAGCTGGGAGGGAAATGGAAGCTCAAAGAGCGGAAAATCTTCAAGGCCAATGGACAACAAAAGCCAGAGCCAGGACTGTATCACGGGGCCCCTCAGCTCTCGTTTCAAAGGCAGCGTTTGACAGGTAAGAAGCAGAATGGGAGCTAAGACCTGTCATCTCCTCGTTTGCAGAGGAAGACGCCACTCAGCACCTTGATGTTGGCACGTTGTCTGCAACTTGGAAAAGATAAATGCAATATGTCCCGACATCCTTGAAAAGATACCACCTACGGATTTTAGTAAACTGTGTGGACTAACCACACAAAACACTTCCAAACCATGTAACCACCATTTTTTCCCCATTCAGGATTTCAACAAGGACGGCTCTTGCGGCAGCCAGGTCTCTGCTATGCATTTCATTTTTAAAAAGACCTCATTCCTTATTCCAAGGTTGCTGTGCTTTCCCTTGGAAAGGAAACTGAATTAATGTCCAGCGCAATGCTGCCTTGGCAGGACCTGGTCCGAGACCTCAGCTGAATCACTCCTTTAAAGCAAGATCTTGCTGCCGTGTGTGCTGCTGCCCCCCTCACCCCTGAGGTTGGTGGATGAATCAGACAATCATTACAGCATCCAACCACCTCCCCGTCACCTCTGCTGGGTCAGAAAACTTAACTCTCCGACTCAGTCCCTGCATCATCAGACCTGAGCGTCAGCAGGGAAAGAGTTATCCACACAAGAACGGCTCTCAGCAGGGACAGCCAAAGAGGGGAAAAAAAGCCCAAGTTTTGGCTGTCATGGAAGCCGCCTGCCTCAGGAATAGACACCGCTTCTAGACCTGCTGTGCTTTCAGCAGAAATCTCTCCCCAGTATGTCAGTGGGCAGCAGTACAACCTTAGAAAGGTGACAGACGGCTGACTGGACTGAATGAGTACAGCTTTTCACCACCAGGTGTGGGGGGAAAAAGAAAAAAAGAAATAAATCAATCCAGTATTTATTGGAAGAGGAAAAAAAGCTCCGTCCCTGCCCTGGGGACAGAGAGCCCCTGTCACAGGGTGGTGCACCACCAGCCAAGCAAGATGAATAGCCACTTCCCCACACCTGCGTGCGGACACGGAGCTTGTTATTCCACCTAAAGTTCAAAGCAAAGTAGTTTGTGAAAAGTTTGTTAAAAGCAGAGATTTTCCCTAATTACTTCCCATCTTTTCAGCTAGAAAGCTGTTTCTGTATGACTGTGCCAGAAAGAAAACCTATTAAAAAAAAAACCCAGCCATTTCTGTTTCGCAATATGGGTTCTTCAAGTCTCTAATCAGCGAGAGACATTATATTAAACAGACACGGGAGAGAGAAGCCTTTGGTTACAATTAACTTCACAATCTGATTCCCAGTGAAAGAAAACACACGGAAGAAAGGACTGTGCAAAAAGTCTTCCTGTTTCAGCGTTCAAGGACAGACGAAGCAGTTTGTTTGTCACTGTGGAACGTGTATCTGTATGATGTACCCATTACACGATCCAATTAACGCCTAAGCACCCAGCGAGATGGGGAAAGAGCCATTACCTGATTGTTGCTGTGAGGAGGTCAGGCTGGAGCAAACTGAGTGGCAAACTTTGCCCATGGAAGAACTGATCCCGGAGCTCCTGGAGTCCCCACACCGGCTCAGCCCTCCCTTCGCATTGATCTCCTCTTGCGGGATCTGCCGTTGCGGAACTGAACACCCTCCTCAGAGCAAGCCTGTAAAATCACCATCTCCTGATCCCTCACCACTGATGAGGAGAACGGGGGGAAAAAAAAAAAATAAAAAATAGGACAAACACGATTCTGTCGAGGGAAGGAATTCAAAGTGGATCTGTTAAATTTTGCAAAACGTCTAATCGTGGAGAGGCTTTATTCAGATTCCCTGTGGTATAGAGCTTAATCCACTTTGGAAAGGATCATCCCACACGCAGCTTAACTGATTAATGCCTGTGTGCAGATGAGCCACGAATTCCCCTCCAAGCGCGGTTCCTGCCCTTTGAGGTTTGAGCCCCAGCAGGTGAACCCGGTCACTGCTCGATGCTCTAGAAGCAACAGGGGTTCAGTACTTTCCCCTCCAAAGTAAAACGTCTTCCACCCCCAACAGAGTCCCTTCGAAATCACGGATGCTTGGAAGGACATGAGGACACCGATACTGCACTTCAAGTGGCTTCACTATTACGAAGAATCATCACATCAGCTGAAGAGGTTACAAAAAAAAAAAAAAAAAAAAAAAAAATCTATCTTAACACAATCCACCTGCAATCTGTTTTCAATGACTCCCTTAAGGCTCCTTAAATGCACGCACTTCAGATACTTCATAATAACCGTGATATTTTACCATCCACTGATGATACCGGGTCTCGTGAGCAAAAACCTTCGCTGCCTACAAAAGGCAGGACGTTTGGCCGCGCTGCCTCTCTCTGCCGCTGCCCCGCTCGGCAAGGAGGAGGTGTCACCATTCCCATTCTCTGTCACCGCTTCCCTTTTCCAAAGACATTACTCACCCAAAGCCTCACAAAAGTGATTTGGTGGTGGTTTTTTTTTGTTTTTGGGTTTTTTTTAAATTTTAGATTGCACACACGAAGAACAAAGGCAGGTAACTGTCTGTAAGAACAGGGACATTTCTTGCCGCAACTGTGCCACTTTCTGCACTGGCAGCTGAAAACCATCAATGACAGTGTACAGCTACGGGAGGGAAAAAAAAAAAAAAAAAAACACCAAAACAAGAATGGGGAAAAATACAATTTCTTTTGCTTCCCTCCTCACCCTCAATCCCAGCTGAAAGACCACCAGAGATTCCAGAAGAGAACAAAATCAGGATGAAACAAGACGGATGATGAAAGGCAAATAAAGCACCCACAAGCTGGCTTTGTAGCAGTTTTTATCACTAGTTACACAAAATACAACTGCTAGGTAAAACAAGCCCACGGCAAAATTGTTTTTTTGACTGTTCTGTTCCTTTTTCTCTGCGGCGCTTCCTGGAGGGACTGGGCGAGATGACTTTTGACAAGTCATTGTGTGACACAAGCACTACAGCCCGGCTCCCTACCAACTCCTGCATCCTGCTTCGATACAGGCAACGGAGCTCGCAGCCTCGCTCCACGCACAATTCCATGTGTGTACGCAGCCCCTCACAGGCGCGCACACACACACACGTGCAGGGTGACACTGCTGCCTGACATCCCCTGGGGACCTTCCTCTGACTGGGGATCTACCCTGTGAAACGCCCAAGGATTTCACCTTTAAGGCTTGTACTCCTCAAGATAAAATTGGTGGTTAATTATTCAAGAGATTCAAAAGTTACAAGAGACAGACACGTAAAATACTCACAGTAGTGGGTTAGACAGAGATACCGAGCCACAACAGATAACCTATTAAACACAAATACTCCAGTAAGTCAAAGCTTTAGACTAACATACTAAAAAAAAAAAAAAAAAAAAAAAGCTTATTCCTCTTAAGTTTTAGAGGTTTTTTTTGTTTTGTTTTAAATAGAAGATGCTGCACGAAGTGCTAAGAGCCGTAAGATTTTGCAAAACAAGAAGTGTAACTTACTGTGTATATGAGGATTAAAAAAACATTAAAAAAAAAAAATCTATTGATGTGTGGACTTCTAAGAATAATTCTCAACAATATTTGGTATTCAGAACACAAGGCTTGAAGTCATCAATTTACTTACATCTCGTGTGTTGTAGGAGTCCCAGCGCTGTCCTGTTCTTCATGCTGCAAGGTCCCAGAGCAGCTGGGAACAGAATATGCCCATCAGCCCCAATAAAGCCACTAGTTGGATCAGAGACATACCCGGACAGTTTACCGGCACTCAGCTGGTACATATACTACAAAATTCTTTGGAGAAACAACACTGAAAAAATATGCAAGGTCGCTCAACAAGCAGAAACACAGATGGACACACAGGCTGGATTACGTCCCACTGATTCAGACAAGCTTTTCTGTTTCCGTGCCTGAGGTTCTCCCATTTATAAAGTGGTCAGTGATTTACAGCGAAGTCAGGGTCTTCCCAAGCCTTAGGCATCACACTCGGATTCCATTTGGGTTCACAGGCCGACATTTATAACTGACTTGGTGTGTAATTTTAACAGGCTGTTTCCTCATCCAGCATGCAAACAGGTTATTACTTTCATTTTAAACCACAACACACAGTGATCAACCACCCATTCATTCGTAATGTGCTTATAAAAGTTACATTTAACACTTTATAAACCTCTTCACAAAGTGGAACGTGCTGTAGGGTGAGGCCGACAGTGTCTTTTGTGTTTCAGAGCGGCTCATATGCCCATACTCTTCATAATTAGTCTTGGGCAAGGGGGAAAGGAAGTTTTCTTCAAAAGAACTGGTGGAAAAATGCTTGAATACGTACAGTGGGAAGGGCTGGGCATCAGGAGTCAAGAACTCTGCCAAATGAAGTGTGGCTACACCATACAAATGAACAAGTTGTGTGAGAACACAGGATGCTCCTTCAAAACAAATTTAAAAAGACAATGTTTTTGTAGAGTTTTCTCTGAATGTCTGAAAAAATCTGTGCTCTCAAAACTATCCTTGGAAGATACCATGAAGTACTGTATGTATAACGAATTCATGGGAAACGCAGGCAGTACAGAAATACGTATTTCTGCCAGATGAAGCAAGACCCAAAAAAAGCCACAAGAAAACGATAATTACTGCTTCTCCAAAGCAGAGTAAACGAAAGATACAAAGTGCTGCTGTGGCTCCCCTGTGGCATTCTGTTTTGCCAGCTTACATGAGCATAAGGAACCAGGGCAATATGGTTCCTCTAAGGCACATGTATAGGGGAAGAGAGGGGCTGAACCAATGTTGTGCTTAACTAGCAAATTTAGGTAACATGCTGAAAAAACTAAGGGGCCATCACAGCCCTAGTGGATTTTCCTTCATCAAAGCTTTTCTGGTGTTTGCTGGGAAAAGCAGCATAAAGAATGACTCACAAATATCAGTCTGATTCAGATTCAAATCAGTCCTTCTTATCTTTGTAATTGGGAGGGATTTCTTCCTGACTTAAATTATTATTAAAAAAAATACAGGAGTGTAAGAGCACCCTTTGAAGAGATCCACACATTTATGAAGAGCTAATTACATTGTTGATCATTCAAAACAGACTCCTTATGAACTCAACATGTGGCACAAAAGTCATTTTATGAGTGTCCTTATTCCTGCATCAAGCGAACTGAGGAGTGAAAATCCTCGCAAAAAGCCAAGAGTTATGAATATAATCCTCTAGTATGCCACATCTCAGCAGGTAAGATTAAAAAGACAAAACAGAACACCTCAAGACTGCAACAACAAAGACTTTATTAGAGTCAAGAATATATAATCACTGTACAGAAAACATTCAGAGTTAAAGTGTGAAATACTGAACCGCTCACTGCGCATTCCGGCTGCTGAGCCTGTTAGTGATGATTTAATTGGCTGCCTACAGCTGGCAAACTTATCAGCACTTAAAAACATTTTTGTAAGCAGGGAAGAAATGATTGTCCTTTCTAAACGATTACATTGCCAAAGGTGGGAAATAAAGGATCGTACTAATTACATTTTAAAGTTACTCAAGGAATAAAGTTGCTGGGAAGGGCAAGAGAGGAGATTGCCGCAGTTGTGTCGTTTTTTTCTCCACGGAGGAACTGTGGCCTCACTGCTGTACCTCTGTACATACCCACGTTCAGTACAGCAATGATTTCTGCTTTTAAATAAGAAAATATATTAACAGGTACAAGAATTTACCACCAAATCCAGCCTCTTCCAGTTATCTTTGGCTTAGGAGGAAGTTGCTTCCTTCAACCTTTTAGGCTCAAATGTTTCCATGAGAAAGAAATGCCACAGTATCTGAGCCTGAAGGATGGTATAAAACAACCATTTTTCTTCGGGGGAAAAAAAAAAAGAAAAAAAAAGGTTGTTTTCAAACCTTCAGAGCACGGAGACTCAAAAAGCCTCTCCACCTCCTGAGTTCTCAGTTCTCCATGCTACCAAACCTGCAGCTTTTGCCTTCCGAAACTGTTTGGTGAAGTCCACAAGGGCTTGAGAAAGTCTCTCTCTGGAGCATTCGTTTGTTTCCACCACAGGTAGGCCAAAGGCTTATTTTCTCCAATACTAAAAGAAAACAAACAAAAAAACCCAACCATAGCACAGCATTTATTCAACCTGATTTACTCTCAAAATACAAAAGTTATGCGTAAATTGAACTCTATACATTTAAAAGCATGGAGAAATGCCTGAAGACAGGCAATTTTCACAACCCTTCAGGAAAACAAACAGCTTGGAAACCAACTCCATCTGCCTTTTGACAAACTGTTTCATCCAATCTACACAATCCTGCTCGTAAATGTTCCCTGTTTTATTTTGGTACCCAATAGGAGGAACACAGAAGCCCTGTCCTGAGGGAAAGGAACCAAAGCTGCATCCTGGGATGCAGCAGCACTGGATATCCTTATGGCATTTAATTTTAGAGCTTAGTTTGAGTTTGTTCCTAAACAGAGAACAATCCCAAATTGTACACCTATATTTTAGGGGGCGCACTCCTCATCCTCCCAAGCTTAACAGGAGCTCAGAATACAACTGACTTGACTCATAAATTTACAAGGGAAATAAAACATGAAATTAGTCACTTCAACTGGAGATTGTTTCCTTCCTCTGCAGAAATAAATAATGCTGCTAAAATGAAAGTGACTCTCCAGTGAGAAATGGCTATCCGGTCTTCGTTAGTATCAACTAAAATTAGTATGCACTTTTTCTCCTCTTAAGCACCATTGTACCACAGCATTACCTTATTCTAAATGCTACATTTATTTACTTTTGAGACAACAGTTTTTTGATAACCATTAAGGAGACAAGTACTACATAAAAATGCCTGTAAAATGTCTGATAAGATAGTAGATTAAAGATGCATTAGAGACTAAAGACTTCATAATACAGATTTGAACTGAACTCAATTTACAATATTGTTACAAAAGAACAATACCAAGCTGATGCCAAAATATCTAGATTGCTTTATCCAAGAGCTTTACTTACTACAGAGTGACATACAGAATGCTGATACAGAAGTTACTATAATAACCAACCTTATTAAAAGCTCTTAGCTGCCGCAGTGGACAGCACAGATTCCTTGTAGGCCTATTTTGGAAGCAGTAAGAAAATTTATTGATAAACAAAAAAACATGCTGAAGAGCATTGAAAATGAGAAACTGTGTGGCATTAGGCCAAAATCTGCTGTGGAAGCATGTGTCGTTATACCTGTGTAGTAGATTTTTTGAGTTGTTTTTGTTTTTTTTTTTGTGTGTTTTTTTTTTTTAAGACCACTTATGTTACTATTAAGAGCAAGGCCACTGGCAATTCAATGAGCGTTATACATGAACAAATTGAAAGCTTCAACTGGCCATTGTGCAAGATGACCCCTTTACAGAAAATTCAATGATGCATTAATTGTTCATTTGTTCAACGATTTACAGACTCTGTGAAGACTCCAGCAGCAAATTCTTAAGACTGCCTCAGACAAAAAGGAAAGATAATGATTTTGACTAATGAAGTACTAAATATCATTAAAAAGTGTCTTACCTCACTTGTAACATAAAGAGAATAGACATTAATTACATTTAATTTCGACGGATTTTTTTCTAGGTTTAAAAAAATATAAATAGACCTTAGATTCTTAAGACTTGTCAACTGCTGATTAATTTGTGACTATTCTTTTTGTGCCCTCCTCACGCTTACAAGCATCCAATATTCTTGCAGGGGGAGCCTGCAAGTATAATTACTTACAGAACATGAATGGAGGCAATAATGTGAATTCCAAAACTAGCAGAAGAATCCAACATCACATGAAGCCCAAGGATGCCTTAAGCACTTAAAGCAAACCACTACTGTCTTCATTTTACACATCTGGAGCAGAAAGGAAAGCTAAAAGCACAAAGGTAGCAAACTCTGCAGCAGCGCATGAGAAGAGTTCAAGGCCTCGGGAAAAACAGCCCAAAAGTCTCTGTGCTGGAGCCCATCATCAGCCAGCTGAAAAGGTAAAACCCCCCCAAAATGAGACAGCTGGATCAGGCCTGCATTAGTGGCTGTCACATCTGCTTATTTGGTACGCAAAGTGCAATACCTACACTTGGTGGGCTTGTTTTTTAAATCCCAAAGTATAAATGGAAGATGCAGTTGTTGCCTGCTGCTGTACGTATATGTCAGCCTTTGCTGAGAATACCATTCCTGGGAGATGGAAGCCTGGGGTTCAAATTCTTGGGTACTTTTAAATATTCTGAACAAATCTGTCTTGTGATTTTAAAAGCAGTAGTAAGCGCTGAAGAAAGGTCAAGCAAGAACAAGTCTGAATGGAAAAAGAAAAGGTCACCTAAATCAAACCTGTAAACTCTGACTTACTAATACAGCTTCAAAAATGCAGTAACAATTATCTGGGAGAGCCTGGCAGTCACCTAAACCCAATAAAGTAAAAAGACATGTCTTTTAAGAAGTGACTGCCAGTATGCGTTTAAAAGAAAGGTCTACACACATATTGGATGCACTTAAAATTTTAATCTTGAATCTTTCTAATGGCTTTTTTTATTTTTCTTTAACCTCAAGGTAGATGCTAGGCATTTTTCACTTTGTCTTATGAAATTACTGTCCTCCATCCTATGATCGAAGTAATCCATAATTAATGACAACAAATTTTGCAACATTTTCATATAATCACACTCCTTTTTTTTCGTATCATGTAAAAGATCATATTTATTAAATAGATATGCAGATGGAAATGACATTTTTCCTTCTTACCCTGCACTATGGTTGCAATTCTTCAAAATAAACATTAAATTTGCAGGAAACGAGATTAGTTGAAAGACCTTTAGCAAAACGGATAGCCATAAAAATAGTTCTCAGTTTCTATCAGAACTTGATCAGTCTTTTTGAAGAAAGAATCAATAAAAGAAACCCTGGATAATGACTAGTTTTTCAGATGAGATTCATTTTTCCTCTCAATTCTATTTCTTGTCATGAGTCTAACACTTAAGGCAAATACTGTCATGTCATAAATTCTTGATAAACACAAACTAAAAGTGTCAGATGGCTTTAAGGAAAAAAAAAGTTAATTCAAAGACGAAATGGTTTTGTGAATACAGTTTTATTCAACGCGAGAATTAAACATTTTATTGTCCTGCTGTGGCTTGTAGTAAGACAGGTCACATACGTGTGGTTAAACACCAGAGGGGCAGAATCATCTCCCTCGCCCTTCTGGCCACACTTCTTTTGATGCAGCCCAAGATGTGGTTGGCTTTCTGGGCTGCAACAGCACAGTGCCAGCTCATGTCCAGCTTTTCATCCACCAACACCCCCAAGTCCTTCTTAGCAGGGCTGCTGTCAATCCCTCCATTCCCCAGCCTGTATTGATGCCAGGTGTTGCCCTCACCACAGTGCAGGACCCTGCACTTGGCCTTGTGGAACCTCATGAGCTTCACACGGGCCCAATGTCTGAGCTTGTCCCGGTCCCTCTGGACAGCATCCCATTCCTCAGGCATGTTCAACCACACTACTCAGCTTGGTGTCATCCTCCCAACTTGCTGAGGGTGCACTCGATCCCACTGTCCTTGTCATTGATGAAGATACTGAACAGTACCAGTCCTAATACAGACCCCTGACCGCTGGTCAATTCCCTTCTTGTCAGACCCAATACTGCGCAGTTTGCTGACCTCCTCCCACATCCCCTTTACCTGGTGATGTAGACATTCCACCACTGCACACCTCCTGCAAGCAAGGAGCCCAATTCCTACTGCTCCTGCAAGACATCCTAGCTATACCCTACAGCCCCAAACCTGAAAAACTGCATTATCCCTCAGGATCCCCATTTGTGCTGAGGCCTCTGACACAGGGGACAGCTGCTCACACAGCTGCAGGGGACCATGTTCTGTGGTACCGCATCAACACTGCAGATGATGTGAATACTGTTATGAGAAAAGCTCCTGGCCCCTTCTGTGCAAGCTGCTGAGCCCATTAACGATCAAAATAACTAGCTGGAATGCACAGTTAAGGAAATCTAGCAAAGGTAAGAAATAAAGGAAGTTTATCTTCACTCATTTACTTTGGGAATGAAAGCTAAGGAAGTTCTGGATCTTTCTCTCAGAATTCCAGCTTTCCAATTTGCAGTTCTTACCCTTGGTAATACAACCAGTTACATCTTATCATGTTTGCTGAGGTGCTTTAAAGAATCTTTAGGACCACTAAGAGCTTGCTCTCCAGTCCTGCCAGCAAGAGCACACTTTTAACTAGTTGGAAAATGGAAAACATCATAAATGATGAAGTCTTACGACTTGAAACCTCTCACCTTACTCGGTTTTCACTGACACCACCAACTGAGGAAATATCTCACCTGTGCAAACTTGTGTATCTGCTCCACCACAGCTGCAAAGAGGGCATGGACACTCTCATCAATTAGACTTTGCATATAATGTACAGCTTCTTCATCGGACAGGTCCAAACGAAACTTGTCCTGCACCTGGAACAGGAGCAGAGATGACAAAAATTAATTCAATTCAACAGTTAAAATATACACTATTTTATCTGAAGTAGGAGACTGATTTCAGCTGTGGAAGGTTAGTAGAGAATCTCTCTTTTACTTCTAAGTTACAGCAGATTATTGGAAATTTAAATGACACAAAATAACTATTTTAAACTGTTTCATAAATTTAAATGAGTACTTAAATAAGCTAGAAACAGCCTTCTACACCTCACCCTTTCAACTAATAAATTCAAAGCTTGAAGCCAGAAAGTCAATAGAAGTACCTGGGCATGTGAATTTGAACAGAAATAAAATGCTATGAGAAAAAGATAAAATAATCACTAAACAAGAATGAAATGCCACTCGAGAAAGAAACCAAACACACAACTTTGCACATTAAATACAATGTTGGAAGAGTCTGGATGATCCTAAACATTTTTGAAAATTTTCAGATACCACTGTCTTTCAGAAGCTGTAAGGCAATTAAGTAAAGAATGCAGAATCAGAGGAAGAGGTGAGCAAACCAACTCTGTCAAAACTGACCTTTATGTGGCAGGTGAGAATCTAATGAACTTTGATTATATCCACCATTCATGAACAGTTGGTTGGAGACACTGCTCCCCCTTATATTGTTTTTTTCTTTTAACAGCAACGTATTTTAACTATTGTACCAATATTTGCTTAGTACTTGCAATTTGTGTATGAATTAAAAGTTGAAAGCACTATAATTAAGAATACGGCAATAACTTCTATACTTTCCTATTTCAGCCTTGGCAAAGCCTTGACCCATGAATATTTACAAAGGCACTATGGATGCCTTTCTGTGCATTCCAACTAATTCCATGGCAGTTGTTCAGGACTGCTCCAGATGGCAACATCTGACAAGCTTTGCTACCACAGACATTCCTTTGGTAATACTCAAAAACCTCTGTACATAGAACTGGCAAGAGCTTAGACAGATCTTCACGGAAAAACCAAAAAAAAAAAGATTTTTCTTTACAGGAGCCAAGTTTTGCAGACATGCCTTATCACTCACAGCATTTATGAGAGGCAGATGCATAAACAAGCGTTTCGGATGAGTTCAAATAATCTGATACACAGTACCGAAGAAGTGCTACAGATACCAAAACATCGTTTTCTAAGTTTTCTGAAGTGCTGGCTGTGCAACAAGTTCTGCATATAGGAATGGCAAGTGTTCAGGTTCCTTCTGAAAAAAAAAATCATCACATTTTTTGGATAACAATGTTAACTTTAGGTGCTCAATCTGGAAAAAGATTTGTGCTGTTTAAGACCTCCTTAGGGAGTCCACAATCTCTCTCAGAATTAAGGAGTCTAAGATCCCAGAGTTCCCTAATCAATCCTGCCCCCAAAATTTAAAACTACTCGTCACTTTGCAAAGTAGTGCTGACCACAGTATGAAAATTTCCCAGCAAATTCACAGAACGGTTCACATCCTAGGTAAATTTTTTCAATGATTAATCGCCCTATTTAAAAATTGTGACTTATTTCCTACCTGAATTTGTCCAATCTCCATCTGAAATAGGTGAGCTCATTAAAAATTTTTACATTAAAGAACTGTCCATCAGAAATCTCTCTTTCAAATGATTTAATCGGCTTCTTAACCTTCTCCAGGATATGACTAAGGAGACTGACTATAAAACAGAATCAAGTCTTTCCTGAATATTTTCCATGCATTCACTTTTTTTCAGCATTGACAGAAATGCAAGCCAAATTATTTCAACAATGTTCTTAATAAGGTCGTATTTGTGAGATGATACTACCTTCTCTTCCCATTTTTTATTCATTTTATGCGCCAACAATATGACATATGCAACCACCCTTTTTATGGCAGCAAAATATTCTGAGATTTCCATTTAGTACTGCCCTGCTTTCTTTTCAAAGGCAATGTATTCTGGAATAGTACCCTTCAGTGCTACAATAAAAAGTGTAAGTTAGCTTCTCAAGCATGGAATGTAACACTGGTTCACTCAGAATACATTAGAACTCCACTGCTGATATGTTTGAAGTAAGCATAAATCGAGTTTTTCCTCAAATTCCCCTCAAAAATAAGTTTGATCAATATGAAAGAATGGATTAAGTCGAAAAAGTTCAAACTCTCAAGGGAGCAGGTACCAGGCAGATATTTAGAAGATATTTCAGGTTAATATTATAGAACCTTTATCTTCATAGCAAACATGATGAGAAGGAAGTTTATTGTCTCCCACAGACATATTAGAAGTTTGACAGCCAAAGAAGCACACAGTAGAATCCAACTGAATTTAATGAACTATTCTCATGCTCGCAATTATGCACAAGCTTAAATACCTCCCCAAATTAGAGAACAGACTTCTATCAGATCTATTTTCAGGCTTATAGAAAAGGTGATGTAATGAGAACTCAGCAAAATTGTAACTGCAGTTTAAAAAAAATAATAAATTACTGTAATGCTCTTTTACACAACTCTAGTAATCAAGCACTTCAGCGATCTTTTAATTAAGAACTTCTTAGAAAGTCTTGCCATTAGTGATGTTAAGATGCAGCTTCATTCTACAGAATTAATGACTATTTAAACCCACTTACCACCTTCCCCAGGAACACACTGGCACACTGATACACATAGAAAGAAATTTACCCCCAGTTAGACCTTAAAATCATTTTGAAATTAACAGCAGGATCAAATGCTGCTGAGTACTAGATCTTTGCATGAAAGTTTTTCAGCCCTGCAATTAAAACTGACTGCTGCAATCTAGCCAAGCAGAAAGACCTCAAGATGACAAATTACCTCTTGAACTACAATGATAGCAACCACATTAATATACATTGACTTATGGTTCTTGTAATAAAACCAATAATTCTTACTTGAAATCTCTGAGTTCCAAAGTAAGCCACGTACTCTGAAAGCCAAGTTTCTCACAGAGGCGCAATTTGAAAGAGATGAGTGAAGAAAAGGGTAAACAGGGGGTCATGTTCTGATGAATTATAAAATTATCTCATTCTACACACTTAATAGCCAACATGAAGGCTTCCAAAACTTCCCACACGAATTATTTATTTAGAGTTCTCAGTTAATTGTTTTAGTTTAGTCATTAGTATTTCTCAAAGAAAAATGAAAGATATTTGATGAATCTGGTAAACTTTTGCTTTGTTTCCAGAAAGGAAAGTTTTAAACACCACACTGTATGCACACATTGATTTTAAACATCAGGTCTCAACAGCAGAATTTGAATGTTTAAGGATGAAAAGGCTGCATAAAGAACTAGAGAGTCCATGTAAGATACTGACATTCAACCTTAAGGTTTCAAGTTGACCACTTCCTATTCCCCCCTGCAGTGGATAGTTTAATAACAAAGTGCAGAAGAACAGGACTGCACAGTTATATGAATCTGCATTACTAGAAATTTTTTTATACTTCATTTAAATTTGAAGTGTGCTGTAAGAGAGGCACTGTCAGTTATCATGATAGAGCTTTTCTTTTGCAATAGACAAAGAAAATAAAAGAGGAAGAGGCTATAAACCATGAAGAACAGTTCAGAAGAAAATACAGGGGAGGTGGGGGCGAGAGGAGAATAATTTATGTATAAATTACTTGGAGCTGAACTCACTGTAGAATCACAGAGAGGATGGGAACTTAGCACAGTAATAAGCCAAAAAAGTAGAAAAATAAACCACATATTTTACAGTAAACCCACCAAGAAATACTATTTTGCACCATGATTATCCCATATAAAATTACAGGTTTACCAACTACAGTTGAAACAAACTCAAGAGAAAAGCATTACAAGAGGAGGAACTGGATACTTAGTAGCTCCCTCACCTTCCAGCACAGTGTGAAAAAAATACAATAACAGATATAGTGGGTTTTTTTTTTTGTTTTTTTTTTGTCCTGTGACTCACATATATCAAAGGTCTTACATTCCATTACTGCTGCCGCATGCAATGAATTTCTCAGTATCTGGAGAGATTGCAGATTAAAGCATCCTCCTTTTTTAATGCAAAGAAATTATACAGCACTTATTTTTAATATGGTCTAAAGTTGTATTTCCACATTTTATTTATAATCGGGTCACAGTTTGCAGATACATTATTATGCTTTCTAGAACTGTTTAAACATACGGATTAAGGTGCTAAAATACAGGAGGGTGGGGGTGAAATAACAAAACCAGACATCTGTTTTGACTACACTTTTGCTGAAAAAAAACAACCAAACCACCAAACTCACCCAAAAACACAAACACCCTGTGAGAGCCCAGTCAAAATCAGAATTAACTTCCTCTCCTTCTCTGCCTGCCGAAACCAAACAAAACACCTCAACACAAAATCAAGTGGAAACTTCATCCATCTTTTGTGATCCTATGATGACACAGCCTGATTAAAGCAAACACTAACTAGAATCCCACATCTTAAATTCTGGGGCAAGTCCCACAACACAAATGCTGTTACCCGGAAGTAGAACATTATGAAAGATGAGACTGCAGCAGAAATTAAACTATTTAATGGAAAACACTGATAGTTCCCATAAAAAAAAAAAACCCAAAACAAAAAAAACAAACACAAAAAACAACCAAACCAATAGCCAACCACCAAAACAAAATTATTTTAAAGACTGGAAATTTCAAAACCTCTAAATTTTAATTATATTTACATCTGATGAGACATTTCACTAAAAAAAAGTAATGTTATCAAGTTAACTGAGAGTGAAAGCATAACTTCTAGCAGAATAACAGGCAGTGTTAATTGCTGGTAAAGTCACATTTCATTTTTGCTTGAAGTGTCTTCAAGAAGAACTAAAAAAACTATAGTTTTGGAAATGGTATCAAACAAGTTGTATGAAGCTGATTTCATAGAAAACTCCCAGTCAGGCCCACAGAGCTGTGTACAGTATAAAAATCAGGACAGCAATAAAAAGGAAATGAAATACTCAAGATAACCCTAATTATCAGATTAAAAAATTGCAGTTAAAGGTCTGACATAATGGCAGATCTGTGTCTTCATTCAGTTGAATGAATCTCCAAGTTTTTCTTTCTCCTTTCTCTTATTTTGTATTTTTAGAAGTGTGACAGGCTTAGGGTCGGGAGATGATACACAAACCAACTGGGAATAGTGCTAGTGCAGTAAGTGCACCTCCTTGCAAAGTTCCATGACTTTCACTTACCCTTTTCGCTCTTTAACCACAAGACTGCCCTTTTCCTCTCACCAAAGAGTGCATTTGTATGGATGGCTGGGTTTTTTTTTTTGGCCCCAAGTTTGACATACTGTACAGTATAGGTCATAGTTATCCTTGTATTAAACTCAGGAATTTTTCTTTTTTATTAGTAAGCGTCTTCTCACTGCTAAAACATTACCCAAAATGGATTAGGTACCTAGGCTCAAGGTTAAGACAAACTTTTTAGAAATTCTTAAAAAGCTTTTATAAACCTCAGGGTAGTATCCAAATCCATACCCGATGAAAATTTGTAGCTATGTTTTTCATAATTACTGAAGAAGGCAGTAATGCATTTTGAGGTAACATATCACACAAACATGAGAACTCTTTCTCAACCCTGCCTCGTTGCCAGACTAACTGCAAATCAGCCATTCTGAAGACTGGAGGCTGCTCTAAGATTTACTCTTCCAGCAACATTAAGCAGCTCTGCTACTGTTTTCTATGATTACTAGCTACATAATTTTATCAGTCCAATATGAGACTCCTCATTTCAAAGTCAGCTACTTAAATTTAAGAGAAATTTCTCTGTCCTTTTATTTTGGGTCATAATACGCATTGGATTAAGCATCCTGACTACTACTAAAACCTCAGATAAAAATCAGCTGATAGCCAAAAAAAGAAAACAGTATTTAGTGAGGTTTTCATGACTATTTTTGCTGTTTTGCCTTGTAATTGTTACTAACAGTCAGCATCCAACATTCCTGTAGCAAGATTTGGCATTAAATTTTTGGCTTAACAGTTATCATGTTTCATCTTTTTCAGCAAAAGACTTTCTTGCTTTCCCTGTTGCTTGCAGGCCAAACAACTCTCACTACAAACTATTCAGATGCTCTATTTGCATGAACAATTTTATTTGAAACACTGTTCCAACAATAGCTTTTGTTTTCAAGGCTTTGATTTGAACAAACTGCAGTTTCTAAACAAGCCTGTGTAGGCTTCTGTAAATTTTTTTTTAATTATTATTATTTTTTAAATATAAGCCAGTAAAGATTATGCTAGTTAACATCTCTAAATCACAACTTCCATGAAAATCAGGGTTTCAGCTGCTGCAATACGCAGAGATGATACTGTTCCAGCTAGGAATTTCATCGTAATAGCCAAAACCTTATAATCAAACAGGCAGCATGATATAAAGCAACACGAGCAGAGAAGCGTTCTCACACTTGGTTCATGTTGTGATGTTTATTCCATCTTTTTTTTTTTTCCTTTTTTTTTTTTTTCCAGTTTGAAGTGAATTAATATACATGCAAAATCAACAGTCTAGAAACAGAAAAGCTGGGTGTGCAGCTGCAGCATCATTACCCAAATGGACAGGAAGATAAATGTCTGCCTAGGCAAAATAAGCTGCATGTCAATGTGACACTTTTACAAAGAATAAACCTCCCCAGAGCAGCAAGCAAATATAAATACTGAAACAAACAGATTCTAACCAAGCAAAACTGAGGGGTTTTTTTTCTCCTATAAAAGAAAATTTCCTCTTGGCATTAATAAATCTCAGAAATGTTTCCTAGCTCTACTTTTTAACTTGTATTTTCAGTCAGGTGAAAAGGGACAGATACCCACTGCCTAAAAAGGCATGTCAAGCAACAAATTAGAAGTCCTTTCCATTTCACTGCCTTGTGAACTCAACTCTCAATTAGGCACTGACTAACTCCTGGGGAGGACAGAGGAAGGAGAAAGAGCACAGGGAGTTTTGCTACAACCCAGGTGAAGAAACTGGCAAAAACAGCTCAGGCATAGAAACAGGCTGGCTCAGAAACTCTTTCTGTACCTCAAGTCATATTGTATCTCTGCTTCAGCTTTTAAACCTGCAGAACAAAAATCATTTCACTTTGATATGTTTAATGTAAAAGGAACAAAACACACCTGCTCTCTCTTCTTGCTAGTTTCCAAACAATTATACTCCTCATTTTCTGTTACCAAGGGGGCTGAGACTTAGTCAACGTTTGCATAGACTTGGAAACACAGAGGGTTCTCTCAGTGCCACACTCTGTGGGAGGAAAATTCTCCACTCTCCTGAGCAGCTTGATTTTAGCCTTTCCTGCTTATAGGGGGCTACTCTCACAGACAGCAGTTACCTACTGCTTGCTGGAGGCCAGGTATTTGTGCCGTCTATGTGCACAATAACCTCACCTCTCAATGAAACAGTTGCAGCATCTTTGCAGCACCTTCTTTAATCAATGGGCGTCTGAAACACAGCTCAGTCAATTAGGACACTGTCCTTTAATGCCTGCCGAGTTCTTTGTGTGCCAATGAATCACTGGTCCCTGATGTTTTCTAATTTAAAGGTCAAATTTGCTATGAAGGACAGATAGAAACCATCTGGCTTTCCTGTGGAAAAATCAAAAGCTTTTTTGTTAGGAGGTGACAATGCTGAATACATTAGCTACATCTGAAGAGTGATGGCCTACCTCTTCCTTACGCAAAACTGGCTATATAATTGACTCCAGATTTTAGTCATTACAACTTAAATTTATAGCACTGGCTAATTTAAAAAAGCCCAACAATTAGCAATTAGTGCTGCAGCTGTATTGGAAATAAAAAAGCAAGTAGCAAAGGCAGGAAAAAAAAGAGGGGGGGTGGGTAGGAAAAAAAAAAAAATCTTCATTTTATTATCAGTTATGCTTTGACAAGTCAACATAAAGAGATTTCAGCCCAGCTCCTTTCCTGAAAACTGAGAAGTGGAAAAGAGTAAGTGAAGAGTAGGAAATCTAAAGGCAGTTACCTCAGCGGCCACAGAAAGGGAGAAGCAAACCGGGGAGCATCTTCTGCTAGTTTTAGATTTAATTTCACTTTGTGTCATATTTTGAGCCAAAGCATGTTTTCCGAAAAGCCTAAATCAGAGGTTGGCAGGACAAGAAGGTGTCATGAACCATAAGGTGAAGCACACTAGACTCATGGTTTTCTTTATAAATTGTATGGAGAGAACAAAAGGAGATGAAAGGATCAAAAAGAACTCATTTCAAGCTCTGCAGCTTTTTCTTGGTCAAATATTGACAAACATTTTCCTGTTAAACAAAACACCAAGAATATGAAGAGGGTTCCTATGGTTTAGAGGATGGGGACAATTTTGTGTAGTTGGTAATCATCGTTTTCCGTGTTTTTCTATGGGGAAAAGTAGCAATCGAAACCAGAGAAAGGGAAGTGAGTCACTAAAACAAGATACTAAGCAATTTTTCTAGTGATATTGGGTATACATGCTGAAGGTGGATAGCTGGCTGAAAAACATTTGTCCATACACTCTCAAAGGATAGTTGTGAAACTTCAAACAGAGCTTTTTTTGTTTTCAGGCCAATGCTGACTAACTCATATTCAGTCCAATTTTACATGTGAGAATGCGTTGTTAAGGTCAGCAGTGATTTAATTTCTGAAAACAACTGTTATGCAAAGCAAATAAGAAGGTCAAATTTTGGGTATGCTCTAAATCTGCATCTCCAGTTTAAGTCACTGGGAGTGTCTGGTTCTTTTCAAGCTAACAGGAAGAAAATATCCACATTGTCATCTTTCTCCGATAAGTAAAATCAGTTTGTGTACAGCTTGTTCTCTTTTGAACATGAAGAATGTGATAGCACCTTCAGAGATGACAGGAACAGAACACTCAGCTCTGCTTACACCATCCTGTGCAATAAACCCTGTCAAACAGGTGTAATCTACACTTATTTTACAGAAAGTTGTACATGACATAAGCTGCTGTTTCACTTTTGCCTTGACTCAATACATATTTCTCCCAAGACATTTCACAACTATTGGACAGAAACGACACCCAGACAATACACTTTCAGTTAGATTTTAAGCTTGATTATATAATTACATTATGCCAGTTAGCTCCTTGGGATGTGGGATGTCATGTCGTTACTGGAAAGTAGATGATATCTGGGAAAAAACAGTTTCCAACTATAAAGATCCTGCCTTCCTTTCCAATCCTCAGGTTAGTAATAATATTCCTTCAAGAGTGCCTTCTGTACTCAGATTTTTCTAAAAAGTCTCATTTAACATACCAATCTGAAATTCTTTTAAAAAAAACTTTAAAAATCACAATTCAAATCATCCAATGCCTCACTGAAGAGGGCATGTTCCACATGATACCTTCTTTTATGATCTTATTTTGTTACCTAATTTTTCTGAACATAAGAATGTCCAAAGATTGCTGACTTCCAACCACCTTTTTAGTCTAACTAGTGAGCAGCCTGTCACAATAAAAATATATATCACAGGAAGTGACAAAAGAGACCACAAGAAATCAAGTCATACAAAATGACAGTAGTCATCTTTACTCTATTTCATTTTATTTCACTCGCGCCGTTGTCATATGGTATATACAATTTTTTTAAACTCAGAATATGTGTATGTTACAAAAATTAAACCCTCAATTCTAGCTCTAAAGACTTGGCAGATTACTTCCTGAAAGTTTAGAAAAGGGAAACACCGAAAATATTTCCAAAGGTGACTTTACTCAGTAGGACCTTTATACATCTTACTGTATTTTTGATCAGTGGGCAGGTATTTCCTGCAACATAAAGTACCAACCTGCCTATCAGAAGTGAGGAGGACACATTATGCCAGTTTGTGAAACTAAACATTCGACTGGAACCTGAGCTTCCACCTAACATCACAATGAGAAATTATAACTATGGCCATTCAGGAAAAATCTTTCTTTAGAAGTAATCTTTTGAATAATTCATGCCTACTTGGTAACATCAGTATAGTTGCACCTACTGAAAAATTCCAGTATCAAGGATCTCTATGCCAAACAAATTGTTCACCAAAATATTGAAGCATAATACTACCTTCAGCAAGCATTCCTTTCTTTAAAAACAAGAAAAATTGTTCCCCCCTCTCCCTACTATACAGATTTCCTTGTAGTTTAATCATAAAGTAGTATTTTGATTTATCACCAAATTTAGATAAGGTTACCTTTATCTTATTACATTTACCTGACTTGACTTCAGCTGCCTGTGAGAGCAGAGCCTCACTGGCTCACCAGACCCCTAAAGCAAAAATGAGGGCTCTACAAAACAGAGAATGAGTATTACTACAGCCCCAACAAGGAAAATGACTGCTATGAACTCCTACCTACACTATTAAGCAGGATACCTTCTTAGATGCAGAAACATTTGTGAATCTCCACCTTTGTCTTCCATGAAAGTGATATTGCAGTTGAAATGGCTATTGACTGGATGTACACATCAAAGGTAATTTAATTTTACAGGTCAGTCCAAAACGGATCTTTACCTAATTTGAGTCTGTTGAAATATATATGGATTTTTTTTGTTTAAAGCTCTAAGAAAAAAAAAAAAAAAAAAAAAAAATCAATCGAGATGCTGAAAGCATTTATTCAATTTTCCTACAACAAGGTACAGTATTATCTTGTTAAATGACTGAACAAACTTGCCACTCGGCCCAAGAGATGCAAGACACCTTGTTCCTTTTTTTTATTAGTACTAACAAAGCTCGTAACTGATCTGACACAGGCTAATGGGCATTTAATATCCAAAACAAGTATTCTAACACCTTATTAAAAAAAAAAACACACAAAAAACCAAAAAACAACGACCTATTCACCATTTTATAATGGGTTAAGATGATTCTGATCCTAGCCCTTTTTACAGCTGATTCGCCCTTTTTTTAAAGCAAAAAAGTAAAATCAAAAATCGAGAACTGAAGAAAACAATTACTGTCACAGGAGCTTTGTACATAGCTGTATGCATCCAGTAGATCATAATGTCAACAACTGCTTTATGGAAGGATCCTCTATTCACCTACTCTTTAGAGATCCCATTATGATGTACTATTTTTGCACAAATTGCAGCAGGATATTCAAAGGACAATTTCTGAACCAAAAGGATCAAACCTGAACTGTTAACATGAGTTAAAAACAGTTGAGCTGTTAAGAAAAAATGAGTTTATATAACATAACAATATTGGAGGATACCTGAGAAGTCTAGGAATTACAAATTATTTATGAACAAGTTAAAAAATTTCATTATCTTTCTGATAATACCTTACTGCGTGGGTTTTGTTTTTTACAGGAACAAGCACACTGTAAATGAACTTACACAACTTGGGAAAGTAAAATCACAAAACATTTGAAAATGTGAAAGTGATTTGCATTCCTTATCAGAAACACTTACCTTACTGGTTCAGTTCCAGCTCTTTTCACATTTTAAAGCCTCTGTGCATAGAGACTTGAACCTACCATGAGGGTAAAAGTCACAGTTCCCCAAGCTGCAGCACTGTCAGAGCTCAGTATCCCAGTGACTATTTGATGCATTTGATCTAACAGCGAACTGTCAAACAGCAAATAAACTTATGTTCTTTCCACGCAAAGCAGGCACTACCGATTTGTACTTTGTAAGAGAATTTAGAAGTAAACACATTGATCTAACTCACAGCTCTTAGAACTTCCTTTTAGATTTCACTTCGTTCCATGATCTCAAACTGGACACAATACAATCACGCTTTATGTAATCTCTACTGTACATCAGTGAACTGTAACATTCTTGGCAGCTCTAGAAAAGACTTCTTGGCTTTTAGTTCTGTATCTTGTTATTTCAAGAAAATTATATGGGAAACATATAGAGTAAAGAGAGTTTTAGAAGTGTCTGAAATGCTCTAATGCTGTCAAATGAAAACAGTCCTTTAAAATACTTTACAAAACTTACCACTCTATTATCATTAATTACAGAAAGCAAAACACCCTGGGACCACGCTTCTACAGAGTTTACAACATAAAGTATGACGCCAAGATACTAAAAAGAAACAGGAACATTGCATGATAACTGGCACTGAACACCAGGAGACTCAGTTTGATAAAACATGTCAGAGCTCATAAGAGTACTCAAGACAAGAATGAACACTACCACGTCAAGCAACAGTGAATTCTGGACAGGGATGAGTAGATACATACTTCAATTTCTCCAGGATTTATTGTGCATCTCTTTGTAAACTTTGCAATCTAAAAGGGTTTCCCCTCCCTACTGTATCACTGAAGTTAAAAAAAAACAACAAAAACCAACCAAAAAACAAAACAAAAGTACTTCTCCCCATTTTTCCCGTAGGTAGCCAAAACAAAACATATCATCTTTATAAAGATGAAATTCATAGGCATGTGTTGCAAGCACACTGTTGGGAAGGTCTCTTCCTTCAAAAGGTCTCTCTACAAAAATATCGCATTTTTGTTTTCTTTAAGGGAATTGTACTGGAACATAAAATATTAAAGATTCTGAATCTCTGCTTCCACAGCTTATTGAAAATACTGAAGAACAGCCCATTTTAGAGAAAAAAAAAAAATATTCAACTGCTTGAATAAAAATTACATTAAGCTGATTTCCATCAGATACATAGGCTCCACAAAGTCTTTTGTGGAATTAAAACAGATAGCCCTTCACTATTAATCAGATTATAAAAAAAAGCCAACATTTGCCTAAAATGTGAGTGTAATGAAATCTAGATGAAGATTTATCCAGTATTTTTAATGTCAACTGTTGTTGAAACATCAAATGGAGAAGAATGACTCAGGCTGGCACAAAGGGACAAAGTTAGAATTATGGGACACGAGTTCGTTTCCACAATAAACAATTTCTTGGTGATGAAGATATACCAGTCTACTAGTTTTAAATCTTCAGTAGACTGATTTTATATCCACCAGTATACTATTTTTGTAAAATCATCCATGACTTACAGGATTCTAGACTAGATGGAACAATTTTTCATGATACAGTCAGCTTTGATTGCTTCACTTATCAAAAGTTTCATAAGGCGTGATCACTGTTCTCAGCAGAATTCTAAAATACCACTTGGGACAGAGAGTTAGAGCGGACTGTGCGCTCCTGCATGGATGACAAAGATCAATTCTGTATTTACGGGCAAATGCGCTATGTGATCTCAAAAGTATATTCTCCTATCTTTAACTTTAAAGGTTCTAGAAATTGCTCCAGACTCATAAAACACAACCAAGTATTTTCGGGTCACCAGCTACAAATGTGAGACCAAAGTGACTGAAAGTTTCATGACATGCTGACTTTGGTTATTGAAAGACACAGAAAGGTTTCCAGTTACCTTTTTTACAGTCTTGTCAGGTTCAAGAGCAATATCTGGAATGTTGGCATCCACCATGAGGGAAAATAAGTTCAAGATCAAGTTGGAATACCTAAGCAGAAGAGCAAATGAGGTAGAACACTTTGTAAACCACACAAAAGACATTTTGTAAACAACTTCTTTTAAGAACACATCATCATCTTTACATGAATTGATAATGGTTCAGAGGAGATGCATTCATAACACTTTGTTGAACATGCTTATATTAAAAACATAAGACACCTGGTATTACCAGTGAAAATTTAACACTCAAACCGCCTCAAAATGCAAAAACTGAATAGACTACTCTGGTTTTGTTATAATCGTCTAAAAATTGTTGGAACGTTTATCCAGGGAATTATCAAATATAACCTATAATTTCAAACATTGTAGGTTTTAATGACATTTTTTACCACTGGTAAGAAAAACTTTTACTAAGGTATTGATTCAAAGGTTATTTTTTATTAAACAGATTATCAGTGACATAGCAGTACTATATAAACCAACATTCAAACAGTTGAAGTCTTCGCAATTACAAAATATGATTTTTCAAGTTGCTGCAAGGCCTTTGCCATAACAAGTTGAATAAGTGATTTAACCAGATCCAAGCCTGCAGTTGCTCGGTTAAACTGCAATAATATTGTTAGGCATGCTGCACTTATGAAGTACAAATGTCACTTACAACCATTAAGAAAAGACAAGACAGAGAAGAGATCTCAGTTTTAACGTGGAGTGGAAGTACTCGCAAATCTTAAAGAACACCATTTTCCCCTTGCAGGAAATTAGCTGTTAATTTCCATCTTGAAAGGGTAATGTTCAAGCTGTTCAACAAACTGAAACTTTCCTTCCTCTGTAAAGAGATCTAGATCCCCTCTCAGAGACCAAGTACTGAGTTCAAAATCTGAAATACTGCTTTGTTAAGAGCACTAGGAGCTTCAGAGATGATATAAAATGAATACTTAGCAGCTAAACTTGTTTATTAGCAAGCTGCTGAATATATATAAGCTGACAACTGCAAGGAGTACGAAGTATTTTAACTATACAAAAGGACTGCTTCATAGCCATATTTTACAAGGTAAATACTGCTCAACAAAAATATTTCTCAAAAAGCGTAAATCCACCAAAAACTCTTGATGTTTCATTGTGAACAGGAATTAGCACTAACTACCACATTCGAATTTAACTCTCTATAAACACAAATATTTAAAATAAACTGTCTGGGCAGAAATCTTCTGTGTCTAATTTGTTTCAGCTGTTCTGTTTCACTTTCCCAGGGGTTGGTATCAGAAAAATTAAAAAAAAAGGTGACAGAAAAAAGTTATGCTACCATTTTGTTTCAGATCCAGCTAAGAAATTTGGCAGTCAAATTGCTTTCGTGCCAGTAACAGTCACCACAGGTTTTGGGGAATTTTTTTCTACCTGCCTGAAACAAGCAAATCTCACTTCAAACATACTTAAATATTAGAGCTACGTTCTGTCAAGTCTCTTCCCAAGTCATTGCTAGCTTCCATTCATAGCCCTCCCTTTGAACTGACCCAAAAGTCCAGAGTTTCAGAGCCCCTTTTCCTCTTGAACCACACAGAGGATAAGAGCTTACAAGCACTACAGGTTACTGGGATTATTTACGTGATGGAGGTTTGTAAAACAGTCTAGGCATAAGCGCTAGATGCCAGTTAAGAGCTGCTTCTGTCCCACACAATGAAGTCTTCTGGTTCCTGGTGCTTAAAGTAAAAGCATAAGACGATCTGAAGAACCTCACTTAAAAAAAGTAAAGAAAAGGTAATCTGGGCGTTAGTATGGGGTGAGAAAAGACAAAAATTGTGAAAGAGCTGCTACTTTAATACCTCTAGGTCTTTGCCCCTTACTCTAGCATTTCTTTAACTCAGTATTCAATTAGACAGTGGTCTAAGGATGAAAAATAGCTTATTAAAAAATTTGTTAGCTGCCTCTAGGATCCTTGTTGTATTTCATAGATTTTTGGAAAATCTGTTCAAAAACCAGGACTTGACAAGAAAGGTAAAAGCCTCCTATTTTATAGACAATGGCTGTCATCCTTCCTGCAGGCAACATCCCCTGGCAAATATGCCAAGATGTTCACAACGGGTGAACTGACAGCCCAAATTCATCCTAAGGTAAGACATTTTGCTGAAACACCTGAGTTAGGAATCTGACCTGTAAAAAAACCAAACACCTTTGACAAGTCATATCACAAGTCTTTGGAATCTATGTTACAAAGGCCTCTGGAATGGCTGACCTCCATCCATCCTCAACCAGAATGAATCAGGAGCTTAGTTTTTCTAGGTTTAAGGAATTTCAATTAAGCACATAAATTTGACCTTGAATCCTTCTCACGTAAATGCATTTTCTGTTTTCCTCGAATCCCCACACAAATTAGTTTATGAAATAGAGGAGCACTCAGCTGCACTGGAGGCTGATTAAACTTATGGTTTGAACATGAAGTGCTAAAACCACAGAGTTTATGTAAAAGTTTAAGAAATCCAACAAAACAACTCTATTCCTAGAGAGAAGAGGCCTCATATATACCAAGAAGCCCACATCAAACAAGTTCAAATTCTCACTACCATCTTTTCCGAGAACAGCAGCTTTTGGTTTTGAGTGCTTAATATCTCATCAAATGTGTGTTTGATCCTAAGCACTTCTTTATTTAATTATTTAACATTTACTGGCATATAGATGTCTTAAATCAACTGAACATTTAGGCTGCCAATATTGCAATGTTATCAAATTTGAAGCCACAAGCTTCCCTTGCAAAGACAGGACAGGAAAATATCTACAGTGCCAAACTAAAGCCTTGTTTACCTGGTCTAATTAAAAAATTCCTAAATTTGAAATGGGATTGCCTTTTCTGCAATGTAGCTTCTGTCTCCCCAGAACTCATTTCTTCTCTTCAAGACGTACAGATGTTAAGCGACAGAGTGCGTGCGTGTACGACACCATGAATGGTGTGTGGATGCTTGGGTAGCAGCTTCTCCTTTAACACAGATACTCCTTGATCACTATCATATCCCAAACAGCCATAATGAACTACGGCACCTACTCTTCCAAAAGCGTTTCCTCGCAGTTCAGACTCAAGCAACAACTGACCTGTTCCCAACCAGTTTCACCTTTGCTCTTCTTTTAGAATAATATCTAGACCCTGCACTGCCCAGCTACAACCTTTCCAGAGAATCAGCACTTCCCAAGGCCATCACAACCTCCCACTTGTTGCTATAGTTTTTTCTTTCAGATCTATATGGCCTCCTCTGTCCACTAGACCATTGAGAACAGACAGGAAAAAAACACTCTGGTCCAGTCAGCTGGATAACCCCATCCTTTCGGAGAAAATCTCAGCCCAAACTACACCTTCCATCTCCAGTTACTTCCTACTCCTTTGTTCCTACCTATTGCTGACTAACTCAAACTGAATACCATACTTCTCACAACTAACACAGGGGAAACCCTTATCTGGGAAGGAATTATACAGTCTAGAACCTCACCCTGGGAAAAACTCTAAAACGTTGATGGTGGATTCTTCTCTGCTGGATCCTGCTGAGGATTTGTAAACTGAGAATACATGAGGGAGGGAAATGCTGACGCATAACAGGACTTGAACATCTTTAAATAGGCTCAACGTGTGTAATGAAGGTGCAAAAGGCTGCTACAGCCTAAGTGAGGATCCAAGTCCTGCTGCAAGCTGCAGTTTGCCCAGCAGCACATTCAGAATGCAGAGGATGCTCCTTCATTAAAGTGCTGCTGACAAACACACACAACTGACTGTTGTGCAAAAAAGAGGAATCTCTCCCACCTCCTGAAAAAAACCCAAACAAAACCAACAAAAAAAAAAAAATCACACACCAATGTTTATATGCCAAACTGCTCCTAACCTAAAATAATGAACACAATTATTTTTCCACTTCGAAGTTTTTAAATTATTTGTTTTCATTATGCAACACCCATTCCCCTAGGGATCCTGAAACACTGATACAGCACTTGAAAGATGTAGAGAACTGTCTATACCCCAAGGAAATAAAGAAGAAAGAATAAAATACAAATTGACGGAGATGACAAACAGAGTTTGCATTTTGTTTTAGCAATCAGAAGTTATGATTTCACACTACTTAGCCAGAAGTATCTGTGAACGGGTTTGTGTCAACATGCATAAGTGTTAGAACTACGCCATTCCACCTCTAATCATTCTATTTTCAATAAGTAATCTTAATAATTTTTAGTTCTAGCTGCTTAAAGGAATAGTTACAGGAATACTAATATTACCCTTTGCTATCTTTGTTGAAAGCCTTAAAGATACTTATCCAGAACCATTTAAAAATACTTTCCTATTAAACAGAACAAATATTGGAGAGACTATAATTATAACTACAGTCCCAGACATTAAAAATGAAACCCTCTTCATTTACAGTTTAGTTTTATACCCAAATTACTGCTATACTCCACACTTAATGATCATCTTTGTAGCAAATCATTACATAAATTAATGTAATGGATAATCCTTCACTGACACAGACCTTTCCACTGATACAGCTAGGTTTAAACAATAAAAACAACTCAAGTATTTCACAAATAAGGAATGCAGTATTACAAAACAGTTTTAAGCAAAATTCAGAACATGGAGTATACATTAGCTTTCCTGATTGTTCTCTGAAGTCATGAATATTGTTTGCTGATAACACGCTGATGTTTTTTCATGCTGCTGAATAGCTTTTAACCCATTAATAATGTCAGTCATAAATCAACTCATTCTTTCTCCTTTTAACAGAGACCCACATACAGCATTTTATTTCGAATCAACTGTGTACTTTTCATACTACATGTACTTTTTACATATGCTTTTCCTATTACTGATTTCTTTCCACATACTCGGAGGCTTACATAATGTGATCTTGATATCAAAGTGAAATTCTTCCACCTCTCTGGAAGATATACTAAATGAATCACTGGACAGACCAAGTGTGCTCCCCTGCATCCTGTTCTAACACAACAAAGCTGAGCTACCTGTCTCAAAGTCAACAGTAAATGATAAGGTCACTGCAAAGTAACAAAGCTGATTCCAAGCCTAAACAAGAGATCTGTTGGTCCATAAATAAATACGGTCTGAAGAGGTTTTAGCTGTCACAGTTCTGGTTACCTACAAAAACTGCTAGAATACTTGATTGTCACTACAAGTAGCTAATTTTTGTCCTGCAGCACCTGAACCTGAAGTGTGCACCACCATCTACAAACCAAAGAATTTCATCATCACTAATCTAAACTGGAGGACAATAAAGCAGCAAATGAGTAATGACTTGGGAGTTAAAAGGACAGTTACTTGATCAGCAATAATCAGAGGAAAAAAAAGTTGCTTAAGGGCAAAAACATAACCAAAAAGCAAGATATAAATTAATATCCTACAGGAGTTATGAAAAAAATCTATTTAGATTACCAAACAAGCAAAATTGGGGACCTCTAACTTGAAGGATAATTACACTGAAACTCCACATTACACCAATACTGTGATTCCTTTGTTTTGTACAAAATTGTGTATCTATATTTGGACTTGAAACAAGTTTTAAATTTTCAACAAATATTTTCTGATTAATTTACTCCTCTTCTCCCCTGCATTACAGTGGCTCTAACAAATTTTAGCATCAAAACAGTATTGTTACCTGCGAAGATGGAGAAAGGCTGTGTAGCACTGCTTACGGAACTCCTGGTACTGCTCACTCTGGGTGCCCCCCATACCTTCCACCATCTCCTTATTCAGCTTCATTGGGGGAGGCAGAGGCTTGGGGTCCCGACCCAGAATATAACCAAAGTCAATGTGAAATAGTTTACCTGTAGAAGATGGAGAGGCAGAGTCACTTATTTCAATACTTCGTTTAGTATCATATCTTGATGCAAAACGTAGAAAAAAGAATATTTATAAATGCAATCTCTAGAAGATGCTAAGCAGCTCAAAAAAATAAGCCTTACAGAAAAGTGAATTGTATAACTGTGTGTTTTATATCTTCACTTCCCAATTTGAAATTGTGGGTTTAAAAAAAAAATAAAGCTGACTTCAAATTCATTAGGAGTACTAACAAACAAGATGAGTTTGCCCCCTTTTTTTTTTTTTAAACATATCTAGTATACTTACAAAGACTGAATCAATGTTGAATCTGGTCATCAGATATAAAATGCAGAATTATATAAAAGATACTACAAATTCTTTGTGCCTTCTTTAGAATTTTTTAGCAAGTTAAAATATTAATATACACATCACATTACTTTTAGTATCCCATTTGGTTGCTGCAGCATGAAATATGGTATATTAGTTGTACATTAAATTTACCAAAAGGAAGACTCATGATCCTAAGAGTGACCTTTTAAAGCCACTAAATATTGAAGATTTCAAAGCTGTTTCAAAATTCTTTAACAGCTAAGTAAGGTTAAACTTTATCAACAGTTTTCAAATACACTGAAGAAACATCACTACAATTCCATACCTGAAACTGTATTTCAAATGTGCCAAAGTCTGTCTTACACTTTTTCAGTACTAAAAATGCAATAGTTACATCACTTGATCACTACCTTTCCCTTCCAATTTAAAATGTTTTTACATTTAAAATGTTTCTGCAGCATTAACTTGACAGAAACTTGTATACACCTCTTGCTTCAAATGCTCAAGGCAAGTTTGCTTCCTATCACGAACTTGGGCACAGCTACAGTTAATAATATTGCTTAGACATCTATTGGGAAGCACTCACTGTATTCCCTTTCAACAGTACTGAACCTTATGTCAGATGCAATAGGTGGCAAAACAAACAACTGAAACACCAGCAACTTCAAAAAATTCCTACTTTATTTAGATATTTATTTAGATAGTTTTAATTTAGATTTAAATTTAGATAGTTAATTTAGATTTAAATTTAGATAGTTGGAAGATTAAATATTATATAAATACAAAAACAAAAATGTTGTCAACAAAATCAAAATAGCACAATTCACAATTCTCAGGAAGCCAGTTTCTAGGAGCATTCTTGCCTTACTTAAGTGGAAAATATTGATCATATAAAGCAAAAAAAAGTTTCTGAAAATGTTCTCCAAAGAAATTTTTAGTTTGAAATGCTTAATTTCAACAATGACTTGGGCCATACCAGAGCTGCATTACAAAAAGAGAGGAAGAATTCAGATATGTCAGGAAACATTTATATAAAAAATAATAATTAAAAAAAGAAATCTGTTAAGTGATTTTCTCAGGACAGAGAGAGAACCATCTCCTGAACTCTGCAGTAATGAGGAATCATGAAACAAATTAAGAAGTAAAAAAAGGTGGTATGTTTGAACTGTGAGGCAAGTTAAGTTTTCCATCCAAAGCAAAGCTACCCTGTGACATAAAAAAAAATTAAGTCTGATATATCACTAATCTACAGAACAGAATTAAATGTAGATATAAGACAGAAGACCTTATAAACAAGAAGGTAGAAAATTATTAGTATGACTGTTATCTTGACAGTCACAGAAAGCACATAACACACACTCAGAGTCTTGCTTCAGAATTAGGGAATTGAACAGCATTAAGGACAGAGATCTGTTTGCCAAGGGGTATTTTAACCTGCAGCATCTGTATTAGAAAGCAGCCCTGAGGAAAGGGACTTGGGGTGCTGACGGACGAGAAGCTGGACATGAGCAGGCAATGTGCTCTCGCAGCCCAGAAGGCCAATCACATCCTGGGCTGCATCAAAAGAAGTGTTGCCAGCAGATCCAGAGAGGTGATTCTGCCACTTTACTCTGCTCTGGTGAGACCTCACCTGGAGTACTGTGTGCAGGTCTGGAGCCCTCAATATAGAAAGGACACGGACCTGATGAAGCGGGTCCAGAGGAGGGCCACCAAAATGATCAGGGGGGCTGGAGCACCTCTCCTATGAGGACAGACTGAGGGAGCTGGGGTTGTCTAGCTTGGAGAAAAGGAGGCTCCGGGGAGACCTCATAGCGGCCTTCCAGTACCTGAGGGGGGCCTACAGGAAGGCTGGGGAGGGTCTGTTTACAAAGGCCGGCAGTGACAGGACGAGGGGCAATGGTTTTAAGTTGGAGAAGGGGAGATTTAGATTGGATATTAGGAATAAGTTCTTTACCACGAGGGTGGTGGAACACTGGAACAGGTTGCCCAGGGAGGTGGTTGAGGCCCCTTCCCTTGAGATATTCAAAGTGAAGCTCGACGAGGCCCTGGGCAACCTGGTCTAGTTGGGGGTGTCCCTGCTGACTGCGGGGAGGTCGGACTAGATGACCTTTGGAGGTCCCTTTCGGCATGGACCAATCTGTGAATCTATGAATCTATTCGGTTTAGTATTTTCATAAGCTTAGGTGTTCAGCACTCCTGAAAAAAATGGAACAGCCAGCATTATCCAATTAGTCACCCCTCTTTGACCATTTCATTGAATAATAATAATTTTCTATCATCAGAGAAGGCTGCTTGAAATCTGTCATAAGCATTCTTCTTCAACCCAAGAAACAAATTCCGTAACAGTCAATCTTCTAAGGGAGATTACAAGGATGCTTAATAAGCAAGGCAAAATATTTGCCAGTTGACAAATGGCAAAACCATTACATTTTGCATATCTAATTGTGCTTAACCCACCTCCCCCAACAGTTTTTTCAAGCTGTTACAGCAGTTAGAGTTCATTTTTGCACACTAAGTTTTTGAAGTAAGCCCTTTGATATATATGCACACACACACCATTAAATTACAAAAAATGTTTAATTAAAAAGTTTAGGGGGTCTGTTTTCTGTTCACTCATTCAAACCTGTCACCTTGAAGAGCCAAGAGACAACACATTGAATAAAACAGTAACCCTTGTGGCAGTAATTAATTCCTTTTTTTACCTTGCTCTGGAGACAGGGAATAAGAAGTGATAATTATTAATTTAAATTGGTAACAAAAATGCATCTAAAACACTAAAAACCTTTTTAAGAGCTGACTGATATATATCCATATAAATTCATTAGATACCAAGTAGCTTTTAGGAACGAAGCATAAAAGAAAGCACCAGACGAGGCTATCCTGCATTAACATCCCTAGCTGTACTTCAAAGTTCAGCAGATTTTTAGGCTGACTCAAAATGCATGTTAAAAGCTTTCATTTAAATACATTAAATATATTTAGTAATTTTCAAATCCATGTACTAAACACAGACTGAACTCAATTCTCATTCCAACAGCTCCTTCAAGATCACTTAAGCCGGCATACCATATTACAGAATACGGACAGAAGGCTCCCCTTGGTGCTTGCCTGAAGCCGCTACACCAGTAAAGACCCATCGACCAGTCTGAGAGAGAACTGCAGTTTTACAGCATTCTATAGAGAAGCCTGACTTAACTACAGTTGGAAGAAATGAAGAACAAGCCTGCGTTGAACAAATGAAATTGGTTGTATACTTAATACTGAAAATTAGGCAAAGTTTATTTTATTATTTATGTCAATAAATAATAAATTTATCAACTTAATAAACTTGATGATTTGACATCTTTTAATCCTAAGATAAAAGGTTGCAAGCATCTCAAGCGATCATCCTAAATAAAATTTCTATCAGGATATAAACGATGAACACCCCAGTTTTACAGTATTTATGAATGTGACCATCAGACTGCTACTCAGTATAACCTCTATTACAAGAAAGTGTCTCGTACCTGTCTGACAAGATGCAATGCCAGAAAATACTAAATTGTAGCAGAAAGAGCAGGATAAAAATAGGAACTTTAACACTCCAGCTCTATATAAAGTAAGTGTTATATATGAACTTCAAACAAAAAATACCACTTTGATCTACAAATTACTTTACTGAGGATGTAATTCTAAGAGCACAGAAAATATATTTAATCAGAATTTTTATTCTGTAAGAATTTACTTTCACCGTGAAAAGTAAAATAGAATTTACTTTCTCCTAATATAGCCATCACTCAACTCGCATCTGTAAGGATGGAGGCAAAACCTATCAGTAACAACTTAAGACTTTTTTTTTGTCAACTTAAACATGTTTTTCTTCAAAAGCACATGCCCTCAAAACACTAGTAATTTGAAATTTGTCAGCCTCAGCTATGACAATACTTTAAAAAATAACCTTGCCTGGTAATCACAGTTAAAAACAATCTACAGAAGAATCAGCATCTTATTTGGGTGGGTGTTGCGTGAGTTGTTTAGTTCTGGAATGTCACACAGTTTGTATTTGGAAGTTCCTGAAAGTTACGTAATTTGGCTAAGAAGCAGCATACCTTCTCAACTGAATTTAGAAGATGACCCTTTCAAACTTTTATTTCACAAAATCACAGAACGGCTGAGGTTGGAAAGAACCTCTGGAGGTCATCCGGTCCAACCTCCTGGTCAAGCAGGGCCACCTAGAGCAGCCAGCTGCCTTGCCCAGGACCATGACCAGATGGCTTCTGAGCATCTCCAAGGATGGAGACTCCATGACCTCCCTGGGCAACCTGTGCCAGTGCTCCGCCACTCACTACGAGTAAAAATTCATACTCATAGCGCAGTATTTATATACAATTTTCTATTCTCCCAGAAAATTAGACTGCTTGTGAACTCTGTGTAGCATTAATTTTCCTAAAGGCCTTTAACTTCCATGTTTTATAAACATCTGAAAAAACAAAACGTGACAATTGAGGAAACACTCCGAGACCACAGACAAGTATGCATGAACTTCCTGCCCTGTTTTGAGGGTAGCAGCAGGACTTTATGTAGGCACCAACACAGAGTTCAACATACACAGCTTTGGACAAACATTTCTGAGGCTGAAAGTGGCTCACCCCTCAAAGTTTAAAAGATGACACTAGCAGTCTTTCAGGAAGCCGGAAAAATCTCAGCTGGGAAGACTTCAAATAGAGTCTCTCACCTTAATAATCACTCTCCACTCCTCATTTAAGCTGTTTTACTGAAGAAAAAGGATGACACAAGGCATTTACTGACCGGAAGAGGATGAGACGTTTCCAGGAATATGAAATAATGAAGCATGCACATACAAAATTATTTTGTTGAAAACTTAAAAGCTGATACTGTTATGTCCTTTTAAGCTTTTTTTTTTTTTTAATTTTATGAGGTTGACTACATTTTTCTACTGAATGCCTGGTTTTCTAACATATGGAATAAAGAGTACAGGCCCTCGAAGAGTTCAAGAAAATGGTATCAAATATGGGAAGTTTCCCTGACTAGCACTCAGGGCATAAGGGATTTGAAAGTCCATCTGAGTTCCTTTCAGCCTTGAGAGTGAAATGATCTTTGATTAAGTGAAGCACGGACTTGTGGAGTCTAAAAATTGATATCTGGTGCTTGTAATAGCTAATAACATCCAACTGCAGGTGGAGAGGCTGATTTGTCCATCACTTTTACTGCTAATGCCTAGATTTTAGTACAGGAGAAAGTTCCATATAGCAGCACAGAAATTGCTTTATTTCACCAGGGGACCATCAGGAAAAACTACTGAAAAGCTGCACAGAACTCTCAAATCCTTAAACAAAATGTAGAAGGCAAAGCAAACTAGATGCAATTACTAAAACAAAATAAGTCTGGTGGCAATTTTCTTAACAGGTAAGAAAGCTTTACAAATTAATTCATTATTACCTGTTCCCACTTTTGGGAAAAGGGGGAAAAAAAAACCCCAACCAGTATACAACCAGTCTCTGAATTTCAATATATTTTCTGTAAACTGCAACTGCCACTGTTATTTTAATCTGGCTTGTATAGAAAAAGTACAGTTTAATGAGTATTTTAATCAAATTCCTATTTTAAGTTTGAAGCAATGGGATAAAAATTCCTCTGAGAAAAATCAATGGATGATGGGGTGGTTTCCTGGTTTTCCCAGCAAATTCTGATGCTACCATCAAAATTTCTTCTTTGCTAACAGAGCACTGCCATGGTGAAAAAAATCAGAATTCCTGATTTCTTGTCATCATTTTCATCAGCTACATGTTATAGCTTTTTTTACAACTACACAAAAACGGGAGAAAGTAGTATGAATTGCTACAGACTTATCCAGGATAGAGATTTTAAACTCAGTATGCAGTAACAGCTGGAGGTAAAGTTTATCATCATCATGCATATAACAGATAAGGGCTCAGCTTGTGCTAAGCATTGCAATTCTTCCCCCTGACACCTCAAGCCGTCCACTCTCAATATACACTCCATGAAGGCATAGTGTAACAGCAAAAAAAAAAAAAAAAAAAAAAGAGATGACAGAGACAGATACTTATTTGTTAAATGAGAAATACTGTTGAAGATAGGTAAAAGAGAAAGTGTTTAGCTTTCAACTAAAAGTTTATATTCTCTTTAGTAGGGATCACAGAAATGGGAATTGCAGAGAGAAATCTAGAGCATAACAGGAAGTGTTAGTTTTGTTACGTTTCTAAAAGAAAAGATGTTCCTCTATCAAGACCAGTAACATTTAAAAATTTTAAAAATCCACTGCATTTTACATAATATATCAATGCACTTATCTAAGCAGTGATATAGAAGGAGGGTTTGTATCCTATAGCTTTTCCATTTATATCAACTTCAAACCTGCTTTGGGATAGATTGTTTTAACTGAAAAGCACTTTAAGTACAAACGCGTGGTGTCATCTCACACTGTTCAGTGTTCAGATCTCTGCTGTCTTACATGGCAACCCGTTCTAACTGAGACGTAAGAATAAATTAAATATCAATTGGTGCACTTCACACTCAAGACAGACCACAGCCCTACCGTGGAGCATGAGATGAGAAGTCAGTCCAGTTCTTTCACCTATCTACACATGATGCTAAAAGCAACAGTGATTTTCTAGTTCTGAGCCCCCAGTCTTTGACCTGCCCTCAGACATTAATAACCTAATTTTATCCACATACCAATTTGCTCTACTGCTACAGAGCAATTTCAGATGTGGAGTTCAGATCAAGGTGCCTGTATTTAGGGAACCTATAATAGGAACTTCAATTTACATGTAGGTCCCTAATGGTTACTGAAAGATTAAGCTGGCCAGTCACAAAGGTGATGGTCAGAGAAGCACATGCAGTGCTACTCAAGAATGTCATATCTTGAGTGTATCAGGATATCCTAAAATATCTACACATCGCCTGCAAATACGACAGGGCCTTTGTGAAACCTTTGCCTCTCTATAAAGCAAGTTATTAATGTATCTCAAATGGGACAGAAGACTTCACTTGTCCATCACAGCTGAAACACAATCTAAGCTCTAACAATGACTGTCTTAAAAAAGGCTCAGAAAACATGAAGACATCCATATCTGGGTGTTACATCAGTAGCTACATCCCAGCTCTGCAATCACAGCTGGAGAGCGGGACAAATGCAGAAGAAATTATTTTCAAGGGATGGCATGTCATAATTGAAACATAACAGCATAAGGCGCATTAGGTGAAAGTTAACTGAACACACTGTATCTCTGATATCACAATCCAGCTTCATGACCATCCAGCTCTTCCTTCCAAGGCAAAAGGCACATTAGCTGGTAGGTCAGACACTGGCATTAGTATATACATCAGTCTGTAATCCTACAATGAGACACTGATGTTAATTAAAGCTGTGTATTCAGCTGCAAAACAATGTTTTGTTACTTATAAGTCACAGTAATATCTGTTCTTACAGATTTGGAAACAAGAAATTGAAACATACAGCAATTGATAACATTTCATCTCCAGGAGAAGTTGGAAGTTGAAAGTTCTCAGCAAAAATAAATTTTCCTGTAACACAATACTGACTATATAATGCGACCTTCAGGTTACAAGCTAAGGCACATTTGTGAAACTGAGGCAAGTCTTTTTGTAATTTTTAATGTTACTGATACATGAGGATGTTGTGACTGAAGGTTCCCTGTATCTCCTTCTAAACAAACTTCTATGGCTGTCCTTGCAGTATAGTGGTATAACACTTAAAAATGTGAAAATCTAGATTTCCTGTTTTAAGACAATATTTAAGACAATTCTATTTCTAGAATTAGAGGCATAAAACAGTCATAAAAGACAGCAGAAACTATTTCACCCAGATACCTATAGCGCCAAAAGACCCATTTCTAACAGTTAGAAATAACTTGTTTTATGAACTTCAGTATCTATTGCTTAATATTTCAATTATAGCAGATCTATTATGAGCACAGACATCTGTATGTTAGAAGATGATGTAACGATTCTGTTGGAACGAGTACAGCACAGATGTGGCTACATCCACTGAACTAAAAGGTAAAGCTGAAAAAGCTAATGATATATACTGCTACACAAATCCAGAACAGTATGCAAACTCACAGCTGGTACTCGGCATTCTTTACCCTACTGGAAAGCTTCAACTTATTGAATAAATATCAAGAAAGGATGTATATATGGTCATACAATTTTGAAGAAAGTTACTTATAAGCTTCCATTCTTCAACAGAAGAATGAAGATAGATTTTTTCCAACTAAAGTCTAAGAGATTCTCAGTAGCAAGAAACAAGCCTTTGTAGCAAGCCTTTGTTGTATTTGGAGCATAAGAATTTCTCTTGATAGCTCAAAAAACCTCCCTGGGTATGTGTCACAGAATAGGTAGCAGATGAAAACAAGTTCAGACTGAAAATGTACCGTGGATATGCACTGCCCTCTGCTGTACTGCCTAAATTCTTCCACTAAGCCGAACGGCCATTGTGCTGTTACTTTTTAACACAGGCAAGATGCGCTTTACCCCAAATCAACACACTAAAATATTACTACTCTGAGCATGCATGCAGTGCCTGCTGTGGAAGCATTTATACCTGTCACCTTACAAAAATGACAGACCTCTCAAGACAGATTTTTAAATGCCTATCTGTACATTTCCAAACAGATAAGGAAGAATACCCTTGCTTTAGGTGTTTCCCCATGTGCTTAGAGCAAGACATTTCACCCTAATCAAGGCCCAATGGTTAATTTTCAACTCTTTGATAGGCACCATGCCGATTCAAAGTAATATAAGCTTCAGCCTTACCTGTAAACTAACAAACCTTCCACATGGACATGTCTCTTTTTTCAACTAAAACATCTGAATTTCCCTCCAAGCCAAGGCATTGATTGCAATAGTTGGAGTAGCTTGATTTTCCAATCTTTCATTTCCTCTAGTAGACAAACCTTCTATTTCTTTAGAACCACTGGAATTATTCACTCTACCTGGTCGGTTATTAATCCATACAGATAGCAACAAAAAATAACATTAAAAAAAAAGTTAAAACAAGATAGGAAGAATCAAAACGTGTATCCGCTATTTTGAACTTTCAAGATACACGGGTTTTGCTGCAAACAAAGGACGGACTTGATTGAACAGTAAACTCTACTACTTTCTCTCCCTCAGCTTGTGAATTTGTAATGAGCAACATACTAAAAAGCCTGTATCCTTCTGTGTTTTTAGAGAAGGCTTAAGAGAAAAAAACATATATATATATATATCATCTCATCTGGTTCAGCCAGCTCAGTTTGGCTGATAATGAAACACTTGGATTTTTGTTGTACAGTGGTTTGGTTTCCTCAGGAAGACAAGACACACAGGCAATAGAAAATGCTGAAGTCAATCTTGCTCTGACAGGTCTCATGTGACGTTCCCACTTCTGGGACATGTCATTAAATTTCTTCAAAAAACATACAGACCTAGAAGGCTCAGAGAATCACGTTGTTTAAAAGAAAGTCAAATCTGAGACAAGAATTCGCATGGACATCCCAGTGAAATTAACATTATACCTAATTCCCTATAATTGCTGATACTACTTGTCTAAACGTCTACTGCATTTGGAACAGCATACATAAAAATAGCAGAATTATTAGACAACTATTAAAATACAACTGGCATCCAATTAGATCTTGAGTTTGCTGTCGGATAGCACGCTAAAAAGCTACTAAATGTGAACATAACCATTTAATGAAAAATTAAATTGTTTGATAAAGAACAATTAGGATACTTGGGGTTGCAGTCACTTTACAAATATTTTTTAATGCATCCTTTTTTCCAGCTTTGGACCAAGAGTTCTGAAAAAAACCTTGTAATTATTATTTTAGCCAAGTTTAAGATTACAGTGAAATGTTTCTTGGTCTTAGGTAAAGGCAGTCAAACATTACCATATACCATGTCCCTAATACTTTCAAAAAAGGTAGCATCACTCAAAAAAATGCTTGTGTTTAACAAAAAACTCATAGGTCCAGCTTTCAGTGTAAGAAGCGTGACAGTACAACATAGGTGTAAAATAAGCCAACTGAAAACTATACAAAAGCCCCAGTGTTTATAAACAAGCCTGTATTTAAGTGAAGTTAGACTTCCATTACCTACACATGTAGGCTCTTAAAATGACATCAAGACCACATATACACATTATGTCTTGCTCCTAATGTGTTTAGAGAGCAATTAATCTAGTTGCTTTCTTATTCTTCAACTGCCACTTCACACTACTAATGGATTAAACCTAAACTTTGATTCACTGGATCAAATATTACCTTAGATGAGACAATAAAACTTTACATTTAAGAATATATTCTAATCTACAATACTCAGTGGGTTATACTCAAAAGGAAAATGGAGCAAAACAGTACCAACACACAAGAAATTAAACAACTGTTGCTATAAAATTACACTGCTAAAAAGAATTACCTGTTTTTGTTAGCAAAAGATTATCCAGATGTCTATCTCCAACTCCAAGGATGTAGGTAATTACACAATAACCAGCTGTAACAAGTAAGTTTTAAATAACAATATAAGTACCTTTCCTGGAGAGCAACAAGTTCCACACAATTAACAACAGCATATGACATTATCTTAGTTATTGTTCAAAAGTAATAAATATACTATAGAGACTGGGGGCAGGGGTGGTGCTGATGGAGAATAATCAGGATTATCAGCACTGTGAAGAACATTTGGAGTAATAAATTAAAACTGTGAAGTTATTCAGTACTGCCTAGATTTTAATTTCTTACTACACAATTATATCCCTAACACTAAAAGCCTAAATTCATTCAATACTAGGATTAAGATACTTCATATGAAGAGGTGGTGTTTTGAGCAAAACGAATATACACCTTTCGAACTTAAGATGAAGACAACTGTAAAGAAGCATTAGATATTGATATGAATCTGAATGTGTACGTCAGCTGCATTCACAAGCTAAGCAGTAAGCTAGGCAGTTATAAATAAATTAGAACTGATGTGAACTGTTCTAATTCTTACTTTCACCTACTAACCAGAACAGTTTGAAGCAGTTCTAAAGACTGTCCCATAAGAAAGAGGAGGGGAAAGGAGAAGATACTGTGGAGCAACAACTGAATTACTTTTCTAGTGTTTTTTTTTTAATTTTTTTTGTAGAATGAAATTGCTTTTAATTTAATTGACAGCAAATGGATCACTTTAACATTGCCATCAGTTTCCTGAACAAGAACTATGCTAATGCTCTTTCTTGTCATCCAAATGGAACAAGAAGTTGAACGTAACCTCACCCCCAAAAACCCCAATGTTCTAAAGACAAATTAAATTTTTCTACTTCAAATACAGATGATTTATTATTATATAAATATTTTACATCTCCCTGAACCCAACTCATTATGTGAATGGAGCAGAGGTAAGATTATTGCTAGAAAGCAAAGAGTATCTAATTTCTAGTCTCCTTTAAGGAGAACAAAGAGGGCTGAGGAGAGGAACTCTGTATGACATGCCAGGCTCAAAACTACTCTTTTCACAGGGGTTCTGACAGCAAGCATACGCCTAGTTCCCTATCTGCAGTCGTCTAAACTGGTATGCCTCAAAACCTCATCTACCCTGTCCTTTGTACTTCAGATATGAAGTTAGCAATTGCAGGAGTGTAACTTACCACAGCTCTTAACATACGTGTCCATTACCTCTGCACTTATCCCATGAGGGCCAGTCTCACTGGGTGCGTGTTTTCTGAAAAAGTTCTGGAGAGGAATTCATCAACATATTTAGTTATTCACATGATGTGAAATAGGATCTTTAGAACTAGTAGAAAAAAAGATGTAAATCAAGACCACAAATGGCTCTTACTACAATCTGCTAATTTAACAATCACTCCCAAAAGCCTGAGTAAGATCTAATTTCATATTGTTTTATTTATTTCCTGTCTGAATTATACATTCTTACACTCAACAGAAACAGATCTGAAGTTCAAACTGAAAAGCAGTTTTCTTTCTACAGCTTCAGAGAATTAACAATGCATTGAGAAGTTACTGTGGGATCACAACAACCCCATGCAACGCTACAGGCTTGGGGCAGTGTGGCTGGAGAGCTGCCCAGCAGAAAAGGACCTGGGGGTGTTGGTCGACTGTCGGCTTAACATGAGCCAGCAGTGTGCCCCGGTGGCCAAGAAGGCCAACAGTATCTTGGCCTGTATCAGGAACAGTGTGGTGGGTAGGACTTGAGAGGTGATCGTCACCCTGTACTCGGCACTGGTGAGGCCCCACCTCAAGTACTGTGTCCAGTTTTGGGCCCCATACCACAAAAAAGACACTGAGGTGCTGCAGCAGGTCCAGAGAAGGGCAACGAAGCTGGTGAGGGGTCTGGAGCACAAGTCTTATGAGGAAAGACTGAGGGAGCTGGGGTTGTTCAGCCTAGAGAAGAGGAGGCTGAGGGGGGACCTTATTGCTCTCTACAACTACCTGAAAGGAGGGTGTAGAGAGGCAGGGGTCGGTCTATTCTCGCAAGTCCGGTCTATTCTCCCAAGCACTATGAGTGCAAAATACTTCCACAAGAAACTGTTTAGGCCAGATCAACAAAACTAAAGCAGGACTTACAGTCTAGATTAGTAATTACATTTGGGACACAAACTCTTACAAGGT